>NC_089646.1:73757400-74382400 GCF_037042795.1 Molothrus aeneus
GGATCTGGAGCACAGGCCTGAGAAGCTGGGAGAGGCCAGCTTCTGGGGAAGCTGGGGTTGTCTAGTGGGAGAAAAGGAAGCTCATAGGAGACCATATCACTCTATACAGTTACCTGAAAAGCAGTTGCAGTGAGGTGGGAGTTGGTGTCTTCTCTCGTGTAACAAAAAACAGGACAAGAGGAAATGGTTTCAAGTTGCGGCAAGGAAGGTAAAGATTGGATATTAGGAAAAAATTTCTTCATGGAAAGGGTGGGCAGGCATTGGAACAGGCTGCTGAAAGAAGTAGTGGAATAGCCACCTTCTGAAGTGGTCAAAACAATTTGTGGATGTGTCACCTGGGGATGTGGTTTAGTGGTGGACATGACAATGATGGGTTAGCAGGTGTATTCTGTGATCTTAAAGGTCTTTTCCAACCTTAATGATTCCATGACTCCATGTAACAGGCCTATGGGAAAATTCTATGGGATATGGAATTAATCAGTATTTAGTAGACTAGGATGCCTTCATTAGTGACCTTGCTTGAAAATCCACCCTTTTATATAGGAGTACTGTCTAAAATAAGTTCAACTAAATTTCACTGAAATCAAAACCACTGAATTTCCCATTTTCTTACCAATTAGATAAAAATCCTGAAATTTCCAAAGTGACAGAAAGAAAATCATAATTGCGTGTCAGTGATATTCAGAATTTTGTTGCTGTTCCAATAAATTTTGTAGGTAACTTTCCAATATATTCAACAGATATAAGCCAAAATTAAAACTGGAGATTCCATTATATTATACAAATGTATGTATTCAGTTTCTCCACAAATATCCAACTACCTATGCTGGCATGTTCCTAAATGTCTACTTTATGGCAGAAACAGAATACTAGACTATAGGAACCCAAATGAACAGTTTAGTCCAATTTGAAATACTCAAATTCAGAAACCTTCACTGATCACCTTAGTTTTACCCTTTCCTTTTTAGTTCTATTTTCATTCTCAAGCCTGTCACTTTCAATTTTCCTACTGATAGCCATTTGTAATTCTCTCCTGAATTTGCCTGTGTTCTCTTAGTTCCTTTCTAGTTTTCTCAGTACCTTCTCAAGACATGAGAATGCAACAAGTGGGTAGAGAGAAGGAAAAACTTCGTTGTGAAAGCAAAAAGTGGGAAAAAATTCTCATTTGATCATTTATGTTGAACATAAATTTTAAGAATGACAGCTGGAAAGTATTCTTTCAATATAGTCAAAGCAGAATATCTTTATTTTATTGAAATTTCTTTGTGACTTTATTTTTAAATAAAATTCTGTCTATACTGAGAAACTCTAAAAATGTTTTGTGGATTAAAAAGCATATTTTACAGTGAAAGGAGATTGTCTTAGAAGTACTTACTCATGTAAAAATAATTTGTAAGAAAGAAAATGCTTTAAATATTTCCTTGTGTTTTATATACCATTATTTAATTTTTAGAACTTTCATCTCAAAACCATGTTAATTACACATTTTAAGTCAATGTAGTGCTTATGAATAAAAGATAGTAAGGAAAACTAGAGATTTTGACTATTGATACTTATAGACTTCATGTTGCTCTAGCACAATGAAATATTTAGGTGTTTCCATAGATCAGTGAAAAAAAAAATTAGTCTTCATCCCAGAAAGCAGATTATTTTGGTATATAGATATTCTTGGGTTAATATCATATTTAGGTAAAGTAGATTTTCAACTCCCATGTTACTTGAACTCTGAATAAGGGTATAAAGAACAATTTTATCCTCTAAAAGAAATAATAATCTTCTAGTCACTGTCATGAGAAGCTGCTCAAATTCCTGATTCATCCTCTACCTGTTTTGGTTTGAATTCTAATTCTTTTAAAGCCAGTGGTCAGAAATATGCACAACATTTCAGAGGATGATTTATTAACCCATGTTCAATTGTACTAGTATTTCTCTCAATTGATAAAAGATGTTATTATCAGCCATAATATATTGGCACTTCACATCATTCAGCAATGAACTGCAAAACTCTGTCTTCTATGGCCATTTCCACTGGTAAACTTAGATTAACACTGGTGTCTGTAATTACATTGATGTATAACATAGTATCTTCTGCTATTAGCTTTAAAATTTATTTTGATTACTCTAGTTTTCAGAAAACAGACATTATTGAATGTTGTTTTAACATTCTCCCTCCCTGTTAAGAATACCCATAATTTGCTACTTGTGTCACAATACTTCTGAAAATTTTATTTACTTTTTAAATACAAAAAAATCCCTTTATCTACCTAATGCTGAAATTAATGTCAAAGCTGTTCTCTTTTAATTGGGTACTTTTTTTCTCAATCTCTTTACTAATTTCCTCTTATCTATTTCCACTGATTCACCTTGTGGTGCTGTACCCAGTGCTTTTTACCAGATAGGAGAGAGCTACATTTGTTTTGTCTACAAAAGTCATTATGCTTGTTTAAAAAGAACAAACCAAGCATCACCTTCCCCCACCAAAGAAAACAACAAAGAAGAAGTTAGCTTGCAATTTTCTACTTTTCCATTTAATCTCATCTATTCTTTCCCTCTAGATTACTTCAGAAGTAACACTCACTCTTGGCCATGAATCAACTTTTTGTTCTCACTCTTGCCAATGTAGATTTTCACTTAGCAACAAGTGGTGCTATTTGCAGCAATCATATGAATCATACTTTTGCAATTTCAATATAAAACTCTCACCCATTGTACAAAAAAAAATTCC
The DNA here is from genome assembly GCF_037042795.1 of Molothrus aeneus. NCBI lineage: Eukaryota > Metazoa > Chordata > Aves > Passeriformes > Icteridae > Molothrus > Molothrus aeneus. The sequence goes on from NC_089646.1 coordinate 73,760,126, forward strand.
TATAATTAGAGTTATCTGAAACTTTAAGGTTATACAAAGTTTAACTACCATTTTAGACAGAACAGATAAAGTGTTGCAAGAACATCTATCCTTATTCAGTGACAGAAAGTCTAAATGACTGCTTTTAGCCTGGTATGACCTGCAGTAACTATAAAATTATTGCTTAGTCAAGCAGGGAGATAGCTGCTAGGAATTGAGCCACCGAGACATTTTTGGATAACAGAAGATATAATCTGCTGTGAGTGTGGTTCACTGAAATGTCAGGTTTAAGAATAATTCTAAGTGGTGAGAATTTGTTACAAAATAAACTGTGGCCATCTTTAAAGTCTATTTGTCTTGTTAGATTCATCACCTTGCTCTGCATCATGCTAAATGTAAAGAATGTTAATGTACTAAGATACCAGGTATTTGAACAAAGAGTCTTTAGAAAAAACCTCTTTCATAACAATCTGGAGCTTGCTTTCTAAGCTCAGTTTTTGAAAACTAAGACAATTTACAAACTAAAGCACCTTGAAGACACAAATTACTAAACCTGACAAAAGAGATACAAGACTGGTGATGATGCTAGAGTGGGACCAATAGTGGCATATCTAGTCTAAGACTTTTCCTCAGCAATATCTTACAGCAGGTAACCCATGGGAAGATGCAACACATTATCACAGTCTTCCCCCAAAATATTTAAATCAGCCTGTCCTTCCTCTGACCTCTCTCCATGGTCTTCTTTTGTAAGATGATTTCTCTGTCCTGTCCAAAATCTGTGGGATTTATTAATTTTTAATGCCATGTCTTAACTTCAATGTTTGTTTCTTTTTCATTCACTCCCCTCTCCAACTTTTTTAAAGCCCTACAATATATCAACTTGTCTGAAATTTTGTGCAATGAATTTTTCAGGCTCCTTTTATGTTTCAGGAAAACACGTTGTATAGTTCAGGAAAATATCACTCTTTTATTGACTTTAAGGCAGACAGTTTTAAAGTTTATTAAATGTAATTCCATTTTTGTGAGGGAGTCAGAAAGCAGCTGTATGTTACTTAGCTGCCTGTCACAGTCAATTTATATGCAGGGAGGAATAAATGTGATCTCTCATCTAAGCAAAATAATTTTTTTAAAAAGGAAGTTTTGGTGTATTTAGTTATCTTTATTCACTCTTAACAATGCTGAAGTTTCTTCTCTCTTTCATTAAATAGAAATGTTCAGAGGCAGTTTTAAATAACAAAGGCCAGTAGCCCATTCACTGAGAGCTCAGTTTTTCTCGTTGTAGAAAATTTACTCTGGAACAAAAGAAAGGGCACAGTTAACTGACATTTCTCTCAGTAGCAGTGACAGCATTGAAAAAAATATCAGTGCTCTTACTTACCTGGGAGCATCCTTGTATCTAGTTCAAGACTTTTTGCAGCACACCTGTGAAGGCATGAGGGAGGAAAAGGGAGCAGCAAGGGTCACAGATGGCTCTACACTGCCAAGAGCTGTACTTTGTCTCCTGTCTGGCTATGTATTATCCCAGAAATTCAGTCTCTAAGCCTAGGTACAAACAATTGCTGAGGTTGCCAACAAAAAATAAGCTGCATTTGTGATGGAACAAGGCTTGCTGTCCCTTAAATGTATGACAAAGACAATTGTCATCTCACTAGCAGAACACCTAGCCTTAAAGTAGAGCATGGGCAAGAGAACATTCCTAGCCTTCTCTAGCCAAATTAACTGCTCCTTTAACCTTGATTGATGTAATGACATTTGCTCAAGTGCAACACTCAAAAGTGCCTATCATTTTTTTTAATATAATAAACTTATTTTACCTGTTCCTTTAAAAGGATGCTAATTTTCCTTTTACTAATGAGATTTCGATTTTGTTTATGCAATATTGCTTCCATAGATGCAAAAAATTCCTGAATTTTTGCTCAGGCATGTGGTGTGGTCCCAGGTAGCTACAACATATTTCTATTACATTTACAGTGAAAATTTTACATGACTTTTTGCTTATTAAAAAAAAAAAATCTAATTACCCTTATGAATTCTCTAAGGTTAGACTGACAACTGTCATTTAGTATATTACAGTGTTTTGCTTGGTGCACAAAGAAATAATAAACATACTACATAGGAGTAGATTAGAATGTAAAGACTGACCTGCCTCACTGTGGGTCTTAAATAGGCCTCTTCGACAGATTAAAATGACTACAGCATTTTTGCCTCTTGTTTTTCATAAAAATGCATTTTAATTCTATTTGATCTATTTTTTTTTTCCATTCAATAGATTTTGCTACCTTTTTGATTGAAGAAAATCTCCATTTCAGAACAAAGTCACAAGGGTTTTATCTCTCATAGAATATTAATGCAAATAATCAACAGTTTTTCTCTTCACAAATAAACACCTCCTTTTGAAATTCCCTTGAATTAAGCTAACCTAAATATATGCTTTTGGAAAGTGTTGACAGCATAAGATAGAACAGATATAATATGCCAAAACATTAATACTGTGTCACTGTAGCTTTTTATTATTATTATAATTTCCTGGTTCCTTAGGTAACTAAAATCTGTTCAAGATGCATAAGACAAGACAGGATACAATCCTGTGCAGATACGTGGAAGGCACACATAATCTTCTAAGATTATTAAGTGTTTTCTAAAGCAAATCCTAAAGTGAAGAAAGCTCTCCTAAATGTACACTGGTGGCATTAAGAGTAGATTTTGGTTTCATTGTTATGTAATACAGTTCAGGTGCCATCTGGATGTGTTGCCTCCACATATCTTGTGTGTTCATGCTCAGTACTAGCATGTTGTCAGCTGAACAGCAGTCATCTATATTAGTAATAGTTGTCACAGAGGTGAATAATTTGTATATTCACCGCTTTCCTAATCTCATACTCCACATATTCCTCTCTCAAAACAATTATGCTACTATTCTAATGTCTTAAAAAGAAGCATAACTTTCTCCTTTTAATACTGCCTCATTTTGTTTGATTTTTTTTTCCAGTTAATTCACTGAGAAATGGTGTAAAAACATGGAATTGTTTAGGTTTGAAAAGATCTTTAAGATCAGCAAGTCCAAATGTAAACCAGCACTTCCAAGTTCATTACTGAACCATGCTGCTAAGAGTCACATCTACATGTTTTTTATAAGACCTCCAGGGTGGTGACTCATCCATTTCCCAGGGCAGTGCTTCTTGTAAATCGTTAACAGCCATTTTCTAATGTTGCTTATCATTGCAAATTAAAGCATAGGATGCTTGGGTGTTTGTTTTCAAATAGGCTCAAATTGCAGTACAACTTGTAGAGTGATTCCAAATTATTGGAGGACTTCAAATTTTATGGGCACTTCAGTATGGAATTTAAAGCACTCCAATAATTTTAAATCGCTCTGTCTTGCACAAAGCAATTTAAATTTATTGGAAGTGAAATTTGGCAGTGATCAGGGCTCTGGGCATCTCAGCATACATTGGTTTAAAATTAAAAGAGCACTTTAAATTTTTATAAGCACTTCATTTAAAGATCGGGGCTCTGGTCTGGGATGGTGCAATTTACAGCTGGTAAAGGTTTTCTCACTTGCACTCAAATAAAAAAATAATAATAAAAAATAGGTTTCTTTATATATTATTATATTATTTATTAACATAATTATTTATCAAAATAACTACATTATTTCTTAAAATAATCTTATTTTGCTTAACAAGAGATCTAAAATACAATTTAGACAGAAAAGTAAAAAAAAGCAAATAAGGTACAATCCTGTTAAAGCTATCTCATCCCATTAGTTTCAGAGAAAGCCATTGCTCAACTAGAGAAACCAAAACCCAAAGAAATCCAGGCAAAGGTGTAATCAAAATATACAGAAAATGATACTGTGCAAATAAACCCCAGCTATCCTTTTTCCTCTCCTCTTTTTATCTGCCCCTAATCTAGAATAATCTTGTAAGCGTCACGGAACAGGAGCGGGTTTTTAGCTCTGCTGGAAGAGGTTTAGGACAGGACAGGTGTTGACAGCTGTGCAAGCCTCCATGTGCCTACAGCTATCCATGTGAGCACAAACTAAAATAAATGCTTGCAGGGCAGTCTCCTCCTGTACGGGCCGAGTTGTTCAGTGCTGGCAGCGCCGGGGCTGTGCCGGGGCTGTGCCGGGGCTGTGCCGGGGCTGTGCCGGGGCTGTGCCGGGGCTGTGCCGGGGCTGTGCCGGGGCTGCCCGGGCCGGCCCCAGGCGGTGCCAGCGGCTGCAGCGGCCCCAGCGCAGGGCACGGCTGAGCCCCTCAGCCCCGGGGAAAGCCTGGGCAAGGGAGGGCAAAACGCTGCCCGGCAGCCAGGGCTGAGCCAGGGGAAGCGAGCGAGAAACAGCCCTGAGAGCCCTGAGGGGACAGCGGGAGCAGGGCCGGGGGCAGGAGAGACCCGGCAGGGACGGCCCTGCGGCCTGGGAGAGAACCCGGCCGGGCCGGGCTGGCCCTGCGGCCCCTGGGAATGGTTCGGGCTGGAGCAGGGAAATGTGCGAGGAGAAGGAAGGAGCCGCAAGGAGGAGCTGTTACTCACTGACAACAGTCCCCCATTCTTCATCCCTCTTGGGCAGCTCAGGAATGGAGTCAAGTTGAAGAGGGAAGAGGGCAGCGGAAAAGGGTGGGGTGCATGTGGAGTGAAAAGGGATTTTTTTTTTCATACTTGCTTTTGCCTCTCACGATGCAACTTTCTCTTAATTGTCAGTGAATTAATTTTCCAGAAGTCGAATCTGTTTTGCTTGTGATGATAACTGGTAAGGCATCTCCTTGTCTTTATCTCAACCCACAAGCTTTCTAAGTCATGTTCTTTCTTGTTTTCCACCCCATCCCTTGGAGGATGGATGTGGGGTGGGTAGCAGAACAGATGGATGAAAGTTTGGCTGTTGGCCAAAGCTAAATCACAAATGCTCCCTGGTCTAAAGCTACTTCAAAGACTTTTCAGTAAAACAAAGACTTTTACAAATCTGAACTCCAAGGGTAATCCCAAATACCCTAGTACAGAGAGTGCTAATTAGTTCAATTGTTTTATCTAAACTGGAGTACTGTGTCTAAACAGCTAAAAGGGTTTACACTATGGATAAACCCTCCATTTCTGAAGGCAAGCATAGCTTTTTTCTTCCAAGACGCAGCAATACATGTTACAGATTTTAGACCATTTATTAAGACAGCACAGTGAGAATAAAAAACTCTACCCAAATTTTCTCTTCAGTTCTATTACCCTAGATGGAGTGTGATGGGCAGAATACTTAAAAAATATTTAGGAAAAATCAATGAAGTCAACGTCTTGGCGCAATTCAATTATTGCTTCATTATGTGTTTTTTATAGGATACCATTCCAACAGAGTGATGTTCATGGATTTGTTACAGATTTTTTAATTATTTTTTCTCTTTCTCTTCTAATAGAAGTCAGCCTCAATGCATATTGTCAATGTATATTGTCACAAGTCATGAGTAAACTGCATGGATGGATGCCATGCATATGTTTGATTAGAAGGAAATATGATTCTACTAGACATTATTGGGTTCCACAAGACTAACTTCTGGTAACTGAACATTCACAGTCTGGCAGGCACCTTCACAAATGAATCCAGAATGGTTGTTCACGGTAATTAGCTTCCAGTGCTATTCTTGGTAATTTAATTGTAAATTAAACAGTTTTACTGTAAACAGATGCAAGAATCCCCTGCTCTGCTGCCCTGAGAGGCTGAAAAAGTAAAATTAATCATTTTTAACATCACCTTTGTAAGAATTATGTATCTACCTACAGATAAACTTTATATCTTCATATAATGATAGGTTGGTTGCTTAGAACCACATAGTAATTCAGGTTGAAAGGGGCTTCTGAATATTGTCTCATGAAACCACCTGCCCAAGCAGTCTCAGCTACAGCAGGTTGACTGGGACTGTGTCCAGATGAGTTTTGAGTTAATTCAAAACATGCAAGTTGGCAAGGAATCCTCAGCTGACTTAAGGGTGGGTAAACAAGCCATTATCATGACATTAGATTCATCATTCCCATGAATCCCACCCTCAACTTTGCCACTGGATTGCCATCCATGTCTGATCTGTGCTGATCATTGGTGCCCCTAGCATGAATGACAATGTCCCAGCTCTCCACTGCCTTGTAAGTGAGTGTACAGATGGGTCTCAGTCCCTCAGGACTGGGCTGTTGTGTTAGAGATCTAGGATTATCCAGAAGAGGCTAATGCAATATGTTCCATTTCCATCTAGGACCTCCCAAGCGTGTAAACCCCTAAGTTTTGCTGGGGTCATGGGCTCAACTCCAATAGAAAGTTGCTTCAGCCTGACAGGTCAGCCTACGTGTATTAGTGGAAACTGATCCTTTTCATTGCATATGTAGTCATCAACTTTGGTAGCTTTTCAGAGCAAACATTCTGATTTTGGAGCTCCTGTAACTTCTCTACTGGATAATAATGGTAAGAATTGCTAGTGTGAGCTGAGTGTCCCAACTGGCTGAGGAGACATCAGCATACCTTTTAATCAGGCCATTATTCTGCTCAGTAATCCCATTCTCTTGGGGCTTCTATGGCAAAAGGAACACCCACTTAATGCCCACCTTTCAAGCCCAGTCTTGAAACACTGCATCAGCAAAGGATCTGGACATGCTGGCTGAACAGGAGCCAGCATGTGCCCAGGTGGATAAGAAAGCCAGTGATATTCTGGCCTCATCAGCAATAGTGTGGCCAGCAGGACCAGGGCAGTGATCATCCCCCAGTACTTGGCACTGGTAAGAGCACCAATTGAGTATAGTGTTCTCTTCTGGCCCCTCAGGATAAGAAGGACATTGAGGTGCTGGACCATGTCCAGAGAAGGGCAACAGAGCTGGGGAAGGGTTTGAAGCCCAGGTCTTATGAGGAGGGGCTGAAGGAACTGGGGTTGTTTAGCCTGGAGAAAAGGAGTCTCAGGAGGGATCTTATCACTCTCTACAACTACCTGGAAAAGAGGTTTTAGCCACGTCTCTTCATCTGTCTAACAGGTGACAGGACAAAAGGAAATGGCTCCAAGTTACACCAGGGAAAGTTTAGACTGGATATTAGGAATAATTTCTTCACTATAAGGATTTTCAAGCACTGGAACAAGCTAGCTGGGCAAGGCATTGAGTCCCTATCCTGGGAGGTAGATGTGGCACCTAGGGACATAGTTTAGTGGTGGACTTGGCTGGCTTGACAATTGGACCTGATGATCTTAGAGCTCTTTTCCAGTCTCTATTATTATATGATTCCAAATGCCTATTAAAAACTGATTGTCATGGGGCACTAACCACTTCTCTGGGAAGCCTGTTCCACTGTTTGATGACCTTTTCTGTAAATACTTCCTAATGTCAGGTGTGAATCTCTCCTGTTGTATCTTTGAAAATTCCCACAACTTACAGTTGTAAGAGACCATGATCAGGATGTCATATTACTAACACATAACTACCACGGAATGCCAGAACATTTCTCCTTTCCATGGATGACATCTGTAGGCTATGCAATGAAGTAAACAGAATCTTGTTAGCAAGTCTAAGGAACCTCTTATCTACTGCGGGCTGGTGACATAGATTCATGCAAATTCCCTTTACTAGGAGCAATATCATTATGGCCTGAGTTCAGAAAGGTAAAGTACAGAGAAGGAACAGTAGGAGGAGCTAGTTGCCACCAGTGATTACCTGATTTGTGTCAGAAGCAGATGAATCAGCACAGCACATCTGTTGGCTCCTATCCTTTGTGATGACTGAGGCTCTGAAAGGAAGGAGTGGCTTGCAGTGGGTTATAGCACACCTATAGGCAAATCAAACACAGAAAGGTGAAAAAAAAGCAGCTTACATGGAGCTCTGTGTCAAACTCCCCTTGTGTTTGGCTGTGAAGTTGCCTGACTACAATAAATCACTGTGTAATGAAAGGGGTGACTTTGCACCCTGACCCTTTTGCATCCCCTTCTCCATGTAGATCCAACATAATTCAACATTATCTCTTCTCAGATTTTCCTATATATGCTTTATCTATGTCGCAAGCTATAGAGTGAGCCTTGCTACAGTCACACCTTCACAAATTCATATTAAAACCTGTTTTTTGCTGACACCTTTGATGATGATTCCTTAAATGGCTCAAATCATTCAGTTGAAACAAGGATAGGGAATGGGGGTTGCAGTCAGTTCACAAAGCTGCGTTTCTGCTACTCCTTCCTCCCCACACTCTTCCCCTGCTCCAGCACAGCATCCCACCCTTGTGAGACAGTTCTCTGTGAACCTCTCCAGTGTGGGTCCTTCCTGCATTTTTCAGTTTTTCAAGAAGTGCTTCAGTGTGGGTCCTTGTACAGAGTACTGTCCTTCAGGAATGAGGTGTCCCAGCATGGGTCCTTCCAGAAAACCTACTCCATTGAGACCTGTCTGTGAGCTATTGCTTTCTTCAGGGCACATCCACCTACTCTGGCATGGGATCTTCCACCAGGCTGCAGGTGGATCTCTGCACCATCACAGTCCCCCATGGGCTGAAAGGGCACAGCTGCCTCACCATGGTCTTCTCCATGGGCTGCAGGAGAATCTCAGCTCTGGTGGCTGCAGAACCTCCTCCCCCTCCTTCTGCACTGACCTTGGTGTCTTCAGGGCTCTTTCTCTTACATAATTTCACTCTCCCAGCTGCTGTTGAAAAACATTTTTACTCATTCTTGAATATGGTATCAGAAAGATGCTAACAATGTCCCCTCTTGGCTCAGCTTTGGCCAGAGACAAGGTTGTCTTGAATCCTGCTGGGAATGGCTATTTCGCAGAATCACAGAATATTCCGAGTTGGAAGGGATACACAAGGATCATTGAGTTCAGCTCTGAAGCGAATGTCACATATGGGGAATCTGTCCAACATGAGGGCAGCTTCTGTTACCTCTTCACAGAAGCCACCTCTGCATCCCCTTGCCCCCAAAACTTTGCCAGATAAACCAAATACAGTAAAGAGCAAAAGCAATAACAAAGATCTTAAGTGAAGTATGGACAGACCAATTGGAAACATTATTAGAACTACAGGGACAGGCAATAGAAAATCTGGCAGAACAAATGACAAGTTAAAATTATGCTGAACTTTTTTTAAACAAATTTAAAGTGACAAGTCAAACATATGCTATGTCAGAAATACACATACTGTTGCTCAAGGGGTTTTTTTTTGCCTCTAGTACTATGTTCCTTCACAGTAATTTTGTTGTCACAATTGAATGTGAATTTCTTTTTAAAAATAAAACACAGCCACAAAACCACTTTCTATAATCTTATACCTTTTCTGTGCCTTTCTCTCATATTCCCCCATCATTTACACCTATTCTTGCAGGGCCTTTTTCTCCTAATATTTTCATACTGAAAATCTTTATTGGACATATTCATACCACGTATTTTACCCCTCTGTTTTTCTGGTAGATTTCATGCCACATGATGAAATAATTTACCATTAGTTCTCTATCTTACTAATTCACCACTCTATCAGCACCTGCACTGATGGGATGTCTGCAGTGCTCCAGTTTGTATCAGCCTTCAGTACTGTGTTGATCTTTAGAGCCATTGTAGATTAGCTCAAGCAAGTATTATATGTTTTGGAAATGGTATTGAAGGTGAATATGGAGCTGAAAGTGGAAATACCTTATTTACTAACACTGGAAGCTTAATCCTGTTCCTGGACAAATATAAATCAACTGCCTACTTACTTTTCAAGACTCTCTACTTACTTCCTATTGATCTGTTTTACAGCAAAACTACAGAATAGCATCTTTCATCATTTTAGCTGGTTTTGTTTCCACCATGGGAATCTTCTTTTCCAGAACAAATGGCTAACGATGCTGCTTAAGTATGCCCTCCAAAGTTTAAAATTGGCCTTCTCGTGCAAGAGTTATTATTATATCAGTGGTTATTAAATGACTTCACAAATTCTTGAAGATATATTTGCAACAAAAATTATATGTCACTTCTCCTGTGTGACTACTTTATGATTTTTCCACTTAGATTGTACCTGCTCATAAAGCGCTGACTACATAGATTTTAGGTTATTTAATAGACGTAAGGTTTCTGAGGAACAGGAGAAGATCTGTTCTATAATATATTCTCCCTCTGCCTCAGACAATCTAATTTTGGTTTTGCTTTTTAAACCTTGCTCACCTCCCAGCTGATTATTCTGCACATTTATTAAGTTGCATGGGAAAAAAATAAAGGCAAAAAAAACCAACCAAACACAAAAAATATGCTTCGTTCACTTTGAGTTTTTTAGATTTTGCCTTTAACAGATGCACTTTACAAATTTAGGTGAATGTCCTCTTTGCTTGTTTCAGTTCCTTTGGGGCCATAATTGTGCTGTGAAATATTTCCCATCTAGCTTGTATGCCAGCTCTCAACCTGAAAAAATTTAGAACAGTAAAGATACTGCTTAAATAAACTCCATTTTCCAAAATATTGTTCGTAATGAAAATACTGACAGGCGCTTAAATTTAGTTACATTGTAGCCAATAAAATGCTAAAGTATATTCATTTTAAAACACTCAATGAAACATGACCTAGTGTCAGCTAATTCACGGTTACTGGAAAATCTAATTACGTCAAATAACGATTGTGTTAAATTCCAAGTTTAATTGCATACAGTGTATAACACACCCTCCACATACCCTACCCCCTTTCCCCTTTACAAAGCACTGGATGACTCAGTTACTTGGAATCAAAATTTTGTGGAAGTTAAGACTGAAACGAATGCATAAACATTAGACACTGAATATCATGAGATGGATACAAATCAAACACTGAACAGCGCCCCCACACTCCCTCCCACTCACCCTAGCATTTTTAGATGCCTTAATACCTTGGAAAATCTGGAAACAAGAGGGATTTAAGAACAGCTGCACACCGCTTTGTAACATGTATTAGATTTAGGTTCCCAAATCTCTTTTTTTTTCAAATATGATTTAAGAGGCCAAATTACTGCAATTTCTGTGCAGATCTTTCTTATTTATTGTCACAAAGCCATTTGAAAGGAAAAAAGGTAACAGAAAAATAATTTAAAAATACACAATTCTCCCACTTGCAAGAAACTCTTCACAAATCTGCCCCCTTCATAGATAAAGCATTCTATTCTGCACATTCAGAGACAGAAGTGTGTGCTTACAGCCACTACCACCTTACTAATTAGGCCTGTGGTACTCTACAACTTGTAATGTATCCCCTTTCCATTATTTGGCCATTTTTAAATTGATCATTCAGGTTAAATGCCATTTAATTACTTCCTTGCGAAGGGCGGAGGTTAAAGGAAAAAGGGTTAAGAGCACCTTTTTTCACAACTTCAAATGTAAAGCTATCTTTTAATACAAAACCTAAGTTCCAGTAATAAATTCGGTCACCTGTAGTAGTATTTATAGGCAATGCAAGACATTCCTCCCTTCCCCACTGTCTGTCACTGAGATCCCCCTAAGCTAGGGACTGAAATAACAAATGGCCCAAAAGCTACTCCTGATAAGCCTTATTTTATTAATATTTTCTGTCATGAATCCCTTCTCAGAAAGATGATAAAAATGGAGCAAAAATAGCTAATACCTGCACTACTGAAAGGTATCTTTCATCAGGTGAAACCACTTGATCAAACATTATTTTATGACCTAGTCAGAATAAAAACGAAACTTTTGCTTTATAATTGTCTTCAAAATTCCAGAAGTTTTTCCTCCCTGTGGTGAACAGGCGCTGAGAATTACCTAAACAACACTAATAGATGTTAGCATTTAGATTTAAATATCTCTGGTATTTCTTGTTAGCTTATTCACCAAATACATTTTGAATTACACTTCAGTCAGTGCAATTGTATCATTTGAGAATAATTTTTTTTTTTAAACTCTGGTTTTACCTTTAACTTGAAATTAGGTTTTCACCATAAAATTACACCACAAAAATCACACAATACCATGTTGGGGATTAGTGTAGTTTTAGTGGTTAGAACAGACATGAGGAGGACAAGGATTAGATGATCTCACCTAATGAATAAGGTCAAGAACTAGGAGTGGGAAGAAATTCCAGTGTCAAAAGTTAACACCCAGGGTCAGGGTGGCAAGCTAGAGTCAGAAGAAGAGATTACGAGTCAGAAACATTTTTCAGACAGAAAATGACTGTTCTAAAGAAGATTTTTGCTCAATACAATTAGGGTCACACCTTCAAACTCTGTGGCTGAGATTCCCTGTGTTAGGCTGAGGATATAATGCTACTGACAACACCTCTATTCTCAACATGGCTGCATGAAGAAGAGCAAGAACAGCTCTGCCAACTTTGAGTTACAGTTAAATCTTCTCTCACATTGTTTAAATTATGTTTTTGTTATTAAAAGCTCTACAATTTAGCAAAGATGCAAAATTCTCACCGAAATGACACCTGTGTTTTCATAGGTGTTCCTATTCTGCCCAGTGGATAGCTCTACTAGTTACAGACTTCAAGTACATAGGCTTTCTCCCTCTGCCAAATGATGATAATGTCTTAGAAGACATAAAACAATGTATTATGCAACACAAAGTTTTCCCTGTTGTATTTGATTTTGACACAGAGCAGTGCCATGTTAAGTTTAAAATTGTGAAAAAAATTGTTATTTTTGACAAAATCCCATGACAGATGAGAATTCTAACAAAACTCTTAACTATTATTGATAATAGTTATTGTTAATATCAGTAAAAATTATCATCTGAGACTATTTCTATCTCTATTTAAAAGAGGAAAGATTTCCTATTGATGTAAGAGGGATTATATTCAGGTGCAAGATGCAGTTATCTATTATTCCTCAGTACTAAAAAGCTTCATTTACTGTTTGGAATATTCAGTAATTTTTTTCCAAAATGCAGTTTCATTTTCATATCACAGTGTTTTTGCAAGTACAATTCAGCCCTATGTGACTTTATTGGTCATATATTGCATCATAGCACTGACAAATACATTCACTTTGCAAAAGTGGAGCACCAAACATTTCTGTTTCAGCTAATGTGTTCTTTCTTGAAGTTCAGTTTCTGTATGAAATAAGACTTAGGTGACTGTGCCCTGTCTTCATCTGTCATGGATGACAGGTACTTTTGAACACATTGCTCGATCTCAACAGGATTTGACAGAAAAATGTGAAGACAGAGAAATGTGAAGCCCATATCTTGCTTATAAAAACTGACAGCTGAGTGAAATGTATAGGCTTAAATTAATTTTGCAGGCTGGAGAAGGCAAGTAGAATTCAGTGCCTAAACCTGCTCACTTTGGAAAGCCATAGTGTGAATTAGCTGTCAGCTGCCCAGTCAGAACAGGGGCACAACCAAACAATCCACAGCAAATGACTAATTTTACCCAGCAAAACATGTAAAGTATATAAGAATAGACATCAAAATATTAGGCAAAGGATGGCTTGGGAAAAATTCCTTATGTAGAAAAAGTCAGCCATTTTAGCTTAATTATTTCTGGAAATATTTTCTCTCTCTTCTTCCCCCCACCAGCCTTTTCTTCCCTCATTCATCAGACAAAATTCTGAGAACAGAATTAGCTCCTTTTGTGTTAATGTCTGTACATCATCTTTATATCTTTCTATGCAGTACATATGGTAGATAATGGGAGGGGAAAAAAAAGATTTAGTTCTTGATCTTGTCCTCTAATGCATCTCTACATCTCTGACTTTTCACTGGGCAGACCTATTGACTAAAAAATCATTACTTCTGTAATCATGTAACACAGTAGAACTGGTGTGAATAAGACAGGAGACATAACCTTTGCCAGCAATGATGTCATAGGAAAGGAATTAGTATGATTTTATTATAGAGTACTCTTCCAGTGGAATATTTGACTTGAGTTTCTTAATGAAGCTTTAATACATTTCTGTTTTTAGACTAATAGCTGTGCACTTACACACACTCAAAAAATTATTTATACCTTTTATACTGAGACAATGTCTAGAGGGGATATGGATTTATGTATATATGCCTATGATAGAAAGATGGACCCCTAGGAGCAGAGATCTTAATACAAGGATAAATGAAATATGTGGCTCAGGAAGAAGCCATCAATGGAGGTGGTTGGACTTGGCACTTTGCATGATATGGCTCAACACACTGGCTACAATTTTTAAATAGTTTTATCTGATAGAATCTCAGACATGCAACAGAAACAGCCCTGGTACTGTGAAGGAATACCTTTCATGAACAGCAAAAATTAATGGAGAAGTTCAGAGGCAACCAAGCTTAGTTATGATGAACTCCTCTGTGGATATTCTGAAGCCTGGTAAGAACCAGAGTCCTGCAAAATTTCTGTTATTGGGATGTTACAGAGTGTCTCTTTGCTCTGTCTGCCTATTTTAAGAAAGTATGTATTGAGACTTGTAGATTTTATTTAAATTTGCTTGAAAGTGGTTAGTAGGTCCAAGTGGTTAGTCTGAAATAAAAAAAGGGGGATGAGACATGAGAGACAGTGCTATTACATATGCCTCATACCTTTAAGAAACTGTATTAAAGAATTTAATATTGACATTTTAAGGTAATAAATTAAGAGATATATGTCTTTACTAAACTGAGATACAATATACCTTACTATGTCCTTTAAGTAATACCAAGAGATGATCTCCCAAGGAACATCTAATGTCCTTTACTGAATAATCCCTTCAATTCAGTTTTGTGGCAACAGTTATGAAATGTCTTTTGAATATTATCCAACAAATGTTCAGCTGAGACTCAAAATAATTGGGAGGAAAGTAATCACAATTATTTCCCTTGACCTTAAAAATTAGTTATGGTGACACATCCCCCATCCCTTCTCTGAGTCAGGGAATTACTTCTTTTTCAGTGAATCAGTCTCTGTAGTGGTAGAACTCATAGGAAGCACAAACTTAGCATCATCTGCTGCTAAAGGCCTCAGTCCAGTAACACACAGTAACCTTAAGGACAGCCTTAAAGGATTTTCTGAGTAAGAGTGGATCTACAGGAGCAATTAAATTTGGACATGATCATATGCTTGGGTGACTTCAGCTTTGAATGCAATGCTATAAGGGTATGAAAAGAGATTGTCTGCCCACATAGTTGAAAGATTAGCCCATCTGAATACTATTGTCGTTAACCCTGGAAAGATATTTTACATAAGGACCGAGCTAATAACATTCTATATGTGTATTTGCTATATATATGTCTGCAAGTATATATATATATATATATATCTAAACATACAATATCATTATACAGTCAGAAATGGAAGAGATACCAGAGGCTTTGAAATATAAGAATAGAAAAGGTAGCTGTTTCAAGTTCTACAGATACACCAAAATAGATATGCGGGATATCATTATGAAACAAAGTGATCAAGCTACCATCTGAAAATGTCACCCACAACAAAAATAAATCTGCTCTGCAATTGACTATATTTAGATGAATTATGTAAAATCATAAGCAAAATGCTAAGTAGTCCTTTATAGTATCTTGAGCTGAGATTATTTATAACTCATTAAGAGATTTATGGTAAATGGGTATGTGTTGGGGTTTTTTTCTTCCTTAATCATTATGGTGAAGCAAAGTACTGTGAAGGTCTTATAGGACCTTCAAGGCCAGAAGAGTCAAGCATATACATTCATCATAGCATATCCGTATATAGTCTCACACTTTCAGTCTAAAACATTTCACTGCTAAAGGGTTGCAAGTGTGAGTGGAATTTCATAATCTATCTCTTCTGTGCTTACTCAGCTGCCCTTAGTATTAAGTAGTTGGTCAGAAAAATCAATGGGTTCCAGAAGTATCAGGATAGACATAATTAATGTTATAAATAACTGTTAACACTATACCTGAAATAGTGGCAAAAAGTGTCTGTTGATGAGATTTACTGATTGTCAAAGTTTTTCAACTGTTCATTCTTGCAATGGATTTAATCAGTCTTATGATGTACCAATTGCAGCAAGAATGCAATAATGAATTAATTGTCTAATTATCAGCACCCTTCCTGTGCTCATAAAAACAAAAAAAAAAAAAAACAAAAAACCCACAACCATAGAACAGCCTGATGTCTCCCTGTCTTTAAAATAATCAAGTCATTCTTTCTTGTAGCTTGTTGACCTTAAAGTCCACTACAGCCAAATATCCTGACATCTACGTGTCGAGTCATTAAATTGGTACTAGATAGAAAACACTTTCTGATCACTGTTGATTTTCAGTGAATGATACACACAGGCGTAAGTGGAGGGGTCATGGGTAGCCTTGACAGTTCTTATTGTTATTCAATGAAACTCAGAGGCCGACATTTTACCATATTACTAATAGAAGACTTTCTTTTTTGCCTACAAAATAGATAATAATGCAAGCCCATCAGTTGTGTTCTTTGTGGGTGGAATATAAGCTGTGCAACATAAAACGTTATATAGCCAGAATTTAATAGGACTTGTTTAATTTTCTATTTCTTTTCTATTCATCCTACATTTGTAATTTACGGTGGATGCATGGAATGCATGGCATATAAATACATCTATTTTTTATATATTTAACAATTTCAACAGAAAATTAAAAGCAGCAGAAGGTTTAAAGTAGAAGTAGGATTTTAGCATTTGGAACTATGCCTCATAAATCTAGTTTATGGGTGTAAAATCTGGTGGTAATAATTTTGAATAGAAAAAGTCTGTGCCCAGATTCACTACTGCAAAACCAGGATTGCAGACTTGATTCTTGACTATTTACTGTCTGCCAGTTTTAATATGACCTGGTTTAGGGTGAAAACCCAGGGAATTTTTTTAAAAATTTTGTTAAGTCAAATAAATCACACTCTAGGCATTTGAAAGGATGAAATGTTTATGCTGAAGACAAAGCAGAAAGAGGTAGGGATGGGAACTTTCTTCTATTTCCCATCAATTCTTTTTGGCTTTTTAGATGCCTGCTATCAGCAAAATATTCTGGCTTCCAGTGGAGTGCTGAGACCTCAACTGCAGGTGTAATATGGGAATAGACATTCTGGGAAAGAGAAGAATTCAGACAGAAAAGTAGTGAATTCAAAATCTTGCTGTTAACCTTTCAGCCTAGAAGGTCTTTATAGTATTTTCAGATTCCATTATCTCTCCTCATTGACAGACCCAAGGGAGACACAGTGGTGTGGTTTATTCTTCTAGAGCTAACAGGATACTGCTTTCCCTAAGTCTACAAGGTTAATTTAACTATTTTTTGTCTAGATTTTTTGAGTTGGCACTTGATCTTCGGTCACTAAGTTAATCCTTCTAATCCTTTTATGAGAAAACTATTGTTCACATCAGCTTGCCAAAGAAGGAAACAAAGACTTTCTAGTATCATGATTACTTCTTAGATCCTACCAGCCAACTACACAATTTCCAGCTATTAAGCAAATATGTAATTCAGAACTTTACTGAGGAAGGAGTTGTAAACTTACTGAGAAAATTATTAAAAAATGCTGTGATGGGACAAGGAGCATTTTCCTTTAATTTCTTGCCTCCCAGGATTATTATTGCATTGTAACAGCTCAGAGTCTTAATAGTGAATATTTTAACTCCCAATTTTTTTTCAGAAGTATTAAACTGGATTTCAAAGTCAAAATATACATTTCTTCTTGCTTAACATTTTGTACAAGAAGTAAGGAGACGGGAAAAAACAAATCAGCTTGTGCATTTTAATAAGTACATAAGAACAAAGAAAAGTATTTCAGAGTATACATATCTGAGCAAAAAATAAAAATTAAAAAATTAAATAAAGTCAGCTTGCTGAGAAAGTGGAACAACTTTTATCTGGACTTCAGAAAATCCTATTTTAAGCTTTTGCAGTGAATGAGGCAGACCAGGCATGACTGCTGCCTCACTCTTAAGGGGAAAACAGCACCCAAGATATGTAGATGCCTGTGGTCAAAAAGGAGTGGGAAATGTCAGATGGTCTACAAAAACTTACAAAGTTTTATTAGGAAATTATACAGTTGGCATGGAAATTGGTATAAGTAAGTCTCTTATCCTGTAGTATAAAATTAATTACAGCAGATTTGGAATAAGGTGAAAGAGATACAGGTTAAAAAGAAGCAGAGAGAAAAAAAGGACGAAAAGAAGATCACCACTCCTGGCTGCAGTGTCGATCCAGATGGTGAGATGTACAAGGTCCTGGGGGTTCTGCCCAAGTTTCATGAAGGTACCTTTTTGTAGACAAGCTTTCTCCAGCCTGGACCCAAGTTTCTCACGTTCTACACAAAATAGTTATCATGCACAATTCATTCCTCTAAACCTTTCTGTAATGGGTTGATGGCTTCAGGGGTTTTTGATGGTCTTGATTCCTTCCCCTCTACTGGATAAGCCATTGGTCAACAGTCCATGGCCGCTCCTTGACCTCATTCCTGCTCTTGTGCTGTACAGTGTAGTGCTTATGTCCAGGAGCTAGAACAAGGGTGTTTGTCCCAGAAAAATGCTGCCCTATCTCTGTATAGCCCCCTCTTCAGCCACATTCTGTTCTTCCTCACAGTGTGGTCTCAGCAGCAAACCAGGTTCCATGGCTGTCCACCTGTTGGTGTTTGAGATGTACACATCAGCCCCTTTTCTTCTGGCCTTCTACACCCTGTCAGTCCTCATGTCCCATACCAAAGTTATTTTCATATGAAATGTATTTCCAATGCTTTGAGGTTATGGAGTGAAACTGGATGTCTTCTGCTGTGGTACTTTGTATACTGCACTTCAGTACAAAGGATAAGACATTAGTTGGATGCCCGAACTTTTAGTCTAAGCCTCTGCCCCACTGAAAGCGTGAGAGGACTGCAGACACAATAGTAAACACTTTTACAAGTGTAACAGCTGTCTCAGCTTGGAGCAGGAGCCAAGTGCCATTGGACAAATCCAAATCCAGCAATGATTTGCACATGCTGCAGCTTCCAGCAGTTCACTGAAACAATTAATTTTATTCTGAAATAAAATAAACCATTTATTTAACTGTCACTGTAGAGGAAGATTAAACCAAAAATTTAATCCTGCCTCTGTTGGTAGTAGTTTTACTTAAATAAAATATTGTCAGTTAAGATATTTCATTGTGTGGGATTCATGCAAATATAAACTGCCAGGCATTTGCACGGAGCATTATTATTCGTAATTTTTCTTTTGTACAGCAAGGTCTGTCATAGCATGCCATTGGAGATGCCAACCCTTAAACTCATTGAATTAAGATAATCCTCCCACTCATTTGCACTTTGGCTTTTTGATACCAGATGTTCATTTATGAAAGAAATCACTTGGTAATAAACTCTCATTTCCAAGCATTTCTAACTTTAAACATTTTTCTTTAATAACTCAGATTTAGTCACAAATGAAGTTCCATATGTTATTAGTGAAATGTCAATAGTCAAGAAATAAAAAATTCTAATGTAGAAGCATCAAGAACTATTTGAATTGAACATTTCTAAACCCTCTCTCTCTGTAGTCTATGGTTTTCAGAGCACCATTCTTATAATGTTGGGCTGACCACACACAGGATAACGAAGGGTAGCTGAGCTCTGGCTCCTTCTAGCAAAGTCAGAACTAAACAGGTAATAGACAAAGAATCTTTCATGGAGTCAGGAGGAAAGAATGAGGGAAATAAGAAAATATTATTGATGATTCTGCAGGTTTCAGCAGTTCTGTTCGGAGAAATGATACAGTCCTGGCAGGTGTGTACACCCATGGGTGTGTAAGAAGGATTCAAAATAAGGTAGAAGAACATTTATATTATTAAATATGTGTCTAGATTCTTTCCAATATCTTTCCAAGCATGCTGCTCCCATAGGATACTTCCCAGATTGCTTTGTCCCAAGGGTCTCTTCCAGGAATCCCACCCAAAACAAATAAAGGCAAGTTATAAATATTTTATCTGACTATGTTGAATCACTGTTCTGACTCAAACCCCTGAAAATGTAGTTAATTACTACACAAACTGCCTCTTTCTTCCCAAGAATCAGCACTGAATTCCTTGATCTTACTTCCCTCTTATTCTAGTATTGTGGCAATATTTTTAGAGTGCATGTAGCACCAGATGATAGACTGTAATGAGATTTTAACTTTCTGGCACATAAGAACAGATAAAGTGCTGATGACATTATAGGTTTTCAGATACTGCCAACACTTTAACAATATTCTCAAGTTAAAAGGTTCTTAAAATGTGAGCCACTGTAGGTGCACTCAATCGAGTCTTTACCACAGATATAATAACCATTCACACCTTCAATCTGAGGCTTGCTAAACTCCAGGGATATCTTCTGATGCACCATTGGGATGGCCACAAGTCTGCAGTTTGACAAGGTATACTCTTCATGTTAAAGAGTGCCAGACACCTGAGATTCACACTGATTTCACTGGCAGAGAGAAGAAAAAAGGTGCTTGACTACTTCACACGCTGGGTCAGGTTCTGAAAGCTTTTTTTAGCCATTAGAACACTCTGAAAACCAAATCTACAGAAATTGCTGTAATTGTAATGAATTACTTTTTTGGCCTGTAGACCTTCCTACTTAGCAGTCTTGTACAGTCATCAGCACAAAATTTAGCATAAAAAACCCAAAGTGCAAGTAAGCAGATAACCTGCCTTGTCTGAATAATTTCAAATTATTTCACTTTCCCTTATCCTTTTGGTAAAGGTTTAAGACAGAAGAAAAGCCAGACAGCCAGCATGATTCCTTTCAAAATGAGATTGGGCAAAATAATCACCTTAGAAGCCTGCCTAACCCAACGCAAATCAAGACATAGTGTTTAAAATTGACTCAAAAATTAAATTAGAATGTACTGAGGACAGAAATACTGTTAGTTCTTCAAACAAGATTTTAACTTTTAGGCAGTGGCATAACGTCTGTTCTGCAGAAGCCTAGAAAGTCTGAAGGTTCTGGTAGACTATTTTCTTAAGCTAGTGTTTGCTGTGAGGTTTGGCAAATAAAGTTGGAATCCAGTGAAAGAGTAACAGGTAGGCTTTTCAGGTGGCATTGTTTTTGAGCAATATTTTCAAATACCAGTAGGGCCTAGATTTTCAGTTGATATATTTGATGCAGTTCTCTTTCCTCCATCATTCTTTCCAGGCACAATAAGCATGATCAGGAGTTCATATTTATTCCATGACACTGAGCCCTAGAGACCAGAAGCTAGATAAAGTTAAGGAGAGTGAAAAGAAAAAAAGTTAGTGTTACTTGTTTACCCTTTCTAGACTCAGCAGATCCTGATTATATTTATTCTGAGCTTTTCCTGCTCAGGAAAAGCTAATTTCCATCTAATATATTTTCTGAAATTTAGGCTTCTCTTGGGGTTTGAATCTGACAGCTTCTTTGGGAGGCCTTGCCAGTGCCCAGTCATCCTCACAGTGAAAAAGGGAACCTCCTGCATTTCAGTTTGTGCCTTTACCTCTAGTCCTGTCACTAGGCACCACTGAGAATAACCAGATGCCTTCTCTTCACACCCTGCCTTCAGGTACTTGTAGACATTGCTGATATTCCCCTGAAACTCCTCTTTTCAAAGCTAAATAGTCTCAGTCTCCCTCTTCCTGCTTCACGAGTTTACAATTCCATTTAAATGGTTAGGTGAAGGAACTGAGTCAGTTTCAGACAAGGCTCTATGCAAATAAAACCTCAATGCAAAAAGCAAAGCATCTTTTATAAATGAAAAAAAAAAGAATACAAGTTTTCTGGAGGTCCTTAAAGTTTCATAGTGAACTTGATGATACTTTAATTCTTTCTGAAAGGGTGGGTGCTGAGACTGCATTTGAAACATAAAGAAAAATAATTTGTCCTACAAATAGAGAGCTGTAGAATTGAAATCTGTTGACATTTGCAAAAAAATATCTCATATGTTTCTGAATACATTAGAGTCCTAAATTATGCTGGGGTTTTGTATTTAGACAGAAAAAACAGTGTGTTGGCAGTAATAATAAACAGACCTAAAATCACATTTGGATTAAATTCAAGATGCAGAAATGTATATTTTCTAAATTTCATTATTTTTCTTTTCCCTTCAGTCCTCAAGGGAAAGCTGTTGTTTGTTCTAAGTGGAAACCAAGACTTGCAGAATACATTGTTATCCAGAGGAGCAATGGAGTCTTCTGAAGGCTACAAGGAAGACCCCCTTACAAAGAATCTCTGTATTTATTTTTCTCTCAGAAAAACATGAATGCAAAGAATATTCAGGATTTTGAGGAGACCTCTCTAACATAGTTTTCAAGTCAGATTTATAAGATTAGAACCAGAAAACCCAACACTTCCTGCTAATTAAAAGATGACAATTTCTTTTTTTACTCTGTGGCATGTACAGACACAAAAACTCAGACTTTCAGTATTTGTTGCTCTAAGACTTTTTCAAAATATAAACAGGTTTACAAATTCAACACAGACTTCAGACAGGTGGATTGAATGTTCAGGGAAAAATCCTGGGGAAACTCCACTGAAATAAATGGAAATATTCAAGGAAAAAGGTGCAGTCATAATTCAGCAAGTATTTTCCATGAGGTAGATGTTTGTGGGTGAATTGTTTCATTTCCACAGTAAACAAAAAATGAGCTCATTGTCAGTAAGGTAATTAATTTTGAGAAACTGTAAATAACTGGTACTGCATTTTGTTATATATTCTGAGAGACAGTTCAGGAATAGAAAAGTGTTCTCAAAGCAGACAAATAAGACCTGCTAACTTTCTGTTCACAAATAAGAGCTAATAACTTTCTGTTCACTTGCATTTTTTCTTAACTGAACAATATATGGGTTTTTGTAAGTAACAATGCATCATGGACATTAGTCTAAGTAACCAGTCTTAGCTGGTTGGAATTGCATTGATGCTGCCAACATGTGTGACCCAGTTGCCATGAGGCCCAAGGAACACAGATCAATGAACAGCAAACTTTACAAATGCAAAGTGCAATTCCTGTGTAGGAAAAACTCAGTCAACTTTTAGAGTTCTGCCACTTCAAAAGGGCCATGGGACAAGCAAGCTAAAAAGAGTTCAAAGCCACCTCCACTCAATCCTCTAGTGCAACAAAAGGTCAAAGACTTGTTTTGACTTCTGCTAATTAAAATAGCCATTCACTGGAAGCTATTGTGGGAATATACACTTACAATAAAGTCTGTCCTCAGTTTGAGTTAAGCTACAGGATTGTTATAAAAGGACTTCAAATAGGGGAAAGAAAGACACTTTTCCATGTTCTCTGTAGTTGAAATGCGGTTTGTAGGACTTCCTGTAAATTTGTTTTGTTTTGTGATGAGTTTCATACAGAAAATTTAAGCAAATATTAGTAATGATGCATATTTCACAAAAACAACAGATGTGCCTCCAGTGGAGTTCCTGAGATTTGAGATTTTTATCACAGAATGATGGTCTGCAATTCACCTGCTCCCAGCCTCCTCACATTTCAGTTTGATGTATGTTACCTCAGGGTTTTCAAGCACATTACTTACTGAGAAAAGGCATTCCAAAAACTGTGATACTTGAAATATTATTTTAGAAAACCTAATTTAAATGTATAGTTTATCTGATGTTTTAGTTCATATAATTTCTTTAAGAAGAGGTATGTTTGATATGTTTCACAGAAGCATTATTTTAATTAGAGTTAAGGCCAAGTGATAATTAATGGAGCTTGAAAAAGAATCTGATACACCAGATTTATTTACATTTTTTAAAAGAAATAATGAATATTTAGATGTGTGTGAGACACAGAAATTTAAGATTTAGACTCAAAACTGTTTTGACATTTCAGAAATACTAGATTCTGAATTCTGTACTTGTTGTTTTTAAATAGTCCTACCAGAAATTTACAGTGCATTTTTAAGTAGATTTTTTTTTTAAACTTGTGCTCAGCTCCCTGAATAGAGTGGCTTATCTCTTTTTCTATCTGATAAAAATAGGTTATTCTAGCTGCACAGGTTCATCTTTTGATGTTCTTCTAGATGTCAATCTTGATAGATCACTGGTCAGGAATAATTTTTCTTTCTTCTTGGATGTTGACTTGAGTCCCATCAATTTTCTCCATATTTAGTTAATCCCAGGATAGCCTTTGCATTCAAGAATCAAAATTAAACAATCAAGTTTGCCTATTACACCAAGATGTGTGGGGCATTTGACATGCTGGATGGACGGGATGCCATACAGAGAGACCTTGACAGGCTTGAGACATGGACCCATGCAAACTTTGTGAAGTTCCACATGACCAAGTGTAAGGTCCTGCATATTGGTCAGGGCAAAATCAAGAACAAATTCAGTCTGGATGGAGATGGGATCCAGAGCAGTGCTGAGGAGAAGGACTTGAGGGTGTTGGTAGATGAGAAGCTTGACATGACCTGTCAGTGCTCACTTGCATCCCAGAAAACCAACTGTATCCTGGGCTGCATCAAAAGGAGGATGACCAGCAGGTCTGATTCTACTGCTGTACTGCACTTTTGTGACCCTGCCTGGGGTACTGAATACAACTCTGGGGCCCCCAAGACAAGAAGTATGTGCACCTATTGGAGGGGGTCCAGGGGAGGAGGGTTATTAAGACGATCAGAAGGATGGAGCCACCTCTCCTGTGAAGACAGGCTGAGAGAGTTGGGGTTGTTCAGCCTGAAGAAAAGAAGTCTCTGGAGAGACCTTAAAGCACTTTCCAATACCTAAAGGAGGCTACAAGAAAGATGGAGAGGGACTTTTCACCAGGGTATGTTGTAATAAGACAAGTCTTTAAACTGAAAGGGAGTAGTTTTAGATAAGATATAAGAAAAGAATTCTTAATTATGAGAGGGCTGGTGCATTGGAACAGATTGCCCAGAAAAGCTATGGATGCCCCATCCCTGGAAGTGTTCAGGGCCAGGTTAGATGGGACTTTCAGCAGCCTGATCCAGTGGAAAGTGTCCCTGCCCATGGCAGAGGGGTTGGATCTAGATAATCTTTAAGGTCATTTCCAACCCAAACCTTTCTGTGATTTTATGGGTATATAAATGTCTACCTCATTATATAAATAACATACTTAATACAGCCAGCTACTTGTTCTTTATTTGCAGCTCTTAATTCCTATTAAAAAACATTTTACAATACACTTTGACTCCTAATTTGTATGTCTTAAAGCACCTTTCATGGAAAACATTGATCACTTTGTCAGTAAAAGGGATATTTCAACTATACAATCTTTTGTTGTAGCATGCCATTAGTGGTGCTCTAATTCTTGCTTTAGCTAAGAAACTGTTTGCATATTTTTCTTGTGAGATGTTTTATTTTAGTGTTGATCACAGAGGTCCCTATGAATATTAGGTACCTGAAAAGTTTTGACATCATGACTGTTTTCTAATGGCATTGTTTGACACTTCTATTCCTCCTAGAACATTCCTTAGATCAGACTTTGATGTGGTTGCATATACATGTTGTGTAATGTATTGTATGAAAATATTGAATGTCAATTGATTTTAAATAATGTTATTTCTAACACAGTGAAAAAAAATATCTTGATTGTGAAAATAATAAAATGGATAATAAAGAGAGTCTGCAACTGGGTGCTTGGGCAAAGTGATGACAGTTTTGAATCTATTAGATTATGAGTGTCATAGTGTTTTGCATCTGTGATTCCATTCAGAAGTTTAAAAAAAAGCAGGCAAGGAGGAAAACAGTGAAAAAAAGACAGGATTGAAAAACCTGACATCTGCAGAGGGTGAGGAAGGATCTACAGAGAATTGTGTTTCTGTCAGAAAGGAATTATTGCATGACAGCAGACCATAAACTGCAAGGTAAGAACCTTTACATTTTTCGGTAACTAGAAGCACAGTTGTGTCTGTTTCTGATACTCAGAGCCAGACTTTCCTGGCACCAAGTATTTTCTCTGAACATATGTCAAGTGCTGCTGAAGGTATCAGCATAGCAGAAAATCTGCTTTGGAAAAAAAGCATCAAGTGTCTTATTCTTTGTAAACAATATCACAATGATAACTCACAAAAGGTGTGGCAACTTTTGTAAAACATCATAGGAAATGCATAATTTATGAAAGGTACAGAATTGAAAGGATGTTGTATTTTGAACCTCTTTTTGTGTTTTTTTGCAGAATATACAAAATTCTGATTTTTATGCCCTCAATTATTTCTAATTTTCTAACTCAATATTTTGAACTTGGCGAAAGTTTTAGTTTATGTGTTAACTTTTTATAGTTATGCAAAGATGTTACAAAAATCACAAATGACGATAATTTTCATTATCTTTACTTTACTGATGCACTGCAATGTAGTAGTAGTAGTAGTAGTAGTAGTAGTAGTAGTAGCAGTAGTAGTAATAATAATAATAACAATAATAATAATAATAATAATAATTACATACAAGCCCCAGATGCCATTTGTGTGAACTGTGGCAACCTTCTATGTTTTAACATGTTCCAATCAAACTAAGTTCATGTGATCTGTGAAACATTTATTTGATAAACTCTAGTTTACATAACAACAAAGATATTCAAGATACTGGGCACAAGGAACTCTTGACAAACTATTTTAGGTCGGCAGGGTCAACGTTGTTCCAAATGCCATATTTCCTATTGAGACATAGGTGAAATAACTCATACACCTAAATTAACAAGATAGTCTCCAAACCTTTGCAGGCATTCAGTGAAGAGGTAGTTGCCAAAAGACAATTCACAGCTAGGGACCAAATTAGATGCTCTAAAACATTTCTTGAGAAGCTATTTTTTCCCTGGTTATGTCTAAGAGAAACTCAGGAATGTTTCTTGGGATAGGATCCCTGAACTTGTCCTGGTTTCGTGATAGGATATAACATAGCACACATCTCTTTCTTTCCTAGTAATCCCAATCTATATGCTAAGTGTTTTATATTATTTTAGCAGAATAAATATGTCATTCAGGATATTCTCCAAAATAAAGGGTTCAAAAGTTCGAATTATTAATCATACAAAGAAAGTTATAGTACAAATACATGAATCAAGATCCAGCAAAGTTTGAAAGAGCATTTTTACATCCCTTTTCCACAAAATATGAATGGTCCTTGAGAAGAAAATCAAGACTAGAAAAAGAATCCAGGGGAACACAGCAATGACATTCATTTGTTTAGTAAGCTTTGTTTTGTTACATAAGTGACTACTATTGACTACTTCAATAAATAGATATATATTCTTAGGTGAGTCAGTCTACTTCTGCTCATCAAAAATGAAAACTGACCTGCTCTTATAAAAGTTGTGCACTAATTTAGCTTCTGAATAACTTTTCCTAGAAGTTAAACCATTTTTTTAAGTTCTCCATTTTCAGTTTAACTCAATTTTATATCTCATTTTCTTTTTAATACTTCTGATTATATAAGATTAAACTCCAAAGTGAGTTGCAAATTTTGGACATTTTGCATGACCTAATAATCTGATTTTATAAGACCCACTTTTCTTCACTGACAATTAATAAAACCTGCAAAAAGTCCCACAAGCTCACTCATCTCAGAAGACATATCTAGCATTTACTTCACAATCACTATGTGGAACATGACCATCTCCATCACTCAGATATTCATTGAAGAATGAACTTCATAAACATTCATACAGGTCCTTGTAGTTACATTCCAGTCTGCACTGGAATGTGTCCCAGGGAAGGACATTGCCGCTCTTTCAATGAGATTGCTACATTTGTATTTTATTACTTTGAACTTTGGAGGACAAGATGACAGATATCTAAACAGTACCAAAAATGAACAAATGGATCAGTTAGTCTGAACTCAGGCTAGAAATGCTCCAAAAAGTAAATTCACTGAAGTTTTCTTTATGGATGTTTTCTCTATAATTTCACTGATTTTTTTCAACCTGGATATTGACCAACGAGTTTTAATTTTGGCTGTTGAAATATGAAAAATCTCATGGCTTAATGACGATCTCAAAAATTTAAAATGGTTTTACTGAATGTTATCTATATAAAGACATTAATTTTTTAAAGCAATTAATCTCCAATGGAAATAATTCTCTTAGGTTCAAGGGCTAAGCTGTGTAACACATCCATGCCGACAGAAGGATAAGGCTTGAGTAAATTTTTAGGGGAGGAGACATCTGTTAATGCTGAAATATCACCCCTGTAAAAAAGACTTAATCTACAGCTTGCAAGTACCTCTCTAACACATAAGGTAGAAATAAAGACAATCTGTCATCATACTGGTCATGAGCAAAAAGTTACTTCAATTGCTCTCCTTCTGTAATACTCAAAATCCAATTCTAAACAGATTTTATATATCTATAGAGACCCACCAGTTTAACCATTATTTGATAACTCTATTGTAAAAATCTTATGAATTGTGTACATAATATCAAAGCCCAGAACTCTGATTTGGTATAATTCAGGTTTACTGGAAATTAATAGGCTCTGGGTTCAAGTTTATGAACAAGGCACAAACTATTCGAAAGCTGAGTTCTGACCTCCCCAGTTAACAAGTCATACAATCCCTAAACTATCCGCAGGGATCACATGCTTGCTAACAGGAAAATTACTGCTTCCCTCAATATCATTGGCTATTGAGAATTACCTGCTTGTGAACAGAAGGCACCTGTCTATAAATCTGTGACATAACCATTGGAATTGAAGACAGTATAAGCAAAATAAAGTGATTGTGTCAGCAAAACACCTTATTTGTGTAAGGAATAACTTATGTATTACAGACTTAGAATGAAGTGTATGACACATTTCATTTTTTTCTTTCACAATAATAAATGAAATACATTTAGTAAAATGGTAGACTTGGCTGAACAAATAACAAATAATAATGATGATGTCTGCAGAAAAATCCATAAAAACTAATTATTCTGGCTTTTATCCAGCATATATAAAAAGCTGGAAACATT
This sequence comes from Molothrus aeneus, assembly GCF_037042795.1. Taxonomy (NCBI): domain Eukaryota; kingdom Metazoa; phylum Chordata; class Aves; order Passeriformes; family Icteridae; genus Molothrus; species Molothrus aeneus. The sequence continues at coordinate 73,788,826 of NC_089646.1, forward strand.
TTTCTTTGCTGAAGCAAGATGTTTCCAACAAAAAATATCAATAACTTTATTGAGATATTTTTACTTCACATGTGAAATAGTAATTCCATGGAAATTTATTTAGCAATGAATTTTGTTGTCTTGATAGAACTACTTTTAAACTCCAGACTTTTTAATGGAAATACTTTACATGAGAGGACTATAACAAAAACAAAAGGGGTACAGTAGGAGCCAAGAAATAGCACCACATAGACAGTATAGTATATATGAATACTGTATGGTTAACCTTGATTTTATTGGACATAACACAATTAGTAGAAGTTTAAAAAGAAGGAAGGAAGAAAAAGGAAAAAGGAAAAAGAAGGAAGACAAAAAAAGGAAAAAGAACAACTTGATTTTAGGAGTCCAACCAATCAAGAAAATGCAGAATTTTAAGATTTTATAAACTAGAAGTTGACAGTAATTTTCTCGAGCACTCAGACACATTGCCCCTTTATATTACTATGCTTTATGAATTATGAATTTTTGCTGATGAGGAAGCCTAAGGGTGACAATGTAGCTTCAGTGTCAGTAATGCATTGTCATTTCACGCTGTGTGAGTTCCTACTCTACCTAGATGAGTTTTTCAAGCTTAAATAATGTTACTGACTGCCAAAGATTTTATTAAGAGGTCTGATGATATTATATGCTCTGCTGGTAAGATACTAATCCGTATTAACTAGAAAAAGGTCAAATACTTTGAAAGATTGCCAGGGCCTTTTTTGTCTGCCTGGGGTGTTCAGATGTGGTTATACTCCCCCACCACAATTCACCTATTTTGAGTCAGATAGTGAAATAGAAAACCATTTTTCCAGCATCAAGAAGAATGAAATTTGAGTAGAAAAGACAGTTGTTCTGTGAGATTTTACATGGCTCCTGTTACCAAGGAAACTATTTTGGCTTTGAAAGGTTTGGTAATGGTTGCCCTAGCTACAATTCAGGCAGTATACAACAAGAGGGGCTATTTATCTCATGTAATTATAGATATATACACACATAAACACACTTACCCTCACATTAGGGAAGGACAGATCTAGTAAAATGGAATTATGAAACCACTGAAGTTAGGAAAACATTCTGAACAACATTCGAGGAATATGTTGGTAGAAGAGACACTGGCAGTGGCTTAAGTCAATCCCATCCCACAACTGAAAATATTATGTTCAAAAGCTAAAAAGAAAAAGGAAAAAAGAAGAAAGATAAAGTGCAAATTAGAGAGCTTGTACATTTACTTAATGAGGTATTTAATATTTAAACTAGAATCAAAAATGATGAAGAATACAGAAAAATTCTAGTTTTGAACCTGTGGAAACAATTTTTTTACCTTAAAACCTCTGAATGAATTTGAATTGGAAAATCAGATCCATTATTTTAAATACAACTTTAATATTTTACTGATACTTTACAGTAAAACATTATTTGATTTAAAATGGAAAGGACAATCCCTAAGGATGGACTTTTAGATATAGGAGGTGAGTAAAGTAATGATGCAAGACACCAAGTAGAAATTAATTAGCTGATTGGAAAATTGATTGATTGTACTGAATCACAGAAGGAGAAAGTTTTGCAGGTGCTGATAGGGATGAAAAATTCTAGGAATATAAAAAAACCCTATTTTTTCTATGTAGAAAATATAAATCCATTTTTAATGTGATCACATGCAAAGTTAGGACAAGTTAGGGATATGGGCATAAAAAAGCTTGCATAATATTGGGTTCAAACCTGTTGTAACAAATCAAAACAGTAAGAAATGAAGACAAGAAAAAGGAGGAGACGGATACAAGTATAAAAGGAAGAAATGTCTCTTATAAATTATAATTCATCCAGCTGATGTCTGGATGAGTATCACAGACTCTACAGTTTTTGGAACAAAAGGATATTAAATGATCACCAGATTTGTGGAGAAAAAGGAGACTGATTTATGTGTTTTTTTCTTAAGAAGACCATGATCGTCACTCTAGAAAATATGAAAAAAAAAAGAGAGAATTTTAAAAACATCTTCTGTGTGTTGTGGATTAGTGTATTTTCTGATATTCATTTATCCCACTTAGATTTAAAATGACCAAGGTGAAATGTTTACATATGGAGAGTTTTATTTTCATTGGAAAAAAAATAAGATATACAAAATATCCACAATTTTCTCCTATACTTAGTCTTAAAATCTAATCTGTTCTATCAAAGAACTCTTTATGAAAATAAATACCATATAGTAGATGTTTAGGAACATTGTTTTCTTCTCTTGTGAGGCTTCAGTGTGTAAAGGAAACAATATTGATTCTAAAATTATTTTTTTTTATTTTGATTTTTTATTTGATTTCAAAATACTTAAAGTATCTTCAGAAAATGTGAAAAAAGCATGCATGACTCATACAGTAATTTCAACTTACAAATGGATGAATGCCAATAAGTCAGAGAAAGCTGCTATGTATTTCAATTGGTTTTAATTCTATAAAAATATTTTCTGTTTTTATTATGAAGAACTGCAATCTGCAACCTTGAAAAAAATTTTGTTTAGCCACAAGCGAAACTTTGTACAAGGGTATGCAGTGATAGAACAAGGGAGAATGGCTTTAAACAGGAAGAGGGTTATTTTAAATTAGGTATTAGGAAGAAATTATTTACTGTGAAGGTGGTGATGCACTGGAACAGATTCCCCAGAGAAGTAGCGGCTGGCTCATCCCAGGCAGTGCTCAAGGCCAGGTTGGATGGGGCTCTGACAAACCTTCTTTTCTATTTTCCTGTGTATTTGCATACCAGGTGAATTTATTTATTTATAATAGTGGAAGGTCTAGTGGGTAGTGTCCCTGCCCATGACAGAGGGGCTGGTACTAAATGATATTTAAGATCTCTTCCAACAGAAATCCCAAAATCATTTTATGTTCAAGAAAATGATTACTTTTCCTCTAGAGCCAGAAGGAGTATCTGGGAGGGGATGGGTGGGGCAGGGCAGAGGGTAGGGGGTGGGGAGGGGTTGCTTGTTGTTGGTTGGCTGTTTGTTTAACTTCTCCTCTTGAGTTTTGCTTTCTAATAGCTCATTACTGGGTGAAAAGTCTGGGTTTTTTCTGTGATCAGACAAGACACTGATGAGAAAGTAATGTTCTGTCAAAAAGAAGCAAAATGATAACTGAAAAAAATGTTGTCCAATATCAATACAGTCCATCATGGAAATAAGAGATAAATTGTGAAGGCATGAACTCCTATTTTCTGAAATACAATTTCATCTCTCTCAGCAGCTCCAGCCAATCAGACTTGAGACTACATATTTTCTTAAAAAAAAACAAACCCAAACAACAAAAAGAGCCAAAACATAACAACCAACCAACCAAACTCAAACATTCATTTGGATACTAAACCTTTGGAAATACCTTAACACAGAGTTGAAATAAAATGCTTACAGTTTTCAGGGAAAAACAATTGAGTCTGTGAGGGTAAGTCAGTTTTAGGAGACCAACTGCCTGTTTTGAGTCTTAATCAAGTATACAAAGAGCTCATATAGAATGAAAACACTGTATCTGTATTATTATCATAAAATAATTCATGCTGAGCTTCTTTTAAACTCAGACCCAAACAGAAAACACGGAATATTTACACTGCCCTAAAAAATCTAATGAAGTATTAAATAGCCTACATAGGATTTTAAGAGGTAGTTAAGGAAAGCAAACTTCTAAAGTTACAAATATTACGATCATTATCTTGCTTCTCTGTAGTACAAGATAATATTAACAAAACACTTCACATATTATATAGTTCTCAATGATATTGTGGTTCTTAACTAATAAATATGTTTTATTATGCTTTTTTCCATATATCTAGTAGTAACAAAATTATTTTGGCCATTAAACCAACAGTAAGACCAACATAATAAACCAAATAGACTTCCAGAATACAGTCTCCCTAAAAGTATAAGCTGCTTGTCCCTACTGCTTATCTGAGTCAGCTTGCATGCAAACATTTCAAACATTCTTTTGCTTTGGTTTTCTTCTCACTTTATTATCTATGGCAAACCTTCACTACAATTGAGGAAGCTTATATACTTTTAGCTTTTAGAATGAAGTACACACTGGAAAAAAAAACCAAAAAAACAAGCTCTAAACTTCAACAGGCTCAAGTGAATATTTCTTTCTAGGGGCATCATCAAGCCAACACATTTCCCCATTCATTGAGTCAAATGATACTTTTCCTTTCATCTTAAGTGGAAGGAAATGGTCTACCTCAGACAGGAACAATGTTACTTCTTTTTGGTTGCACATTATTGATTACTGCATGGGGAAATATTACACCTGCTCTTTTGAAGAGTTCCTCTCAACTGAATAGGACTCTTCTGCTACACTAAAGTCTAGACAAAAAAAGGCTGAGGCACATAAACACATTTTTCAATTTTAATTTAAAAAAAATACATCTGAATGTTTTTATCCTTATTGTAGGAATAATTGAGATCAATAAAATGTAAGGTAGCACATAAATAAATTCAGTATTCTGATTCAAACAGGTATCCATTCCTTTAAAATAAAATAAGGAAGAAAAAATAAACACATAGAATTCAAACCACTGCTTCCAAGAAGTGGACAGGATTTGAAGTAATACATCACTGCCTATCTACAAACAACATTTGATTTAAAGCCACTAGGTGTCAGCATATAAGTATTCCTAAAGAGATTTATCTGCCAGCAAAAGTAGTTGGCAATAAACAAATATGTAAGATTGTAGGTGGTTGATGATTCCTTATAAAGCCATGGAAGAAAGCTATAAATTTTTCAGGCTTGCTGATAAATATTAGGACAATTGAGGAATATTTTTCCACATGATAAATGAGACTGGAGTGGCACCTTCTGTTTTTTGATAAGATACTCTGGATATTTAAACTTATACAGACCTTTAGTGTTTTGACTCAAAATAAATGACTTTCCAACCTAAACCATCTGATAAGAGCAGGTGGCCTTGTGGTTGTGAGACAGATTCTTCATATTGACATGTTTGTGAGTTGTTTAGTTCTTGTACTGGAATTCCTCAGTAAAAATCAAGTTATTGTCTAGTAGTATTCTGTTGTCACTAAGACCCTAAAGGAGCCCCCCCAGGGAAGATGACAAGAGCACAGAAATGAAGGACAAATTTAAGTCATTTATCTTACTAATGATCTGTTATTAAAGTAGAGCTAATAACTCAAAAAAGCAAGATGCTTAAGGCAGGTAATACTGCTTTAGCAAGAACACTGAAATGACATTGTACTTCAGTCACTGTGGACTGCTACTTTTGTGCTTCTTCTTTTTTATATGCAGGGGGGAGTCCAAGTGTCTGGGCAGAGTATGTGACCAAAACTGATTAGTACTCCTGACTCATCCCTAGATTTTTAGCTATTGACAGACTCCTGGAATGTCTATTCATGTAATTCACCTAAAGTGTTTAATTATGTTTTTGTTTTAATAAGTAGTGACATTTCCTTGAATTTACATGATACTGTTTATTGGATGGACTGCAACTACCTAATGAAAACTGTAAATACACCTCAGAGAATTCAGAAGGGATCTGGAGGGGTTTAATATCTATTTAAGTATGATTAATGAAATATCTAAAAGACACACTAGTTTGAGAGTGATCTAGATTTCATAGCCACACTTGCATAGAACCATCAAGATTGTACACTGATGTTAAAAGAGTTGGCTGCATATTTTATTCCTACCATTTTCTACATAACTGTCCAGACTGTGTGACTAATCATAGTGAAGATATTCTAAATATAAACAAGGTGGCTCACGCTGAAACCGAGCATAAATATCTCCATTTTTGTTAAAGTATGGGGGATGCTTTTAGGTAAGGAGCAGCATGGCGATTGATGAGAAAATAGATGAAATAGATCTGGCATAACGTGTAGCTCATTTATTTAATCTTCTAACACATGGTAAGGATGTAAACTAGACTGTGTCCCAAAGCTGGTAAAAATTAACACATAAAGAGAGGTATAGAAAGAGAGCATGAGAGTACATGCAGCTCTGACAAATGAGGAACAAAGTCAGAAGATAGCTACTATCTTTGGCAGCTTGAAATGAAAATCAGGCAAAAAGGCACAGCAGCTTGTTTTTCCCCCCTAATGTTGACCAGAACTACTCATCAGTGTTGTGCTCCTTAAGTGATTTACTGTATATGTGTATAGTAAATTCAGCAGTATAAGAGAGAATATTTGGCCCTCTGTCCTCAAGAGATCAGGTTGTCCTACTGTCCCTTGCCCCAAGAAATAATTCAGAACAGTTGCCTTACACAATGAAGACGTGTAGCACTGATTGATGGTACAGATCTACAGAGAAACTTTTTAAAGAGAATTCTAGTTTTCAGGCAATAAATTAGCTTTTAGTTTCCAGAATTTTCTTGAAAATTCCCCACTCTTAAATGCAAGGATATGGGCAACATTTTTTTCTCCCACTGGAGAAACAGAAATAATAGCATTCTCCTAGAAAAGGCTTTTGCACTTCTTTCTGCTTCTAAAATATTATGCTGTGCAGTTGTCCTTATGTAAATTACTTACAGAAAAACACAGGTTTTTCATTGCACACATTTAAATAAAGCGGGGTTGATGAGGACATTACAAATGTAGGGCAACATGCACTCTCCAGAAGCCTAGTAGATCTGGAGATAATTGCCGTGGAACTTCTGGATGCAGATGCCTCTCCTCGGTCCCCACCCTGTGTTTCTGTCCACTCTCATCACTGCTCATCTCCTGAGCTAAGAAGCAGGAGTGCAACTGGTGATGACTAAAGGAGGCAATTGTTTTCTACTAAGAGAAGAGGGCTGCTGCTGTCCACTCCATTTCATCTGAAAAAGGAGAAGGAGATAGATGACAACAGCTTGAAGGAAATGCAATCTGAGCATGGCAGAGACATTATGAGCACATTATTCAAATGATCATGTGTACTTGGCAGGAATATTTTTAATATGTCTTAACTCTTGATTTCCGAGTTCGAAAGGGATTCTGTTTCTTAAAGCCCAAGTAGCTTGATAGTTGTAGAGATGTATATCTTAGTTGTTTCTTTAAATTTTAAAATGTGTCAGCAGCTGCAATACATATCTACATACATACATACGTACATCTTGCATTGGTAATTACATTTCCTCAGCATGATGACAAGGTCCTTTACCAAAGGCTACACTTCAAAATTATTTGATTATTTAATTAAATAATTATTTAATTGTTTAATTAAGGTTTAATTATTTAAACCATCAATTCACAGAGCTATTACCTCTTTACACAGGAATAATTGAAGTGTTTTGGTCAAACTGTTCAATAGGTACCCTTTTGCTTCTGAGTGGTGAGAACTTTGTTCTTTCTGGACTAGTTTGAATTGAGAAATTCCCAGAATACCAGTCTCTCCAGTTGTACCCTGGCAGCAGTGACAAAAGATGCACTTGTCATAAAAATCCCAGCATCCAAGATGTTGTGAGCAGTAGCCAGGTGTCCTGTGTGAGGAATTTGACTGAATTCTTCCACCAATAATTAGAAGTACTGCTGACCTTTAGGTGCAGTGCAAGCCATAACCCTTTCCTTATTTATTTCCTTATTTTCTCGCTCCAGAAGGAGTGAAAAAAAGTCTGCTGACTGTAGGCAATTTTTTTTTTCTTTCTGACAGATGTAAATATCAAAGGATATCTGGGTTGCTCTGGGTACCATTTAATGTCATCAATATTTTGGTGTCTAACAAAAGCTACAAGCATCCATAAACATGCAACAGCCCTGGAGAGGCCAAGAGAAATGGGGAACTAATTGTGTGAATTGGTTCACTCTGAGAGTTAGTCAGTGGTTTAAAAAAAATTATCAAAAAAAAAAAAAATTCCTGATGCCATTGGCAAAGGAGCACTGGACCTATCTTCTGACACATTCAGAAGCTACCTGGAGGGAAATCTAAAATTGGCTGCCTTTTATCTGCTAATGCCCTTACCCAGGAGAGCACTGGATCTGACCCAAGCCGGGAGAGCTGGCTTTTTCATTCAGAAGGTCTCTTCAGGAGGCATGTGTGAGGTTAATAAATCTGCCTCTTGCTGGGATGCCATGTGGTGGCTTTAGCTCTTCCTCTAACACACTTTATAAAATCAGTGCCCTTTTGTATTTTGAAGCCTCACAACAACATTTGGATCAAATGCACGATAATTGTAATTTTCTCTTAGCAGGGTTGCAAGGAAAACTGTCTGTCAGAAGCAGCTGTTCTAGAATGCATAATTACACCTGTCTGTCTTAGCCAGCATTGTCTAAGACATGACAAATGATTTTAAACTCACTTATTATTATTATTATTATTATTATTATTATTATTATTATTATTATTATTATTATTATTTTTATTTTTATTTTTATTTTTATTTTTATTTTTATTTTTATTATTATTATTATTTTACAAAGCTGAATTGTGAACTATATTTAAAGTGTCTTTCTTGAGCCTTGTCATGAGGTAGCTGAGACAGCCTACACTCACCATTTCAAACGTTTTTAGTCAAATAATTTCTGCTACAATTTAAGAAGCTTATTTCTATTTCTATCCCGAAAACATATCTCTAAGTATAATACTGTTAAAGTAATATGAATCTCTTCCATGTCACTTGCTAGCTCTTGGTTTGGATCTGTGTGCCTCCTTATATCTTCTGTTTCACCTGAATTTCAAGGTTCTCTATACAGTGTTTATATTTTACTTTTCTCATTTTTACATTATAAAAATGTAAGTACCTCATAAATATAATGATCAATTATGCATACATTTTCTTGAAGAGGACAAAGGTAATTTTCTAAAGGAAACTCAAAACAATAGAAATTCAGTAGCAAGAAAATAATTTAAAAAGTCTTCATCTGTAATTTCATCTCAGGGAAATATTGCTATGACTGAATTTTTAAAGCTCTATTTCAAACATGACTTAAAAAGATGAGCAAGCAGTGCATAATCAATAAGATAAAGTGAGACAAGGTGATCCTTTCCCTCCTAGTGCTCACCAGAAAGGAGAAATACTCTAATTTCAAAGCTGGAGATGTGCTTTAGGGTTTTTTTTAGCATTGCAAGTTTATACACTAAAGCAAAGATATCTGGTAAAAAGTGCTTCACCAAAGCTCAAGATTCATAGCAAGTAATGACAAGAAACACAAAACAATTACTTTCTTTTTCAATAAACAATGACTCAGGCAACTTTTATTATGTGCAATCACAGTTTCTTTCTTCTAATAGCGTTTCCAGGGAAATAAAGAAAAAAACACATATTTGTCAAAATAGTCACTATTAACATAAAGTGACATAGAGAAGAACTTGTAATAATGCAGCATAGAGCACAAATATGGTAAAGCTGACTTCATAATTAGACATGACTGGGGAGATCATTGAGGAGATTTTTCCCAAGAAAATAATTTAAAATTTGAAAGCAGATTCCCTGTCACGTTTGTAACATTTTTTCTTTGTTTTCCATTAAATACAGGCTTGTATATTATTTCTAAATCCTGTCTTCTGCTCCAGTAATTTGTTTCTCAGGTATTTTTATCTCCATTTGCAGAGAATCCAGTGCAATATCATCTTCAAACCCACAAGGAATTTCTTGGACTTAATGTGGTATAAATGTTTATTTGTAATCAAGGAAGCCCTTTTAAAGAAATCACATAACAAATTATATTTAATTTCTGATTATCTGCCATGAAGTATTCACAGGGCAATCTAAAAGGGGAAATATTTCCTAATTAAAGTTAAGAAAAGAGTTTTGTGCTTCCACTCCAGGCAATTAAATGTAACATTTGCATGCATATAATTCCATGGGAAAAAAACCCCAGGAAGTGGCTGTTTGAGTGTCTATTAATTAAAAAATCTAGCACTTCACTAGTTGTACTGGCTGGCCTTTTATCCATTTTCTATAGGCTAATAATTGAATCAAAGTGTGCACAAAATGACACCAATAAAGAGTTTCTTAAAAAGAGCCAATCTCTGTTAATAGTAAGCATATAAATATTTTTATTTCCATTAATAAATATGTGCAATTCAAAGGAGTATATGATTCCATAACAAAAGATACCATGTATCAGATCAATCAAGTCCCTGTCGCGTGCACAGTGACAGAAGAATTTGGTAGCCTGCTCTTGGTGATGTGCTTTTCTTTTTTGGTGATTTCTAGCCCGAAAAAATGAAGCAAAGCCAGAAATCATTTTCAAAATAGAGAAAGCATTTACTTTGGAGAAATTCTTCTGTAACACAAAATGGAAACTTGTTGAGGAAAATACTGCCATTTTCTATTCAACCTGCAGTTATCAGTAGATAGAAAGCAAGTTCAGCTAAACCCTATGAAGCTACAAAGTACAGAGCCAACAGTCCATTAGTGTAGCTAGATCAATATAAAAGAAAGAAACATGGCCTTCATTTTGCTTCAGCACTTTTGAAGATGACCTGTTGAAGATTTATCAGTTTTATATAGAAGGATTTGCCATCCTCCTCTTCTTTATTTCCTGAAAAAAACCCGTACAAAATGAAATACAGGAAAATATCTGGCCAAGAAAAGTACAGTTTGAAGACATGAGGACATTCTTGCTTCTAGATTTTGTCAATAAAAGAAAATTGAGGGTTGATTTGTAAGGCTAAGTGTTTATTTTCACATTATGTGTTCTGTAGTTCTCCTCTGCTCTTCCAGTGGGCTAGAGATTTTAAACAGGATATCTTTTAGAAGTTTACTTAATGCTTAAACTTATTAGGTATTATTTTATGTTCATTTTACACTGATGCTGTAGCACCATGCCTCATTTGGCACAAAAAAAAAACAGTAGTCTTGTTCATTGTGGAAAATGAGAAAGTAATAATGATGGAATTAATGTATAATGTACAAATGGAAAGCATGGAGAGAAAAATGGCAGGCAGAAAAGAAAGATAAGATGAGAATATTGGGATAAGAGGACAAGAGGTTGGTGCACTGAAACCAGCTGGAGGCAAGACAAATGGAATGGCTAGAAGCATCCAGGAAAAAATCAAGTTAAGACCGTGAAGATGTTTAGCTGATTCACATTTGGAGCTAGCCAATATGTTTTTAATCAATCAAAATTTCAATTATTCGATAAAGTCTATACCTCTCTTAGGGAATTCAAACCTATTTTATATTTTCTCTCAACATATATTTATCACCAGACATTTTATCCAAATATGAAGGAGAATGACATTTAGGATAAACTCCAGAGTTGCTCTCTGTGAGCATTGTGTTTGTACTCTATCTTGTATTTGGGGATGAAAAGTCCTGACAAATAGCTAATAGGCAAAGAGCACAAAGGGTTAGCAGTTCTAGCACTCTTAGACATTTGGTACTGTTTCTATGTCTGATTAAATCCTTGGTGAGATTTGACAGAGACAGGGCCTTCATCTGCCTCTCTGGGTTTTTGGTTTTTTGGTTTTGGGTTTTTTGTGTTTGTTTGTTTGGTTGGTTGGTTGGTTGTTTTTTTTTAATACACTGAAACATGATTGAAGCTGAATTGTCAGTATTATTTTACTGGCATTCAAGTGTTTACCCTGCCTTCTCATGTAAATGAAAAAATGCTTTCTTAGAGCAATGTGCCACTTAAATAATACCCATATCATCAAAAGACTGCAGAATTACTCTTCTTAAATAGTTTTTTTTTTGTCCAGGTAGTGTGTAGAGAATAACAATTATGAGAGGGAGTTATATAATTAGTAACTACTATTACCTTCTATGCTTCAAGTCCTTTCCTAAAAATTCCTTGATTTTTTTTAAATCATTCTCCTGTAAGAAACATTTGTTCAGGCTCTTCAGTTTTTTGGTGGTGGCTTTTGTTTTTGTTGTTGTTGTTTTGGTTTTTTAAAATTAGTTTGTTTTGTTTGTTTTCGGGTTTTTCCACTGGTTCACAATTTTAAGTGGCACCTGCCCTACTGGAAAATTTTTTAAAGTAATTTTAAGAGTTGTTAAAAAAAGAAGGTTATTTAAAACATGAAACAGGGAGCATGTTAATTTAATTCAATCATCCTGGCAGGGATAAAAAAACACTATTACTCTTATGCTACTGTAAATGGAGCAAAGATATAAGTCAGTTTAGACTACAGAGCTCAGAAGTTTTACTAATTAACATCTACAGGAACAGCAAACCATGGCTGCAAAAGAGAAACTTGTCTTTTTGTTTGATCAGGGGAAAAACTATTTCAGAATGTTTCTAGGTATCATTGAACAGAACGACATCTTGCTAGGACTGCAGCAAAATAAACAACAACAATGTTCGAAATTGTTGTCTCTGATTTCTGGATTCAGCAGCTTTTAGACATCAAAGAGCTACACAAAATTAAAGATGATAATGTGAAAGAAAGTGAACGTTAGTATTTAATTACATTAAATTGATTAAGAAGAAGCAAGCTCTTGATTGGGAGCACATTAACTTCTGGGTGTGTAGCATACAAGCTAGTTTGTTAGTTGTTATACCTTTTAAAAACATGAGAAAGTTAATGACGAAAACCACCTCAAAAGTATGTGAGCCAAGGCCTACGCAGCTATTTCACTCTCTTGTTAGCTTGGCAAAGAAAGGCATTTCTCAGGTCTTTGAGAGGTAAAAAAATGCATCCAGTCACAGTGAGGAGAAATTAAGTATTCCTCTCTATCACGGACATGAACTGGAGCTGTTTTCCATTCTTTCCATCTGCTCATGAAAATTGCTTCTAAAAAAATCTGCTTTTGACTAAAATAGATATCTAAGTTGTGATTTCAACATATGCACAAATCATTTCATTAAACATAAAATTGAATGTGCAAAATATATATTATATATGGAAAGCAATTTTTTACATATTTGTAGCATTTCACAGATTCAGTCAGAAATTTAGCATTGTTCAATATTTAAAATACAGCACCTCAGCTAAGAGCACATGCAGGCCTGGTATTAGAGATAGGGTACACTAAATGAACCTGGGCAAAAAATGTATCCCTTGTTAGCCACAGTTTTTCAAACTATGAAATAGCAGAGTAAATATGTTACTCTGGAAGGTAAATATATGCCTTAGGGGGGATATTGTGCGGTTGCCTTTTCTTTAATGATTGCCCAGGGTACCTTGCTTGGGAAGAAGAAGAACAATGTAAGGTACATGACTGATTATTTCGATCTTTTCTTCTGAATAGTGTACCGAATGTTCAAGATAAAATATGGAATCTATAACACCTTTTGAAATGGATTTTACATCACAAAGGAGCCTCAGTTTGACTGATGAAGAAAAAATGTCACCATGTTCCATTGAATCTGTGAGACTAGTAAATCCAAACATTTATGTGCTAAACAGTTTCTCCAAACAGTCCAGTAAAGAAACTCTAGGTCCAGTCTTTAAAACCTCAAAGTGGAAGCAACTCATCTTATTATTTTTATGTTATGATTTGTTATATAATGACAAGAATAATCTTTATCACTTAGTTCCTTACTTGGCATAAAATTACTTTTTGGACTGATCAAACACCTCAGGCTTTGCCTTAGTGTTTAATCAGTTTCAGCAGCTGTTCATAGCTTCAAATACTACAGAGCAATAAAATTTAATTGCTTAATTAAACTCAAACCACAGTTGTCTTTTTAACAGGCAGAGGGCTGCCTAGCTTTTGGATACTCAAAGACAACCAGAGAGCAAAAATGACATTGCTCTTCTCTCAAGGATGGTTGATCTAGTAGTTTTATGTAGGTGCAAGGAAAAGCCAAAGCCTCTTTTGAGAAACCGTTAGGAGTCTTCTTTTCCATTTTTTAACCTATTTTTTTATCAACCCAGCTGCTGTAAAGACAAGTGCACATAAATTAATTGATCAGTATGCATAAATTAATGGGAAAACTGACCAGTGCATGTGAGTTAATTGAAAAACTTGGGGACAGATCTTTGAACAGAGTACACTGACTTGTTGAGTTTGATTTATCCTAGTTGAAGTTCTGACTCAATGAGGCTTTTTAATTTCATTTTCTGCCTCTGGTATTCAATGTCAGCAGTTCTAATTGGCAGGCATAAACATGCACTGAAGTGAGGTGACCACTTTAGCTATCAAATTGGAAGAAATAAGCAAATTTTGTCGAATTTTGTACTAATGTAAATGAACGGTGTTGAGATCTGCTACCTTTACTTTGAGAACTTCTCTCTTCTCGCTCTTTCTTAAGAACTCTTTAAAAAATTGTGTATATGTAGGAAACCTGCCTTTTATTTAATATCAAAATCCAATAATACTATTAGTATAATATGTCAGTCTTGGTTTGTCATGTTAATATTCAAAATTATTTTATCCTCTATATATTACAATTAAATAATTATAGTTTACAATACAAGTGATTAGAGCATGAAGAAAATATCAGAAGGGGAAGAAATTGCACTTAAGAAGCATGACATTAACCTAGATAATATTGTATAGAAAATTTATATAGTGAATTTGTTAGCCAACTTCCCAATTACCATAAATCAGTATGATTTGGTTTATTTCAGTGGAGTGTTGCCAAGTTCAGTAATACTTTACAATCAGATAAGGTTCTAGGTATCTGAGGATACGTTGTCTAATGTCTAAGACCTTAATTTCTTTAAAAATATGTTCTGAAATTATTGAGCATGTCTACATGAGATTTCTTTATCACAGAGAAAACTGGAAATACCTACAGAATTATTAAGGTCCAAAAAGTCAGCACTAGATTTTGAATATGTTTTGCTTTTGTTTTAATATATTGAAATTCATGGGGCTTGTGAAAAATATTTACCTCCTTTTTTCTTAGTTCCCTATTAAATGCCTGTGGATCTAAATAGCACTTAAACACACATGCACAGGCAAATAATTCCAAATAATTCTTCACATAGCAATAGATTTTGATATTTGATCTTTATATCTTACATATATATTTCATGTTTTTTAAAATATGCCCAAAAATAACACATTAATTTTTGATAATGAAGCTACCATTTATTGACAACTCCCCTTTACAGAGTGTTCCTCATCCCGCTGTTGCTTCAATTTGGTAGCAAAAGTAATCAGAATACATCCCGAGTTGAAGAGGCCAATAATTTGATACTAAAGCATGAAAACCTCTCCCTGAAAAGACAAAAACCTAGATGAAGAACAGTCTTCTGTGGTCATCAGTGGTCTATGTCAGTGTCTTGTGGGGCTCACCAGCAACTTACAAACTTCATAACCCAAAGTTTCAGATAGAATTTTCACAAGTACATTTATCTTTTATTAATGTTATCACTGTCTTTTCCATATGTTATGCTTCAACCTTGTTATATACAAAATGTTAAATTCCTTTTAGATGATCTCTGATATTTTAACTCCAGGATGTTCTCTGAATTCTCTCTAGCTTTAAAGGTATTAACAATTTTAAATTATTGCTTGTATATTTTATTACTTCTGAAAAGTAGCAATAGGTTTGATAACTATTTCACTAATATTGAATTGTTAGTGTCTACAGCTTCATTTTGGCTGCCTTGCATTTCACAGAGTAACTGTAATCAAAGGCATCCCTGAGTAGCAAACTACATGTACATTTACACACATTAGAATTACTATGTTCCACCCCTCAAATATAACAATCTGGAGCCATGTCTTCTGTAGAGAGAAAATGAGAGAGTTATGTTGGATACTGCATTAATTCCTCCATTCAGGCACAAGGTGCCACAAATATATGTTCACAGACTTATATAGTTCCCTGAAATGTACTTCAGTGGTACTCAGGAGTCAGAAAAAAAGCAGCAATTCAAAGATAACATGCAGTACAGGGAGGGGGTCATGTAACTGTGTTTATTTCTCATTTTAAGAATTTTCTCTGAAAAGGCTGTTGCAGGGAAATACAGAGGCTTTTAGGACTGCCAAAATCTCACAATATAGGAACTGAGTGGAAGAAAGAAAACCACATTTCTTATTTAATAGGGTTGGTAAGAATCTGACTTCCATCCTACAAGAATGTGGACATTCTAGGATCTATTTTCAGCATTAATTGAAATGGGCATAAAATTCATAAGTGAAATGTGAGAAGAATCCACTCAAAACCACTAAAACTTCTATAAATATACTACAGAACTACAGACTGCAGTAAGATAATTAATAGTATCTAAAAGTTACAGCAACATAGAATGGGTGATATATCCTCTCCTGTTTCAGTGTGGGAAATACACAAAATAGCCAAAATCGAACTAGAAAGGATTTTTTTTTCTTCAAAAAGGAGTTTTGCTATCAACTTTTGACCAGGCTTATTGATTATTCTTTGGCACTGGGAAGCTAAGACTGAGGATCTTACATGGAGCCAGACTGTATCATGCTCTTAACAGACCTATTAGAGCTATGATGACAGGGAAATCAGATGGACTGCTGACAGTTGGCATTAACATGAATTGTAGGACTTACATAAATACCTCGGTTCAATATTCAAAGCCATTTTTTCTCCTCATTGGAGATAATGGAAAATTCCTCCTTTCCAAGTGTTCCAAAACAAGGCATTATCAGAAGTTGCAAAAAATTTTATATAAAGATTACCCCTTTTCCTGATTGTGTACCTGTGATAACCTGGCTGTAGTCAATAAGTGAGTCTTGATCTTATTCAGTCTGTCTAGTGAACAGAAAATGTAGTCAGGAAATTGGTCTGGATATACCAACAGTAGCTTATTATGCACCACTCACATGGAAGTGGTATAAGGATCAGCTGCAGTTTCTATTGAAATTATTGACATTTTGGGAGCCATAACAACCTTCAAAAATATGGTGAGTTTTATAGATGTCTGAACTAGAGACTTCTGGGGCTAACTTTAAACAGTCATTTTTGGAAATATTTACAGAACCTGTCCCTTATTTCTTTAAATAAATATTCAGGACCTCTTCAAGCATTTGAAGTTGATCATAAATAGAAGTATGATATTAGTCAGGAGACCTTGTGAAGAATGTGTTCAAAGTGCTGAACTCCTACTGTATTTTGACAGACTGTACATACTATTAAAACCTTGCATGATGGTTGACTCCCAGAGAAGTACAGCAAATTTCTTTCCAGAATAAAATTCATATACACTCTTCCTAGCAGAATTATTTGAACTGTCTTCCTATCATACCTTTTTTTTACTCTAGGAATACCAACAAATATGACATCAAAAGAATTATTAAAACTGATAAAAAATTTGATAGAGGAATATATTTGAGGAGGTGGACAGGATCTGTAATTGTCAAACTTTCCTTTAAAGGGAACCCTTTTCTCTTTAATTTCATGGTTGACTGGAATTTTCAGCTTGAAAATATATCCAATGCTCCATGAAATTTACTTGTCTATAAAATGTCTATTCCTGTTAACATGAACAAATAGATTTTCACTATATTGGATATATAAAATTAAACAAGAAATAATTCTGGTCTGTTCAGAATCTCATCCTTTGACCTCAAAAGAGGAATACATGAAATGCTTCTGTTTAGCAAGGAAAGGTACAAATTTTTATGCAGTAGCCTTACTTTGTCCCTTTAGAAAATTTTCTTTTTTCTTTCTTGTGATGTGCTTTGGCAATAACCCAGAAAAGTAGAAGCCCTATAGACATCTAGTATTGAGACAGAAATTGGAATCTAATCTTTACTAATATCACTGTACAAATTTAACCAATAACATTAGTTTATGAGGGCAACAAATCCAATAATCTTTTTATGACAGAATATGAAACATTCTATCTAGAAATCTACAAATTAAAGTGTCAAAAACACCATTAAAGCGTCTTTTGATAAGCAAGTAAGTCTAGTCCTGTCTTTTTGCAAGGCTATCGTAACTGCACAGGTAAGTACAGAGTTTTCATCCAACTAGCCAACCAGAGAGCTAGGATCTCCCACAAATGCATTTCGCCTCTGCTTTGGAGATTAGAAAAATGACAGTAAAGTCAGAAGAATTCTGTTTCTCTAAGAGGCAAATCTATGCAGTCTTCCAGTCTGCCAATGCCATCCCCTTGATTTTTGAGCTTAGTTGGTTTCTCCATGTATTTTATTGAACTCTGCAGGCTTAAAGGGGGTTAGGATTAGCAGAACAAAAAAAAAAGATTTTTTTTTTCCAATTTATTATATTGCCTGCTGCCCTTCTTCCAATGAAATCTTTGAACTTTCAAGTTCCATGAACAAGAACACATATCCCGGATTAAGACATTTTAGGATCGTAATCAATACATATTGACATTTTTTGATTAAATGGCCATGGGGTACTATTGTCACATAATCACAAAATTAGTATGTCACCTACTACAAAGCTGCATGTTGAGTTCAGAATTGTGTCCAAGTATTGGTACTTTTGGATGAAAAACAGAGAGAACATAGGCCCTTCTTGATATAAAAACTTAAAAGACTATATATATGCCTAATTTTAGGTAGAACTTGCCATATGGAAAATCAATACTGGTATGCAGAGGTTTAAATGTGTATAGGGCAAAAGACTGAGACTGGGTTGTTCCTGGGTCATCAGATGTCTCTTTTTAGTGCTTATGTGCAAAACACCTAGCAAAGTTCAACTGCTGTTTTTTACACAAAATATCACATCACATAGCATTGTTCAAGCATTGTGAATGATGACCTGAAGAAGGTAGACAGGTAATGGTGATTAAACCAGAGACTGTATTGTAGTTAGGGATGGGAACCACATGAACAGATTTCCACAAGAACCAGTGAAAAATTTTGCAGTGAACTTTGCCATGCTGTAGCCCTGAAAACACATTCCCAACTTAAAAAGGTTGAGGTTTTATCTTTTTTTTTCTTTATTTTTTTAACGGAGAATGCTGTTGCTTGCAATATTTTTCTTACTTTGCAGAGTTTAATTAGAAACAAATAAACTTTGAGCAAAAGAAATTTTTGTTGGTTACTCAGACAAGGATATCTTTGTCCTCATTAAATCACATTCTCCATTTTCAAAAAACCTTGTCTATGCTTTGCTTTTGACTATAGTTTTCATCCCAGCTCATGCACTGGTGGCACTCTATTTCTTATGGTATACATTCTTTCATGTACTTTGGTAAAAGCATAGTAAAAACAAAAGACTAAGCAACAGCCACATAGAACAAGGAGTTATAATTAGACTCACAAAACACAAAAGGAAATATAATGGTCTATATCTTAGCATGTATAGGTGGAGAACAAAATTCTAATGCCTCTTACCAAGAGAGTTCTAAATCTATATAAAATGTTCTAAAACCAATCTTTCCCTGCTGTGAAATTTCCTAATTACTGATCTTGTTAAAATACCTGCTACTCTATAAAAATATCAGCACAGCTGTTCTACTTCAGGAGTTAGCAACAATAAGTTGATAGATATAAAAATCACTGCAAATGTATTTTGCCCATATAATCCTGGTTTATTTCCTTTTTTGGCACTTAATATATTGGCAGTATTGCCTGACTTGACAGAAACAGAGCAGAGAGTTCCAGACATAAAGCTGTATAGCAAATATTCACTGACACATGCACATTATGGTATGTTCATTACTATATTCTCTTTGCAAAATAAACAATGTGAATTGTTCCATGCCTTTTTCCCGCCTCGTCTTTTTTTTTTTTTACAAGTTTGTAAAAAATTAATTTTTTTTGGCCACAAAAATTACTGACTACACCATTATTGAACCATTATTGACATTGTAATCAATTTTCTGTTCACTGGCCTATGTTTTAATCTTCCTGTGCTCTACTGCTCTTTCTCATTTGCTTGATACTCTTGAATGAAAAATTTCAAGAGTGGCCCTTTTATGTACATGAACTCTTAACTAGCCATTTTCCAGCCCCAGGAAAACATTCTTGTTATCAGCATGCATTTTTCTTAAAACTACATTTGAATTAGATGCTGTTTCCTCTTCCAGCCCATCTCTTGTATCTTATTTTACAGTTGGGGTAGAAAGGTTGAATCCAGGACAATACCAAGCTAACAATTCTAGAAAAATCAGGAAAAAGACTGAAACAAAACTACAACCAACCAGCCAACCAAAACAATCCACTTTTGAAACTGCTTTTAAGGAAACTCATGGTCCTCAAACATTTTAATTGGAATTTAACTGTTTGCAAATATCGTTAGAAACTTGATCTTAGGTAAAACTCCATCCCTTGCTTGCAAAATGGAAACAACAGCACATTCCTTCTTTAGGTTCAGCGAGATGACAGCACTGCCACAGGAGACAGCAGGTCCCTGGGGTCAGGCACTAGGAGGGTAAGGGGCTCCCTGCACAGGGCAGGGCAGACCTGGTAGCAAGGGCTCACCCTATTTATCTGTTTTGTCTTGAGAACATTGGGTTCTGGGGGAAGAGCTCTGCTACTTCTTATCCCCTATCTCAAAAGTGCAGAGCTATTAAATAGCAGCATTATGAACTTTAATATCAAGTTTGTATTTCATTTCAGGGAAGTCCCTATGGTCGTCACAGGGACATACCAGTGGTAAAGGTAATAGTCTGCAGTCTATTTATAAATTACATGGAGATAAAGAATGGATAGAAGAGTATGTGTAAGAAATAGAGAGGCGGTGGAAGAGTAGTAAACATGAAAATAAACCAGGAAAAAATGGAGCTTAGTGAAACTGTTGGCAGCAAGAGCAAACGATGGAGAAAATAAAATGAAAATTAGAATTTTCCCACAAAAATAAGTTATCTTAAATTTGCATTTATTCTTGTTTTCTTCTCTGTGAGTAGCTCTGTACTAAATATGAACAGTATTAAACCCAGCCATCCAAAATGCTAAGACATATATATAGAAAACACATTGCAGATAGCTAAATAAAGTTTGGCAGCTAAATAGGAGCTTAGGCAGATGCATTCTCTTACCTTACAATGTTATCTAGAAATATCATGAAAGTTCATAAGATAATGTATGCCCACTGATACCAATAGAACTGGTTTCTTTACCAATGGATATATTATGGGGAATAAAGGACTTGGCTAAAGCCACTTTAGTACAATTCTACAGCCCAGTGTTAACAATGAAAAACATCTCAACACTTGCATGGCCTGGCTGAATGCTGCTGCAATGTCCCTGCTTTGTATCTATGGAAACATTTTCAAGTTTCCCAACACCTCCTACACAGGAATCCTGGTGGATTCAGATTGAAGTAGATTTTCCATGAAATATGGCCTAAGGAGAGTTCCAAAAAAGCAAACAATCTTATCATGCAACACATTAGTTTTACACTTCATTGGTGAAACACACAATAAATTGCAGTCTATGCTATTCTTAAGCAAAAGAAACCTGTCTAATTCAAGACCAAGATTTCAGCTGTTGCTTTCATTAAATGTCCAAATGCAGAAAAAACAGAAATTTTGCTGACTCTGGGCCTCCCTTAGATTTCTGGAGGAGGAAATTCATCAAACTTATAAGGACAAGGATGTTTTCACTAATTGTCTATTTTATAACAGCTCCTTCCATAATTGATGGAAAATTCCAAAAGTGTAGTTATAATGGCAAGTCAGACCTAACACAGCAAAATTTAAAAATAAAATTATCCACCAGCTCATGAAGATGTAACCTTTCTCATGATAACATCAACATTAAAATAGCCAATGTTCTCTAAATTTTTACTCATCTAGTAATCAGAAACAGGTCAAATAGAATCTTATTTAAGGAAAATTGTTTTGATGTTGGTAGAGACTACTGTTGGAAAACAACAAAAAAAAAAAAATATCCACTATTGAGTGATATGGTGGCTGATCTGATGCCTAATAGAAGGAAGATGTCATCTTCACTCCAAAGGTGACAAGGATTATCTAGTGAATTACGGAACTGTTTCACAGACAGACCTTAAAATTGCAGAAGTCATGTCATATTAACCATTTGGAGACATTTCTCTCTCTCTTTCTTAGTAAAAGTGAGAATGTTAATAACTTTTGTCAACTTATAAACTTACATTTTGATAGCCTAAATTAAATAAAATTATATATATCATCTAAATTTCCCACAAAGTCCAGGTTATGTTTCCAGTAAACCTATGTGCACAAATTCCTGTGTGCTAAGATTAATAAAATGCAGAAAATATATATCTATAGATGTTTGAGCTAAGAATTTGATTAAAATTAAAAACAGATACAAAAGATTGTTTTTTATCAAGACCATCATTGCTAGTAACTTTGCTGCCCCCTTGGTTCTATCAGTTCAAATAAAAAATGAGCTTCCTGGAGGGAGAAGTTAAAAGATAATTCTTTTCAATTTAACTCTGCCAAATTCGTTCTTTCTCTTGTGCTCATGAAAACAATAATCAATGATAGCCTCAATTCAGAGAACAACTTCAGGAAACTTGGCTGGGAAAACCAGGAAAAGTAAAGGAAATGCTTAAAATAAAGGACTTAAATTATTTTTAAGTTTTTGTTGCTGCTTCCTGTTACTAGCTTTAGGGCAGACTCTATTCCATGGCATTATTTAGGTAATCTGAAATGTTCTTTTAATGTCATTAGACATGAATGGATCTTACTGGTGAACAAGTACATTGATTCTGTAGGTGCTCAGACTGGATTTGGTCTGAAGAACTTGGAGAAACTTTGAGAACTTGAAGTGATAGGAGGGAATGAATACTGAGAAATAAAGCAATACTTTGCAAAAAGTAAATAATTGCTGATATTCATTCAATTCAAGTATTTATTCAAAATACTTCTGTCTAAAAGATGTCTTCTTTTGCTGAGTACTTGAGTTTTGATCTAAGAAATCCTGGAGAAGTTAAGGGAAATAGTCCAGAGACAGCTTATGATAGCTGCCTGAGCATGAATAAGCACTGAATCTAAACCCCATCCTCACCTCTATCAGAGAACACACATCTTTAAGTAGAATGTGTGGAAGGAAACTCAATAAATGAACCCTTGCAGATGGCTGGAAAAGATATGTGCAAGATTTACGTATTTTCTTAACCTCTTATGAAACAAATCTTTTCTGTAGAAGTATTCTGCAAATATTTCAAGAAACAAAATTCAACTTTTGCATAAACTTGTAAGAACTGAGAAACTCAGTTTCTTTTTAATTGTGAGGTTTAAACAGATATTAACATACTCACTATGCACAAAGTAATTTAATGTGTATAGAATACTGTGCGTAGTTACGGATTCTAGAAGCTCTAGATATATACATGTTCCTGTGAGTACAAATGAAATATTGTACAGTGTACAAATGAAATATGTTATTATTACATTATTGAATGAGGTTTGAGATTACTCTTTCTTCCCTGAAATCAATCCTAAACAAATTCAAATAGTGACCTCCTAGGGTTTACAATTTAAATTCGCTTGAAACAAAACACCATTCCCACAGAGTCTGCTAGAATAAACAGAGGATATTCCATTTAAAACATTCTCTTGTGATTTTGTTTCAAAACAGGACAAGTTCAGAGACAATTCTACAAACTGCTGTTCCATAGGAAGTCAAAACTGAGAGCTAAAAGCTGAAGTGTGTATAGATGGTGATGGGATTAAACCTGAAGGTGAATAGTTGAGTTATGGATTTTAAAAACAGAGGTAACTCATTGGAGGTCCCATTAAAACCAACTCTCCTTAAGTATTTTGAAGCATTGAACATTCATTCAGATCACTTATAAATTAACAAAAGGGAATAAACTTCATTGAGAGGAAAGTATACTTTGCCTTTTTGTTCTGTAATTTCTCTTTTTCTGCAATCTAGATCCACAGTACAGGTGTTTCACAGTTCTTCCACTACAAAATGTGTCTGATTGAAAAGTGTGTGAGTTTATATCACCTCTTCCCCAAATGGTTGGACACAGCCAAATTGTTTTTCATGTGCACGTGAACTGCAGGGGGGACAAGTCACAGGTGGAGAAAAAAGGCAGAGGAAAGGAAGAACTTGCCTATATAATTTCAATTAATTCCATTACCATTTTGTACTTTTGACAGCTGGAAATTCTTTCTGCTCTCTTGCACTAAGAGATCAAGTCTTTTTCACATGTTACCTTGAAAGAGATTTTATGAGATTTGCATTCCTTCTGTCCAAAGCACCCCAATGAACAGGTGGGAAACACAATATGAAACTTTTAATGCAACATTTTGAGGCAGAACAAAATTTCATAAGAATAATATTAGCAGGCAGATAAATGAACGTTAGATAGAAAACTAAATTTTGCTTGGATATTGTGAGAAGTTTAAATGAAATGTGAAATATTTTCAGTTAGTTCCAGGCTTTTTTGAGCCTTTGGAAGAGACAAAATTACTCTCTTATTTTCCATACATTCAATACAGAGCTGTAACTGCAGTGCATGTCCTATTTCTTGCTACAAAATAAAAAGCAAATAAAAGATACTGTTGTTTCTTTTCCAGTCTCTGACCACTCCACTTGTTTACCCCGGGGCTGAATTTGGCCTGTATCTCATCAAATGATCCTTATCAAATATAACAATCTTTTCAACAGTATCAGACTGTCATTTCAATTTTGTTCATGTTTTATTCTGATTACTTTTCCCTTCCTCATGCAGCTTTATATACTGATAGTGCAAGCTCATCTTGTCAATGTAATTTTCAGTTTCTAGTACATCTGATTGAGTAATAGTAATTGAAAAACAATTCAAATAACATCTTCAAATATTCTTTTCATCTTCTCTCTCTCTTAGACAAGTGATTTTTTTAAACATTCACAGCCTGTGAATGGAAAACAAATGGCTAATATAAAAGTGTAAATGAAAAAATATTAATATAAATGGAAAAGTATTCATTAATATTTTGTTTCATTGGCAGGTCCAGGGAAAGTATGAGCCCAAATTCCGCTAAGAAGGGGAAATTATAGGCAGAAGTGCCTGAAGAACACATCTCAGAAACAGGAAGTTCTGGCTGAACTTCCTAGCCTGCATAGAGTAAGGAGTTTCCAGGTAGCTTGCCTGATTTTGAGTGTTGTGAGAGACTGAAATGTTAATGGCTAATGACTCAAACAATCAGCCATTTGCAAAAGGGGCAAGTACTTTGCTGACAATGTGCAAGGGAACAGTCCGGGGACAGAGGAGGTGAACATCCACCACTGGAGGCTACAATTGGGTTTTGAGCCAGATAAGCAAGGAGGTCGATAAGGAGCAGATTCTTTGAGGCAGGATAGTGTTTTTTGTCATGCCAATGTCCTGCTTGAGACAACTGGCTTAGTCTTAAACCTCACCCCCTGGGGAAGTATCAGGACACTCACGTGTAGGCCTGAAAGTATTAATACCTCCAGAAATGAGAATTGGGTCAACTAAGCTGAAATGAGAGGCAATTGTCATCTATTAGAAGGGTTCATAAAACATCAAAGACCCCTATAGTGGCCCCAGACTAATTTCTAGGGCCTTCCACCAGAGAAATGCACATGAGCCACAGTGTCAGGCAGTGTAAAACTCCTCCTTCAGGAGAGATACCTGGGCATCCCCACATAAACCAAACTATAAATTAACCCATTGAACTCTATGCTTCATGGGCTTTCCCCACATCAGACAAATCAGACTATGACCATCACTTCAATCAATTGGCTACTAATTTTCTACAATCAAGTCTTATCACTTGATTCATGGGTGGTGATACTTTCCTCCCCATTATCTACTCTTTATCTTTTCTTTTCCTATATTTTCTTAAGTGATATTTTTATACTTCTATATTGTTGCATTACTATAGGTAATAACCAAAATATTGTCAACATACATCCTTTCCATTACAGCCAAATTGTTCTAGAATATTGTTCTAGAATAACACCTACATATCTATCTATCTATCTATCTATCTATCTATCTATCTATCTATCTATCTATCTATCTATCTATCTATCTATTTCTATCTCTGTATGGACACTGGTCATTCCCTGTCTAACCTGCCCCAATGGATCTATTAACAAGAATCTGAGTTACTCTTCCCTTCAGGGGCTATTTTTAATAAGCACCATCTGCACTACTGTGTGTTAGATATTTACACAAGGATTTACTGATGGATTTAGCCTGGCATGTTCATGCCATTATTGTCTCTACATCCAATCTCTTTGTCATTGTATCAGTGTCTTTGAACCATTAAAGAGAGAGAGATTTTTTGTAAGAATGGCTATTTCATTAAACTAAAGTTGGGAGTAAATGGATTAATTCCAAAAATTGGAAGTATGGATTTCTATAATCATATGCATTATTTTGTTTTGATGCATGGCTCCTGTGATAGCAGAGACTCATATTCTCTCAGGGAACCAATATTCTGTGCTTTTAGAGATTTCAAATTCAACTTTCCACCTGAACAGGAAAATATCTGCTTCATCACTCTTGCAGTGCAGTGGCAGGGTGGGACTTCAAATTAATCAGAAACATTACTCTTAAAAACTTTAGAAGGAACATATTGTTAATTGTCAGTAATCAATGTCTTACACTCAACATCTGCTTTTAGGTCTGATAAGGGACATGAATTTCACCCATTTATAAAACTGACCTGTCTGGTTTTAATACCTATACCACTTTTGAGCTAGGGTCACAACATACAAATTTCAATTGTTTATTTCAGGTCAGTGTATTTTACAATAAAAATATTCAGGTATATTCCTAGTCAAGACCCTAAAAAAGAAAGGTATGTCCTCAAAAAGTAAAGATTGGAAATAGGGAATGAAAATGGAAAAGATAGGAAAAATTTGTTGCTGAAGATATCCATCTAAAGAGAGATGGCTGTCTAAGCCTTTGCTTTAAAGGACAGTTTAAAGAGGTAGGAACTGAAAGAAACCTGAAAAATAAATCACAGTTACAAACATAAATGCAAACTTTTTTATTTTCCCCTGATTTGCCATACTGAAGCTCAGCCTCTTCCTAATGTACACAATTTTCCTGTTTTAGTCTTCCTTAAATCTTGCTATTTCACTGGTGATGTGCACCAGGGTGGAAGGAGGACAGTGGGTAGTGCAGGCTTCTCTCTAGATCTCAGTAAAGAATGGCATGACAGAAAAAAGCATAGTAAAATAGCTATTTCAGTAATGAGATAGAAATAGGAAGTAGGATAGTAAATCCTGCATTCCTTCAGATATAAGTAGTATACAGAGCATAAATATTTTCAGGACACTTACAGAAGAGAATTGCAAGCAGGAATGTGAGGTATAGGTGCAACAGTGATGCCTATTTCACCACCTCCTTTGTCAAATCCTGAGCTGTTTGGAAATAATGGTCTTGGAGGGAACTCTGGGGATTTTCAGTAATCAGACCTACTGAGCATGGAAAAATGGTTTGATGGTATAGAGGCATAGGAAAAAGGGTTTGTTAGAAGTATAAAAAAATTCCTGTTTCTGTGTGAGTCACATTGACTTACCTGGTAGTGAGTAACATCCCTTTTGTCAAATACATTGCAATATATGGTAGACCTGTATCATTTTACTGCACTGCCAGTTCATAATTTTTAAAGACGATGTCTGAGTCTCAGGGGAAAAGAATTTTATGAGTGTGGGATTCAGCTCCATGGGTTAGATTTAGAAGAGCTCAGGGAAGAGGGTATTTGATGAGAGTTACTGGAGGAGAAGGGAGCAACCTCTGCTGAAGTACACCCCTGGAAAGGCTTGTGGAAATGAAGTGGGACAGAGATTCTGGAGAAGAAGCTATAAGCTCATCCATCACATGGCATATCTCATTGTTTAGAGGTTAGAGATGGTGGAAAGATTTCCTTAGCAACACAGAATGGGCCACAGACTCGATAGTAACTCAGGAAGCCAAAGAAAGTTTCTGCAGTAAATAGCAAAACGGAAGAAAAGGAAAAATATCTGGAACAATTTTTGTTGTGCATCTAGGGTGTAAGGGCACTGCATTTTTTATTATTTTATCAATTTTTTCTGATGATTGGGCCTTTGTAAACATACCATGCCAAATTTTCCCACATATCTGATAATGAGCTTCTGCTTTTAAGTCTGTGATATATATTATAAATCATTGATACTTGTCTTTTCATTTGTCAGGGCACCACGAGGTCTGGTGCCTCTCCTGGGTGTGTGATTGCAGTATTGGAGGGAGCTGTAGGCACTGAAAAGGAACAATCAGAGCTACTGATGCCTTCAGAACCCTGGACATTAATTTGTTTTATTTATTCATTATGAGATTTAACATTTCTCAGTTCAAAGAAATATCTTGTTTGAGATAATTCTCCAATAAAACATGTTTAATAATACACCACCAAGCTATGAAGTTCTGTGGCCTCCTGGAATGAATGAAAGCTAAAGCTTTTCTCATTTCAAAGCTCTGGTAAAACAGAGTCTCAGTGCTATTGCTAACAATTTTGAATAGCATAATGACATCAACAAGAGAATATATTTTTTAAAGATTGTGCATAGATGAGGATACTTTCACATCTTATTTGGGATAGTAGCACCCACTAGGACTTCTGGATAAATCAAGCAATCATTTGATGTCAAAAAATCTTCAGAGGAAGCAAAGGCAGCAAATTTGTTCCCTTGAAAGCTGAGGATCTGGAAAGATATCTTAACAGCATCAGAGCTAAAGTGCATCTCTGAGATCTTGAGATGCTTTCTAAGGAGCTGTCTATAAGTCCTTGCTACCTGTATGGTAAAAAAGGGTAAGTTTTAGAAGCTATAGAAACTGAACAGTGTAGCCCAATGATACACATCCACACATTGACACTTCAGACCTCTGTAAATAGTTTAAGAGAGAACATCTTCACTTCTCCGTCTCAAGATAAATACCACAGTGCTTGCTGTCTCTCCCTCCCTTTCCTCTTAAGCTTTCTCTTTGAAAGCTTTCACATACTTATTTCATCTTCTAGCCATCAGCTATAATATTTGGATACAGTTTAATTACTGTGTTGCACTTCACACATTACCCCAGCTCAACAAGTTTGTATTTCTGGAAAAGGGATTTCAGATTTTCGTGCCTTCAAAATTCCCCCTTGCACAGATGAACTTTATTCATCTGTTGTCGAAGCATTGTGTCAGCCTTAATTTGGATCAATACGTTTGTTCTTAATATACTAATGGACAATTACTTAAATATATGTACAATGGAAAAAGTTAATATAGTAACTAAGTACTAGGAAAACAGCAGGAGAAAATGGAAAAGACAGACAAGTGTCTTTGAAATCTGTCCTTGTGGAAGGGATACAAGTGTTTGGGGTTCTGTTCTGGTTTGAAAGCAAAACCAGTGAGAGACTCCAAGTCAGAAAATACATTTTATTAGGAAAAGGGAAAAGAAAACCAAAATACATGCAATAACACAAAAGAAAAGGCACTGACAAAGTCAGAATACAACCTGACATCCTGTTGGTCAGGACGTTGGTAGCAGTCCAGTTGCATTGGTGGCTGCAGTCCGCCTGGAATGGCAGATGTGGTTCTCTTAGAGCAGTGATCCTGTAGAAGGGTGTAGTTTTCCTCTGAAAATCCAGTAGAAAAGACATCCATTCCTCTGGGAATCCAGTGAAAAGACTGACTGGTGTATCCCAAATCCCAGATTGTATCCGGGTGGGGATGCTTTACACCTCCCCCCTGGGCAGAGTATCTCACAATGGGCTGTTGTCATGCTGTGAGTCATGTGGTGGGTCCATTAAACAGAAATGGCTCCTGGAGGGAGTTATCTCTGAGCCATGTGGAAAGGCATTGATGGGCCCATTAACAGGGGATAAGGAAGAAACAATAAATCACAGAACTGCTTCTGGTTTCAGCAGCTCTTGAGGATGAGAATAGAATATATGTAATATTGTAACCTAGGACTGGGTCCTTAGAAATCTAAACAAAACTAACCAAACAAAAATATAAAAAACACAAACACAAGTAATTTCTATGGTGGATGAGCTTAATATTCAGTAGGAAAGCTACATCTGGGAAATCAGAATCAAAACTCATAAAATCATTTAGAAAAATTATATCGTAGTGCAAAAAATAGATTAGAGGGGCAGTAATAAATTACTTTTATTTAATAGATACAATCCACATCATAAAGTTACTTATTGTCCTGGCCTTTATCTCAGGAAAGGAGAGCAGTTAGTGCTAGTGACTGATACAGATACAATTTCTTTTTATTTTCCTTTTGTTAGATACAGTTTGAAGTAGTATTAATTATCTTTTTTTTTGTAGAACTTCAAGATATTTTCTTTGACTCTATCAGCAACTTAAAAGTGTAGATGCAATAAAATAAATATAAGATAACAGGAAATAAAAGGTTCAAAATGTTTAAGATCACAAAGCTTGTTTTGAACAATAGTTTACAGTGAGGCATTTTTCCATTTTAAGCCAAATAAATACTGAAGATAAATTTTTCTGAACTGTATTTACAATACTATCAGGAAAAAACTGAATGGGTTTTCCCTAATATATCTAAAACAAATAGCAAAAACATGAGCAATAAAATATTAACACTAAATGAAAATTGATTAGAAATCCAGCTATGGACTCCTTTACACTCAGTGAGCAAATAAACACTTGGGCTAAATACCATTGGTATTGCCAGTCTTCACAGAACTGCCAATGCAGCATTTTAAAATCTTACTCCACTTGAGTTATTTATTTTTCTTCATTAGTGAAAGTTGAGAGAAGAAGCAAAATTTTCCTTGGGAATAAAAAATACATACGGTGGTAGTTTCTGCTGAAGCTGTACTGTATTAGGTGTTCATAAACTGATATATTTTTCTCTAATTTACTTATACACTCTTAAGTTGTGCTTTTTAAACGTTGAACTATTTCTTACTTAAAATGTAATCTACGGCTTTTACACATAATTTAAAATATGGCACAAGAGATGAAGGATTAATTAAGCTTTTCAGAATGTCAGGAAACATACTGGATTCGCTTCAGTTTAAATTTTGACTGGAGATTAATTTGGCATATTAGGATTTGGAAATTTCCGCCTTTCTTGGCTCACCAGATGCTAACTGACTTCATCTGACAGACTGCATGTACCTTGGATAGCAAATGACATCATGATGTGGCATATCCAAGGTGAATGTTACCACTCTCTAGCAATAATTTGTGCTAATATAATACCTCATGCAAAACACCAGACACTCCTTTAGCTATAAATAGTGATTCCAGACTATGGTAGGCAATTTGACTGACAAGCAAGGTCTTGCAACAGCAGCAAGACGCATCAGCTCAGCAAGGGCACTGAAGAAAACTTCAGCAGAGTACTACTGATATCACAGATTTACTGAATTATACTGGCAAGAAACTCTTCCAAACTTTGCAGGCAAGGGTAAGCATTGCAGTTCAGCAATTTCTTTTCTGTATTCTTGTAAGTAAGGAAACTTAATAAAGGGATAAAGACCTATCTTTCAGTGCTTTGTCCCTCAAGATCCACTTGTCTGTTCCTCTTAGTAACTCCACACAGAGTTAGACACCAAAACCTTTATACAAGCCAAAGGAAGAGTCAGATTCTTCATAATGTCACAGTACTGAAAGTGAAATGGTGTAAATAGTAATTTATATGAAATGCAGTGTCTCAAATTCTGCTCTTCTCAGAAGTTTAGGGAACTTATTGTGGCACAAGGAGAACCTCCAAGTTTTCAACAGTGTGAATGTTGTTGATTAAACCTTTTCTTTCCCCCTAAGAAATAAGAGAGAAACCATGCATTTCTTTCAAAATATATTTACTATTCTATGTACCTCTGGAAATCTAAACCTTCTATTTTTGTTCCATGTATGAAATTATAATAGCTATTCATTCTGACTTCAAAGTGTAGCAAGAAAGAACCAGTGAATTGCTCAGAAACATGGTGAATTTCATTTACTAATCAATTTGAAGTGTTATTCTTATTCTAGTATTCCCTCCCAAAATAAACACTTTCCTGTACACATTTTTTTAATTCAATCCTGAAACATTAGAAACAAAAAGCCTATTTAAAACAGAAGTTAAAGATTCCATAGTATCAACCAAAAATTCCAATGTGCAACGTACTTCAATTCTGCAAGCCTCATTCAAAACCAGAAAATCTGAAATAACAGTATGTGCAGTCTAAACCTTATAAGGCTAACCTGTCTGCTCTGCGCATTTCAGAAAAAAAACCCAAAGGAATCACAAGAATGAAAGTATATCTTTCTAAATTTAACTTAAATCTTACTACTGCTTTGGTGTAGACTTTTCTTTTTACTAATGTAAGAATAAGAAAACTGGCAATGTGCAAAATGTGGAAGCAGTACTGGTTTTTTGACAGGTCAAAAGAGTTAGTGAGAGCTTTGAGGTATATATGGCTTCATCTATTCTTTAAAAAGAGCTACATAAGGGAGATACATGGGGAAAAATCAAAGTAATGAGAGTAAAAGAAGGTCCAGTTCTGTGACTCTTTCTCATCTTACCTTTGCAGGTGGGACTGTGAAATCAGTTTAGTTGGCTATCAGCAGCTTCTTGAGCTGCAAGAAATTTTGCACTGGTCTCAGCCAATTTTCTCTTTCTCCCCCCAGTGAATCCTGGTTTTATATTCGCTGTTCTTCCATGCAGCTGCTCTCTGCTCATCTGCAGATTTTCAGCCCTTTGATCTCTCTTGCTGACTCTTGTTTCTTCTCTCTTTCTCACTGCTTCTCTGCCTGAAGTACCTGAACACACTACTCTCCAAGGAAGATTTGGTGACTACCCAGGGAAGAAGTACTCCACAGAAGCTTCTGTCACAGACATGGTTTATGAAAAATCCTTTCCTTAGGGTTTTTTCTCCTGAGAAGCTGAGAGGCCTCAGGAACAAAATGTAAACAATGATTATCTGCTGCTGTGGAATGCAACAGGTGCATCTTTGATTGGTCTCATGTGTTTGTTTCTAATTAATGGCAAATCACAGTCCTGCAGTATTGGACTCTCTGGTCAGACACAGGATTTTGTTATCATTCCATTCTTTTGCTTTCCTTGCTAGCCTTCTGGTGAAATCCTTTCTTCTATTCTTTTAGTATAGTTTTAATATAATATATATAATAAAATAATAAATTAGCCTTCTGAAACATGGAGTCAGATACTCGTCTCTTCCCTCAACCTGGGACCCTGCAAACACCACCACAGGCTTCCACTATTCTTGCATTTCTTCCAAAATGGACTTTCACACACATATTGGAAACAAGCCATCGATAGCAGCAGTCACCCCCTGTAATGGCAGCAGTTAAAAATCCAGTGTCAAGTGAAGTCTATAAGTGAATGGATGAAAAATCTTTATCCATGTGAGTAACATTGTCCTACCAGAGGGACCTTTCTGTTCACTTTGACAAAGAGACACCAGACTGCACTACTTCCCTGAAAGAAAAAAAAAAATCTGTTTAAATGAAAGTATGCATTTAACACTATGTTGTAGAATACATAAGCTGACTCCAAGAAATTATTTTAAATGAATTGTACACAACCTCATAGTTAAAACTGATCTAAATTGCAGCCCTGACTGTACCTCATATGTCCATTGGTGCCATAAAGCATCTCTGTATAAACACTTTTTGGCGATTCTGAGAAACTTATGTCCTGCTGTCTGATTGTGATATTCCTCTGGCTACGACAACCTTCAGAAAAGACACTCAAAACAGATTCCCCCCTCCTCACTCAGTTCTTCTGAAATAGGCTCTTGAAAGAAAGCTCTGGTTTGTTTAACAATTCTGACCTCTTATGCTGAGCGCTGCCAGTCATGTTGCATTATGTAACAGATGTAATGCTACATTACATGTCAAACCTAATGGAAGGTTGTGCTGCATTTCAGGGATGAACATTGCAGATGAATGCAATTAAGGTTTTTATTTTTTTTTTTTTTTAGAAAGGAAACCTACAAACAGTAAATTTGAGATTTACTAACTTATCGAGACTTTTTGTAAGAAATTTTTTGGGATTTAAGAGTCCTGTAATAAACAAAAATATATTTTTCAAGCTTTCCTTTACTGTGTAATGCTGACTCTTTTTTTCTTTTCTAGCTACATATATAGTCTGATACAAAGAACATGTGTAGAAGGAAAGGGCAATTTAGACTTAAGCAAAATTTATCCAATCTTGGAACAAGCTAATGAAGATTCTGTGGTTTGAGAAAGGCTGTATCCCTCTTATTCAGTCTGGCATCCAAAAGAATGGGAATAAAATAAATTATTATCCTCATATATTGTGAGTATAGCCCTAAATAAATAAAATGGAGTGTTTACTGATATTGGCTTACATTAGAATTGATTCCATGTCAATGTGTCTGGCCACGGAGAAAACTTCATACTTGCACAAATTATTGGAAGATTCATTCAGGATGTTCATTATAACTGTGAGCAAGTGAACAAACATATAAGACAAAAAAAAGTTAGGAAATCTTAAAATACATACATAAAATACAATAAATCTATTCCATGAATATCAGGAACATTTAAAGATTTTTTTTTTCATTAAGGTTCCAAATAAACAGTTGGCTCCTGTTGGCTGATTAAATAGAGACATTTAGTTTCTCTGTTACCCTTGTTGGTCTAGATTACATTAATTGCTGGCCTCAAGCTCCCATAGGTATTCTGCCTTGTCTACCAAGAACCTTGGAAACCTGTCAAATTTCAGAACTATGTCATTTCACACTATTTACTCCACACACTCATCTCCCTGCCTCTTCCTCACTCCCTCTTCCAATCCATATCTAAGCCAAAATATAACCCATTTAAAGTCTCATGCCATAGTTTCTCTCCTGCTTCAGGACTCCATTTACCCAAACACATTTTTATTCAGCCAATCAGCTACTGACTGGAAATGAATGTTGTAGATTGGCAAGAAGATAACTTCACCCTGAAAAATAAACTCATGGACTTCTTTGAATGCCATGGCATTTTTCTCCTAAACCTCTTTTACTACCATTGTGCATCACTTTTAATGCCAGAAAAATAAATATATTTACTGCAAAGTGTGCAGACTGCTGGTGAGGATGGACTTCACAGTTCCCAGTGTGGGAGCTGTGCCTCTCCATACTTACAAGTGCCCTGATGGTTATGTGCTCCAAAACTGTGGTCTAATGTGGCAGCCCTGTCCCCAGTATGTGACAAGTATAGCTTGCAGGTCAAGGGATAGGTGTATTCCATGGTCATCTCTTCTGAGGCTATGCCTGGAGTAGTGAGCCCAGTTCAACTGGAGAACCACAAGTGCAGTAGGGGTCTGGAGCTCCTGGCTTGAAAGGAGAGGCTGAGGTAAGTGGGTTTGCTTAGTCTGGAGAAAAGAAGGCTGTGAGGGATGAAGTAGCTGCCTTCATCTACCTATGAAGGTGTACTGAGAAGACTGAGTCTCAGAAGTACACTGTGAAAAGACAAGATTTAACTGCTGCAAGTTGCAAAAGGGAAATTCCGATTAAACGGGAGGAAAATATTTTGTAGAGAATGTAAAGCAGTGAAGCAGCTTGTCTAGAGACATTTTTGAATCTCTGTCCATGGGTATGGTTGGAAGTTGGTCAAGGACTTAAATAACGCCATTTAAATTTGATTAATTTTAATTTGCACTTAGCAGGCAACCCTCAGGCTTCCTTCCCAGGCTTCCCTCCCATATGACTGTGTGTTTCCTCCTCCTGTTCTTTTCCATGGGATTAGAGAGCAGCCTTAAAGATTTTACTTTAGTGCATTTAATCTTGTAAATGTGTTAACAAAATGCTCCTGGATGAAATATTATAAAGGCTATCAGATACTGGACTCTGCATCCCCTACTAAAGAGGTTGTCTAGAGCTTATTACGTCATAGGAGGCTGTGGAAAAATGAACTGAAGTGTGGTAAAACAGGCTTTGAATTTATTACTGAGAGGCTATACTGACAATTTAGAAACCTAATCCTGCTACTATGTCCATCTCATAGAGGTGCTTGAACTTTGTGTGAATTTTCCTTGCACCAAGTAAATCTTGCAAGCCATTTTAAATTTTGCCCTGCAGAAAGAATATTGTAGTAATACATTTGGAAATGACAGGCACATAAATAATTGTAGTAATGGTTATATCAGTAAGGATGTTGATCTTATAGTATTTTTCTTTTTTAATAAGGGTTTAAAGTAAAAAAACCCAAAAACAACAACAACAACAACAAAAAAACTGAGCTAGAAAGTGTACTAAATTACATTTTCAAAATGGAAAGAGGATCACAGAATCCCATTACTATGTTTTAGCTGAAAATCAATGTAGCTGTACAATATTTATTTTAAAAAAATTATATTACCAAGTTGGAAGATAGAAGAAAAAATAAATTTCTTAGTAAGTCAGTGACATTTGAAGCATTGGCATGTGTACAGTTCTATTTGAATGAGATGATGTATCACTGGCAATGGTCATTGAGCAACTTTTTGCCTTTTTTGCCTTTTTGCCCTCCTACTAAGCATGAACCAGCTCTAAAATCAAAACAGGAACTAGCAAATAAATAAAAAAAAAATCCCCAAACACATAAGTGAAATCAGTTATAACCTTTATGTCATTATACTGACATAATTTGAAAATCATAAACTATGAGTTCGAAAAGTGGAAATTAGTTTAAACTTGGGTTTCAAAAATGGATCTACAAAAGCCTCACGTTATTGAAAAAATGCCTTAATAGTGCAAAATACTTTTCCATATGTGGATAAAGTAAGTAAAGCTGTACTAAATAATAAAGAAAGAAACAAAAATGTGCTGCTGTACTAGATGACTGAAAATCTACACTTTAAAGAAAGGGACTATAAGTGAGGATGTCACATGTTCTGACAATGGAACAGCAGTGATTGATATTAAAATGTGTGCTCACCTAAATGCACGTTTCAAGTAACTTCCATTAGTATACTCAGTAAGAACAAGAGTCACTCCAATCTATTTCAACTAAAAAATGTTTCCACTCACTGTCAGGAATGTCATTCCCAACACACTGCTAAAAAATAAGTCAGTAGCTACTCCTACAGTACCCTTGCCTCAGGTTAGAATAACTATGAAATTATCAGTCTCTCTGTATTGCAGGATTCAAGATGACTTGGGGTGGAAACAAATGAATGCAGCTGAGACTACACTAGCAAGAATTTTAAGCTGTACGTATTTCCTACTCAGTAAAATCAGGGAATTATGCACTTACCCCCTGGCTCTGTTTGCTCCTGTGGTTGTTCATTATTATGATGTCCTTCTTTACCTTAGCCGACAGACTGTAATTTAAAAAAAGTTTTACCTTATGGGCCCTAGGCAATGTTCTGGTGTAGATGGGGCCCCCTGCAACATGGGTAAATGTGCCACTAGTACGAGCAGTTTTTCCAAATTGCACTTTGTCTGATGAACCATGAGAACCTCTGCAATTTTCACTTTTTTTCTTATTCCATTAGGTTTGACTGAACCTTGCTACACACAGTATATTAATTTATGCCAGTTGAGTATTTAGATCACACTAAGGTGTTTAGTCCAACAAAATTTGCAATTACATACTAATCAATGTTTAAAAAATACAACAAATTACAAATTTCAGATTAATTTGGTATTTAAAATTAAGCTAATTTTTTCCTACATTCAGTAAAATAGTGGATTAGCATCAGAAGTAATACTAGTGACAGTGTTGAAATTTTATCATCCAGACATCATTGAATTTCAGAAGTTAGGGCATTAATGTACACATGCAAAGGCGTGCACATGTAAAGTGAAACTCCGGCTCTAATGAAGTCAATATCAATAAAGTGCCAGAATTTCAACAAATAGCTATAAAATCTTTCCAGGATAAGAGCAATTCAAGTGGTCAATATTCTGTCTGAACTGAAGCTGTATGGAGTAGTTGTTGACACAGTTGAAGGTAAATGCAGAAAAATCTTTGAAATTGTTACCTGTCATTCCTTACATGACAGCCAGGTACAGCAGCTTTTACCGTACTTGATCTTCATATTTTTAGCCTGTCATGGCAAAACAACAGTCTTGATGCAGGGTTAAATTTCTTACACCTGGTGAAGTCTTAAAAAACACTGGTAGAAAGAAAACATTTGGTTTTTTACAGCATACTTTTTGTAGTACGGAGTTTGAAAACAGGGCCATGCTGTCATGCTGATCGCTGCACAAACACAGAAGAGAGTGATTGCTTTTGAATGAATTACAAAAGGAGAAAATGCCGTCTTATTCAGTGGGAAAGGACAATAAAAGAGAAGTCCTTTGGAACAGAATAGTGAA
This sequence comes from Molothrus aeneus, assembly GCF_037042795.1. Lineage (NCBI taxonomy): Eukaryota > Metazoa > Chordata > Aves > Passeriformes > Icteridae > Molothrus > Molothrus aeneus. The sequence goes on from NC_089646.1 coordinate 73,826,748, forward strand.
AAAATATTCTGCTCTCTCCACAAATTTACTTATTTGCAGGTGGAACATACTGAATGCCTACTTTCCAATGTGTGCTTTCAAGTTGAAATATTAAAATAAATTTAAGAACAACAAAACTATTATTTTGCCTCTATTTGTTTAGCAATGTTCATTGTCAAATTCTTAACCACCATTTTGTTCAATTGGATTTTCATCTGAAATTTTTGATCAAATGGGAGGAAATCTTAGCATAACTAGGTAATTTTCCAAGTCATGAAACAGAGCCATAAGGACATATTTCAGGAAAGAGATAAAATTATTACGTTTTCAGTTTAAAATATTCCAAGTTTAAAAAAAAAAATCTCAACCAAGGAAGCACACCATAAAATTTATATGAATTAAAACCACAGTGACCATGGCAAATTTTTCAATGGAGAGTCCACTTTTTTGGAAACTAAATAATGACTTTTCCTTTTTGCATAAACATATTTAAAATAGATCTTGAGATCTTGCATCTTGGACACCTTTTAGTTTCAGATAAACTTTCCAGAAGTTATATTTATACAGGCAGTGTTGACTGCTTTGAAGTAAAATGTATTTAAGGTTTTTCAGATTTAAATATCTTTCTCACTAAGTGGCTTTAGTTATACACCTTCCCATTTAATATCAAAAGTTTAATTTGGCTTTCATCTTGAAACACTAATGGCATTAGTGACACTGGAAACAAGCCTGAACTCTTTTAGTAAGCTGGATGAGAGTCATTGGTATCTTCTGTCAAAGGCAAACCATTGGAGCTTCTAAATCCATGGAAATAAACATGCTCACCATGGTACTATTACTCTAATCAGGAGAGCTATCAGAGGTCGTGGGAAGTATATCTAAAGAGCAGAATGGAAATCTGTCAGGCATTTCAGCAACAATATGCTCGTGAAAGCACCACTAAAAACTGCTCTGTGTTCTGGGTACAATGTTTGTCACCTTGTGTGCTTATAAGTGAGGGATGTTACAGTTACCTCATAACCATCTTTCCCATCATAATTTCAAAGGTTTTTAGTCAGCCCTAGCAAATCATGTAGACAGTTGATATTTTTATTCAAACATTCACATGCAGTCCTTTGCTTTCTAGAATAGAAAGGATCACTTTTCAAGGAGCAATCAGTTTTGAGTCTCTCAGTCAAAACAATTATTAAAATCGTGGCTGCTGATCTTGAAATAATGAAGGAGAGGACTCCTTCTTTGTCTTGCTGTACCCCAAAATTCCCATTATGATATAAACCTCTGAAATCTTAGAGGATTTTATATGGAACCAAATCAGAAATTTAAAGGAATAAAAATTATTTTTTGAAATTAATATATTTCAGATATGCTTCAGGACTAGCTTGTTTACCTGAAACTTGAAGTAAAAGTTTTAAAACCCCTTCTAGGATAAAGTGAGAAACAAAATAAGAGTAGACAAAATAAATCACTAAACATGCTCATTTAAGAAAAAAAACCAAATCAAACCAAACAAAAAAACAAATACAAAACAAAGATGTACCCTTGAAAACAGTCAATGGCCACTTTGACCCTGAACACTCCTAGCTGTTCAGCTGCTACTAGCAAACCTTGTGTGTCAAAATCCAGTTACTTGAGCAAAGACATTAAATTCAGAGGCTGAAAAGTGAGGTTACATAAACTGCATAGTTTTTAATGAAAGAATTATAAGACCATGACACGATAGCAATAGCACTGGTTTCTGGGAAGGACGATGTGAAGAAATTAATCTTTGTTATTCTTCGAGTATAGCCTGGCTACATGGGATTATTGTAGATGTTTGACAGGCATTTTCTTTAAGATGGCCTATGAGGATGACCACAAACAAATGTCTGCAGATTGAGAAAATTAAAATGTGAGCATCTACACCAAAAATAAGGCTGCATGTCTTAAAAATATCATATATTGTCAGGTTTCTGACTTTGGTATTTGAAGTTGAAGAACATGGGCTACAAAGCAGTGCAGCAAATAAAGCAGAGAAGAACTCCCATTTACTGGAGTTGTTGGAAGATTCTGACACTGCTCAGAAAACACAAGCCTTTTTCTAGCTCAGCTGTTCTGGTTATCAATGTACAGAACCTCAGTTCAGGTGATGAAACAGAAAAACCAGTGTGTGCACTGATAAATATATTAATGTATTCCTTCCAATTGAGATCATCTTTTCTCTCATATGAATGTTTTTATCTAAATGTTTAGGAATATATATTCTTTTGTAGGATCCTTCACTTTGTGTGTCTAATCTGTAACTGTTAGTGACCGACTAAAGAATGGGTAACAGCACAATATGCTTATATACTGGCCCAGGTGTTATGTTTGAGGATTTAAGACTTTTCTTCACTATCTGCTTGCATAATCACTATATTCCAAGTGTTTTTTTGTTCTTTTCTGAATAGTTTTAGCTATTATGTTTTTATTCAACTCTCAACTATAAATCAATGAAAAAAGCCTTAGAATAGAATAAATTCTGTCATGCACAATTCATACATGCTCAAATTATTTCCCTCATGCTTGAATTATTAGTAACACTATTGTAATATAATTAACTGCTTATATGACATTATTTCATAATAGCATTATGATACATTTGTTTTAAAAAAGGTTCAAATAAATTAATTTGAAATCTGCTTTCAAACAAACCAATAGTTAAGATCATCTCTGTTCTGAGATACACAAATTTACAACTCTTTCCCTCGTAACACCAAGTTCTCTACCTTGCCTACTTCTTCCCTTGTTTGGGGTGGGAAGTTCTGATGAAGAAAATTTCTTCACATTTTAAAATTGACAAAACAGGAGAAAGTGATTTAAAAACTCTCTACAGAAGAGCCATACACTTCCTCTATACCTTTACTAACACTATCAAGTCTCCAGAATAAGAAATCATAATACATCACTTAACTAACTTTTGTTTTTCTCCATATGGGCCTCTCCAGTTTCTATACCCATTTACCTTTAAGGAAAGTTGTAGTGCTTTATTTATCTATCTATTAATAAATCATCTTCAGAGTGAAGAAATCTCATCTGTCTTTCCAGATTCATTTTCTCTAAGAGAGCAGAATGGGAGATTCAGTGAGGAACCCCCACCTCTCAGTTCCTTCCTATCTTGGGAATTTGATTTAATACAGTTCTGGTTTCTGTACCTCTTCTTCCATCTTTAGATGGTGAGAAGTTGAACTTCTCATTTTGCTTCTTCTTCCCTAACCTTGGAAGTGTTTTTCTGCTAGTATTTAATGATTATCACCGTCTTTCCTTTCCCCACAGACATTTTGCTTTCCCAAAACACTGTACACCATTGATTTTTTGGGTTTTTTTGAGAAAATGTTAGATATGGTGAAGTCATATTAAGAAAAGGAAAAAGTACAAGACATATATTTAATAAGACAATAAAATATGATTGCCTTCTGTGCTAATTCAAAGCAAGGATCATAGTAAGCTTATCATGGTTAAGATTCTTAAATTTTTAACTTCATATTTAATCTTCACCTATTATCTCCTTTGAGAGATAATTTGATATTGAAAGCATGGTGCTTAAAATGCCAGGTTATGGGTTCAATCCCTGTATGCGCCATTTACTTTAGTTGAACTCAGTGATCTTTTTGGGTCCCTTCAAACTCAGAATATTCTATGATTATGTGACTTATACACACTCAAAATCACAGTGTTTACACTGTTCAGTCAAAGATGAGGAAAAGAAAAAAACACCAAAAAAGCTCTCATAGACTTTTGCACTCTACATACTAGGTAAATTAAAACATCCAAACAAGAAGAATAGTCCCATGCTCCCTTTCATATACTGTAATTATCAATTATTAATGTTCCCAGTTAGTCTTAGCAGACACTAGATAACATTTCACTTCTCTGAGTAATTAGAAAGGCTGATCTCATGTAGTTGAAACATTTAGCAATTTTCTTTCAGAATCCCTCAGAATTCCTCAGGATAAGTGTTTCTCTATCAAAATTTCCTGCCACCAGGCAGTAGTGAAAAGCTGTGCAATTCACAGCAGCAGCAATTTTCTTAATAAATCACAGAAGTTACACATACTTTCAAGATAGAATAAGCTTCCAGAGCCTGTATAACAGTCTCATTTAAGAAGCTAATATCTAGGAGTTTGCCCCAGTTCAGCCCAATGGGAGTCTGATCTTCCTCCTTGATCATTGGTAAGAATACTCCAATAACTTGGCAGAAATGGTGAGAGACCTGGACACTTTCTCCTGCCCTGTATTTTGTAAAGCGAGGAATTGGAATTCTTGAAAATGATGAAAGAAAAGAAAAATTTAGAACAAAATCATTTTGTCCAGTTGTTGCTATACTCTCTCAGAAGAGGAAGAATGATATTTTTACTTGTGATCTCAGGACTTCTTCGGAATTGTTAAATTATAAAGTAATTGGCTAAAAAATGTAAATATATATAGGGACCCAAACACAGGTGGCATCCTCAGAAGCAAGGAATATATTTACATTCTGCTACAGCAATATGTTTTTGCCAATTCTTTTTGCCTTTCCTACCAACAATTTCTCCATTACCAAAAGGGTCAAGTTGAATACTTATCTTCAGGAAACAGTTCCAAGTTAATGCCATTCTGTCTGAAAATCCAATTTTACCAGTTGTGTCAGTCCTACATTAGTTATGGTTGGTAGGATTTCTAGGTAAGTCAGTAACAGGTAAATTGAGCTCTGGGTAGGTTTAGAAACGTGACATGTTTCCCACTTTCTAACAGGGAACATGGAAATCCTGTGGTACTGCATGGTTTCTGTGTGTGACCAAATGTGCTATGCAGATCTTAATCTGAGACAAAGATTCAACTGAGATAGATTAAGACCTGAGACAGGGTTGTCAAGTCCAAAAGCTATGCAGTGAGCTAGAAGAAAAAAAGGCAGTCTCCCACAGGAACCCAGCACAGTAGCAGCCATAACTTTTTCCCATGGTAACAGGTATAATACCACACACACACTCCTTTTCTTATTTTTTTCCACCTTTGCCTCTTGACATAGTAAATGTTGCAGGCAAAGAGTGATAATTTCTATATACATTAAAATAGTAGTACATTAAATATAAGGAATGCCAACTTCTTCTGAGAAATCCAGAAAGGATTATAATATATACAAGCAAAGTAATTATATTGTGCAAAAAAAGTGTCCAGTATTCATTTTTCACCAAACACTATTAACCTTTTTTCCACCTAGCTTTTAAAGCACACAGTTGCAACAAAAACAGTAATATTAAACAAATGGTAAATGGTCTGTTTGTCTTAAAACTAAATCAAATGAATAATGGATCTGCATATTTGACAGGCAGAACTGAGATTGCCTTTTTTCTTGTGAATGAATGCAGTTTATAGGTTAGAAAATATTATATGAATTGTTAATAAAACAATTAAAGTAAGTAAATCAATACACCAAAATATTTTTAAAAGAGACCCACCCCAGCACTGCAATTGTTTTACATTTATGCTCTACTTCCCTACTATGAGATGTGAAAGTCTTCTAGTTGTCTTCAGTTCACTGATTGTGTCTCCCCAGCACTGTCACTCCTTATTAAGTATTGAAATCTCCTCCGCATTCAAATCCACACTGTAATAATTTCTACCTGAGTAATATTCTTATCTGCCTCAGAACCAAATATTTGCCATCCTTACTGAAGAATTGCCAAAGAAGAATAGACTGAACAGGTTATGTCTTCATGGAATTGTACTTCCTTCAATCTTTAATGTGATCTGATCTTGCAACACATTCTGTGTGTAATAAGGCCTGAAACCTCAGGTCTTTGCACATTAAACAATCAGACAAGGTGACCCCAGTACTTTTTAATTTAATCTCTCTTTATGTAGGCATTAAATGTAAATCCAATTTTCATTTCCAGCTCCTAATTATCAATAAAATATTGAGTTTGCATAATAATTCAAAGATTAGTAGAAGCAGAAGAGAGAAAATGCATGTTAAAATACTTAACCTATCTTCATTCTCTGTGAACTATAGCATTCCAGTCCACTGAGTGCAAGGTGTCCCAAGTTATTATATGTGACAGTGATTAGAGAAGGCTGGTACAGGTAGGAGCACCAATGAAGCCAGTAATACCTGTGATAAGGTAACTCAAAGAAAAAAAAAAGGCAATAAAATAATTTTTAGCTTGAAAATTTCTGGAGAACTGCGAAGTTACACACCTTTCTAGTGTAAAAATACCTTGTCAGAGATATACTGTAAAATAAAATATAAGATGCTAAATTCAGAATCAACTGTCTGTCTTTGTACTGCTACTGTACATACTAAAGATTTGTGGAGCTTCTCCTAACTGTATTCATTTGAATTCAATGCTCCAGCTGGATAGATTACATAGTCTGTGTAAACAACCCTGTGAACATTTTCTCTTCCATAGTATTAATCAGTTTATTGTAAAAGGAATATTCTCAGATCTGAGTTGTACAAGAGTAATGCAGAAAAACTTCAAGCTGCTTGCCCAGACTTGGGCTCCACGGGAGCTGAGTGTTGGTTGTTCACAAAGACCCAGTGTGTGACTGAAAAGAGCCCTTTAGCTTCAAGGGAGTAATGCTCAGCAGGAGCAAAACTCTTCTTATGTTCAAAGTGTTTCCAATCTGTTTCTTTTTCTCCACAGCGTGTTCTGTCACTCTTTCACTCTGTCAATCCAGATGGGAAGATAAACATAGACAAAGCAAGTAGACACACAGAATTTGGCTCCTGTTTAACCAGTAGAAATATCCACTGGAGCCAAATGGAAGCTATACATTTTGATTCCTTTGGGCATGTAGTTTCATACATTTTCAGACTACACAAGATGTAAGGTTCCAATCAAAAATTCCAACACATGGGTAATTCTTTTAGCATTTTCTGTTTTCTTTCAATCTTGCTTTTGTTTGATGACTGTTTTCAGAAATAGACATTCGAAGCCTGTAGGCACATATTTATGCATGGAAGAAAGATGTAAAACAGCTAGTACTTTGTTCTGCAAATTACTGAAAACACGTAGGCTAAAGAAACAACAAATCTTAATGAGCATTTAATTTTTCTTTTTTTGACAACAAGAGACACCTCATGAAGGAAGAAACATGGCAAAAGATTATCAGTTTCAAGTGTATGTGCACAAATGTCTGTACATGAGGAAGTATCAAGAGGAAATAAATATTTGTATGTAGTCCAAAACATCTATGAGGTTTTTGGAAGAACTGAGATATAGTTAGGTAGATCACACAGCCTAAGTAAAGTTAGAGACGGGTGCAAAATATTCAGGGAAGACAAAATAAGTGGATTGTGCTATGTGTGAAGAAACCTAAAATGTGTGATGTATTTCCACATGGTAGACAGTGATCTAGCTGAGAACTCATGGATCAGGATACAAGAAGAGGTCAGTGAGTGTAACAGCATGGTAGGGATATGTTACAGACCACAGTTTAGGCCAAAGCATTCTTTAAATTGCCTGAAGATATCTTGGGATCACCAGCTCATGTTCGTGAGGATCTTGAACCTCCATGACATCTGCTAGCATAGCAACATGGTGGGAAGGGAGCAGTCAAGGATATTTCTAGAGGGTGTGAGAAACAGTTTCTTGATCCAGACACTTGAGCCAACTCAGGATGACACACAGGGGACTGTGCTAGTCACTAGAAAGCAGCTGTTTGGGGATATGGTAATCAATGGCAGACTTGGCTTTACCTAACAAGGAAGAATGAAGCTGAAGATTTGCACACAGAGGTTTTCTGAGTTTTTTTTGCAAAAGATGTCAAAAACAGTAAAAGGACTTTCTATTGGGCATTAGTATTAGAAGGCTGAACTAAGAAAATGTATGCCTCTTGTTTAATTTGCTTGGTGGTTCAGGCACAGAAGACAAAGCAAAGACTGATGTTTTGAATCCAGTATCTTCCTTAGCTCAGACTTCACCAACAAAATTTCCCAGGCCTTTGTGCTCAGACAGTTGTCCTTGAATTGCTGTTCTCTGTTTTCTTTGAGGAACTGTGGAGATCAGGGGAGGTCCACAGCAACAGGAAGAAGTGTTGCACTCACTTCAGAGATTGAAGCTCAAGCAAGCCTTGCGTCAGTCCCTTGGGAAATCTTTGAGTCAGACCTCTGGAAACACATTTCTTGGCACAGAAGGTGAAGTAGGTGTCTGGGAACAATCAGCACAGAAGTACCAGGATTGAGTCATCCCTGTCCGATTCCTGATTGCCTTCAGTGATGAAATTACTTGTTCTATGGATGGGTAAATATAATTTACCTCAGCTTTAGCAAGGCTTTTGTCACCAACTCTCATGTTATTCTTCTACCTATAATGGAACTTTATGGCCTAGAGGGGTGGAAAATTAAATGCATGGAAAACAAGTTGCAGAGGTGGGCAAAAGAGCCACATACTGGAAGCCAGCAAAAGTGGAGTATTGCATGAGTCTGGAGGAAATGATGGAGTTCTCTCTTATCAAGCTTGGAACTAATGTCAAATTGTGGGAGTGCAGATGTGCAATCAACACACTCAGTAGCGGAGCTGTCATTCAGAAGGACCTAGACATGCTAGAGGAATTGGCAGACAGAAACCCCTATTTCTGCCAACATACAAAAATTGCAAAGCTGTGTGCTGTCTGTGACACTGGTGGCGTGTCCTGCCTATCTGGGAGCAGCTCTTCAGGAAGGGGCCTGGGCATTTTTAAGACTGGAGGAGAGACCATCTCCAAACAACCCAACCAGCCTCCAGTGGCAGGGGATCACAAAATGGTGGACCCCCAGTTCTCACTGCTGTGTGCTGTGAAAACAAAAAACAATTGGTTTAAACTGAAGCAGGGTAGTTTTAAAGAGTGTGTTAGGAAAAACATTTTCACGCCAAGTCAGTCAAGTTGTGAAGCATGTTGCCCGAAAAGTGTGTGCAGTCTCCATCTGTAGACTATAAATCCCTGAGCAACAGAGTCTGACCCCACAGCTGACCCTGTTTTGGGTTACACTAGAGACCTCCTGAGTTTCCTTCCAGCCTGAATTGTGCTGAAATTTTTCAACTCTTCCATAAAGGCTTTTTTCTTTATGACACTTGAACATTTGCCCTAAGAACTGTACTGACTACCTGCACAACTACAAATTTTCTCCTCTTTTTGATGTGATGCTGTTTTATGAGACAATATAATAAATCAACACATGAACAGTAGAATCCTGCAGTTCTTTCCATTGGTCTTTTTCACTCCTCTGCAATAGCTGTACTACATATTAAGAGAGTTGTCTTCCTTTTTGAGAATTCCTTGTGCCAGGAATTCCTGGAAAGTTAGACATGAAGCTTCTGGAAACTTTGCTTTTGCTTTTGTTGTTAAGCACACCTCTATGATAGGCAAATAATAATGCATAATGTATAAAAAAATAAAAATAATTTATAAACCCAATACTTACCTTCCGTTTGAATAAAGGCAAGGATCAAACTTACATTAGCTTGTGAAATACCTGAATAAAATAATAGAATCATAAAATATCATGAGTTGGAAGGGGCTCACAAGGCTCATCAAAGTTCAATTCCTGTCATAATGTTGCTGAGGATAGCAAGCACATCAATCTTAAGATTATTCTTTACATTTAATTTCAAACTTTGTCCAGGTATTTCTAACTCTGACCACAGTAATGTGTGATCTATATTTATCTGCAAATAATTAATAAAGTCCCAATGAGAACCAAGAAGAATGTAGCTAGTTTGGATGTTTAGAAGAAAAAGGCCGCCTTTCTTCAGGGGGAGATTTTAAAAATATAGCTAAATTATTGCATCCGGAATAATGCTTGAATGTGCGTAATTTGGCATTTTTAGGATGAAGAAAAAGTTTTAGAATCCACAATAAAAACAGCAGTAGCTGAGCAGTCCAATGAAGACCATGAAATCAGAAGACACCTTACTAAGCCTCTACATTGGGTCTATCATTCGTACTCTATATGTGTACTTAAATGTCTATAAAACATTATTTTTGAACTTTCACGATTGGCAAAAAACTATCTGGAATAACAAATACACTGGAGAAACAATAATAGTCCCTAGCAGTGGAGGAGTTCTTATATGTTTTCTTGGTCTAAGACTTCCAAAATGTCTAAGGAACTTGAATGACTAGGTTCCTCAGGAAGCTTAAAAAAATTATCTTATTTAAAAGATCTGAATTTTTCTTTTTTTTTCTTTTTTTTAAGTTTATCTATTAGAAAAGCAATACACTTGACTGGCTGAATATTTGGTTGAAGTATTTTTCTTTTAAGGTAGTCAATCATAAATGAACAAAAAAACCCCAATCTTTTTTGTGTCAGTGAGCCAATTTTTATCACTAATAAAAATTAAGTTGGGTTAGTTATTTTTTTAGGTTTTTTTTTGTTTTTTTCTGACATAGTGACAATAAAACTAATAAAGATATCAGTGGTGAGGGAAGGCAAAGGATGAGACTGTGAAATTCTACAAAACTAAAAGAAAGCAATTACATGATAAAATGCACTTTTCCAGCACACAGTATATAATTGAGCATCTAGTTTTCAAAACACCACTTTATGCTTTACTTATGCAAGTACTAGTATTTAATATACCGAGTATATTAAATACTAATATTCTATGTAAACATGTCTTTGTTTCTTCATTATGTCCAGGAATCTCAAAGGAAGCAGCGCAGATCACAAAAATTATCAATGCAATGTGATAGAAGAAGAATAATCATATTTATGGGCATCTGATGCTGTTCAATCCAAGTTACTGTTTTTCAGAGACTGCCTAGAGCCATGTTGTTAGTTAAGGCAGTAGAAAGTGAGGTGAAAACAGTGTTTCTTCTACATCTGTCATCTTCCTCCATATTCCTGCTCTGTAGTTGCAGTTTCCCTGATCACCCGTCATAAACCTCCTGTGTGGTGCTGACCTGTCATGTTATTGAGACTTCAGCATCTATCTCCAATTATATTTGACAAGCTTTTTTTCTGTCCAGTGATGTGGGCTTTGTTTTTTTGTTTTTTTTTGGGTTTTTTTGAGGGGTTTACATTCATGCCCTAAATGAAGTAAGTAAAGGAGACTAATTCACCCAGTATATAGGAAGATCACAGGAAATCTGGTGCTAAATTATTTACAGGCAATCTGGTTTGGGTGTCTGTTACAGATAGAAGCTATGCCTGTTCTGAAATTCTTTTGTTCAGTTTAGATAATTAGTATAAATTCTAATATACATTGTAGGTTGTAAACAAGAATTTTCTCCTACTCATTTCACAAGTCATAGTCAAATAAATTTACAGTGAGACAAAAAGCAGCACTCTGTAAGGAGTTGGAATTTTTTGTGTAACCAGTAAAAAAACTTGAAAATGAAACTTATGTTCTGAAGCATACGGAATAAAAATTGCAACATCTTCATTTATGTGAAGTCAACTATAAAACACATTGAAATTTTTCATTCAGATTACATAGTTTCAAATCACATAGTTGTTTGCCTTAAAAAAAACCCTCCTATTGCATGCATCTGATTATTCAGGTTGTACATTCCTAAACTAGTGTGATTTACATTTGAATGAAGCTTCCAATTTTACTGAGTGACATGGAATCTAATTAGATTCTGTAGGAGAGGAGTGTCAATTATAAAAAGTAAGGTTCTGGAAAATTAGCTTAAATAAAATTTTACTGAACAGAACATGCAATTACAATATACATCAGAGTGCTTCCATTATTACTTGTAGATTATTATTATTTTATTTCATTTTCTCATGAAGAAATGAAGAGTCAGCATCTGGTCTATCAGCAGTGACATTGATGACATTAGAGCAACTCTTTATATGGTGCAATATGCTGCTCAGTTTTAGTGGTATCAAATCTGAAAAATCCTTCTGCAAAGGCTTATTATTAATGGAACCTGAAATATACAGGATTTGATCCATAAAGTTAATATGTAATATGCACAATACTGTTGTGGGTGTCTGCTACAGACTGCTTGATTGGGAAGAAGTAAATAAGACCTTCTTTATACAGTTGGAAGAAGTCTCACAGTAGTAAGATCCAGTTCTCATGGAGGACTTGGATCTCCCCAGTACATGCTGGAAGGACAACACAACAAGGCAGCACTAACACAGGAGGTTTCTGACATGTATTGTTGGCGCCTCCCTAACACAGGTGATAAAGATGAAGAGGGGAGATGCTCTACTGAATACAATACTCACAAACAAAGAAATGCTCAGAATGTATAGGCTGAGAGCTGCACGGACCTTGGCAGCAGTGATCACGGACTAGTGGAGTCAGAATCCAGAGAGGGAAGAACAAGGTAAAAAGCAGTATCACAACGGTGGACTTAAAAGATTTTGGTCTTTTCAGAGATCAGCTTAAAGAATCCCATGGGATATGATTCTAGAGAGAAAAGGAGGCCAGAAGAGTTGGTTGATTTTTAAGGGTCATCTCCTCCAAGCTCAAGAATGGTCCATCTTGGAGTCTGCACATTTGAGCAATTTGCTGCTGACAAGTCAAATATAAAGAGTATGACACATGTTAAAGTGGCCAGGTGATCTACAACGGGCATAAAGATACTGTCTTAGGTGAAAACTGGGAAAAAGAACATGTCACTGGTATCTTCAAAGAGGGTTAAGACAGAAAATCCTGGGAGCTACAGGCTGATCATTTCAATCCCTGGGAATAAGAGGGAGAAAATATTCCTGGTAACCATTTCCAGATATATGAAGGATAGGAAGTTCACTGGAGAAGTCAGCAAAAATTTATGAAGGGTAAATCATGGTTAACCAACCTGAGAGCCTTCTGTAATTAGATAACTGGCTTGGTATACAATGAAAGAACAGCAGACATTTTTTTCTTGATTTTAGTATGACTTTCAACAATCTCCCATAACATCCTCATTGACAAATTGATGAGGTATGGAACAGATAATTGAACAGGAAAATGAATTGAAAATTAGCTAAATTGTGAGGCTCAAAGGCTTATAATCAGTACCAAAAAGTCCTTGATGAGCTGGAGAAATGAGATAACTCAAATCTAACAAACTTCTGCAAAGCAGCATGTCAAGACCTGAACTTGGGAAGAAATAATCTTATGTGGCAGTAAACTCTGGGGATGGGCTGGCTGGACAGTAGCTTTTCAAAAAAAGACCTGGGAGCCCTAATGAACAGTAAATCAACCATATGCTCATGGTATCTTTTTTCCTTCTGAAAAAAAGGCAAAACAATATGAAAGAAAAAAAAAACAAAACCAAAATCCAAAATCCAAAACCAATCAGTGTGCCTTCATGGTAGGGAAGGCCAACAGTATCCTGCATTAGGTTGCATTAGGAAGAGCATTCCCATCAAATATTAATGTGCAAAAGTGTATTACAGTCTTACTACATGCATCTAGCACCTCCCTGGGAAATCTGTTCCAGTGTTTTACCATCATCATTACTTCTTCCTTACATAAAAATTTCTTCTATATATCTAATCTAAATCAACCCTTCATTAGTTTAAAACCATTACCCCTTGTCCAAACTCAACAGGCCTTGCTACAAGGTTTGCCCTCATCTTTCTTGTAGGTCTCCTTTAAATATTGAAAGGCCCTGAAAAAAGTCTCTCTTGAGCGTTCTCTTGTCCAGGCTGAACAACCTCAAGTGTCTCAGCCATTTCTTAGAGGTACTCCATCCTATCTATCATCTCCCCTCCTCTGGATTTGCTCCAACAGGTCCACGTCCTTCCCGTGCTGAGGACCCAGTGCTGGATGCAGCACTCCAGATGGGATCTCATCAGAGCAGGGTAGAGGGGCAAAGCCACCTTCTTCTCCACACTCCTTTTGGTGCAGCCAAGGATACAATTGGCTTTCTGGACTGCAAGTGCACATTTTTGGCTCAAGTCCAACCCCACATCTACCAGTACCCTCAAGCCTTTCTTTGAAGGGCTGCCCTCAATCTGTTCATTTCCACTTACAAAATAAGTGCTAGATGTTAGTGTTTTCTCTGTTCTTTATTTGAGTGATGCCACCATGAGACTGCTATCAGCTTTTAAAGGCCGTGGTGACTGGGGAATGTTTCTGGTGACTGGAAAAGTCACATCTATCTTGAAGAAGAGGAGAAGGACCAAGGAAATGTCATTTGTTGGCCTCACATCAGTCCCTGTGAAGTCTGTCCATCAAAATCCTCTTTGAATTTATTTCTAAGTAAATGAAGAGCAAAATGTGCCTGGGAGCTAGACAGAAGGGATTTAACCAGGGCTACCTAACATGGCCAACCTGATTGTCTCCTATTGTAAAATGACAGGATCTGTAGTCAACAGGACATCAGTGGATGTCGTTTACTTTGACTTCAGCAAGTCTTTTGGTATGGTTTTGTGTAAAATGAGATGAGATATGGACATGATAAGGCATTGAGATATGGACATTTTCAGGCTCCAGGAGTTATGATCAACAATTCTATGTCCAAGTTTCAGACATTTACTAGGATCTGTTGTCCTCAAGAGTCAATAATAGGTCAATATAGAGATACTTCAGTGTCTTTATATCACATGGATCTATCTATTTATGAAGACATCTACATATACAATTATTGATATCATCTATCTCTCTCACTATCTCTTGCTATATATGGTTCCTCCATGAAATTGCTGAAAGCACGCTCTGGACTTTTATCCATGTAGCAGACACAAATATATGTCCACAGATATAGATACACCTTTATAAATAGACGTAGATACAGCAGTCAGCAAAGTGCCCTGGCTACAAAGGAACCTGACTGCGTACTGTGATGTGTGTGTGTATTTATGTGGTCTCACCTCTATCTGACACTTGGGAGATCTCATCTAGACTTTTGTGTCCAAGTCTGGACTTACCAGTACAAAAGTACATCAACATACTGGAGTGAGCCCAACAAATGACCAATGAGATTGTTTTGTTCTAGAGTAAAGTAAAGCCTGGAGCAAAGCCTGAGAGAGTTGGTTCCTCCATCCTGGAGACAAGACAAGACTAGAGGGACTCTAATGAGGGAAACCTATGGGAACAGTGTAGAAAAATTGAAACAGAATCTTCTTGAAGATGTATAGCAATATGATGAGCAAAAGAAAACTCGTTTCAGGAAGAACTCCATCTGTGTATGTAAGAACAAAAAGACCTTAACTCTGACAACAATTGAACCATGGGATAGGCTGCCTAGAAAAGTGAACTAATTTTTCTTGTTGAAAATATTAATGACTCAAACAGACAAGGCTAATGTAACCTACGGTCCCCCTCTCAACAGAGAGGTGAAACTGGTGTTATCCAGAGGTAACCTTTCAAAGTAGATTCACAAAGAAGACATAGGATTCTTAGATGAAATATGAGAAATTCCTCTTAAAAATATAAAAGAAGTTTTTTCTCTATGAGACCGGTTAAACTCTGGCAAAGATGTCCACAGAGCCTGTGAGATGTATACAAAACTAAACTGGACAACAACCTAAGAAAGAGCTCTAACAGGACCTAGTTCAATGGGGAGGTTGGACTGAATTACTTGCAGAGCCCTCCTAACTTAAATTGTCTTGTGATTCTGATATTCCTCACATGATGACCACTTATTGTGATAGTTCTTCTCTGACTTTCCATATTCAGGTTCAAACCAGGCCTCTTGAATTTTCTGAACTTTTATGCTATAGCTATATCTGTTCATTTCAAGGATATGTGACTAGAAAGGTGATGTACTCCAGAGGCAAACACAAATTAATTTGATAGTTCTTCTCCATTCCATACAAACACTAATGTAAAATGATGCAATAATTTGTAATTGTACAGATTATTAAATTATAAAGTTGAAGACATTTGCTTTCAATCCCTATCAGTAGAATGTGCCATTAAACTTGACATGTCTTGCATTTCGAACATAAATTGCCAAAAAAAATAGAATTAATTACTCAATTCCTTAATAAAGTATACAAGTCCAAGGTCAATATGCTGCTATGTTTATTCAAATGTTAAAGAATTACATATTCATTGTTGCCTAATGTAAGAGATTCATCATCCTACAATGAAATAGAGAAGGGGGAAAGTCAGGTTAAAGTTGAAGGCATTATTTAAGAAATTTCTAATAAAGCTTTATCTTATCATCACTTTCAGTTGCTTCCTTTGTAGTCATAGCAGCTTTTTCAGGAGCTGCCTCTTTGTGCTTATGCACCACACAGAGTCAAATCAAAAGCAGCAGGATTTTTACACATTGTGTTTACAAAGTAGCCCCAACCATAAAGGTGTTGTTGCAAAATTGCACTTATAACTAATAATCAGTGTTAAATTATTGCAAAAATAAACTGTTTAACTAGCTTAATATCAACCTGTCCAAATGCAAGAGACAAACTCAGAATTGTGTTTTTGGGCTTTTTTTCCCATTTTTTCCTCATCCAGAATGTTATATTGCAACACCCTGCAGACAGTAAACCCTTTCTTGCTGTGACAAGTTATTGATCTTGTTTTCCTCTGAGAACCCTAACAAGTCAAAATACAGCTTCCTGAAAGATATAACTGCAGCTGTACTTTGAAAGGATTTTAAGAAGAAATTTTGTCTCCAGTGTTTAGCAGAAAAATGAAATTACATTAGTATAAAAGTGTGCTGTTCTCTCTGGGAAGAGTAAGGATTGTCTAAATCTTAGCAAGCCTATTTAGTCCATCAGTGGTGATAGCAGCTACTCTTCTTCTAAGGGTAATCCTGACATTTAAACAGTGAGAAATTATTAAATTCTGTCAAGGCGAGACAGACTCCTGGTCTACTAGAAAGTTAAATTTACTCTGAATGCTGCTATGGCCTGTCTTTATTCGCTGAGATCACAATCAACTGTAATCAGCAGAGAGAATATGATAGTATGGTGTAAATGTGATATTAACAGTGAAAGGGAAATATGATTTGAGCTTCAAGTTGCCTTTTTGGCTGTTAAAAACCTCATAATCCTTGTCAGTAAATCATCTTAAGGGACAGTCAAGATGTATTGGCTTTTAAAACTGCTAGTAGATTATAATTTTCAGTCTCCATATAAAGTCTTAAAACTTAGCATAACTGACTTATGTCTATTTAATCATTACAGTAGCAAATAAACTGTATTGTCTTTGCAAATCTGGTGCCAGTGCTCAGCTAAGCATACATATACTTTGCAGAATTTCTGTTAGATTTTAATTTGTGATATTAAAATTCTAATGTTCTGTTGTTATTATTACTATTATTACAGAGTTACATATTGTCTTGTCACTACAATGTACTAAAAACATATTTGTATGTCTTGTAACATTATCAGGTGAGAAAAGGTCCAACTATGAAGCAAAAATGACCCCAAATATTACTAATATCTCCCAGTTCCTTTTGTGACAACCTGCCAGAGATTGATGATACAAGCACTTAGAAAGCTTGATATAGAGAGATCACAGAAAAGACTGTGAAACAAATATTCTTCACACAATTCACTAAAAAATGTCCTCAACTTGCCTCTACCTGACTGTACTAAATGATTTTGAAGGCATTGCCACAGTGAGGAATTTCAAAGAAGGATCTGAGGCAGGATAACAAACTTGTGTTTTGCATCTCCAAGAGGCATTGGAGGTGAAAATGCTTAGTATTCTCTGGCAGGGAAACCTCCTGCTGTTTTTTAAGGCTGAAGAGGACCTATTTACAAGGGCTTGTATTGATAGGAAGGGCTTACAAGGGCTTCACTTACAAGGGCTGTAAGTGAAGGAAGGTAGGTTTAGGTTGAATATTAGGAAAAAACTCTTTACTGTAAGGATGTTGAGACACTGGAGCAGGATGTCCAGAGAAGTTGTGGATGCCTCAACCCTGGAAGTGTTCCAGGCCTGGTTGAACAGGACTTTGAGCAACCTAGTCTAATGGATGGTGTCCCTGCTCGTGGTGGGGGGTTGGGAACTAGATGTTCTCTAAGGTGCCTTCCAACACAATCCATTCTATGTTTCGGTGTTTCTGCAGACACTGTAATTTTAAATTTTGGACAGCATTTGACCCTATTAATCCACAGTATGATTAATATTTTCCTGCTAAGAAAAGATTACAACAAAACATTGTGTTCTAAAGACTAGTTATGTAGACTGTCTCTGCTATAGATACAAAAGAAACCTAAAATATTATTTTGTTCACTCAAATTTCTGGGTTATTTGTTCTTATAGTCAAGTGACTGTTTCCAGAATTATTCTTTTCCTAAAAAATATTATAAACCTAAGGAAAAGAAATAGAAGAATAAATATATTTTTAGAGAGAAGAGAAATTTCCATTCCTATCTAAATTGGTAGAAAAGTACTCAAAAAACTGTATTTTTGAATATCTTTTAAATGTTTTGTTGTTTTCTAGGAAGCTGAGGCATAAATCTGAGTGAGATTAGAGGAGACTAGAGCAATTACTCCACACCCCTATGTAAGTCAGAACTGTAGTCAGTTAATGTTTTCAAGTCAGTAAAATAGGGGCATGTGGAGGAAAAAAATTTGTGTACTAAATAGTATATTCATATAATATAACTTTTGGGGCATGTGGAAGAACAAAACTTTTTGTACTAAATAGTATATTCACCTTGCATTTCACTTGAAATTATATTATCAGAATAAGTCTTTTTGGTACACTTCCGGAAAAGAAGGCATGAGGTTCTAACATGACTAAGAGATCTGGGTGTTTAAAAGTACAAACTTTTATATAAGAACTTATGTCAGGACTGTGAACAAACCAAAGTAGCAGAAATTCTAACCGGTGTGAAAGAGAAGGAGAAAAGGGAAAAGTTGCTAGTAATGGAATAAATATTAAGAAATTACCTTCTGAGATTTGAAATGTGTTTACATTGATGAAATACAAATAAAATAAGTGAGGGAAGAAATGAAACAATGCTGCACCCTACTTCACAAGCATTCCTGTAATGATAATGTATTTACTACCAAGTCACAGAATGTAGGTCTCGTTGATTGCAACAGAGCTCTGAATGTTAACAATAGGAAAAATGTTAACATAAAGAGGAATAGATTCTGTGAGAATCAGACATTTTAGCAGTGCAATAATTAAAGGTAGAGAAAAATCCAAAAGAGATTATAAACAGAAACATTTTTTATAAACTTGAGATTTTAAGCTACCAAGAATTCAAAGCTTGAGATCAAACTTGACTAGAAAGGATTTAATTGACATTTCTGTTTTTTCCTTGAAATGGCCATTGTGGAACAAGGGAGAAAAACTCTGAAGAACAGCTGAGCATAATAATAAACAAATGGAAAAAAGAATAATGATGCAAGGGGTCTTACAAATCAATCGATCAAATCAAGTCATCCTGCAGAGAAATTACATGTTCTTTACCTTTTTAATTCTTAAAATCTCTGAGGACAAACAAATGCAATTGAAACCAAGGAAGATATTAATTTGAAAAAAGGAAACATTTTCATGGATGTAGGGAGTCTGAAAAATATATGGAAAGATGTAGAGGTATGGCAGAACAATAAAGGAAGACTAGAGATTAATTTTGTTGGTTAAACAAGAACAGGCATACTGAAAAAAATTGAAGAAAAAGGTCAAAGATTTGAATGATATTTGAATGAAGTACCAGGTACAGAGCTTTGAAAGAGGTGATAATTCATTATTCATTTAGTCATTCCAGATAGCAGTTTGAAACTAATTTATTGACACAAATGTGTCCAGTAGCTGATAATTGCAGTCATTTGTTTTGTGTTGTTTTCCAATAACTTTACCCAGTAACTGTCAATCTAACACGTTACTCATACACAATTTTTACTAGACACAGGTTTTGCAGTGAGTTTTTTGTGAGTAACAGAAGACATGTCTGAAAAACTGTGGAAGTTTGAAAAGGATTGATTTTTGGCCATAACAAGCAGTCTGTGCTATCAGCAATCCAACAATCAGAGGAGCTGAAAAAGATGCACAACTAAACAGATAGCAACCAAATAAAAAAAAGAGTCACAGAACTCCTTTTTATTTATCTTGTTTTTGGATCACACCATTTAATACTTCATTTGTGTAATTAATGAATGGTTAATACAATTCTAAAATCAAAAGCACTTACAAAAGTGGGGTTTTGCTTGTTTGGTGTTTTTTTTAATGTTCATGCTCATATATCCAGTAGACTGAACAACAGAAGGCAGAAATAGAAGGAATTCTGTTAGGATAAAACAGTGTTGAAATAGCTGATGACACCATGATACAGTAACTGAAAAAGAAAGGACAGGTGCTTTTATAGATTCTAGACTAGAAATTAGGTAACAAGCTGGAATAACTCTCATTTGGGAAATAGGAGGAAAAAATTGTTTCCCAGTATTTTACAGGTAATAATCAATTATTTAGGCTTGTCATTTGGTAGAGTTGCTAAACCAGAATGTGCTGCAAAAATAATAGAATGCTTCCTTTAGGTATGTCTTCCTTAGATAATGAAACAGGCACTCTGACTAAGAAATATTGTCATGTAAGTTATACACATTTTGTTTGCTGCTTAAAACACTTTAATACTAAATATAAAATAAATATTTTGGATACTAAGAAATGTATCCATGTGTATGAATGTTTACATATATTGAGGATTTTAGTCACAGAACTACTTGGTTAGATGAACCAGTTAATAGTGATAAATCAATGTCTTGGTCTAATGAACTTAATTATTTTAATAACTAAACTTGTGACCCTTCACATGTAAAAGGCTTGCAGCCTTCTGGCAGCAGAGTTAGGTAGAGGACCAGATGGGGGTACAGAAGCACTCAGCTGCTGCTTTCCTGAGCATGAGGAGCCTGTCTGGAGGCTGCGTCTGCATTGCCAGTGCACCTCTGGGCAGCTGCTGTTGCTGGAGCAAGAAGGGCATTAATGAGGTGAGTAGGTCTATAAAAACCAGTTCTTAAGAAGCAAAGAACAGTATCAACAGGACAGAACCAGCCAATAAAAAACACAATACCATGTGTTATCCACAATATTTCTCAACTGTTATATTATGTAAGCCGATACAGTAATTCTGTGCATAAATGAGCTATCAGATGTCAGGAGACAGAGGATTTGTTCCTGCTGCCTTTCAAAATTGTGGATCTGTGATGTCTCCTCCAGGCTGAACAAACCCAGGTCCTTCAGCCCCTTCTCACAGAGATGCTCACATATCCCATCCGGTTTGGAAGCTTTCTGCTGGACATGCTCCAGCATTTGTTCGTTATTTTGCCTGTACTGAGGGAGCTTAAAATTTGGACAAAGAATCTAGATAGGATCTCATGAATGTTTAGCAGAGGGGTTTAATCCTTCCTCTTGATGTCCTGGCTGTGTCCCTGTAAATACTGCCCAGGGTACTTTTGGCCATGTCTGCAACTGCATGACCACTTTCCTGGGCTTAACTTTATTCCTCATTCTCTAGCTCCTTTCCTACTATGGTGCAGGGGGACAGGAATGGTGTTTGAGGTCAGTCATTTCACTCTAATGTTGGGTCCCTCCCACCAGAGACAGTCTTCCACAAAATTCAGCAATGTGAATACTTCCCACAGGCTACAGTTGTTCATGAACTGCTCCAGCGTGTGTCTCCCCGAGATCAAAAGTCTTGTCAGAAAACCTACTCTGGTGTGAGCTCTTCTCTTCATGGTTCCACAGGTCCTGCCAGGAGCCTACTCTTGCATGGGCTTCTGCCATGTTCATAGTCTCCTTTAGGCACCCACTTGCTCCAGTGCAGGGTTCTCTATGGGCTGCAGGAGGATCTCTGCTCCACTGTGGACCTTCATGGGCTGCAGTGGGACAGCCTGTCTGACCATGGTCTTCACTCAAGCTGGAGAGAAACCTTTGCTCCAGAACCTGGAGCACCTCCTCCCCCTCCTTCTTCAATGACCTTGGTGTCTGCAGAGTTGTTTTAAGTTTTCTGACTCTCTTCTCTGGCTACCATTTGCTTTTGCACAATAACCCTGTTTTCCTTCTTAAATGTGATGACACAGAGGCGTTACTATTGTCACTGATGAGCTTGGTCTTGACCAGCAGCAGATCTGTCTTGGAGATGGGTGACGTCAGCTCTATCAGGCAAACAGGAAGCTTCTAGCTTCTCCTTCATTATGATCTTCTCAAGTATAAATAGTAAATTTTCGTGTCCTGATAGTATGTTCCTTTGAAATCTGTTGTGGCTTGCCTAATCCTAGTGTCAAGATCACAGTTATTTATCATCTGCTGTCTCTCTCTCCCCCTCTTGTCTCATATATATATTAATAGAAAATATACGCAACTATGGATAGGTTCTTTATAACAATGATTTTAAAACTAAAAAATCACGATTTTCATTTCAATAGTACTAAACATGGCCCTGCACTTGTAATGGCACAATTCAATCAAATTATGATCCACACTCCACAGGAACGTTTTAAGTTTCTCAAGTACAATTATCTGCTGCCACTACAATTGCCTGTATTTTTCAGGCACCTGAATTGTTTCCCATAATCACTTTGCTTATTTTTCTGTAGTGTTTTACTGCAGTGGAAAACATATCCAACTTTGACTAATATTACCGGAATTTCTAAAAAAAATCCTCCTTTTCTTTAAAAAACTATTCTCTAAAAAGTCTTTATCAGAATAATGAGTGCAGACTTTTTTTTTTCCTGCTGATATTTCTTCAGTTATGTTCAATCATTCCTCACTGCTTCCACATTGCTTTAAATTTATTCTTAGAATAACGTCTCTTCATCTACATTTTCTCCAAATGCCTTGTGGATCCCAACACTGCAAGCCTGCAGTGTGACAAAGCTATACTCTTGAGCCCTAGCTGATGAACAGATGGGCAGAGAAGAGATGATTTCTCTGACTTCTCTCACAATCTCCAGAGATACTCCCTCCCTGACTTCCTTCTGCTATTTCTCCTTCTCTGCGGATGGAAGTGTCACTCAGAGATACCACATACAATTGCTGTGAAGACACCAAGTTCTAAATAGTATGAGCTCAAAAGACAAAGACAGAATAGTAAGCAGTACCTAGAAGCCTGCATATAAGTACAGATTACAAACCAAAGTGGAAAGGTTAGCTTAAGTTTCACACAGATTATATCCATGATCCAGGAGATGTGTTCTCAACAGAGATATATTCCCCTGAGCAATCTTTAGTTGAGATATTTTGGTCAACTATATATTAAAAATAGGATGCCGTTGAGTCACTCGCCCAAAGCCAGGAATCTAGGCAGGTTTTCCCAGCACAAACTGAAATCTCTCTGTAGTTTGTGATACATTATTAGAATTAAGGAATTCTTAAACTCAGGGATTTTTACCTGTTAAAGTAAAAAATAGACTAATGACTTATGAGAAGTCACTCAGCAGAGAGTAAAGGTCATTTGAATGGAGTAGCTTAGAACTAGGTGGCAAAAACTCACCAAGTTCCCGTGGGACACAAATAGTTTCACCAGAATAATGAAGAAAGTTTTTCTTGTTCCACGTAAGTCTGCTTCAATGCTCTCTGTTCATGAATAAAAATGTAGGTGGTGTAACAGTTGTTCTTTGTTCATTGGTTTCATACACACAGAAGAAAAAGAACCCAAAACAAACCAGAAACAAAAGAAAAAATTCCACCTCCTCTCCACAACAGAAAAAAAAGATAAATTACCAAGCACAGTGGAATCTGGAATGCTTGGAATCAGAAAAAATGTTAATCTCTTTTTTGAGAACATATCACTGAATATATGCATGGTAACCATAATGAATATGTGAATAATATGTAAGTTTTCAAAAGTTTTTCTTTTGTTGCAAATGTAATGGTTCTATTTTATCTCATGCACTGTTTGGAATTAAGTATTGAAGACAACACTGTGCACAGAATTTTTTAAGAGAAGAACTTTTAGAAATAAATGACCATTTGAAATGGATGCTAAATGGCAGACTTGAATGCAAACAAAAATTAAGAAATTATTGTGGATTCAGGAGATATTTCATATCTATACATACATATTTCATCAGGAATAGTGACAAGATACCTTTTTGTGTGTGTATTTTTTGTTACCATAGTAACAATATTACTTTTGTTAACAAGAAAATGTTGAAAACTTCCACTTTGGCTTGAATGGCCAGACTCCTTAGAGACAATTTCTAAATTGAAATATCTCCTCTAAAAAGTGTTTTGTGATCCTTCTATGAAACATTTTTGGTAATTTTATTTTACAGACATTATTTTAATTGTATAGATTTGTTTTGTTCAATCATGTTTTAAATCCATGTTGCTAGAACATGAACTGTGTTACAATGGATTAGACTGCTTAATAGAAAATCTGAAAATAAACAAAAGGAAAAAAATTAAACCAACTGTTGATATTTGTGTAATAGATCTCAATTTGGTTCCAGTTTTGAGGCTTATGCACATATGTATTCTGGTCTGATATCTTTCCAAAAGAAGTATAATAAAAATCAAGACTCATAATTTCCTACAAAGGGAAAATGCAGAGTGGCTATGTTGGACAAATTAAAAAAGTATTGACTTTGATATAAGTCTTCCTGGCCTATTATGTTCTTTCTGACAAATCCTTGCTACTGCCTTTAGCTTTTTAACTTAGCACAAAACATTAACAGTTCCCTGGTTCCAAGGAATCTTGCATTTCAGTTAGTTGTGAGACGTGTCACTGATCCTTGTTACTTTCAGTAATCCCTCTCTTCTACCTGACATCCTGCTTCTTTCCATGCTTCTTTCAGTGCTGTCTTCCCTCTGTCATATCCTGCAAAGTCTAGGAACATTTCTCCTCCTGCATTTGCGCAGTTGTTAGCAAGTAAAGCAAAAATATCTCTGTCTCCAGAGAATTCCCCCAGAGCAGCAATTGTATTGTAAGGAACAGAATGAAGCTGAAAACAGATCAACCTTACAGAATTTCACACTCCTATACATCTGACCAGAGGCATATGTTCACTCAACTTGAATGTCACCATTTGCACAAGTTCATGTAGAAGTCATGAACATAACTCTGCTCCAACAAGGACAAGAAAGAATTTTCCAGATCAGCTTGCTGAAACTTTACCCATGCCCTCTCACTCTCTATAAGCTTCTCCTTACATCATCCCTCCTTGTATGTTATTCCTGTTGTACCTGACTATTTTCTTCAGTTCCTGAACTGAATATATGCTTTATATGGTTTGCTCCTTAGCAAGTTGGTTGATGACACAAAGCTGGGGGGAGAGATGGGCAGAACTCAACCATCTGAACTTAAACAAAGGAAATTGCAGGGTCCTGAACCTGGGGTAGAATAATTCTGTAAAGTAACACAGGCTAGGTGAAGGCATGTGCTGGAAAGCAGCTTGGCACAGAAAGACTTGGGGTTCTGGTGGACAACAAGTGGTCCATGAGCCTTCTTGTGGCCAAGAGAGACAAAGGTGCCCTGGGGTACATTGGGAAAAAGATTGTTGCCAGCAAGGGAAGTGATCCTGCTCCTCTGCTCAGCCCTGGTGAGGCCACATCTGGAGTCATCTGTCCAGTTCTGGGCTCTTTGGTCCAAGAGAGACATGAGGTTCCTGGAGTTGGTCCAGTGGAGGGCTGTGAAGATGATCAAGGGACTGGAACATCTGTTTTATGAGGAACCAGTGGGGGAACTGTGCCTGATCAGCCTCAACAAGAGACAGCTGGGAAGGAACCATAACTGGAAGTATCTGAAGGAAGGGTGTCACACCAGACTGAGGGAACTGGGTGCATTTAGTCTAGAGAAGAGCAGACTGAGAGGGGACCTCATCAATACATATAAATATCACAAAGATGTTTGTCAAGTGGAGGGTGCCAGACTCTTTTCAGCAGTGCCCAGTGATAGGACAAGGAGCAAGGTCCATAAACTAAAATACAAAAAGTTCCACCCAAACATCAGGAAGAACTTTACATTGAGGGTGAAAGAACAGTGGAACAGACTGCCTAGGCAGATTGTGGAATCTCCCTTTTTGGAGACTTTTAAAACTAACTTGGACATGCTCCTATGTAATCTGCTTAAGCTGACCCGGTCTTGGCAGAGGGGTTGGACTAGATGATCTCCAGAGGTTCCTTCCAACCCAAACTAATCTGTGATTCTGTGATTCTGCAAAGAGGAGGGAGCCAGACTCTTCTTGGTGGTCCCAAGCAGTAGAACAAGAGGCACATGCAGGCAGAAACTGACGCGCAGGAAGTTCCACCTGAATATGAAGAACTTCCTTGTGCATGTGACAGAGCACTGGAACAGATTGCCCAGAAGGGTTGTGAACTCTCTGTCATGAATTATCACAATTTTACAGTGTTGCTTTAAGACAGTGAAGAATTGTTGAGGTAGGTTGAGAAAAACCTGAGCTGAGCCCGTTGCTGATCTTGTACCTGCTTGAGCAAGGGCTGACAAGTGAATGGTGTCTGGGGTGAAGCAGAAGCCTCAAAACCCAATGTTGTTTCAGTGAGGCACAGAAGAGCACCCATACACCTGTACCAGCCATTAGAGTCACTCCCTGTGCTGTGCTAAAAAATCCTTGCTAAAATCTAGTTTCTTAAGGAAAAAAAGAAGCACACCAAGAATCTCCAGGGAAGGTCAGACGGCCTTTACTGCTGCTTCTGTGCATGAGGAAAGACCAAAGTGTTTGTTGCACATCTTATCAACTATAAATTCTCACCAAAAGTAACTAAGAACCTCATTAAGTCCCATTGACATATTAACTTATTCATTCTCAGGATGCAAACGAGGGAGAATATGGGACCTGTAATTAATTTATGACTAAAATCACTAAACCTAGTGATCTAGAATATTCAGTTATTTCATCCTACTGGGATGGACCAAAATTAATATATAAGAGTTGAGCTTTGGGACAGAAGGGGTTGGAGAGGAAAAGCATTTCTGTCTGCTTGGAATCAGCTGATGGACTATGTCTCTCCTCCTCGCCCAACAACTTCTCCTGAAGCCTTCAGGGAACTTCACACCTCCAACTGTTTTGAAGAACACCTGGGAATATTTATTTACATATATATGTATAATTATCTCACTCTTAGATATGTCTTGCTACAATTCCTGTCACAACATGTGTAGCACTGTAGTTAGTGATTTTTATCATGGGCAATCCTGAACCTGTTTTCCTATTTTTTCAACAAACCGTATTCAGCATGAATCTGAACTGTTCAACTTCTTATTGAATGTGGTCAGACCTGATTGAAAAATTGCATTATTTGTGCATCTGTACTCGCACAAGGTCCTTTGAACATGACCAGATTTATAGTGGTGAATTGGGTATAATCAGGAATTAAACCAGGCCACATTCAGCTCCTCTGATCTCTGTGGACCTGCTGGAATACATGGGACTTTATTTTCTGCTAAATTTCTATAAACTTAATGCAACAGTCTCTCTCAGTGGAGATATTCAAAAGCCATCTGGACACAGTCCTGAGTAACATGCTCTAGGGAACTCTGCTTGGCCAGAGAGGCAGGGCTAGAAAACTTCCAGTGGTCTTTTCCAGCCTTAACCATCGTGGTATTCTGTGAATTATACTAAAAGGAAGCAACAAGATTAAAGTGAACAATAAATAAAGACCTCATCCCAACCATTCAAAAAAGAAAAGAAAACACCTTAGTTACAACTGATGAATCATTACCATCATTGGTTATAAGGAAAAAAAAACCATTAAAAAGCCATTTTACCATATAGTCACAGTTAAAGAATGGTAGTAAAGAATGGTAATACTGTGGAAACACAGGGGGACAGTAAATCTGCCTATGACAGGATAGACAGGCATACTGTGAAGAACCCAGCTGCAGCTGGATATGGAAAAGTTTTAATTCAGGTAGCCCACAAGAGCCAATAATGTTCTTTCTGAGGGAAAAGTGGGAGGACTGTGATAGAAAGAGAAACAGAGAGAAAGTGAACATTTATTGCTGAGGATATGATTTAAGTGTGTTGTGCTCTTAAGGCTGCACGGCACGGCAAAGACTGTTTTTATCTTGTGATGCCTTTTCTATGCTGCCTATTGAAGTCCATATTCTCACTCATGGTATGTGTCACATGTGCTACCACATTTTAAATGGGTAGTATTCATGTGCTGTAAATCTATGCTCTAGCCCAACTAATGATAATCTGAGACAATTCAGGGGGAACATGGCTGTGCCTACGCATAACAGTAGAAGGAAGCTCAAAAAAAAATAGATCCAAAAACCTTTTATTATGGTACAAAGGTGCAGGACTGATTTCATCTCAGCTAATGCAAATATTCTCCTGGAATATTTTATTTGTGTAAAACATAAAAAAGCAGATTAAATTCAAATATAAAAAATCATAAAATTATTTTCATAGACTAAAATTGTCTCAGTTAAATAAAAAGGGTTACATGGTCATGCTTACTCTAAATAAGCTACACAAGCTGCATAGGCACATCACTTTTTTATTAGACATAGGGGAAGACAATATCAGATAAAAGTGTATCAGGCTGGAAGTGCTGCTATTAACTAGAAAGAGAAAACATAAACACATGAAAAATATCACACAGCTACTCTGTGTAAGCCCTCTGAATCACTGGCACATCACTGAAATAATGAAAACAATTGCTTGAGATATTACAACAGCATTTCTAGATTATCTCAATGCCATTTATCCATTTCAGTCTAGGCACAAAATCCCATGACATCCTGAAACACGAATAATTCCCATCCTGGGTAGTTGAGTCCAGGTGCGTTACAGCAGTTCAGACGAGATGAACTAGTAAGAAAAGCAATTACACTTGAAGTCCAAAGTAGTCCATGCATGATACAACGAACATTGCATAGCCTCCTATGTTGTTTTTTTGGCTTTCATAAAGAGTCCCCACTGATTTCAAGTAATAAGAGTGTTGTTATGCCACAATTTGCTATTAATAAATGATTTTTAAAGCATTTTACCTAAATTTAATTTCTGTATTATGATTTTAAAGTCAAGAGTACTTCTGTGACATAATGTTTTGGGTTTTTTTAAACCTACAAGAATAAGAAATTTAGTTGTTCACCCATAACTTTTTTGCTTGTCAGGTCACTTGTCGATCTTCTCTTTATTTTCTAAGCTCTTGATAAAATTGCAATGACTAATTTTTTAGTATTTATTCATTCTGTTTTCTGTCTAAATTGAAAGCTCTTTCTTGCTATTAATCACCACTTACAGGTTGGGAGTTTTTTTTCACTACTCTTGCAAAGCAATAACTCACACTTTGAGATCAATGGGACTACTCGTGTGAGCAATTGCATCCCAGTTGGGAGTAAAGCTGCACCATTTATTTCTTATAGTGCAATAGAAGTTATAAACAGTGCTTTTGCTCTCCACAAAATTTGTTTCACTGGAGAAGTCAAAAGCTACAGTGTAAACAGGAATTAGCCATTTCATTGCTCTTAGATCCAAACTATTCTCAGAGCAGAGATAGGCTGTACAATGAACTATGAGAACATGCTTCCTTTGTGCACTGTGTCCTCTTCTACTGGCAATGTCTAAACCAAAATTGGGGGTGCACTTTTTGGTCTTGTACTGTTCCATTAAATTTAATGTAATGTTAAAATTTATTCTGTTCATTGGCATCAGTAAAGGGCTTTCTCACTGGCTAATATTAATAATGTGATGAATGGAAAATTGACATGAAAAAATACAGAACTACAGACAGACAGAGTTAAAGGAATAGTTTTCCTTAATTTTTCTGTAAGAATTATAATGTTACACAAGACAACTATCATTAAAAATGGAAGGTGCTTTCTGAGAGTGTAATAAAATGACCATTTACAACTGCAGTAAGGACATATAAACAGTTTCCTGGGCAGTTTTATAATATAATCACAATTGAGTGATTAAAATGTTATTTGAAACTGTAGTTATTCAGGCTGAAGAGGAATAATTTCCAGTGGGAGCCACCTGCATCAAAAGGCTAGTAGGATGTTAAGAAGCAAAATGAGCCTAAATGATGGTTGAGTGTGTGCATGTGATAAATCTTCAATCTTCATATCTATACTTTAACAGACTGGGAGTTGAGAGAGGCTAACATAATTTTTGTAAGTAAATAAGGGAATAACAGTCAAGAGGTTAAAGGAAAATAAGAATTTGAGTAAATTGGGCTGTGGGTTAAGGAGAAAATTGAATAATTTGCCTCAAGGAAAGTGAGTATGCACTCTGGAAGAAGAACAGTGGTGTCTGGAGGTAGTGTCTGGGGTCTGCATAGACACCCAGAATTTGGCAGACAAATGCTGTACTGAGATTGGTGCTGTAAGACATACAGGGCTGAAAAGTAGTCTGGAAATCAGAAGAGAAGTTTCACAGCAGCCATTCTTTAAATGCAATGGTGTAAGGAAATCTAAGTAGTTTTCAGAAAACACTCTGTGAAAAAGTGTTGTATGAGGGAGCTGTATTACAGTTAAAAAACTCATTATGGTTTAAAGTGGATTCACAATGTATATGGACCTAAAGCATTGTCCAGATAAAGTCTTTACAGACAAAATAGGTTTTATTAATCCATCTACAACACTAGTGTCACAGTCTAAAATAATGAGAGAAAATGTAATTAATAATATGCTTTAAACCCTGGCACACCAACCATATTTCAAGTTTCTGCCCATTTTCCTTGGAGGTGTTCTCATTCTTTCAGGGAACTGTGTGGATTGTTCAAGTCCTGAACTCTTCTTGAACAGTTTCTTGCTGGTGCTGGTGGTCCCTTCTTTGTCTGCTTCTGCTTTTATTTACACATTTTCTTAATACTTTCTTCTTCCCTGGTTGCTACCTTACAGTTTGGAAATAGGACACTAATCTTCCCAGACTAGACATAAAAGGACAGCATTTGTTCTACAATAACTACTGAGGTTGGTCAGACTTTTGAAATATACATGGTAGTCACAGAGTTACATAAAAGCAAGTTAAGTGATAACAAGTTTGTGATTAGACAGTCATTATCATGGCCAAAAGAAGGGAAAACCTCTGCAGCCCAAGACAGGGAAAGACAAATCTGAAAACCGCATAATATAGGTTTAATACAAATACTATGGTCTAATGGCAAAACCATTTTCCTTGCAGTAATAGGATACTGAATTCCCTGTATGAAACAAGTGGATCTAGCTTTATCCTTACTCATGGAGACACATCCAGTTTACCAACATAAATGAAATATTTGTATTTTGTGAGATATAGACTGTTGTATGTGTGGGAAATAATGAACAAAACTGCTTAGATTCTCTATGTTGAACTTATGTATTTATACATGTGATCATTTTTAGCCTTTCTTTATCCCATCACCACAATAAAAAACAAAATTTTAGTTTGCTGGTTGTAGAAGGTGTGATTGTCCACTTTCATAAATAGAGAAAACCTTGAAAAATACACACACTAAGCAGACTAGCACACAAGGTTTTAATTCCTTTGCAGAGATGTGTATCTGCTTGTATCATAAGAATTTCTACACTTCTATCAAAAGTCCATCTAATGACATCCCCTCTTCAAGAGTAGGAAACACTTTCATGTTTTCAGTAAACATCACTCTGTTTCTTTCTCTGTCTGTGTAGATCCAGCCTTTATTTTAGAAGTACCACAACCTTTCCCAACAGAAGGATGCAGAGGAAAATTCTGTACATTATCTCTAACAAAAGAACTGAAGCATTAGAAAATAAAATGTCTGATAGGCATTTGTTTTTACTCTGCCCCTAGCACAAAGTGGTTGTATGTGGTGTCTAAAAGCTAAAGAAATGCAGAAATCTCATTGTACTCCAATTTCAGATAAAGCTCATCTCAAAATAATATGTGGCACAGACAGCATCCGAGAAACATTTCAGAGCAAGCTTCAAAATATTATCACTTTAAAATTGGATGGCCAGTTTTAGTTGATTCTGCAGAGTTTGTTGCACTTTGAGTAAGAGAAATTTTTATTTCATATTTTGGAAGGGATTAAAATAAATAGTATGAATTAAACCCAGAAATATTAAATGAAAAAATGGTGATTTACAAACTGGTGCTTTTTGCCATTCTCTTATACATTTCTAAGGCATTCTATGCCAATATAGAATAAAAATGAAACAATGCAGGATAAAAATGAAATAACATAGGATAAAAAGGAAATAACATAAAAATAAAACAGCTTTTAAGATTCAGCTGGTTTAAAATAATTGCAGCAAGAAATAGTAGTTCAAATATTTCTGCTAATGTGTGTAGGATTTGTATTATTATTTTTGATTTCAAGAAGGTTATCATCAACAAATGCAAAATTTTCAAACTAAGGAATCCTCTTCAGAATGAATTGTTCCAAGTGAATCAGTCCCTGGAAACATATCATACTGTAGTGCTAGGTAAATTGTCACCAGAGAATGCCAGAGATTGAATCAACATGGCAAATATGTTAAGGTTTTTAAATGCTGAAAAGTATATTGATGAAGGGTAATAAAAGCATTCTTATTTTCTGAGGAGAAAAGTATATAAGCTTCAGAAAGTTTTGTTCATCCTCTACAAAATATCAAAATATGATGAAGAATAAATGTAGTCTCTTGAAAGATTTAAACAAGAAAACGTGTCTGTCAATCTTATTTGAGAAAAGTGTACTGGAAATGGGAGGAATTAGGAATATTTATAATACAGGCTTTTCTAAAGTTAGAGTTTAAGAAGCTAGTTCCTAAATCAAGAAAGATATCTAAACATTTCAAGGGAGGAACTTCTGCAAAGATACATAAAAAATGTCAAACCTGAGGTAGAGAGAGAGAAAGAAAAAGAGAAAAGGATTTGCTGGGCAAAAATTAGGGCTGTAATTTTAACTAATAGTCAAAAATTTGGAGGTTATCTAATATTTTTGGAAACTAGTAATTTATTAAACATTTCTTCTTTCTGTGTTTCTCTTTCTTCTCACTTATTTTTGCTCTGCAGAATTCCTTAAATATGACAAGAAGTCTGGTAGCACCAAGGCTTTTATTCTGTTGTAAAGTAACATGGGCAGAACAAAGAAAGAGAAAAATAAACCACAATTAAGGATTGATGGCAAAATGCTTCTATAAGCCTTACTCAAAGGAAAACATATTGGTGTTTCTGCCCCTTTGGTTAATGGCTGTGAGAGGGAAAAAAGCAGAATGAATGGCAACACAGTGGGGGCAAGGTAGACCATCCAGATCAGCACGAATACAAGCACAGGAATGCCATGGAGATATCAATGTCCATTGTCTGGTGTGATTTGCATCCCCACACTGCCATGGTATCACTGTGGCACCCATCAGGAATGCCACAACACTGAAAAGATCTCCCAAACTGCAGTGAGGAATTTGTTTCTTTTCTTGGAATACATTCTGTGTGCACAAGCTTATTTTCATGAGTTCATTTATTTTTGAGAAATTTATGATGACTATAAAATCAACAAAAAGCCTTTAAAGGCTTTGTATGTCAGTGTCTGTTACATACCTTGTGAATCTTTATGAAGTGATAGGTACTGAATATATCAACCAGAGGAAACCAATTAAAATACTCATTAGAATTTGAGACACAATAATGTAACATGTGAACAACTAATTAACAATTAATTTTTCAATGCATATTTTTTTCTAAGTGCTTTTTTTTTTGTACAAAAGTTACTCTCAGCCATTAAAAGTCAAAGATAAAATTTTATTTTGAAAAGAAATGTATTTTAATAAGGTTTCAATAAAATCTTATGTTGCATCAATTAGACCTGAAATTTGTGACTAGGTGAGTCTGCAGACAGAAATTTGCTCTCCTTAGTATGGACAACTGAAAGAAAAACCTTTTGTTTTCTTGTAAGATAGCATCAACCTAAGACAAGGAATGATAAAAATGAGTTTATATAATATGAAAGAGAAAATGCATCCATTTTGATAAATGAAAATAATTTTGAAAGTGCAAAAATTATTGAAAACACGGTGTGAAATTCCAGTGAGGAAAATGGTTCAGATTTCACTTTTTCCCCCATTGTATACATTTAGTTGATATCTCAAAACATGGCTCTGGTCCATGACAGACATACTACTATCTCTGAAACTCAGATAGGTCTTCCTACATTTGCACCATTCTCTACATACTTTTAATAGCAACAGTTACTTTAAAAGGTAGCCAGTGAAAGATCTGTTTTTTTTAAAGAAGAAATGTGAGGATAGGGCTCGTAAAAGTGACAAAGAAGGGAGCTTGCTGAGTCTCTGGGATGACAGAGCTCTGCATGGTAAGGACAAAAATACATAGAGTGAAGTACAGCAATCTGATGGTGAGGTTTAGATGTAACAGAGATGCAAACTAGAAGGAGAAAAGGAACCACAGCGAGGTCCCTATGTCGCATAGGGACATAGACCATATGTAACTTGCAGAGACAAGCCAGAGAATGGGAAACTGAGGGAGCTTTGAAGTTTTACACTTGATGGATGCCCTAAAAGCATGAAGCTTAATAGGCAGCAGACTATGCTAATACTAAGGGTATTAATATGCATGTAAATACATATATATGATTTCTTTGCTTCTAGTTTGCATGGCTATTATCACATTATATACATATACATATATTTATAATATAATTTGTTAAAGGAAGCTGCATGCATATAACAATACATAAATTAATAAATAGTTTAAATATTTGTGTACTTTACTTCAATAACTTTTTCTTTTGTGATATCTGCATTAGCTTGAAAAAGACCACATATTTGGCTCTTCTGAGCGCTCATCCTAAATACAGATAGTGTTGCAGAGGATTTTCTATTCTAATGCATCATATAAATAAGAACTTTTTCTATGGTGGGATGGCTGCAGCAGTGCAATCTCTCTGGGGAAAAACTCCAAATATTTTTTTTGCTGGTGTCAGTTCTTTTAAAACCTATACAAAAAAAAGTAACCATTTTCTCACCAACTACCATTTTCAAACTACTATTTTCTAAACTAATGTACTTCTTAGTTTCCAAAATAAAAGTGACATAGCTGTTACTGACCAAAATAAAAAGAGATCAATAAAGGCAAATATTAAATAGCTATTGTTAAATCAAAAGATTATAATATCTTCCACTGTTCAAAAGCAGAAGGATATAAAAAAAAGGAAATTTCAGGAAGAATAGGCCTTTAGGCAAAGTGGTTCTTCAAACATTCAGACGAAAACACATTTTGGTTAAATTTTGCCTATTTAAATATCAGTTTGTGCCTGCAAACTCAGTACTCGGGAATCAGTAGTATTAGCAATTGTTGTCACATTAGCTGTGTGCTTAAAACACATGAAAATTCTGTCTTTGCAGGAGTAAGTATGTAAAACACAGTAGGTAATTAGAGCTAAATTTCATTCCCAGAGATGCAAATACAAGTTTAATAAATTGCTATTAGCAGCAAACAACCACCTATGTAGAAATCCTTCTGCTGATATCCATGAGAGTTCAAACAGAACTCTCTCCATTAGAGTGGTCATATGATCACAAAATTTTGCTAGTCATACATGAGACATTTCTAGGGAGACTATCGAGTCTTCTACAGTTTGTTTTAATTTTTAAGAGGACAAAGTCAGGTTATATTTCAGAGATTTGCACTTATGCAGCAATTGAAGTTCAAGACTATTAGTGTCATTGATATAATGTGGAAGCTTGAGGTAAGGACATTAACACTGAGGAAAAAGATTAACTTCTTGGTGCTAAATGCTATTTATTTCTGGTTTCTTGTTCTTGTTTTACATGCTGCCTTTTGTTTGAGATGGTGAACTTTACAATCATGATGCATTTAATCATTGTCAGCACACATTAAGCATGGGCTGCTCCTAGAAGACAGCAAGCCAGGAGTCCAGGGTGATCTCAGGGAATCCAGTGCTCTCTCTGACAGGCACTGTCCCTCAGGTCTGACCACAGTCATGGACAGAGCCATGGCTGTAATGGATCTTACCAACAGCTCCAGGCATGGAAAATGACCTACCAGGGTTCATCAAGCTGCAGGAGACCAGGACAGGGCTGGAGACTTGGCTGCAGCCAGGGTCAAAGTCCTGTGCAGGGCAGAGGGACATAGGTGGCACTTAGCCCAGGGCATTCTTACTGCATCACTGGCAAAAAAGCCAAAACTGAAATGGGTCTCCTCATGGAGGGGACAGAGGAGTTCTCAGAGGTTGCTGGGCAGGGACAGAAAGGGCTAGTATCTCTCCCAGAGCCCTGACAATACCCCTCAAAGTGATGGGCTCACCCTTTCTTCTATTAAAAATGTGGTTTATATGAATTTCCATAGAAGCACTCCAGGGTGGAGGGAATTTGCCATTCCTATTCCAAAACTAGGCAGCATTTTCTATGAACAGGTCATAAAGATAGATCACCTACTGAAAGGGGTGGTACAGAGCAATTGCAGTTACAGCCAGTTTCTTCCATCCTTCCTTTCTTTATTTTCACCTGGACACTTGGAATGTGAGAAGATCAAATAGTTGTGAATAGAAGTTTATTATTTCCAGTTCCTCATGGTTAGTGTACCATCACTGAAAATGGTGCCTGTAGATTGTGACAGAAATGTCTGTGAACATGTAGCATAAATGGGGGTTGAACTGAGCATGAAGAACAAAGCTATCACTGCAGGACTAGGAAGAACCTGGCATGGCAATTTTGCTTTATGAATTTAAAACTTTTTGCCTACAGAGGTTTAGCTACGCAAGAAAATATTGACATAGGAGTATAGTTTGAACTGCACATAATCCACTGTAGAAGCAGATTAAGCTAAATTGTAAATAAAGATACTTGTCCTTGAGAAAGTGTGTTCACATTGGGAATTGCACTGCAAAGCTAATAGTACTGATTGGATACAGTTGAAGACATTGTTTAAGCTACAGCTCAAGCAATTACTTTATTTTGAATGTAGAAAAGCCCTTCATGAAGTACAGCTTAGGAAAGAAGAAAAACAGAACAAAACCAAAATTAAAATAAAGTACATCAGAAATAAACTTGCAATGATATAGCATAATGGTTGCATAGAGATCTTTGTTCTGAACTGCATTTTCTTTGCCAAGCAGACCAGACAGCACAGCACAGCATCTGGCAAACTACTGAGAAACTGGTATGTTAGCTCTGAGCAGAATTGTTGTGGGACTTGGTCAGTTTGGACAGTGGGTAGAATGATATATAAGTTCATAAATATATGCCCATGTGGGCAATAGTCATTTGCACAAGCACTACTGCTAGTAGCAGTGAACCCAAGAACACAGAAGGGCAGAACACCCTACAAGTATTTAGAGAAGCTTGCATAGAAGTGTCTCCTGCTCTCCCATTCTGAAAGCACAATTTTCTCCCTCACTCGTAACTATTCCAGTATATGAAAGACAATGTTAAGGTGACATATCGGTAATATACTTGCTAGAATATTGCCTCTTTCTAGAAGTGCTGAACATCTGTGTAGGGATTCTGTAATATTCAGCATTTACACTAAACAGACCAGGGCTGTGGTAGGTAACTTGAGGGTCGGAAGAAGCCTTCTCTATTTTCTCCCCAACTTCTACATGAAGATTTTGAATCCCATTGGATTACTTTTGTGGGATTCTCCACGAATGCTACACACACTACTTGAAAATTAATATACTCGCATACCTTCAAAATGGCATCTATGTTGCAGAAAGATTATTAAAATGGTTGAAGCAATTGTCAGTGTTTTTAATATTAAAATTATGAGAGAGTAACACATCAGTGGATATAGGAAAGGAAAACACAGGGGAGCAGAAAAGGAGAGCAAGATTTCTTTCTTCACAGTATATTGTGTCACAAAATACAAAACTCAGATTAACTTTCAAAGTCTGTACTATTACATAAAATTGCAGGGTCTGAGCTAGAAGTTAACCTTGACACATGTGAATGTTGGTGAGAGGAGAGACAAATGAGTAAGCACATGTAAAACTAAGCAAAGATATATATATTCTTTTTTAATTTGAGCTAAACTTTAGACGACTTTGTAGGGTAATATGAGTGTAAATCACTAGTGATCGATGGAGTTACTTTGGCATAAAATTGCTGCAAAATCAGAATTGAGCACTTTGGCATAAAATTGCTGCAAAATCAGAATTGAGCGCAAGGTGTTTACATACCATTAATTTATAAAACAACAACCATTTCCTCTTTTAGGTGTAAAATGTTTACCTGAAAGCTGTCTGAAATTTTGCCAACTATTTGATTCATCTTATTTAACATACACTTTTTCAAAAGATACGCCTACAGGACTCAAGCAGCTCTGACATCTGCACAAGCGAGCTGTACTGCTTGTGTGAGGGAGGCAGGCTGACATTGATATGGCTCAGGAAGGACTGATCCTTTCAAAAACATCAGTATTTCAAAGCCTTCACCTTCTTTGCCATGCACGCATAAACCAGAAAACAGCATTTTCTCCTCTCTGTGCTGTTTCCAGGCTGAAAAAAAAAAAAAGTATGAATTTACCAAAGTGACCTAGAGTAACACCCCAGATGGCTGGGGTCATTACATAAAGAGTAAAACTGAGTGCATGAACTTAATGAAACTTCATGCTGGATTCACCTCAATTATTTTCACAACAGAAATAAATCAGGCTACATTTTGTGAAAAAAAAATTCAAGGCCAGCTAACAAATCAACTTATATTTTTTGTTCTTAAAACAAGTAGAATTGCGTCAAATTGGCAGCTTTTCTATGCTTATTCATAATTTTTACTTTGAGATTCTTTTGTGCTACAAAAACTTTTGGTCTCCTTTCTTAGGCCTTACATTTACCTGTAAAAGATATTTTACAGGCATTCTGCAGCATGGCTGGGAGGAACCCTTTTCCCCTTCGCAGACATTGCAAGTGGCAAAATAAAGAGACTGGAATTGAACCTATGACCTGGATGATAAAGTCTTATTTGCATAGTAAGTAGAAAAGTTTTAGAGAGACATAGAAGAAGGCTTTAAATATTTAGTGTTCTTAAGGATCATTTTGAGTGTAATTTTTTATATTACAAAGTCTCTTATATATGATTTTTCATCACTGATCATAACTACCATAAAAGTCATTCATGTCACTTAGAATCATAGAATTCAATGCTTTGTTTAATGTCCAAATAGATACAGAAGTGGAGATGAAAAAAAAAAACAACCCAGAGAGAGGCAAAATGACTGAATAAAGCAATATGTAAAAAATACATAAAATAGTAGGTCTTAGAATTGCTGAGGTCTTACTGTAGTATCCTGCCAAATTCTCTTTCAACACAGGTTTAATATTATGTGCATTTATAGATCTCTACAGTGATTCATGCTTACTTTCCTATTTACCTCAAGATTCTCTCTAGTTTTCTTATTTATTGAAAGAACAATGATAACCTTCTATATGTACATATATGTAAATTTGAAAATTTTAAATTTGACAAAAACGCCTGCATTGAATAAAATTCACATTTTATAAAACACATACTTTTTATCTTTCAAGGAGATTTATTTTTTCTAAATTGTCAGTAGTAATCCAAATGTAGTAAATGATTAAAAACTAAAAAATATTTCTGAGTTATATTTTCTAATTATATGCATGTGTTAATAGCAGTAGGGTAGTC
Organism: Molothrus aeneus; assembly: GCF_037042795.1. Classification (NCBI taxonomy): domain Eukaryota; kingdom Metazoa; phylum Chordata; class Aves; order Passeriformes; family Icteridae; genus Molothrus; species Molothrus aeneus. Next base: position 73,866,034 of record NC_089646.1, read on the forward strand.
AAAGATAATTGAAAAGATGTGGTGCTAAGGGACATGGTTTAATGGTGGACTTAGCAGTTTTAGGTTTTTAATTGGACTTAAAGATCTTTTCCAACTTGAATGATTCTATGAAGTTGTCCTAAAGTCTTCAAAAAGCTTACTGTTACAAAACAGGTCCAGGTAGCTTTTTTTTTTTTTTTTTTTTTATTTCAGAATTTAATTGTTTACAGAAATAACATTTTTAAGACAACTTCTAAAAGAGTAGATTGTTGTACCTAGTTTATTGGAGGGTCATGTTTTATATAGCTGGTGAATAAGTATAAACTAGGACAAAAGAAAATCTGGACCAGTAATAAAGCTGTGGAAGACAACATACCATTGTTACTATTCCGCAGGCTTTTGAAAGAAAGAGCTGTGCAAATAGTCCTATGCTTCTAATAAAGTACCAAATATCAGATGTTGCATCCATATTCTTGAAGACCAATTGATTCCCTTCGTCTTTGTGTCCTGCATACCCTGCTCTTGTCCAGTATTAGCCAATAGCAATATCTACTGTAAATTCAGATAAGAACTGAACATTGAACATCTAAATTCTTAGATTTCATATTTCTTTATTGTTTTCTGGGCTACTGAGTTTTTCATTTGTTGATAACTCTGTTGCAGAATTTTACTGGGTGTTTCCTCCCACCTCTTTTATATGTTTGCAGGGTACAAATCTTTATGTCATGCAGGAGGACTTTTACTTTTGTTACTGCTAAACTAATTTCCCTTATAATATGCTGAAACAAATCACTTGGCTAGAACTATTAATTTTGACAAATAATTATTTGCATCATACTAAGTAAAATATTTTATGCATATTTAGATATTCTGTAAAATTCTTAGATTGCTTTCTTATGAGAAAAAGTATCTTGACTTGTGAAGGAGAACAATTAGCAGATAATTCTGTGTATTTGTCTGATGTGGGGAAGGGCAGATGTCTGAACCCAAGCATTTGACCTCCCAGGCAGAGTCCTCTTGCTCACTAGCTGCAGCCAGAAATGATTTTATGTAAATTTTGCCAGTGACTGGCCTAAACCAAAGCAGTACCTTTTTAAGCAGACATGAGATGGAAGCACTGAATAGGAGACAGATCAGGTATTGTTCTTCACTCAGACTTTTGGCTAGAAAACTGAGGCCCTGAAGAGTCCTAAAAGTACTATTGATCCTAAGAAGAAGATGCAGAAGTCTTGCTTTGGTGAAGGTGTCTTGACTATCTTTAATCACTTCCCTTCCTTCCAGAAGTTTTGATATGTCTTTCAGGAAGATTGTTCTATGATTTTACTTGGAATGGATTTGAGGCTGATTGGTCAGCAAATCTGAGAATCCATTCTGGCATTTTAGAAATGGGTGTGATATTTACTTTTCTTTACAGTGTCCCAATTGCCACCACCCTATTGCCACAACTTTTCAAATTAAACAGAGATTGGATTGACAACACTGTCCAGTTCCTTCAGGACCCATCTCCTTGGGTTCCATAGGACCACTGGGAATTTTTGAAAAGGAGGGAGGCAGCAGAAACAAAAGTCAGATGGACTTCTGTGTTCTGTGATTGTTGATATCACTTTTGCATCTTGTTTTCAGATCAAAAAACATGCAAGTGTGATTAATCTAGGAAGGAAAATTTCTTAAATAAGAGGTAACAAATTACATTTGAAATGTTGTAATTTTTGACATGACATGGGAATAGCTCTTAAAATACAGAGATAAAAGTAATTTACTTTCAAAGAAGAATGAGTTTAAGGCTGCAATTTTTACACATTATGATTTTTTTTTTTATCCATAGTTTTCAAATATTTTATAACAGGGAAAATATTTGGGGTTTTTAAAGAATGTTTCTGGTTTTTTGTCTGCACATTTGAAAGCATTTGTATATAAAAATTTTCATTGCATCACTTCCTAGAGTATGATTTAAAGTGTTTTGAGAGCTTTCCAAAGTATAGAGTTAAAACATCTAGCCTATCCATTTCATGGTCACTGAAAAGGTCCTGTAAATATCAGCTGTTAAGTAGGAGACCCTTTTTAACATATTTAAGAATTTTAAAATACCAATAGACTACTTTAAAGAGGAGATTACTCTCTATCAGAAACAGGATTATGAGAAAAATAGTCCATTATAAAATTCATGTTCTTTTAATCTTTTAACTTTAGCCTAGACTTGACCCATTCAATTGAGTCTTTTAGAAACTGTGTATAAATACTTCCTTTTGATATCCAAAAGGATTTTTTTGATCCCTGATGTTTCATAAAAATACAGGGATGAATTGCATTTTAATAAAATAATCCTGGTTTGTTTTTTTTTTTTTTCCCCACTATTTCTAAAATGATTTTCCTGGTTTAACAGCTTTCTAGTTTATACTAACATTTGTAAAATATGATTAGCAAGTCTGGCCCAAAGAAGTAGCTATTAAATGCATTAAGCAATATTGTTTGTCCACAATATCTTGTGAGCTATATCTTTCCACAAACTTGGCTTTTGGGTTTGAACCTGATCCTAAAAATCTTTGAGTGATTTGTGATATCTTGTGCTTCAAGGCTGAAGCACAAGATATCACAAATTGTTGTTCACACAGAAATGTATGTAAGAAGAGATATAAATTCTTCAGTGACTTTCTGGCTTGTTGATGTTTCTCATACTGCAGTCTGGTTGCAATTATACGTCAGAGAATTTCTTGCATAGGAGAACTCTGAAAAATGAAGGTTTTGTCAGACACTTCATAAGTCAAGGATCTGTGCCCACATGGGAGTTTGTGACATCTTAATACTAGGATGTGTAATTTTTTCAGTCACAGAGTCTCATCAAGTTCTTTGAAAGCAGGAAGACTCTACTAATATTAATGGAAACATCATATAAGGCCCTAAACCACTTATCTTGAGACACATCCAAGTTCATCAGCTCCTGTGCTGGGAGGTTATTAATAAGGACAGCAGAGAAATAACATTTCTTAGGAAATGTTACAACTAAAGGAAAAAAGACTATCTGTATATATTTTCTTTTATGGAAACTCACGCTGTTGCCTATATTTTTGGGTGTTGTGTAAAAATATCCATTCATTACTGTGGTTCTCAGTGCATCTGAGGCCATAGTTTTCAAATGTAAATATTATTCTATTTGAAAATAAAATAAGTATCAAAACTAGATTCTTAAAGGAAAAACTGGACTTGAATATGTGCTTGAATTCCCTTTTTGATGCAAAGAAAGTGCAATTAAGTATGTTGTGCCATTATGAAAAGTATGTGGCAATGTGATTGCAATCATCATGAAGGATGTCTTTTCTGCTTTTTTTTCTTCCTCTCTCTTTTGGGCCAGTGCATTTTTTTCAGAGTTTTTGTTTGGTTGATTCTTTGTTTTGTTTCTTAAAAAAGAGCATAATTTCCTTTGTCTTAATATATATCTAGGAAACTTTGTGATCACACTAAAAAGGTGCACATCTAGAGACAGAGTTATTTCTGATCATGTATAACAGTTTGAATTTTTTTTTCCTCTCCAGAACAGGTTCTGTCTTGACCTTTTAATTAATCCTTAGGAAAAAGGGACTTTCATATGAGAAGCTACTAAAGAAAAAAGTACCACACTTCAAGTTTCAGCTTTGGGTTTTTTTTGTTTATTTGGTTTCTTTTTATGTTTGTCCATCTCTCTTTGTCTAGAATAAAATAAGGAATAAATATTTAATGTTTTATGTTTTGTCTCAAGTGCTCTGTGATGGCTAAAAAAACTACATACCATAAAACTTTTTTGTATCATTTGCTTCCCAAATTTTAAACTAGTTTGGCAAGGGCTCATAGCAAATTCAGCCTCACTCTCCACCTTGCAGGAAGTAGTTGCTACAGTCATTCAAGGATATATTATCTGACTACCAGGTCTGATGAAATTTCTTTAAATGTTAGATATACTTGATGTCAGGTGTCTCTGGTTCATGTGAGGTAGAACAGAAGTATGAGCTGAAAACTGTCTTTTCTGATCCTAACAAAAACAAGCATGTTAACATTTCAGAGTGCTCTGTCAACAGAAGAAACACAAGAAGCCTTAGAACTGCTTGTGTAAGGCTTTGTAACCTGTTTGCTTTCTCTTAGCCTGCTTGAAAGCTGAAAGTTAGAAGGCTGATATATGAGTCCTGATCAAAGCTCCTTGTTTTCACATGAGGAGAAGTGGCAATTCACGTAACCACACCCTATGGCTTTGATGGAGGGAGAATCTTATTTAGGTTATTAACACAGAGGTTGATCTTACAATCACTAAGAAAAAAAGTGGATATATAAAAATAACTTAGAAGTTATTTTTTTCCCTTTAAGCTGGTGACAAGACAATCATGCTGGCATGAAAAAGAAAACAGAAAGAGAACAGAAACAACCTGGAGTGATAAGAGTAATGGCATGAAGGGAGTTAGCAGTGAGAAATAACACCATTTGATTTGATGCCTCAGAAAAAATTCAGAGAAAAAATGAAAAGAAGCATGAAAATGTAATGCACAAAATAAGAATAAAAGAAGTATAGTCTGGTGTGGGTTTGGCTCACTGAAAAAATGCAGTATTTGTTAGAAACTGGGTTGTTTGATTCAAACTCCACAGCTAGCACAGGATACTTCAGTGGGTGCAGTCCTGTTCTATGTCCTATTCCAAAACACAAACTACTTTGGCATGGCTATTATTGTACTTATACACAAAATGGTTCTAGAATACAGACTGTTGCTAATCATCTAGTAGTAAGTCATAGACTCCTGAAGCAGATTCCTTCATTGAACAACCACTATAATATCTGTTTCCAGTTATCAATCTAGGCTGAAGAATAACTGTATGAAAGCTTTTCTCCTTAATTCCCTGTTAACAAGGATTTTTTCAATCTTTATGAAAGTTCCTGCCCATTACTTGTCAAAGTACACTTATTTGGGACTGAAATACTTCTTAGAGATATATAGTTAGTGGTTTATCCTATTCCAGTCTCCAATGGAGAAATGATACGATTTTGTTCAATTATTTGCATGCACACAATCATTGGGTAATTCAGGTTGGAAGGGACCTGGTGACTTCTCTTGTCCAATTTCCTGCTCAGTGTAGGGTCAGTTATGGAGTCAGACAATGTTGCTCAGGGCTTTAATCCATCTGGAGCTGTTGAGGAATACCTTCAGTGCAGGGAGCTGGCAGTGCAGCTGCAGAGGGAGCTGCAGGTTGAGCCCTGGGTGGGAGCCCAGGCAAGAGGCCATGAAGTGCTGGCCTTTGCAGAACAATGGGCTTGGGGACATGTGGCCCTGTAAGGGAACTGGGCACTAGGGGACATGGCAGGAGCTGAGGACTCAGCTGAAAGACCCAAGACCGTGGTGCACTTAGATTGTGTGTGCATGAAAGTCCAGGGGCTCCTTTTTTTGTGGTCCTTCTCAGGGACACCAACTTGGACAGTTTCTGTCTTACTGCACCATGAATAAATGGCTTTAGGAATCATGTCGACTGAGACTCTGCTGTGGGAAACCCAGGCCCAGCCAGTCAGGAAACCTGGTCTGACTGCGTGAGAGTGAGGTGTGCAGGGAGTCAAGCAGGGCACCCATCGCTTGCTGGACCTGCCAGATGTGTGTGGGAATCCTTCTTTTAATATATGACAAGTGTCTGTTGTTTCCTCACTGTGTTCTTCAATTAAATAAATTTCATCTTACGTTTTCTTTTCACACATCTTTCTGTGTGTCTGTCCTTCTCTGCAGCCTGCTTAATGGCAAGTCACCTCCACTGGTTCTGTGCTTTAAGTTACTTGTTTTTGCCACCATCCAAATAGATGGGGAAGTCAGAGTTAGGAATCTAACTTAGGTCAGAAGCTGTGGAAACAGCATATTTTGGAGCAGTGGTCAGTAGTCTACATCACTCACCTGGAGGTTTACAGGAAGAGTTTTCTTCCCAGCATAATGGTGGTATTTTCAATCTCATATATGAACTCATACATTAGTTTTCTTTAGCCTTTCTGTCATGTTTGGCACACTTGGAGGTAACGTTTCCAATTCAAGTATTTGGCCAGTGGTTACATAATCAACTGCCTTTCTAAGGAGGTTTGTAGATACGAGATACGTTCCTGTCTCTCCAGAGCTCTGAAAAAACACTTCAACAAGTAAACAGGATCCTGCAGAAGATCTTGAAGAAGTACAGAGAAAATCTAGGGATATAATTTTAGAAGCAAACTCCATCTTATCTCATTGACCAATTGTAAAATATATTAGAAAGGCAGGTTATCTATTCAGTTAGCACAAAATTTGCATGGGTAGGACTTTTGCAACATAAACCTGCTTTCTAATTATTATACGATCTCTTGGCATAACCACTTTTGGTGTGCTCAGAGTCAAAATGGATAAAATGTCCTCAGCTATTACATTTATACACATTTTAAAAACTGCTTCCACTTAAAATTTGTAAAAGCATCTTTCTGTAAAGAGAAGGTTAATTTTTTCTTCAAAGGTTGAAACAAAATATGTTGCTTTTGCATTATCTATCTTATAACACCTCAGTTTGAAATAAGGAGAATTCAAAAGTATTCTGTTTTTTTCAAATTGTAAAGCGTTGCTATTTTTTTCTCCTATCAACTTTGCACTTCTTTATTAATATGAGAGCAACAATCTGTGGTAATTTAAAATCTGTGAATCTCTGTTTATATACCACATGCATTTCCAGGAGAACAGCAAAATTGTTCATTGATGCTATTTAAACTGGAAATATGCAATGACAAGTGCTATAAATACAAGGAGTAATACGTTAATAAAATTTTTAGCAAGTGGCTGCATAATGATGACATAGTGAAAAAATTTTTTAGCTCTTTAAGAATAAAGGAACTAAACAAAAAAACAATAGGAAGTAATATTAGAGAGCCTAAAATTGTTTGAAAATTATATTATCAAGCGAGTTGTCTAGGATTTTGTGGATCTTTTTTTCATGAGATTAATGGTCCTAACTTGTTCTGAAAAAAAACCCCTCAGAAATAAGTTTTAGAGGGTTTTTTACATCAAACTGTATATTCCTTACTTGTTTTCTTGCCCTCTTTCTGCAACAGTGTTTCTATTTGTCCACTGTTAAGCTTAAAATAGAAAAAAAAAGCTTAGCAATACAAAAGAATTAATAAATATAGTGGATGCACTCCCAAAAGAACTATGTTCTCAATGTTAAAAGGAATACAGTTTGTACATGTAAGAACTGTAAAAAACTGGAATTAGTCCTTATAAGAACAAATCCCTGTTCAACATCTCTTATTGAATATTTCCAAGTCCCTAAACTGAGTGTTGTGAAGGTATTTCAGCTCCTTCAGTAGTTCAGAAAGTTTGTCCAATAATAGATCCCTGTTCAGTTTGGGGATGCTCCTTTAAATCTACACTGTCAACACTCAACCAAGGTGCACAACTGGCTTTTTTTTTTTTTTTTCCCCAATAAATAAAAACTCCTGACAATCTCCTCAGTCAAGCTTTGGTGCTTTCTCCAAAACTTCCTGACTTCATTGAAACTCTTTGGTATAAGGAGTTGGCTGCTACATAGAAGAAATCCCATGCAGCCTGGCCCAGTTTTACTAATATTTAAAGGACAACATTTAAATGTAACATAAGTGTGTCTATTTTCAGTAATTTCTGTAATACATGTGCATACTTCCTCTTGCAGGCTGTGCAAAGTGCTCTGCTTAATGAGGATTTATAATTACCCTTTTGAAGGATTGGTCCACGTCTTACTTTTCAACAGAACATTTCTTAACACCAAAGTTATTTCATTATAGACTTGGTGCTCTAAATCCACATGAGGGATGAATAGTCGTTTTTGAAAAATAGCTGCTGTGCATTAGCAGATATTGTTTCAAACAAAATTAGAGGGGAATCTGAAGCCAATGGATATCTTTGTATAGCATCTGCACATTTTTGTTTGAGATCTGACAACTAAGTAGCTACCTAATAGAACCTGATACTATTCTGTAGCCAGAAGCTATTGAAAAATAGCCATTATATTCTATCATGTGGGAAATTTGTGTACTTAAGGACAGTTTCCAAGGTAGCTTTCACACAAAAGTCATTAGCCAGCAAGTCCCCAACCATGGATTTCTATGATAGAATGCAGCACTTCTGAAGAAGCTGTTATGCCCTATTGGGCCAATAATTTGCATTTTAAGCAGGATCTAAATAGGTAATTCTCTGTCAGACTGGAGCTGTTATGGCTTACTAGGTCAATAATGTATTTTATAAATACTCCCTAAATAAGCATTTACATAATTTGTGTATTTAAAGCTCTGTAATTGAGTATCTACACAACAAACCACGATATCTCCATTAGAACTAGTATAATTCATTTTCATGTTGCTTGGGAAAAAACCAAAAAGAGACGAAAAAGAGTAAATGATAATATTAATGAATCCTACAGATATGAAAAATGTTGGAAAATTGCATTCACTAAAGGCTTGTGTTTTTCAGGATCTTTTTAAGCTGTACTCTCTTTGATTTACTATACTGTAATAGCATAGTATATTAATTAACTCTCATTCTCTGGTTTTTTTATTGGATGGAAAACACATTCTTTGGTGGGTCAAAGGTCAAGGAACACATGAAAAAGATACTTTTGTCCAACACACCTATTTTACTTGTTATTTTGGCTACCATTATTAAATACTTTAAAAAAGGTTCTCTAAAATGAATCCAGAACTGACCAACAGACTGTTATGTCTGAATAGATCTCTTGCTTTCTTGACAATTTAACTTCTAATCCATGTTATTATCTAAAATACCTCTACAGTCAGAGAAATGAATACAAGCATCCTAGAAGATAGTTCACACTATCTCTTTTGGGCTGTCTCACTAAAGAGGATTATTTATTCTCAAGACATATCCATAGTTTGTTCTCTCTTTGACTGCAAAAGGACTCCAACTGGTACTTTAGGGTAGAGACCTACTCTTTAGCTCTTTAACTCTTTATCACTACCATTAGGTGATATTAATCCTGTCCTTACAGAAACCCATTAGGTGAACCTATGTTCTAATCTTTCATGCTTTAGCTCAAGAAGAAAATAGCTAGGTAATTTTCACAGGAAATTTCAAGATTTTTTCATATACTATGGTTTGGAAAGTCCTAAAGGGCCATATTGTAGTTACCATAAAAACTCTGACGTAATAGTTTCTTTCTATACAAAAATCAAAAACCTTATACAAACACTTATTATTGCCACATTTTTCTGCAAAATATTTAAAATCATTTTACTACTCATCTTAGTTGCATAGAGGAAGAAATTTGTATTTTTAACATTAAACTCCATTCAAAGATTGAAGCAATCTCAAAAGTAAATGTTTTTTCAAATTGTCACTTTCTCATTTCAAGCATTTACAAACAGTTCAGTAGGAACATTGAAGCTGTGGGCTGATGTAGGTTGGTGACAAGAGTCACGTGGGCTTTTTGGATTTAATAACTTCTGCAACAAAAAGGAATTTCAATTCAAATTCAATGGATGTATAAAATTCAAAATAAGCAGTCATTGTAAGTCAACTAAGCAGTTCCACATCACATTTTTAGCTGATGTACGAGTAATTCAGATTCAAAGTAAGGATTCATGATGTTAATACTGCTCATGAAAGACAAACCCATTCTCCATGAAGAAGGTCAACACAAACGCTAATTAAGCCTTCAATATGAGATTAGGCAAATCTTAAATAAGATATAAATCTTGTCTGGGTTTCTGTTTAGAGGATAGCATCACCTTCAAAACTGGGTGGAAACACATTGGGACAAACTCTTTTCATCTCTGATTCCTATGTTTCAGTATGTAAAAAGAATGAATGCATTTCAGCCATTTCTTATATGCAGAATGGAAAAGGAATTACAGGTTCATATTGCCATATTTACTCTCCATTTTATGCATGGTAATAATTACACCATTAAACTACTGAAAATTGAAAATCGCAATTATTCAACTAAAAAATTCATTAGGACATAGCTGTGTCATTGAAGAAACATGTACAGAGCAATATTTTCTAGATTTTAGCTATTTTTTTTCCTAATTTGGCAGAAAAGAGCCAGGCCCTGTTTCATACAACTGTCCAATTATAACTTCCCTAGAGTGATAATTCATAATGAAATATAAAGGGTGGTTAAAGCTGATCTTGCCAGAACTGTCATTGATGATAATAGATATGGGCAGTTCTGTCACATACCCGTGGGTATGTGCACTGATGTGTAATGTGCTAGAATTTCCATCGACTACCTTAAATAGCTTAGTTATAAGATTGAAATCTTGGGAGATGAAGTTTTAACTCAGATTAACAAATGGTGATGTTGAGGGTATGGGGAACAACAGACAGCTGATTGTGAATCGATCCAGTTAGAGAAGCTGCATTTGCAGATAATGCAAAAATTTGTGATTCTGCACTGCTGATAGAGATTTGCACCGCACCAGCTGGCCTGTGATGAGACAGTAGTTCTCTTCAACCTGGCTGAATGGTAGAACTGCATAGAAATTTTTACATGATAAATGGAAATGCTGGGTATCAAATAAAATGAAATAAAAGAAAGTCTGTAATTACATCCCTTTTTCTTTGATTAAATGAAATATAAGTTTAAGTTTATGTTTTAGAAATGCAAAGAGACTCTCAGCAATCTGTCTTTTAAGAGATAGATTTATTCACTTGTGCAATTGGAAGTTTTAAGCAGTGTATGTATTTCTATATTCCAGTCATCATTATTTATTTTCTCTCTTGTACTTCCTTTTACAGAAGCAATCTTCTCTAGGTCTCTCTAGAATATGACCTGAAGTATTACACTATCTCTTGTTTTTCTTCTACCTTCTACTAACTACCACTTTCATTGATCACAACTTTTGCCATTAAGGTATCAGGATCTTCTGTTATAATAATAAATGTCATAATAATGATTACAATATCTTACACCTTTGATCAAGTGAATCTCCCTTTCTCCACTGAAATTGACTTATTTAAAATACACAGATCAAAGAGATACATCTGAATTTAAAAACTATAAAAATATGGAAACTTATGAAAGTCTGTAATATGGAAGGTTTAATACATGCGTTATGGAAAAGTTACAAAAAATTAATCTCATGTCACCTGAATGCCAGCAAGAGATGCAGTCAAACTCTGGGGCAAATTTAATCTTGAGAAATAGAGAATTTATGTATAAATACACTCCTTCTTAAAATGCTCTAAAGAACATCTCTCTGCAGCTCTCATGAGTAGCATTGCTGATCCTAGCAAAGGCAATGAGTAAAACTTATTCTGGCATCAAAGAGGTCTGCCTGGAAGTTTGCATGTTTTATTTTGCAGAGGTACTGCCATTTATTTTACAGCAAATTTCTAGGCTATTTTAAAAGGGCAAGAAAAGAAAATAAATAAGCCAGTCTTACTTTTCTTAGAATAATTGCACAGTATGGCCAAAAAGTACTTGCAGTTTTGTTACTTTTTATGTACAATCTGTATTTTCATGAGTGAGATTCTTTAGAGAATGGAACATGAAAAGACAAGTGGTGTTACTAAATATACATATATTCCTGCTAGCAAAGCAAAGCAAAGTAATCAAAACTCCAGAATTAGTATGCTGCCTAAAATATCTAAAGAAAGGGAATAACTCAGTTAACTCATTCCTTTAGCAAAAGATCTCCTTTGGTACCTCTCATATGTGATTATAACTTCTCTCAGCTCTGTATTCCCTGTTGTCCTAAACAACTTTCCTGGACATTCCTATGTTATTGTATGGCACTTGTTGCTGTAAAATAATTATATCAAATGAAAAAGATGGATAATAAAATAATTTAAACACATTTAAAAAGCCTTTAAAAACTTTTGGGTTTTTTTTTGAGTTGCGTTTAAGGCAGCAAAATATCTTCTTACAAATAATTGCACCAAACACAATATTCTTATACTCACCAAGAATTAATGTTGTTTCTGAAGACTTAACCTCTATATAGTCACACCACTGCTTTATGTTGGTCCTCAAAGGCTAGGAATTTTCCATAAGCAACAAGTTTTGTGTCTTACAATATGTGACATCAATTTTGGCAATTCATGTGCAGCTAGCAAAAAAAAATAGATCAACAACCCATTGTCTTTCACAGGAAGAGTGGATGGGGATAATGGGTTGTGGAAGAAAAGAACTGTGAGTGAAAGTAATCAAGTAGGTAATTGTGTAGATTCCTGTATATCATATTTAAACTTCTTACTTAAGAATGAAAGTCTTGCGGCTTGAGTCCAGTAGTATTACACAGGAATTATTTTTAACCCCTTTTCAGTGTCTAATCTATCTAATCATTACAAAGATATGTTCCTCTACATCCTTCACTTTGACCCCTCTGGGATGGAGAACTTTGTCCCACATGGGTGAACTATCACAGTGGCACCATAGTTAATAGCTATTTTCAATATATTTTAAAAGTTTCAGTCAACTGAATATTTCAGCAGTGAATTATGCTTCCAGAACTTATTTTCTTAAGGTTACATAATTTATGACAGCTGTCTATGAAGAAATAATGTGAGCTTCTGACTTTTTGGTGTTGTGCTCAGAACATCTTAGTCCTCGCTCAGATGCAGTTGCTAAGAAAGGAAATTTCAAACTTAGAAACATCAAATACAAACCTTTATTTGGAACAATACTTCATTTTCATATTATTTGCCAGTAGTTTCTTATTGTTATTAAGATAGATTTTTCCAAAGAGTAACTAAATGACGGCAGAAAGAAATTCCATATTTATTGCTCCTTATGATTTCCCTTGTAACTACAGTCTATGAGTTACACAAAAGTTATTCAATTTCCAGGACTAGAAATTCATTTAAATTCAGTTCTGAATGGAAAAAAAAACCATGTCATATCTTTTATTCATGCTGTCTCCATGTATGGCTTGTCCTCAGAAAAAAGTCAGGATGTAAAAAAAAGAACAAAAAATTAATCAGAAAAAGAACATCCAGGACAATTTTTCTTTTAAAAAAGTAGAAATATGATTCAAAGATTTCTGGATTGGTGCGTACTTGACTCTCAAGCATTTGTGATTATTCATTTCATTTTGAAAGTAGTGACTTTAACAGCGCTCTTTCAAATGACTCTAACAAAATTCTGATTTCCTCACAACTTTAGCTTACCGATATGACTTTTATTTCTTTCCTTTCAGAAATGTTTGAGTCCTTTGTTAATTTACACAAACACCTTTAAGTTATAATTCAATAAAGGAATTAATTATTTTTTAATGCTCTAGTTCTTCTCATGTTCAAGTAGATGAGGATCAATCCTGCCAAATGGAAAGAGATCATAGCACTAATGGTCAAAAATAAATGTATTTTCAAGGTTACCCTATATATGCATAGACTAATTCAGCATGAGGGTTTTTTTCAAATATTTTAGGTATGTAGGAATACAAATAAATGTTTTATAAAACACCAAGTAGTTCCTAGCATCTTTTCAATTTAATATCATTTGCTCATTTCTGTTTTGAAAAGCTAACAGTTTTCTGTCTGCCTTTTAATAGACCTAAAAATTTGGCATGCTCATGAAATTTTGGAAATAACAGTTATGGCTTACTAGTCCTGGACCCCTAACAATTCAAAGCTACAACTCTGTTTCAGGTTGACACATTTGGGCTGGTTGTATAGGCAGGTCTTCAGTAAAAATTCGGGTTTGGGCTGTTAGGCATACCTACATTTGGAACATTTATACTGCCCAAAATCTTAATTATATATCTTAGTTGCTATATGAACATGATTTAAAAAAAAATTGGATGTACTTTCAGAACCTCTCTCATAAGGAGTGTTTTCCAGAACATGGCCAAGTTGTTTCTGGTTTATGTTAAGACTCATGGCAAATAGGATCCAAAATATCTTATCATACACATATTCTTGTTATGTTTCTAACTCATTTCAGTGAGCACAGACTCTTAGCTGTTTTTACTGGGGTCAGCTATCAAGAAATGAAGAAAAAATGCAGTCTCTGAAGAGAGAAATTATTTTTATTGTATTTATGCATACAATTTATTTCCTAAAAGAGTTGACAGAGAATGCTATTAAGTAGAATCTTCTGATATTCCAAGTTTAATGTGAAAGTGTTTCAGACTTTTTTCCCCAGCATGTGACTGACAGGGTTATTAGCCAACCAATGAGAAATTAAGACAGGTACTGAAATACCTGACATTGTTTCATTTTCTTGATAGTATCTAAGTTAATTTTAATACTGTTGCACTTAGTTTATCAAGTCCTTATGGAACCTATTGTCCCCTAAGAGTGCAATATAAGACATGGTCTTTTTAATGCTCAGTTTTCACTGAAGTGCCATCAATCAGAAGGTAAGTTTTGAAAGAGAGGAACAGTTTACCTTGACCTCTAAGTGACTAAAGAAATCCCTATGCATTATCAAAGGTTGTCACAAGACTGACACAGACAAAGGGTGCAGTGCCAGCTTCAAAATGTGCTCTGTCTTCAACTGCATATATTTGCATTAATTTTACTGTTTTGCATACATTGCAATATGCATGTATGGTGAAGTGTATGTTGAAAAATATGCTTTTCTATATAGAGTACAAACTCTCAGAAAAAAGCCACATTCTGTGCATCTGTATTCTTTGCACTTCAGCCTTTTTTTTTTTAATCTGGGTCCTCAAGGTAATAATAAAATGGTAATTTCATGCCACGTATTTTTCAGTTTACTCAAGCCAACATTTCATGACTGCTGCTGCAAAAGCTCCTGCAAGCATCAGTGAAAGATCATGCTGCACTGCTGTAAGCATAGCATAGATAAACATCCCATGCTGACAGAATATATCACCTAAAGGAGAGCAGAAAGACAAGCAAAACTAAATGAACTGAAATCAAGATCAGAGAATCTTTTGACAAAATTATGTGGTATATATTATACATGGATCCTAACAGACCCTATGGGTATCAATTCTATAAATGTATGAAAGGGAAATGTCAGTGGAGAACAAGGTAATAGATTTATGACATTAGTAACATACACTGTATATTTTTTTTAATGAGCTAGTCACTGATGTTTTACAGTTCTGCCCTCCATGGTTTCTTTTGATAAACAGTTTTATATGAAAAAAGGGTGGAAAAATTTTATTATTTAATGTTTATTTTTTTCCTTTTTTTACTCTTCCAACTTCTTTTATTTTCCTTATTACTTTCCACAAATCAGATATTGTAATTTACTGTCCCCTTCTGTTAACCACTTTTATAGAAGGAGAGGACTATTCAAAATGATGCTTTAATATGGGAATGCAACTTTTCAGTTGTTCTGACACCTTCTTTATTTTACTTCTTTTCTTTCTTTCTCCATACTTTCAACAAGAAATCTTTCATATGAGTCTACAGTAAAATATCTAAATTAGAAAACTTGTTGGGAAGGATTTTATTGTCTTTATTTAATCAATTCTCTTGGAAATTATTAATAAAATTATTTGATTAAATGGAGAGGAAAAAGCTTTCAAAACTTTCACTGATAAGTAAGTAAAGAATAGCCTTAAGAACAGCCCTATCAGCTTTGGTGTGTATATTTGGGCACAGCAGTTTTTGTCCAGCTACAATTTTTTCAGGTTTAGTTCTGCTTTTTATCTTAACTCAATTTTGTGGGTTTGGATTTTTTTTTCCTCTATTCCATCAACTCACTCTTTTTTTTTCCCTTTATTTTAGAAGGAATAACAACAAAATAACAAAAGGAGCATCTTACAACTTTTGTGGCAAAGAAATGTAGTGATTTCTAGATATGGGTTTCCATTAAGGCTGTGGTCCTAGAGGAATGAAATTACTCCTGATTTTGAAAGGTCAGACCAATAGCTTGTGCAAGGACTAAACATTTACATCTAGGCCATGACAAATCAGATTTGCTAAAAAAATTCCCACAACTTTGTTCTTGGTTTTTGTATGACACAGTAAGCTTTCATGTTGTTGCCATACTAGAAGTTGACTCTATAACGAATGACCAATAGTTACTTCTATGTTATATTTTGCAGGTTTTTAAAATATTAAGTTTTAATGATACAATTTATGAGCACTACCACTGACAAGCCACAAAGCAATATCTCCAGGAAAGTAGCTCTTCTGCCTGACCACAAACACTTGCTTGATTTTACTTCTAGAATTCATATCCCTAAAATTCAGGATGTGCATTACCACAAATCAAATTTTAAAATAACCATCACCTTTTCACAGATTCCCTTTAGTGTGCAAGTCTTAAAATAAAGTGCTTAATTTTTTTTTTTTTTTACTACCATAAATGGTGCTAAGTCTTTATAACCAACTCTCACCATCTAGTTCTGTGCTGGCCAGCAATACATCACAGGAATGATGATGCTCTGTTAATCTATTACACTAATAAATCATCAGTGCGACAATACTCTATGATGGATGAGTAATACATCTTCCAGACTAAGATGTCAAATACAGATCTGCTTGGAAAAGGAACAACACCCTTCCCCTGTGTGTTATTCTAACTTTATTATCTTAAAAGTTTATAAAATCATTTTAAAATTCTACTCAAATCATTCATTTGGGCAGCCAACACATTCCCACATACACAGGGAGTTTGTCACAGCTCTGAGATCTGTTGATTCGACAGAACTCTTCTTCACTTTCAGTGTGAGAGATGATAGAAAGTAGCTTCCTTTACATGCAACATATGGTGTTGCATAAGGTAATAAATGTTGCCATATAGGAGCTCATTACTGGATTAGAAAAATAACTCACTGTTTAAATAGCCTGTAATTGCTATTTCCCTTCTTCTTCTTCTTCTTCTTCTTCTTCTTCTTCTTCTTCTTCTTCTTCTTCTCCTTCTTCTCCTTCTTTGACTCAATTTTTCTCTTCTTATTGGTAAATAGAATTGAAATAGTGCTTTCATATGAGAAAATAGACATGGAAGTAGTTTTACCTTTGGTTTGCCTTCTGTTTAATTTAATTGCAAGAGATATGATAACTGAGACAATGTATATATTTCTAATATAATTCCCGTACATTTAATTTTTAGACTACCATAATTACATGTTTATAGAAAGACACATCTTTGCTCTTTTTTTAACTTTGGTACAGAATTAAGATTCTGTACAAAATAAGGTTATACAAATACACCAGAAAACATACTGTCATTAGATTTTAAGCCATCAGGCAGACTAATAGTAACCCTTCTGCTAAAACAATGGTGACATATAAGCTTCAGAAACACTGGGTTGGCCATATGCTGTAATATTAATAAAGGAAGCACTTCTGAAAGGCCCAAACTTTCTCCCCTCTCGTTGGCCCAGCAACATCAGTGAGAAAAGCAGTGAAAATTAGTTGTATCAGATATTAAATAATATATAAACAAATATTTTTAAAGAAAGATTAATTTGCACCTGACTATAGTCCTCAATGAGTTTTCAGTCTATTGGGATTCAATTGTTAATTCTGCTATGTTTTGATTCCTTTGTAATCTATCTTAAAAACCTTTCTAATAAGAACTCAGAGCAATGACGGCCATGATAGAAAATTAAAAGACCCAGTATATACATATATGAAACAACCAGGATATTGAAGTAACTTTGAGAATCTAGCTAATATGGGGCCAAGAGCCATAAAGTTAGGAGACTCTGTAGAGTCAAGTAGGAGGCAAGGGACAGGAGAGAACATACAAGAATATCTAGATTGCTTGAATTTCCTATTGTAATGGCACAATTTTCTCCTCACTGTGATAACTTCTAAATTTCTCAGAAGTGCAGTTGCTGTGGTTGTTATCAATTTGAGACAGAAATAGAAGATCAATATATATCAAGAAAACTTGATTGTGGTATATCTGAGAAATAAAATAGTAATGGTTGTAGAAAATAAGAATTTTTTATTATGTTCTTTGAATCCCTTTCAATGCCCATTACTTGAATGTTGGGGTACCTGCTGTTTATATTCTTATGTAAAGGAATGAATCCTAATTATTTTGCTCTGCTTTTTCTCTTCATATTGAAAATGAAAGGGAATTGCGTTACATAAAGCATTTTGTTCATTAAATCATACTGACAATAAAGGAATAACCAATACGGAACTGAGAAAACTAAATTTTTCAAAGTTCAGTAAGCTAGCTAATGTAGAAATATACTTAAAAAGTAAGTTCACATTTCAGATTATATATATAGAAACAAAACTTATTAATTAACTTTAGAGATAAAATCTATCTTTATTAATGCATAGTCTCTTAGAAGAATAGAATTTTAGTAGAGGCTAAACAAAAAGTTACACCGTATAAGTAGAAAACAGTCCTTGCCAATTTTCCTGACTAAAAAGACATTTAATCTATAATTTTATTCTCTTATGTTATCCAGTGGTATTATATACTAAACTTATTAAATTTGTATAATTGCAGCAAGCTTAAATTATTTAAGAGAATCCATATTTCATTTAGTTTAACATTATTATTAAATTTAGAATCTCTTAGGCAGAACTGAGATCAGATGTAAAATCTCTCCAAGGAAAGTAACACCTCCTTTGAGAAATGTTTCTTAGAGCTTTCCATGAATAAGGACAATTAATCTGCTCTTTTAAAATGAGCTCAGATCCTAAATCTTATCTTTTACTTTGTATCAAAGCAACAAAAGTTTTCATCACATTTCAAATTTTATAAGATTTGCTATCTAGTGTCAATTTAAGGGTTTAATTATGTTATATTTATATATTGTTGATCTTACAAGATAATGAGTGCCTACAAGAAATATTGAAACAATTCTACTCTCATTAGAAGTTAATAAGCAATTAAGAGCAATTTTGCTCTTTTCTCAGCAATTTCAGGGCCAGACCTATAGTGTTAGAACTTTATTTCTCACTTTAGTCTATCAAAGTTTTTGTATTCAAATTTAGTTGAAATATACATTTAAAGAAATTGATTTCCATCTGAGTTAAGCTTGCCCAAGCAGTCAATTTTCATTTGCAAAATTGTAAAACTAAAGATTATATTATTTGCATGTTGCCTATATTTACCCGTGACTTCTCCCATAAACTTTAATTCATCTGAAGTCTAGGCCCAAGGGAAAAAGCAAAACAACAAGCTAAACAAAACCAAGTCAAGACAAACTGACCAACCAACCAACCAACCAACCAAACCTCCACATCAAAAAAACCCAAAATATATAGCTTTTAATACTAAGTTTTCAAAAATTTACTGCTGTGTTTTAGATTATAATAATTTTAAAAAGGTATGAACACTGGATACAGGTGAAGGGATTCCTTCCAAATCCTTTTCAGAATTCCTGCCAAATCTTTTCCAGTCAAAGAAGTGTTCTACAATTCATGAAGAACTTTTTTAAAGTTATTCCATCTTGAGATGTACTCATTCATCACTATATGTTTGCAATCTATTACTTAATCACATACAGTATAAAAAAAGCATTGTTATATCCTATTTTGAAGCAGGTGACTTATGAAAATATTCACTATGGAAAAAGACATTAACTAGAATAATTATATATAATTATATATAACGTGTAAATAAATGAACATTTGTGTTAAATATTACACAATATTATAGAAATAGTTAAAAAACTCCACAAAAACCAACAACAAACACAAAACCAAAAAAAATAAAACCCACCTTAATTATGGAAGATTAAAATATTATCAAAATTACATAAAATACCAGAAAAAAACATAGATTTAAAGTTCCTGAAGAATAGAGAATTATAATTAAGGTTAAGAGTCAGTTTAAAGGCCATACATTGGAATATACACATGAGATTTAATTAGTAACTCAGAGTTTGAGGCAGTTTCCTCTTTGCTCCATCACCTGAGGAAAAGATTAGGTGTCTATTTTTTATCATGTTGATAACTGTAAGGATTTCAATTCATGATTTAAGGGTGGCAGTCAGGTGGTAAGATATGGGTGTAATTGTCATTGATCTGGAGATTTCCCTTCTGGAGAATATAGCTGCTCAGACTACTTTCCCAGGCTTCTTATTATTATAAATATAAGAAATATATTAGGATATTATAGTGGACAGTAGATCACAAAGTTACTTGTGCAGCATAAATTAGGACAAAAATCTTTAGGTCTAGAGAATTTTTTATAATAGAAAGCATTCCATATGCAGTTTTGGAAATTGCATAGAGAATACAAAAAGGCCTAGGTGGCTGCATGTTTGTATCAACATTGGTTTCCATGTAGAAAAACTTGAAATTCCATGGCACAATCCAAATGATTCAGTGAAAGACAAATGAGAATCTATTACTTCTGAAGATACGGAAAATTATTTTTCTCATTATATTGATATTTTAAAAAAATCTGAAATTGGATTACTGATAAATAAATTGATTAATAAATCACAAGTTTTTTGAATATTATGTAGTTTGAATACATTTTCATAGTTATGCAAGGCAGAAATATTGTATAATTCCCAAGGTATTTGAGGCTACTTTCTTCGCCTACATGCTTGCTTGGTGTTTCTTTTCAGCACATCTAAATGCTAAAGACCTCCCATTGAGCAAGACTTCCAGGATGCACTTAGCAAAGTCTGGGTTGTTTATGGGAAAAAAAGGCAAGGGAAATGTCCCAAAATACAAAGCAATTGTCCTTTGAAGTATATGAGGTCTGAATGGTTGAAGAGATCTACATAATGCCTGAGTAACAGGAAATGCAAAAAATATATGGTTACACATATAAAAAATAGCAAGGACTAGTAGAAGAGTGAAAAGAGCTTTAATTTTATAGCTTCTAATGTCACTGGTGAAATAACACTTAGATAGTCTGAAGGGTTTAATAATTTTTAGCTTTTGGAAATATAACCAAGTAAAAAAAGAAATAGATTGTAGAAAAAAAAAGAAAAGAAGAGGCATGTATTGTAACCAATCAACAGAAAATAAGATCCTTGGTAAGATGTATTCTGAGATCTTGATGTGTTTATTTCATTAAAGAGAAGATTGTTTGATATCTGTATGTAAATATTTTTTTACAAGAAAAAAAGTGCTATGTAGTTCTACTACTATCAGAGAAAGTAGTAAAAAAATATAAAATCTGGGAGTTGAAGTCAAATAATCTCAAATGCTAAGAATATCTTTTCCTTTTGAATGAACAATCTTTTAAACAAATGGGACATTTCCTGACCTGTAAAGGTTAGGCATACAGGTTTAACCGCGTGAATAGTTCTTGCTGGGATGTGAACATTAAGAGAATTTGTGTTCATGACTTGCATACTCCTAGCCTTTCAATTTGTATATACTCACTTGTTGTTGTTGCACTCTCTTTAAAGAACTGTTTCTTTAAGAGACAAATGGTCATGGGAATAAGGCATACCTTCCCCACATGGAAAAGTGTTACAATGCCAAACCTAAAACAAGCTTTGGCCCTGAAAACATTTTCATTTGTGTATTTATGCAATGATTTTGAAAGAAACAAAATTATTGAAGTACCAAAAAGCTCCAAGTGCAGCACCATAAAAATGCATATATTGATGTGACAATTTCTTGTCACACAAGCAAAAACAACTAGATATTTATTATGGTTTTTTTGAAACAGAATTTGTTAAAAATGAGCTGTCAACACTATGAACTGTGAATTTGTCTTTTTTATGCTCCTGTGAGGGTTTTTTTTTTTTTTTGGTATGTACAGCTATCATCAGTTTTTCTGCTTTGCATTACAGTTATGACATCCTCTACTGCACTGCTGTTTGATAGAAATACACAATAATAATTCTGAGGCCCAATAGCACACTTTGTACTTCAAAAATATAAGTTAGATTTCAAAATGGATCTCTTATTACAATTCCAGACAAAGTTAATCAAATAGCCCTCTCATTTCCTTAAGAACCTGTTTACCTGAGCAGGTAGAGATTGATATAAACTCTTCTGTCCAGATTTCAAACAGGTTAGGGAAAAAAAAAAAAAAATCACCTGTAGCCTGGGGTCTGTAAGACTTGAATACTAAGGTATTTTGACTATGAAAATTTTCTGGTAGTCAGACACAGTACTAACACAATCATCTGGCTTCCAGGCACACAACTTGGAGTATGGGCCCACCATTTTTTGGGATGAGAAAGAGAAGAACAATCAACACTGTCCGTGAACACTATAATGAGGAAAAAAAATCCCAAACAAAAACAAACCAATAAGCAAAACCCCCTAAAACAACAACACCTAAAACCCTCAACAAAATAGAAAAGAAGCTAAAATCTCCCCAAAAAATTCAGTGTTACAACTGATGCTCCGTAATGTTTTGAAAGAGGCAGCCGTCATCAGGAAGACAAGGAATGAGTAATAGGGCTACGGTAATGAAACAGTGTTTTTCTCTTTATTTCTACAGATTTTCTACATATGCCTCAAGGAAGAGAAAATGCAATGCAGTTAAGACATTACAAAATAAAAATGAAAAGTCAGTCTAAGCCATCTGATATGGAAATTGCCAGACTACCTAAAAGTCACCACAACAAGGCAGGAAAATGTTTTGAAAAGAATTCTCCTGCAAAACCAAAGAGATAGATTTCTATGGATATTCATCCTAAAAGGATATAAATGTTCATGGATTTACCAATTTATCCAGCATCTCTTACACTTTTTCACCAAAAATTTAGTTCCTCTCAAATTAACTCCAAAGAAATGAGTAAATATTGCAGTCTGATATTGATCCTATCACAAAACAGTACCTATTGTGTTATAGTTATCATCATCATTATCATCAATCTCTCTTTTAGTTTTCATGGCAATGAATTACGTGATTTTTATCTCTTCAAAATAATTCTGGGAAAAAGCTTTCACACTTGAACAATTTACACTGATTTCTATATTTCTGTGTGGTTTTTTTGTGATTGTAAGGGACAGAGGCTCAGTTTTCCACTACCTTTTTTCCATAACATCACATTATATCACACATGCAAATAAAAAATAACAAACCCTTGTTAGTCATATCGTATGAAGAAAGTGATAGACATCCTTGACATCATTCTCTGATCATGTCTCTGATCAGAGTAGTTTAACACAGTTTAACTGTGTACCTTTTAATAGTTGTGCTATTAAAAGGTACACAGAAAAAATTGTGATATAATTTAATGTTCTCACATCACCACTTTTAAATTCTTTAATCTTCAAAATTACAGCCAGATTAAACAGTTTGATTCATTTTACAGTTTAGCGGCATTTATGGCTGTAATTTACATGCAGAAACTATTTAACAGATTCTTGTTTCCCCCTCCTGCATATCTCTAATTTTTCTATTAAAAACATGTATCTTATGAAAAACAAATATAAGCACTTACACTTATCCTTACTTGCCTTTTAAGTTGTACAATAAAGCTATGCAGGTTTTCTGCTACATACAGTAATTCCCTAAGTTAGAAACTGAATGTTCCTCCCACACCAAATCCTGAACAAACGCTGTAGCAAAATTTCCTCTATAGTGCTGCAATATGTCAGCTGTCATGCAAAATGTACTTATTTGGAATTTTTTACAGGACAAAAGGTCACAACTCAAACATGCTTTATACAGTAGATCTGTTAAGTCTGACACAACCAACCAGAAAAATCTGAACTTACCTTTACTTTATCTTACACCTCTTTCCCCTCATGATTCATCTCTTGATAAGTCTTGGTGCAGTCCCTGATGTAGACTCACCATGTGTGTAACCCTAAAACCATCTCAGGACTGAATGTGTGCCAAGGGCATCTGGGTAAAAGTAATAGAATTTTAAGAAAACCATATCTCACCTTCATCTCTTCAAATGTTCATTGTCATCCCATTCTTTTAATATGAGATCCATCCCACACACTCTAGCACTTTATTTCAGTCTAACTACTTAGGAAAAACAACAAGGAGACATGCAAAAAAACTGTCACCTGCAGCCCCAACAGACAATAAAATGATTAAAAATAGTGCCAAATAGAAGTACTGGATGGCAGAAAATGATCCTCAGTATCAAACATTTACAAGATAATATCATACCACCATAAAAATATTCACTAGCTGCACCATATTTCCAGTATTTTAGACTCACAGCTTCACTGGGATTTGGATGATTATTGCAGAGAAGGCAAAATTCACTGTACAAGAGAATATAGTACAGGATTAAGATTGCATTATTGTAGTTCCTTGTTTTGGGTCACAGGATTTCTCAGCTCCCCTAGCATGCTGTCATGACCTTTCTTCAGGTAAACAGCCCAGAGTGCCAGCACAAGCAAATACAAGAGGCTCAAATTCTTCTTGTGCCAGTTTGTTAACCAATAATTAAGTTAATCTGAAAATAGTGCAAAAGGTAAGAAAGCAGTTTCTCCTAAAGCTCAAAAGATTTTAAAGATTTTGAAGTCTATATGAGGACACCTGTATTGGAGTGCAACAAAAAAAAAGAAAAAAAAAGAAATCAGTGTGAGTCACTATGCAGACCTTGCCTTTTGCTTTTTCTCACTATATGGGCTAAAAGAGACAGGCAGAAAAGGATTGTGGCTATTGTCCAAGCAGACAAGGGGAAATTACCTGAAGCAGCAGCAGGGGAGTTCATATTGGACAGACATGGGGAAGAATTTTCTCTCTGAAATGTTGGTTAGGCTTTGGAACAGATTGCTCAGGGAAGTGGTGGAGCCACCATCCCTGGAGATGCTCAAGAGGTGACTGGCCGTGGCACTTGGTGCTGTGGTTTACTTAACAAGGTGGTGCTCAGTAAAAGGTTGGTCTCAAAGGTCTTCGAGGTCTTTTCCAACTTTAATGATTTTATGATTCTTTGAAGGGAGGAGGGCTAGGGAGGGAAATGTTTAAATTTATTCATGACTTTGCCAAATAACTCAAAGCTGATATTCTGACTTAAATATCAGTATCTCAATTCAACATTGTCACTCTTTGTGCTTACAACATCATGCTCATAGTCTGAAGGACAAAAGCTGACATTATTCAGTCAGTAGGCAAAAAAATGACCAGAGAAAGCTTTTCCTTGTTTTTCCATCAGATAAAGCAGAGGACCTGATGCATTTTGTAAGACTTGTCTCTTCTGTACCACAATACAGCCAAAGTAATTTAGTTCTCTCTAAATAAAAGTGACTCTATACATTTAATAGATTTCTGGTTGATCTGATTTGGGGCAAAAGGTTACCATGTTCTTCTGGCGGGCAGGCTGAACTTTGTTTTCACTTCACTAGAATCTTGTTCAGAGGACGTGGTTCAATTGAACTGAACTAAAGGGTTATGATCATGAATACTACAGGCACACTCCCTGCTAGTAACACCGTGGTAATCTGAAACTGTTTCTTCCAGAACTTTGACCTTAGTATTGTGCAATAGCATTCTGAATTTCTATAAATCTTAAAAATTCATTATCATTCATACAAGACCTACACATGGACTTTGAATCATTCAGTGTCTTTTAATATTAGCTCATGTTTTTAATTAAGATATGCACGATATACGAAATTTCACTAAGTGTCTTTCAAGGAGCTTTGATGATAATAAAAAATGAGCAATGGAAAGGCTTTGCTTTTAATAACTCCAAAATTATATTATTCTGGGATATATTTCTAACGCTTTATTCGTTTTGTGGGGGAGGGAAGGAAAAAAGTCTTTTAGTATTGTTAATTAAGATGAAGATTCTCATTAACTAAAGCAAATGTTAAATGGCCCACGGGAGTGCAAAAATAATAGGCTTACTAATAAACGGTAGTATATTGAAGCTGAAGAAAATAACTTTAACAATGTTTTTTGCAAATTTACTAATTGCAATAGCTTCCAGCAGTGCCAGTTCAACCTGCAAAGGACTTAAACTACACTTGTTCTGTTTTCAGAAGTACTTCAGAATAATTAAACTATTTTGAATCAAAGTTGTTCAACCTGTTTATTAAAATAAAATAGGCAAAATACTTGTTAAAATATTGTGGACTCTTGGTGACTATATATTCAATAATTGAAATAGTCTTTCGTAAAAGGATAGTATTTCTGGAATTAAAATACATGAATACATTACATTTTATTCTATTTAAATGTAGTGGTTAGTAAGTGCTTTACTCTTCCATGAAGATGATTTTGCTATTATGAAAGCAATCATGTGGGAAATGGTGGCACTTATGAATAGTTCTAGTTCAGAATGACAGCTTTATAAAAAGTCAGCGTTAGGCTTGGATCTCCTTTACACAAAAAAACCTAAAGGATGGTACATGTTTCATAGCTTTTTTTCTGAAATGTATAAATATATCATTATTGTGGGCTAACCCGCTAGGCAGCTGAGCCCCACACAGCCACTTTCTCAGTCCCCCCGCCTGCAAGGGGAAGGGAGAGAGAATCATAAGGGTAAAAGTGAGAAAACTTGTAGGTTGACATAAAGACAGTTTCCCAGGGAAAGCAAATGTTGTGCGTGCAAGCAGAGCAAAACAAGGAAGTCATTGACCATTTCCCATCATCAGGCAGATCTTCAGCAGTGTCAGGGGGAAAAGGGCTTCATCACTGGTAATGGTCACTTGGGAAGACAACATCCTAGGTCCAAATGTCCCCACTTCCCACTTCTTGTCCCCAGGTTTTATTGCTGTGCATGGTGCCATATGTTCTGGAATGTCTCTTGAGGCACTTAGGATCAGCTGTCCTCACTGAATCTCCTCCCAAACTTTTGTGTACTCCTCAATCTAATCACTGCCAGAAGAGTTCTTGACACTGTGCGAGCACTATTCAGTAACAATGAAAATATTCCTGTCTTATCATCTCTGTTTTGGTCACAAACGCCAAACAGCACCCTGTGAGCTTCTGTCAAGAAAATTAACCTCGTGCCAGCCAAAACTATAAAAAAATTATTAGCTGAAAAGTTGTCCAAGTTCCAACAGGTTCAAGAACACCAAAAATAGTAGAATCACACTAGAATTTTGTTTGAAAATATTTCTGTAGAGATTATCTGGTTTAACCCATTCATCAAAGCAAAGTCAGCTCAATGTTAGATCAGGCTCCTTCAGGTTTTATCCAGAACAGTTTTGAAAACCTCCAGACAAGAGTTTTCAGAGTCTGTTTTACAAACTTGATGCAGTATACCACTCTCATCATGAGCACTATTTCAGCATATGGATGAATGGATGGATTTTCTGGATGGATTTTCCTTTTTTACAACTTATGGCTTTAGCCTCTTGGCTATGGCTTTTTACTCTGGGAAGAGGCTGTTCTATAACTTCACCAATATGATGTTTAAACCAGCAAGATCCCCACATCCTTCTCATCTCCAAGCTAAAAAAAGGTCACATCTTTCACTCTTTCCTCATGTATCATATTTTCCAGGCCCTTAACCACTTTACTGCTACTCTATGACTCTTTCCAAATTTGTCAACATCCCTCTGGTTCTGGCAGAGTGCCAGAGGTCCACTTGCATTTCTTTCCTTCCTTCTGCCTTCCTGTCTTCCTTCCTACCTTGTAACTACGCATTAATTGTGTGTTTATGTCTGGTTGAGAGTACAGGAACAAGCTTCTCTTCATATGAGTCTTACTGTCAATGTGATGGAAAAAAAGGGAGCGAAATTTCTTTTTTTACTTATTTTCATGATGTTGTTTTGAAACACAATCATCCATAATCATCAGTTAGCTAACCTGCCTTTTTCAGCTTCCTATTACCAACTTAATAATCCAGTTGTATCTCCCCATATCTCTTCCCAAAAACTTTAAAGTAACATCTGTTGTTGCAAACTTTTGGATATCTACCCACAAGATAAATAAGAAAGAACAAAAACTGCAGAGACATTTTTATTCTTTCTCCATATGATTAAAGCTGTCTTGAACACTGTCTTCTGCAAACATGATTTTCAGTATTTTTTGTCTTTGATTCTTCTCAAATTTTTCCTACATTGACTAAAAACAATCAAACCATTTCATTAATCTATTGCTCCTTTGGTAATTCAGTTTGTGTCTTATGTTTTCATCATCAACAGGGCATTAACAATCATTAACAGATATGCTATGGGAATAATTATCCTCTCAGAACTGGCTGTGGTTCTCAACCACACAAATGTTCCTTTAACTTATGACACCCTCCTGAAGGATCACTCCATTCTCTTGTAGTTGATACATCTGGAAGGCTCAAATACAAACTGTTGTACAAAGACCTTGAATACAAGTATTAACAAAAACTTTTCATTTAGTTGTATATTTGAGTAAATTCTTTGGCAGCTGAAGAATTCAGAAAAACTTAAGAATGCTGATGAAACCTAAGCTGAAATTTTGATGAAACATCTCCCTTTCCCACTATAGGAAATATTACGGTAGTAATAATTGAAGTGATCAATTTAAAAACAGTCATAAACTTCACTAAACACACCTTTAGATATCCTGAAGCAGGAACCTTATCAGTCACTATTTTGAGAAATAAAAAAAAAAATAAAAAATTATTTATGAGAAAGACCTCCAATAAAGAGCATGTCTGCTTCCAGTAAAGCAATCAGATGCATCTGCATTTCAAATACATGGCTGTATCTCAGTGAGGCAGTAAAGAGAAACACACATGTAAGGAAAGCACATGGCTAAATACATTCTTAAAATGGATCTCTGTATTGGATTATGTCTCAAGGGCCTATAATATTAATTATATATTATTATATAATTATTATATATTATTTCATTTTTACATTTTTAGAAATAAAACATCACTTCATATAATTAGTTTGCCTGTGCTGCTTTAGTTATCATTTGGCTTTGTTGGTTGCTTTTTATTTTTAGTGAAAGGGAATGTAGAAGCAGGATGAACATGTAAAGCCCAATCATAGGTGTGGATACCCACATACTGAGTCATGCTGCATCATAATATTTAACCAGTGAGTATAGCAGGATTCAAATTTGCAGCACCTCATCACCACCAGAGAAAAACAAACTAGAAAGCTAAAAAGAAACCAACTAGACACATTTCTTGGCTTTATGTAAATTACAAATTAGTAATGAATTAGTAACTATCATCTCAAGCAGGTATCTGTAAGCCCCATTCTGTTGGCAAACTACATTATAACTAGTTTAATTATATCTGTGTGCTAACTTCATGTCTACATCTAAATGGGCTGACTGCAGTTGAATCAACAGCTGTCTCATCTTTTCCATTGACCCTGGTCATTTTCAGTTTCTTTACTGGGAGGAAACTGATGCACAAACCTCTAGCTTTGTCTGCACAGTCAATGTGTTTTTCAGCATGGGATCTGAAACAGACACTCAGGTCTCTCCTAGCCCTTTTTCCCAGCTCCAAACCTACATACATCAGCAGTCACTGGCATTCTGCATAAATAAGATTCACTTAGTACCCATTGTGACAGGACAGGTTAATTATAAAATATTGTGTGTCACGGACTCTTGAAGGAGCAAAGAAACCAGTCAATGTAAACTAAGTTGAAGAAGCACCTGCTGTGTGTGTTTTGAGTGGTCTTTTCCAGGCAATCAATTTACTTGCCCAAAAGGTAAATATTTGAGAGGGTAAGCATATCAGCATATAAAAACTCTTGCAGGTCTTACTGCTGCTTTTTCTGTCAAATGTTGAAACATGATGAGGCACATTCCCAGCTGGTGTAAACTCTATCTACTTTACTGACTTCAACTGATAGTTTGCCCCATTCAATATGTGGCTAATTTGGTTTTCCTTGCATAGTCTGTAAGCCAGAATAACGAAACATGAATGTATGTATATTCGTATAAATAGGAAGAGAAGCTGAGGAATTTACTAAACCTATATATTTGTTACCTTTGTCTATCACTATATGTACACAAAGTGTCATAACTTGGTGCATCCCCTTGCTTTGTCTTCAGAACCAGAGCATTCTGTGAAAGTGGAACACCAGGAGACTTGGTAGGTCCCATATTCCACCCTCCGGTCAAGACAAGGGCTGTGTTATATACAAATTTCCAAGCAATTTTTTACTAACAGGATAAAAACTGGCAGTGATGGAAGCTCCACTGTGCCAAAGGGAATCTAGGGAAGTGACTATTGTATCAGTAAAACGACAATAGCACCGTAAGTAGAAGTTTTACTGTGAAATTAATGTAAGAAGAATACACTGAACAGAGGACTATCAATCAGGGTGCAAATCAATCCATAATTTAATGACACTGAATGCAGTGGAAAACAGCACGGAATTGTATCTGTATCTGCAGGTGTAAATTTCACTTAAACACAACAAAAACAGCCAACTAACCGAAAACCAAGGTAAGATGATGCTTTCATATTTAACACCATTTTCAGAATATGAGTTTATTTTGTTTCTCCAGTAATCAAGTCTACATAGGCAATTAAAGCATCTCCCCATGTCAGCCCACAAGGACACATGTCTTGCAAAGGGCACTCCCCTCCAGGGGTTGGGCTACAAGGGCTCAGGGACAGAGCACACTGGCCCAAGCCTCCAGCAGCTACTCCTGGACAAGGCTCTGACACAGAGGCTTTCCCACAGCCCAAGCTGAGCTTGGGCTGCCCTGGTGCCCTGGGCTGCCCTGCTCCTGTCTGGGCAGAGAGATGGCCCCAGCCTGCAGGCTCTGCCAGCAGTCCCCCCCAGAGGAGCCCCCAGCACTGCTGGTGCCCAGCCCCAGGGAGCTGCTGATCCTGCAGTGCCCGCAGACACCACTGTCAATAAACCACAGAGCTGTATTTTCAAATTGCAAAGTTCCCCATTGAGTTACTTGTACTACAACAGCAGTGTTTGCCTTGTAATTAAAATGGAAACAAAAAACAAAGTCCCAGGGGAGCAAATGAAAGCAAGCTTAACCTTTATAAAAGCTCCTGGACAAAGAGCATTTCAATTTGTTTTACATCTCATCTCTCCAAAATTCTATGAGAACCTATCCTATACCAAACCTACAAGAAAGAGTCACAGAGTCTAATCAGCCTCATATTCAAGTGGAAAAATCTTCTTTGAAAGAGCTTTTGATATTTTATAATTTCTTTCTCAACTACTGTGTTTAGTTTCCTTCTTTTCACTGCTACTCTCTTACTGCAAATATTGTACTTACACAAAGTAGTGTGTATGAAGAACTTTAAAAATTATGTTTTCATAAAATAGTTTTGTATGGAACAATCAAATTTTCTTTTAGCTTTGCTAAGATTAGGAAAGAAGCGATGGTATAGATTTAGATAAGAGTATCTCTGTCAGTTCAGCACACAGCTAGCAGTTTGCAGCATAACAGAATAACAGTTTGCAAGAGCATGTCATCAACAAGATGCTCCAGGTTAGAACTAGTTAGACTCAGAAGTTCCTGTCAACAGTTGAAAGACTTATCAGAAATGCTGACTTGAAGGAAGATTCTGAAGAAGGTTTATATGAGATATCTTTATGATCTGATTATTTCTTCCTATTCTGTATGTGATTTACATCATTAAAATCATTAATAATTAAAATCATTAATCATTTTCAGTATCTGTAATCCATCTAAAGTCCTTCCTTGGTCTCTCCTGCCGACCAGATAATTCAGACTTTCTGTGTTCTTCCTAAACAAATTTATAAAAGCTACCCCGATGGGGAATTGTCTGATCACTAATTTGTCCACTGTCTTTGAAACTACCAGTAGAGCTCTAAATAAGATGAAACACAGTGGTGCTGTGGCCTTGGATTTTTTTTCCCCGACAAGTTAAGAACAACCCTTTTTGTGTTCAAAGGAGCTGAAATCTGCATTTACTCTCTTTCTGGAGACTGCCTTACCTACCAGGCTCCAGGTTCTTTCCATTATTGTTGTCCCACTTGTTTTAACCATTTTGTCACAGTAGAATGAAATATCTTTAGACAGAGAATGGATGCTTATATAGGAGGAATGTCTTTGCAGCTGAATGAATGGACACTTGCATGTCTTCTGACAATTTTGAAATTTCATCTAACTGTAATAAGTGGAGTCTTCTCTGTGCAGTTTAACTGTATGGAAACTTTAGCCTTCTCATGAATTCACTGCAGTGAAACAAATGTCTGCTGTACATATAACACTTCAGGAGAACTCTGTTTTTAATCTGATGTCTCAAAGTTCATTATGGGCTGAACTACCAATTTGTTTCACAGCATATTATAAATGAAGTGAACTACATGCAACACCAGTACAAAACAACCTCTAATTACATATAATAATAAAAATTATACTACTAATAAATTTTATTATTAATAACAATTATCTGTAAATAGTTATAAAATGTAAATTTAAATTTAATGCTTCATCCTTGCTTCTAAACCTGAGGGACCTCTTTAAAGTGTATTACCAGAAAACAAAAGGCCAATATAGGTCTTTGTTAGCAGAGTGATTCATTTACACACTAGCTTTACTGCCCATTCCCTAAGGTACCTCACAGAGAGGAAAATTTTGAAAACATAGCAAATTAGGAAAAGTATAAAAATCTACCGTAGAGAATATTCCAGCAAGGACTCCACTGCTTTGCTGCCTACAAATCATCATGTGCAAAATCACAGATGACAAAGGCATTGAAATTGACAGCAATTTATTATTACCTTTATTTAAAAAAAATTCATTATCTTGAAAGCTGTTGCAACTATTCAAACCAGCCAGTAGGGTTGACTGTAGTGTGATCTTTCAATTCCCTGTGAGTGCGCAGTCATGCGCAATGAGAACCAGATTATCATGGATCCCAGCCATGCCCAAAGGAGTGTTCAGTGCAGGGAGAAATTAAAAATAACTTTTCTATTCCCCATTACTGTCATCCCACACAGTGACAAGTCTTTGAAAGCAAAAGCTAAAATTCCTCGCACATAATTAGCTAGAACAAACTAATGAAAGAATTAAATATAAAGTGTTCTTCTCAAAGACATTATCATCAATCTATGGTTCATTCTATCACCACTGATTTGAAAATGCAGAAAGATAGGCAAATTATCCCATTCTCCCACAAAGCCCTTAAGGGGCAGAGAAAATGGTGTCAGACCCTTCTTAATCTTTTTTTTTCTTTATTTATTTCTATTTTATTTTTGATCTGGTTATCTTAGCTTGATTTGTGCAGTTCCAATTACACTATATAGAAATAAAAGGGCTTCTGAGGCTTTCTGATATTGTTCTTAGAAACAAAATAAAGTATTTAACTAATCATTTAAGATGTGCTGACCTTTCACATGGTATACAATTTTAGGTGTTTAAAAATTCTAGTTTGTGCTCTGATTTATGACACCCAATATTGGAAACTTTTTGATCGGATCCCTGGCTTACAAAACTTGTTTCTTGTTTTTCTTAATAAAGTAAAGCTATTAGTTCAACAACACAATTAAACATTGAGGTGCAACCTCTGCCCAGTTTTTTTTTTCATTGTGCTGTTTGCCATTTTCTTCAGTGAGGTGAGAATTTTACCTGTCTGCTTTAACTTATCAGCTAAAAATTTCAGACACAAACTGTTGAAACAGAAGGTGAATGTGAATAATACTTTTAGCTTTATGTGTAAATTTTTCATAATTTTTCCTCACTTATGCCACGTTAATGAGACTGGACCAGATTCTGTTCACTGTTTCATCAATAAAGCTAAACCAGTGAATTCCAAAGACTGAAGAAGGGTAATTAGAGGTACATTTCACCCCTAAATGCTTGTGTAGCTAATCTGTCAGCAGAAACCTGCATAATTTTCCAATAAATATGCAAGATGAGCAGCACTGGCTGGATGAATTAGAAAAACAGAAGTGCCACACTCTACAATCAGCTTGTTTTCATCTGCTGCACACCTGTAGCAAGAACATTTATAATGTAGGTGGTGTATTGGTGAAGTGAAAAAAAAAGCAGTAGTTAATTTTTGATCCTGAAAACATATTTTTGCTTTTCAGGGTATATATTGAGTTTCTAGAAGTTTGTAATTATTTTAGCTTGAGATATTTCTATTTCCACTAAAATAAAAACTATTGGATGGATAGAAAAAAAAATGAGATAAGGCTTCACAAGATGAAGCACGTAACCCATGCTTTTGGGAAAGGTACCTGAGATAATTCCAAGCACATCTGTGTAAACATACACCAATTGTCTCCATAGAACTGTTCAGGGACACACAGACTGTTCAGGATTCATAATTCTTGATAGTGAATTTTAAACTGAAATCTGATGGGCAAATACTACCGCATGTGTTTCAACTTCTGTATTATTTTCTGGTGTCCATGGAAATATGAGAATATTTGTCTTTTCCAGACCCCATAAAGATTTCCTATGGCCTCTCAAAGAACCAAGTCATTCTCCTTACCTCTCTGTCTTTTTTAATGAGTAAATGAAAATCTTAAGTTAGAACTTACCAGAATTTTCCATAGAAATACCTGACAACCTCAGTTGCCCCTCAGGTGTGTTACCTATTTCCACTGGTGCATCACTATTTCTGTTTTTGGGGAGAAAAGAACACCACAAGCAGATTTCTCAAATTAGGAAGACACACCAATAGCAGACCAGAAACACACTTAGAGAGAGGATTACTGTTCATACGTTTCTTAGTTCCCTGTGTGAATTTCACAGAGGATGTTCGTTTCCTTATCAGGACAAAGCTCAGAACCATGCAGAGCAGAGACTGACTGGGCTGCAGCAAGAAATCAGCTTGATCTTCCATTGTTAAGACGTTGTGGTGACAGGCATTCTGCAAAATCTGATTTAAAGAAATTGAGGGAAAATAAATGATTACTCTGAGTAGGAATATACTGTATCTCATCCTGCCACTTCCATTTGGCAGGTGCTCTCAGCAGACCAATCCACAGATTACTTTCTTTAGCAATGTAGCAGAGTTCAATAGGTTATTTAGCATAATTTTTTCTCAGTTATTTTGCTTGGGTAAAGATCCTAGCCATCCAATTTTGGCAAACAAAGGATCCTTTTTCCCTTAAAAAAAAATTTAAAAATCCATCAGTCTAGCCCAAGTAGGAACACAGTTCCTATGATGTAAGTGCCAAAACCACAATGCTGAAAATATATCAAAAACTTTTGACTGCTCAGCTCTATCAAACACTGTCTCAGAAGAGAGATATTTGGTAAAGAGTCTCCTTGAGGTTACACCAACAGATTTTAATTAAAAATGTAATGAAATAATGTTCTATCAAATTATGTTGGACTGAAACTTACAGTATGTACCAATTATAAAAAAGTTAATTGCAATTTCAAAATTAAAACAAAGTGTATTGAATTTTATTGACAAAATAACAAATATAGCTGCTTGTTTATGACATTTTATAATTACAATTATAATTAATTTTTATAGAGGAATCAATAGCTTGTTGAAGAATTCAGAAAAATTAAAGCTATCAGAGATATTTTGAAATAATATAAAAAATTGTGATGACATCAGGTCATGCAAGAAATTTATTGGCACTCAAGAGAAAAGGTCCATTGTAGATACACTAAAAGTTTGCTCTGGAGATTATATAATGGTTTGGTTTGTAAGGAACTTTTTGACTATTATCAAGTTCTAACCCCACTGCCATGGGCAGGGAAATCTTCCACCAGACCAGGTTGCTCAAAGCCCTGTCCAACCTGGCCTTGAATACTTTTAAAGGGTTGGGTACCCACAGCTTCTATGGGCAATATCTGCTGCTATCTGATTGCCCTCAGAGTGAAGAGTTTCTTTCTAATACCTAATCTAAACCAACTATCTTTTAATTTAAAGCCATCTTGTTCACTACAGGCCATTGTAAAAAGTCCCTCTCCTGCTTTCTTGTAGGCTCCCTTCAGGTACTGGAAGGTGCTATATGGTGACTCCAGGCCCTTCTCTTCTCCAGGCTGAACAATCACATCTGTCTCAGCCTTTCCTCATAGGACTGGTACTATATCCCTGTAATCATCTTCACAGCTCTCCTCTGGACTCACTCCAACAAGTCCATCTCTTTCCTGTGCTGGGGACCCCAGAGCTGGAAGCAGTACTCCAGGTGAGATATCACGAGAGCAGTTTAAAAGGACAGAATCACCTCCCTTGACTTGCTGACTGTGCTTCTTTTGATGCAACCCAGAATACAGTTGTCTTTCTGGGTTTTCTGCAAGTGCACATTGCTGGGTCCATTCAGCTTCTAGCCCACCAACACTCCGAGTCCTTTCCTTCAAGGTTGTCCTAAATTTATTCTCCATCCAGCTTGATTTGTGCTTGGGATTGACATGACCCAGGTGAAGAACTTTGTACTTGGCTTTGTTGAACTTCATGAGGCTCACACCACCCCACTTGTCCAGTCTATAGAACCTCTGATAGCATCCCTTCCTTCCAGCTGTTGACATCACCACACATGACATCACCACACAGCTTGGTGTCATCAGTGAATTTGCTGAGCATTCTTTTAAACCCACTGTTCATATCACTGGCAAAGGTGTTGAACAACACTGGTGTGGTTATGTTTCCTCTTTTTCAGTATGTGGGAACTTCACTGAACTGTAACAGCTTCTCAAATAAAATAGTGACTCAACAGCTTCCTCTTACAGCTCCCTCAGGACCCATGGATACATCTTCAGGTTTCTCAGATGGATATTCTACAGCACGCAGTTCTTCATTCTCCCCGTTCCTGCCTTTGATTTTTGCAGCTCACATGGTGTGTCTGAAGCACTTGAAGAATTTAGCAAAGAAACCCACTGAGCACCCCATCTTTCTTTATATCCTGTGTAAGCATGTCTCTTCTTTCCTTCCAGAAGAGACTTCTTCTCTAGACTTCCTTTTATCCCCAGTGAGCGTATAGAAGGGTTGTTTGGGGTTTTTTTGGCTCTTGTTGTCACTGTCCATGTTTAATCCTATCAAGACTTTAGCTTTCCTAACCTTATTCCTGGCTGCTCAAACAATTTCTCTGTAATCTTTCCAGGATATCTGTCCTCACTTCCACCCTTTATAGGTTTTCTTGTAATGCTAGGGTATGTCCACGAACTCCATGGCCATCCTCACAGGCCTTCTATAATTTATGTCTGACCTCCTCTCTTGGCATGTACCATTCCTGATGATCCTCAAATACGACTCATATTTCTTGGCCTACTCTTTCCTTACAGGGCTTTATCCCTCCAGCTACAAAGCAAATCCTTGATGAGGCCAAAGTCTGCTCTTCTGAAGTCCAGGTTAACAAGCTTTCTGTGCAGCCTCCTCACAGCCTTAAGAATCTTGAACTCCACCATTCCATAGCCACTGCAGTCAAGATTGGTTTTGAGCTTCACATTCCCCATCAGTCCCTCCTTGCTGGCAAGGGTCTATCACAGCACCTCTTCTAATTGGTTGTTCTATTACTTGGAGAGAGAAGTTATAAACAAGCATTCCAATATCCACATGAATTGTTTATGCCCTGCTGTGGTATCCTGCCAAAAACTAATAGGTGAAGCTGAAGTCAACCATGAGGACCAGGGCTTGTAAATGTGAGGCTGCTTCTGCCTGTCTATAGAGGGTCTCATCTGTTCAGCTTACTGGTCAGGCATCAAGTAGCAGACTCCCCTATAATATCAACAGTTCCTTGCCTCCCTTTAATCCATAAACTGTCAGTCAGCTCCTCATCAGTCCTCAGGTCGATCTCCCTGAACTCCAGCTGCTCATTGACAATGAAGCTGATAACCCCTGACCATATTTCCAGACTGTCCTTCCTCAAGAGCCTGTTTTCTTCTGTTCCAGCACTTTAGCTACAGGAGCCCTCCCTCCACATCTTCATGATGCCAATAAGATTTTAACCCTGCAGACATGTGCACATGAACTCTTCTTGATTATTCCCCATGCTTTTAAGTTTAAAGTGCTCTTCATCAGCTTGACAGGCCAGACTAAAAATGCTCTTCCTCTCCTCTTACTGATGGACCCTATCAGCCCCCAGTAGAACAAGTTTCTCAAAGTGAATTCCATGGCCTGAGTAGCTGAACCCCTGCCTTGTGGCACCAGTCCCATAAACATCTGTTCATTCTCCAGGTTCAGCTGTCCCTTTCAAGTCTTTTTCTTTTGACCAGGAGAATTGATGAAAATCTACTAGCACTCCAGATATCCTCACCACCATTCCCAGGGTTCTGCAATCCTTCTTGATACTCCTGGAGTATACCTACTATGCAAGGTGCTATAAAGAAAATTAACACTAGCATAGTCAAAGCCAGTAAATTACGTAGTGCAAAGGAAATTACTTAGACATTGTAATTATATTGCTGAGTACATTTCTTCTGTGTTTTAGGAGGGATAAAATTCTTCTTCAGAAAATTCTTTCATAATTATATTGTATAAATTTAATTTACAGTCTTTCTTCCCGTCCTTTAATCCTTTACCCCAAATGTACCTCTTCAGTTAGGATGCATATAAATTGTGAACTATGCCTGAAAATTTCAGGTACTTTAGCATTAAAGACACCTTTGTGCTTATCAGTCAGCACCTTTGCTTTAACCTCATGACTCTGTCAGACAGATGCATGGTAGGACCTCTGTCCTGCTGTGGTGTCAATCAGATGAGAAGGATGCTGCTGGGAGTTGTGGTAATTACAGTGGGATAGCTCATCTCTTCCTGAACTTTCTCTGTGCCTTCATTTCTCTTAATAGCAACAGAGATACTAACAAAAACAAATGTTAATTATGCTAGCTTATAATATCCTTCTTTTGTGACAAGTTAGTTTAATGGTAACTATCAATGTACAAGAATTTCACTGGCAACTTTTCCAGTTTATCTGTTCCCTCCTTTCTTTGATGTAACTACCTTGAGTGTTTTTTTATGATAACACATAGAGGAAAACAAGTACAAGATTTTCACATGTGTCTTGTTTGTTGATATTCAGAGTTCTCTACTGAGAACTTACTGTGTCTTTTACAAACTCTCATCTAGTATTTATACCGTACCACCAGAGACCAGTTTAGCAGTGAGGTTTTAGGAAGCACAAGTTGGAAACTCAGATATCCACATTTTGTCTTAGATCTCTACCAAGGTGAAGAAGCTGATGTGATTTGCACATGAAGGAGGAAGTGAAATTTTAATCTAGGGTAGGACCAAAATAATGTAAACTACTGGTTCAAGTCTTTTCTAACAGCTTGCAATTTAATTTTTTACCCTGATTCCCTAAGTTAGCATAAATAATTCTCACTTATATCTTATAAATAATCACTTGTGATACAGCTATACCTTAAAATTAATAATAATTAATATTTAATTTTGTCTTTCTCTTATTTAATTTAGATTTCCAGACTTTTAGTTCTTACAAAACTAGAAATTTTAAAATAAAAATTATTCAGTTATGTTAATTCTTCTAAATAATTTTAATGACAGTATTCCACTCATTTGTTTCAGAATTACTGCTTAGCAGTACTAAAGTAATCAAGTTTATGAGGGACATTTTGAGAATTCAGTTCAAATATCTGAAGTAATTGCACTCAAATAATAAACAGAAGATCATAAACTTTTAACTTCATCACTCTGCATGTTAATTCTTATAGTGAAAGTGATAATACCTACAAGCAAAGAGGTATAACAGTGGATTGTGACCTTTGTTGTCACTTATGAAATATTTGGTAGAAAAGGATGAACTATTTAGAAACAAATAACCAAATAATTTTTTAGAAACAAATTATTTCACAGCTGCAGCTAAATTAAAAAAAAAAAACCAAACCAAAACAAAACAAAAAACCCAACAACCAAAAAACGCAAAAACAAACAAAAAAACCCAACAACCAAAAAACCCAAAAACAAACAAAAAAACCCCAAAACACAAGGAAAGAAAATCTGAAAGCTTGTAAAACTTATTTTGTGTTATCACATTTGGACTTTTCATAATCAAAACAGATTCAACAGATTCCAGTTATCTGACTATTTCATCTAGCTTTTCACCTGTGCATTTAATTTTATCAGTTTATCTGTCAACTCTGTGTAAATACTTGCCAGGGAAAACACTCCATTGTAGGCAGTCTGAGTTACCAAGATTGAAATCCAGCTAAGAAATTATCATAAATAAAAGTGTCAAAACTATTATACCTTTCAATTGGAGGCACAATATAATCACAGTACATTCTGGAGTGTTTTCAATTATGTAATTATAAATGTAGAAACATATTTATACTTAACAACAAATGTGAAAATATGACACACAATATATTCATGAATATAAAAATAAGACATTTATCTTCCAGAAACTCTAGAATTAAATGATCTCAAATTTTATGAGTAATCACATTAGGCTGTAGTCATATTTTGTCGTGCATAAGTCATGATTTTTGAATGATTCCTGAGATCACAGCTGATTGTCCTGTCAACTTTCAGCTCTCAGAAAGGTGCAGAGTTAGCAAGGCTGCTGAGAACTGTAAGAATGAAGCATACAGACAACTGAATGTATGGAAAGACAGATAGACAAGTGTAAATTTATGTCTTTATGTAGGAAGAAAATGTATAAATGATGCTTCTTAACAGAAAAAAATTAATGGTAGAAATAAGTAATTATCTACTTTTTCATTGCAATTAAACAAGTAGATTTTTTTAAATTGCAAATGTAGAAAACAGACACCAACTCAACTTCCAATCAAACAGATTTATATAACAGGTCCCCTTTCAATCATTTTCAGATTGACTTAAAATTGCAGACAGCTTCTTTTAATTTTTTTCCTCAAATTAAGTAATATTCAACTGCACATCTGAGCTCAGCCCACAGAAAAATGTGCTTTTTCCATTGAAGAAAATCTGGATAATCAAATCATTAATTGTAATGTCTTACAAGTCATACATGTTTCCAAAAACAAAAGAGTTTGAGAGTTAGAGTCACTTACCAAATAATCCTTTGAGACCAAATAAGATTGGGCTCCTTAATGACTTGGACACTTTTGAAAATGGAACTTCTTGCAAGCACTCTGATAGAATTTTTGTGACATTTTTGGCAGGGTCAAATTTCATGCTTGAGGTTTAACCTTCATTATTGCACTTTCATGTCAGCAGGATACTGCTCATATAAAAGATTTATATCAGTCTAAAACTAGTACGTTGAATTAAGCATTCAGTCTCCAACTGTGTGCATTTCTTTTTTTTTTGTTCCTTGCTTTTTAACATAGAATTTATTTGCATACCAATTGAGATAGTCACATCTTCAATTTTAAGTTATTTTCTTCATATTTTTTGTGCTTTTTATTTTGCTTTTGTTTTTGGTTTTGGGTTTTGGGTTTTTTTCTTTGTTTGTTTCGTTTGGGTTTTTTTGCCTTTGATCTTTTTTCCTATGTCTGCCTGTTCCATTGGCTCCAAATCTGCAGCTCTCTTGTGGCAGACTTGACCTAGAAATGGGGATCTTGTGGTGGATTAACCTTGGCTGGAGGCCAGATACCTAATAAGCCACTCTGTCACTCCTCCTCAACAGGAGTGGGGGAGAAAAAAATTGACAAAAAGCTCATGGGTTGACACAAGGGCAGGATGATCATTCATCAATTATTATCATGGGAAAACAGACTTAAATTTGGGAAAATTAGTTTGATCTGTTACCAAGAAAATCAGAATTAGATAAGTTTCTCAAACAAAGACAAATCTTAAAACATCTCTCCCCTGCCTCTGAACTTTTTTCTGAGTTCAATTTTATTCTCAATTTCTTTACCGACTTTCCATTAGCAGCACAGAGGGAAGGGCAATAAGTACTGTGGTCAGTTCAGGCTGTCTCTGCCACTCCATCTCATCACTATTCTCCCTTGCTCCACTGTGGTGTTCCTCCCATGGGAGATAGTCCTCCCATGAATTTCTCCAACACTGGTCCTTACAACAGGCTAGAGCTCTTCAAAACTGCTCCAGCACGGGTTCCTTCCACATGGTGAAGTCCTCCAGGACTGGACTGCTCCAGTGTATGCTATCCATGGAATCATTTGTTCTGCCAGGACCCTGCTCCAGCACAGATTCTCCATGGGATTACAGCTGCCTTCAGGCATATCCACTGAAGCCCTCCATGGGCTGCAGTGTGAATATCTGCTTCACCATGGTGTTCTTTGGGCTGAAGGGGCACAGAGCTGCCTCAGCCTGGTCCTCACCACAGTCTGCAGGGGAATCCCTGACATCTGGAGCTCTTCCTGCCCCTCTTTCTTTCTTTCTTTCTTATGGTATCTGTATAAGCTATTTTTTTTTCACATATTCTCACTCCTCTCTGCCAGCAGTAGGTTGTGCAGTAGGTTATTTCCCTACCTTAAATATGTTATCACAGAAGCGCTACCACCACTATCTATTGAGTTTCTATCAAGTATATACTTTCATATAAGTCTTGACTGGATAATTTGTACCTCACCTTGATCTCAGAGATCCCTTAAAGCTAATTTTTTTTTGTTGTTGCCCATGGCAAATTAAGAAGCTGCTTCAGTAATCAGAGGGAAAAACTCTTTTTTACTTCTGGAGACTCCAGAGCAAACTGACCAGTTAAATTTTGAAATGAAGTGTTGAGAAGAGGAACAATGCATTTCTCTTAATATAGAAATAAATCCAGACAATTTGAAGAACATGATAAGCAGGAGGGAAAGTGATGAAGTAGACAAAAAAAAACCTTTGCCCGAAAGGAAATAATAATTTCAAAATATAATTTAGGAGTTTTTGAACATTGCTGATGTAGTGAATCATAGGGGAGAAAACTACTGAGTAAACACTCTTGCCCTAATACCTTCAGTGAATAGCACAACAAGAAAAAGCACCAGAGCACTGAAAGCTCCAAGAGAACCTAAAGCCCTACATAACATTGCTTAACCCTTATGAAGGCTCCCTTTGCCTTTGTTTTTTCTGTTCACAGGAGATATTGCGTTAACACACCCTGCAGCTCTTGATAATGAACTTACCCTTTGGTTGACTGATGACACAATCTTTGATTTCTTTTTGTACTTTGAAATATTATGGTAAGTCAAAGGAGTTATTTGCCTTCACCCTATGGGTTCTTGTGCCCTCTTCCTTAAACAACTATCCAATGAGTGGAAAAAAATTATTCCTTCTATCAGATGGCCTGATTGGTGAGTTGCAGGAATCCTCAATTGGTGTGTAACATAACTTGGTTTTCTTTGACTGATCAGTATCAGCATTGCCTAGCATTATTACAAGACAGTGATGAAACTTTATAAGTCTTTTTATCGGAATGGTGGTGAGAGGAGTGATAAGTCTTCACCTAATATAGAAAGCTGTACTTTTCTAACTTTAATGGAAGATGTATATGGTAACTGCAGACCTGGGTTTACCATTAAAATAAAACACATTCATAGCATAATCCTGCACTAAGCCTGGTTTCTGTAAAGTATTTTACCAACACATATTTGGAAAACCGAAACCTTATTTGATAGCAAAGCAAGTTTTGAAGAAGGTCTTTCCTGGACTAAAACTGAGTTTTGCTAGGATATATGAGGCTGGCATACAATAATCTGCATTGCAGCTTTGGAATCCCTGCACTTTTACTCACTAAAAAATGAGATGGTTGCCCATTTCCAAGGTTGTGCTTAATTTCAAGGAACAGCAAATGAATTTATGGAAAAATAATGTAAGAATACATATTCCTCTTCAACCAAATTATCACTTTCATCTCATGAAGAGTAGAATTTTTCTTGACATCCAGTCTGCTACAGAAATATATACTATTCAGACAAAGGATTTATCAATTCATAAAATCCAACATATTCTGAATTGAAGATGTGTGCAAATAACAATGTACTGTGCAATTTCCCTTATGATTTTGACGATATTAGTAAGAGGATCTAGGCTAAGTTAAGTATCATAATTGTTCTCTTTCTCAGTAAAAAATGTCTTTCACAGTGCAAATCTTCTGCAACTCAATTTTTTTTTTGTTCACATCAGTCAACATTTCCATCATAAGAATGGCTTCATATGATCTTTAGGACTATTATATTTACTTAATTCTCTGAAGCATTTTCTGGATGAAAATTTTTGCTGGTTTGCTGCTTTCTTTTATTTCATTTGCAAATAAAAATCAGAGACATCTCATTTTAATTTGCCTCTATATTTTGGAATGTGAAAAGCAAAAATGTATCATTCATTCCCAGGAATTTATTTTTGGTTTAACTAATGGACAAGCATTCTGTAAAAGAACTTTGATCAGTCTCATTTAGTGGGTAGTATAGTACATATGATGATCCAAAGGCAAGATGTGTCCCAGATATCTATACCTAATTCACAAGGTAAGGACAAAGAAAGCTCATATTCTAAAAGTGAGATGATTTTTTTGTAAACAAGCAAACAAGCAAGCAAGCAAACAAACAAATTTGTTGCTAATGCTATAATCAACAAC
Source organism: Molothrus aeneus (assembly GCF_037042795.1). NCBI lineage: Eukaryota > Metazoa > Chordata > Aves > Passeriformes > Icteridae > Molothrus > Molothrus aeneus. The sequence continues at coordinate 73,910,016 of NC_089646.1, forward strand.
TATTAAATGCCACAATATTGTTTAAAATGAAAATTGTTGGAGTTTGACCAACAAAGAGTTTTTTAGACAGCCCAGATCTCCCTGCAATAAATAGTGTTTATGTCTATTACTTTCTATAGAATTAATTCTCTTCATGGTCCCAGTCAAAGGAAATCTTGAGCATAAGATAAAATTTGTTATATTACTAATATATTGTTAAATCATACAGATTTCACAATAGGAGCTTCATCAGCCACAATTACGACATGAAAATATAGACTTTTAGAGACAAACTGAATTTCTTGCTAAAGATTTAAAGCATTACACACCTATGAATCATTTATCTTAAAGACCTACTGAATCATCCACTGTGTGAAATTTTGACTGGAGCAGGGAAATACATGGTTTGTAGAAAAGAAGGTGGTGTTTTACAAAATGTATGCTCAAATGCTAACCAAGATAATTCCACTTGCCTTGATTCTTGCATTCCATCAAGAACATTTTTCTTTTTATAAATTTTTAAAACATTTTTCCTGTTTCAAACATCAAAGGTCCCCTGTATTTTTAAACTGTGGAATGAAGGCACATTCTTTCTCTGTGCTCTTTGTCTAATCTTGCATGGTGCTGGTTTCAATAAGCTTGTAGCACATGTTTTCAGGTACTGGGGGAAAATCAAAAGGCTTACATGTTCATATATATAGATATATAATTAAAGATGAGAGGACAGGTAGTAAAATCCCTGTAATTTAGAACTGTATGAGATGATTTATATAATTAGATGTTGTTATTACAGTAAGTATCAACAGTGTAGAATTATTATAAATTATTATTTATCTGTGAGTAGAACAGACTGAAATATTTTGCAATAAACATAAATAATGCTTCTATAAAATAAAGAAGCACAGCTCTTGGAAAATCTTTCCAGTAAGGTAAATCTTTCCAGTAAGGTAAATTTTATAATATCTTTCCATAATGGGGACCTTGACTAGGCCCCCACACAGCTAAATAAGAGTAGTCACACAGAGGGCCTCAAGTTTCCTGGAATGGCTGCTTCAGATCTGGAAATGTGCGTACATATGTGTATGTATATGTACAGGTATTAATTAAATACACTATAGAGATTATTTTTACCCTTCTGTTGCCAGTTGTATATTTTGCTTCTTTCTATTTTACAGCTTTATTATGAAGAACTAGCTAGGCTCTGATGTTAAGAGCTACATTCAAAAAATTGACAGTGTTCACTGATGCTGCTTTGGGTCTTGTTGTATGTTCAGTATTGGGGATGGAGGGAGTGTTGCACACTTCCATTTCAATCTCAGTAAGAAAGATACAGAAACAAATAGTGTAACAAGACATCTGATTCAGAAAGAGAAAATAATGCTAGAAACATAAACAGTGAGTAAATCTTACTTTCCTTCAGATGTTAGGCACCTTGAGTTCACACAGCATCAGACATCAGAGAGAGCCCAGATGGATCTTCCCATTGTGCGCTGCTCAGATCCTGCCTATGAAAATATTCAATTTCCTTTCCATAGCTCCTTTTATCTTGTGTAAGAAAACCATGCATCTTCTCCTGATAGAGTGCTGTCTCATCTCATCTCATCTCATGTCATACCCTCCACCAGTGCAGGCTGATGTGTGGCTTCCAGGACATGGTCCTGCAGCAGCTCCTTGTGCAAAATAAACCTTCTAAGAAAAGCCAACGGTTTTTAAGATACATATTTTTCAAACTGTCCTTCCAAGTGTAGAAATATTATTGATACTTTTAAAATTTCTTAGTAATTGTATATACATGCTTGGAATTAGCAATATTGACTTCCAGAACTATTTCATGTCTTCCTCCTGAATGTTCTGTATTTATCATCAGAAAGATTTGATATCAATACAACAATATGTACCAGATACACCTAATTATGACTCTATTTCATCAAGTTTATGAGTGTTTCATTATTTTGAACAGCTGTGATAAAAATGGTAAGACAAATCAAAACTCAGTGGCTATTTTACTAATAGAACAGATTAAGAATTTGGCCAATATTGTGAAAATCTGCAATATTTTGCAAGATATTTTCTTATCAAACCTGGCTTTCCTCTGAAGTACACAGACATAAAAACCCTACACCATTATGGGAGTATTTTAGTACCTCATGAAAAAAAGATGTTCAGAATTAATGGAGCAACTCCTTCTGTCTGGGTATAGATATTTCAGCTGTACATATAACAGTTCTAGAATTCAAAGAAAGTTAGGTCATGCTACCAAAAAGACAACTGCCCTGCCAGTGAATTGATAACACTTTAACCAGAATTCTTTTCAGCTCCCATTTTTGTACTCAAAGTTTTATGTGTCCTGTTATTTCCATCAAAATACATTCAGATGTCTTTTTTTGAGACTATAAGCATATTAAAAGAAAAATATTATATACAAGGTGTTACAATGTAGAGGACGTACCAGGACTTACTCCACTTTCAGTCTAATTAGACACCATAGGTAAGACAAACATATGGAAAATACTCACTGACTTGTGAACAGCCATAGAGATTGTCAAGGTAATGTTTGATTTACTGATATCCAGCTTTTCTCACTAGCCAACACAGCAGAAGCTTTCATGAGGGCTCCTCCAGTGCAGATGCGGTTGGATGCAGAGCTGTAGTGGTAGCAGCCAGCTCCTCACTTTTCTCCATCTTAAAAAAGACCCAAAGCTATGCTCCTACAGCCGCTGCCATATACTGTCACTGCCAAATCGAGTCATCCAGTTTTCAGCTTATTCCCCCAGAGCTGGAGAGGCAGATAACCAGTAGGAATAGCCTTGGTGTCTGTATTATTTTTCCTGTTGAGCTATACACAAGAAAAGGCTCAATGTTGAATATCATAGCCTGTCCTTAAGATTTAGGCCACAACACAGCATATAGAATTTCCATGGAATTTTCTCTTTCAAATATTGCTCATGTGGTATCAAAGGAAACATTTGCTCAACTTGTTGAGATAACAAGCATAAATGGAAAGTTCTCTTCCAAATATCTCTCTGGATTCATAATGCATGTCAATAAAAGTAACTCTTCTGTAATTTATTAATTCATACCAGTGGAGGATTTGCTGCTAAATTATTTTCTTAAGCTTTCTCAATTCACATAAATATGAATGCATCTAAACCAGGCATCTGCAGGGGAAATGAGTAAAGAGAAATTATAGATATTTGGGGAAGGGGGTGAGGGAGAAGCATTCCAGTGATGCCTTAAGTTTTAGCTTTCATGTTTTTCAGATTCTGTGCTGCCTAGGGGTGTAGCTCTGAGCTTCATATTAAGTGTTAGTAGGCTCTCTTCACAGGGTAGATAGACAAAACAATCCTTTTCCAGCTTGAGACCAAGGAAAACTGTTACAAGGTTCAGGCCCAAAAAGAATAAATAACAGAGAACTGAAGAGAGTAAACAAGGAGCCTGGGACTTCATAATCTGAAGCTACAATCTGACAATTAACTCCAATATGTAAATGGGCCAAAATTTATAAAAGTGTGAGACCTCATGAGTAGTCATCCATTTTATGACCATTTTGAGTCCATCTTGGGTGTAGGCTTGGCCATGCCCTTTTACTGCCCAAGATGTATCCTTTAAAGCCTTTTAATAAAAAAACACTTTATTCTTTTAGCTCTCTCTAGTGTCTGTTCTAGGTCAGCCTCTCAAGGCATCACCAGTTTTCCAGAGTTTCATAGAACGTAGCCATTTTTAAAAATTGAAAACAGAGAAATCCATTCAGGTCTGCCTAGATTTTGTTTGATTTGAACTAGCTGGATTCAAGAGTAGCTTTTACCTTAAATTTGTGAGAAACTGGCTGTTTTTAACTTGTAACTGCAGCGACCTTTGCAGGGATTTCTGAATGGGTTAATTACCACTGGAACTAATGTTCATCTAGAACACACTTCCCAAGGCAAATTTCTCCAGTGCAGTAGTGGAGGGACAAACTGACTGCTTCATGGACATTTGTTCAATTGCCCATATGGCCATAGCCAGGTCAAAGGCCAGAACATACAGGGACCTCAATTCCCATTCTTCGGCTCCAAATGGGAATAGTTAGAAATGTTCAATAAGCTGGGAAGTAGCAACCAGGAGTTGAATTATGGCAAGGATGTACTTGTTTTTTTTTTAAATTAAATGGCACCTATTATAGTACTTGTGTTCATCCCTTAGAAAGCTTTTTCTTTTAATAGCAATGTATTCACCTCAGATAAAAGAGGTCAGTTCACTTGGGAGACTTTCAGTAAAAATGTTCCTTTGTGGTTCCTCAACAACACTACAAAAACTGGAGGACTGGGCTGTCTGTGTTCTTCTGTGTTTGTTCTTCTGGTATCCCATTGCTTTAAGGCTTCCAGACTCAAGTCAGGGAGACTCAAAAAAGCTATCTGAAAGATAATCAGAATTTTTGCAAGGATAATCTCAGGACGTAAGAATTTGAGCTGTGATCTGGACAGAAAAATATGAATACAGCCAGGGAAATGAAGCAGGAAGGTAGGATATCTCATCCAGAATAACTTTTGACTCTTCTAAAGGTATGTTGTTATCCTGTTTAAGTTCTAAAGCTCTTGTTTCAAATTCCAGTTTCCTAAATGCAGTAACTGAACAATTTCTAAAAGATAGTAGAGATTTAAAATACGATCAATACATTCAAAAGGGTGAACCCTTAAAATTAGTGTTTGGAGGCCAGTTCTCATGATTCTGTTGATCTACAAATTGAAAAACAGCAGTTTTTCTTTGAAGTCCTGTTTTCATATCATCACAGGGTAACAAAAGTATAAAGCCACTCAAACACAAAGCAAAATTGTGCACTGACTGTAAAATTACTTAATCTTGAAAAGGGTAAGTACTTGCAAGTAATTGTACAGGATTTACAGGATCTGGTGTCTCATTAAGTATTGACCAAATCTACATTTCATCAAATAGAAGAAAATAGATCATATTTTTATTAATATCAATGAATGATTAATCACCTCTGAACTCTGAAAACATAGTTTGTCAATACTGCTCTTCCCCAAATAAATTTATCAATATCCAAACTTCTTCCCATCCACATTTTTTGACAACAGGCATCTTAATCAGAAATTTGTTGTCAGGAAGAGAACTTCATAAACCAGAGAGATCAGCTAATTTCTTGATATTAGATGTGGGAGCCTTGTGGCTGTCAGTACTTTAAATAATATCACTCCAAGAACCAATCAGTATCTCATGAATTTCAGTGGTAATCTGAAAACTGTTTTACAAACTGGTACAACTTATTTATTCAAATATATCTTAACATAGCTTTTGAAGAGATGATAGCAAAGCATATTTTCACCAGTTTTAACTTAAGTTAGATTTCAACTTTTCATTATTATTTTAAGGCACAAGTACTTACAAGTGTACTTTTTGTATCTAGCACCACAGACTTTTGCACAGCTAATTGACATGGCAGGTCACTGACCATTTCCCCTTGGAATACAGGGGCTTTGTTCTGCTCCCTGTCCCTGTCTTCCAGCTCAGGGTACCCCAAAACCAACTGGTATTGCTACTGAAGCCTGAGAAAAAGAAGCCATTAAGTACCTCAGTCTTTTTTTGTCACTCTGGAAGTCCAGGGTAGCGATTCTGCTGACTTCCTTCCTTACTTCCCAGGAATCAAAAATTATCAAGACAGCCTCTAACCATCACATCACTCACTAGTCCTTCTCTTTTTACAAACAGGTCCAGTGGGCACATCTTCTCTAGTCTGCTAGCTCACCAGCTAAGTCAGGAAGTTATTTTCTACAAACTCCTCGATTCCTTCTCTGGGAACCTCCTACACTGTTTCCTCTCTGCTGTGATGTATTTCCAGCAGACATTTGGTAAGTTGAAGTCCTCCATGAGAGGTCCCCTATGAGACTTCTCCCAGCTGGAAGAATATTTCTGCTGTCTTTTTATCTTGGTTGGGTGGTCTATGACAGACTCCCACCAGGATGTCTGCCTTGTCAGCCTTCCCCCTGACTCTTACCCCTAAACACTTGATTTTCATCACCATCATTAAGCTCTAGATACTCTAAGCCCTCCCCAATATACAGGGCTACCCCACTGCCTGTCCTTCCTTGCTGGTACCTTCTGAAGAGTTTTTAGCCATCCACTGTGGCATTCCAGTTGTGAGAGTCATTCCACCATGTCTCCATGATGACAATTCATGACAGTTTTCTTGCTGTCCAGTGTCTTCCAGCTCCTCCTGTTTGCTGCCCATGTCTGTGTGCATTGATGTTCGTGCCAGGGAGTTGGAGGTCAGAAAATGCTCAGTATTTCTTGTCTTTGTAGTGACAATACTATTTGCTACATTTTTATGACTTGCCTCTAAGATTTTATATGGTTGTCTTAACATGCAGAAGATTTATTTTTTCAGATGGTTTTTATTGACAGTAGTTAAAAATTTGGATAGGTGTTTAAAGCAGCAGATAGGGTACTTCGTTGCAAAAAGTGGAAGCTGATATAGTAAAATGAACTGGGCAGTGTGCAAATCTAAATTTCCAAAGAAATTAGGAAAATCAGGTACTTATCTCTACTATGTTAGTATCTGACCATGGTTTAGAGTTAATATTGATGCTTCTTAATTATATGTGAAGGGAAATTTTGAGGCAGAACTATAATCTCTGTGAAATATTGAGTGGCCTCCATTTGAAGTGCAGTGAGAGTTATTGTCAGAAATTATTGTCTGAGAATTCATTGGATATTTCATACAAATTTATCACTAATTTAATAATAGGATAACTTAAAATTAGTCTAGAAGTGATCTAGTCTTCTCACTGTCACCAAACAGGATTGCTGTGGGTCATATATCTTCTTGACAGAAACTTGTCCAGCCAGGTCTCAGGTCTCCCACTGACAGGGATCACAAAATATTCCAGACAAATTATTCTTGTGCTGATCATTTTTACTTATATGAAGAGAGTTCACATTTAAATTCATTGTTTCTCAGAGTGATTAGATGTACACATAGTCTGTAGGAGGCTATACCACTGGAAGTTATGCATATTACTTTGCAGAATGTAGCTCTAGATAAATATCCTCCAAACTGTCCAGAAAAGGTTGTTTTAGGCTGTAGCTCTTCATCATCTTCTGGGTCATTTCCTGCAGTAAAACAGCATGAAAATCTCTCATAAAAAATTATTTATTTCTTATAGAATATGATTTTTAACCTGTGGACCTAAATACATAATGTTTGAATAATCTTGGGGGAAAAAAAGACACAAAGGGTTGAATTAATGGAAAAATGTAATGTTTACGACTCTTAAACAAATCCTTCTCCCAGAACTTTTCTAGGTTAGGAAACAGTTCAAAGTCATCGTGAATATCTGACTATCTAAATGACACAAAATTTTTTTTTCCTTTAAAATTTATTCTTTATATTTTCTTTCCAAATCAAATATTTGTAGGCATCCATTCTTTTAGATTATGAAAAATACTTTCATACAACTGCCAAAATCCTGATAGCTCCTCTCTTGAACAGATGTAGTAATTGCTAGAAATTTCCTGAGAGAGTCAATTCTCCAGAGATTTCCTATGTATTTGCCAATTAGTATGGATAGTTGGATAGGCAGCCAAATTTTTGTGATGTTTATCTGAAGCATATCAGCGAGCCTTTTGTAGTTCATCCATTGCTAATGAGAGAATTAAATTTACACAGATGTATGTATACTGTTGAGAATATTATTGGTAAAATCTGTAGCGCTCAGAAGGCAGGGTCCATTTTGTCATTAATTTCAATGGGACCATTGTACAAAAGCACTGCATAAAGCTGGCTATTCAAAAAGAAGCTACAGACTGCTGCCTGCACTAGAATTCCCCAATCCTGCAGGAAAATAAAGCACATTAAGAGGAACACAGCAGTGACTTCTTTTCAAATTCTCTATTATCTTACACATTGCAAAGTTTTATATAAAATGTATATTTGACAGCTGCAGAGAAATTCTGTTCTACTTAAATGATGTCAATTACAGGTATAAATAAAACTAAGATCTGAAGGTACGAAGTAATAAATTATAAATAGAGGGGTTTTTTTTTAAATCTTCTCACATTAGTAGTTTTTTATCATTTGTCATAAAGCTACAAGCACCTTTGACATTTTGTTCCACTTGTCCTTATTTAGCTTCCAGTTGTTAATTATAAAATCAGCTGCTCTCCAGGTTTTCCTAAACATCCCAAAATTTTGTCTTTGGCATTTTAGCTGTTTCAGTAACTTGACCTTGGAGAACTTTTTGGTCCTATTTTTGATCATAATAATTTATATTCACTGTACTGCATATTTATACAGCCTATTCCCATTATACCCTTTCTTCATCTTCAAACGTCTTCCTCCCAACCAGCTTGATTCCACTTGTTCAACTACTGCATGCCTTTGCAATGCCCTTCCATGTGAGATCACAAACACTGGATTGGTTGTGTTTTCCAGTCAGAATTAAAACCCCATTTGTTCAGCTTGACTTATGCTTAGTGACAGCTCTGTGTATTTCTCACTGTGATGTGAATACATGAAGGACACAGTATAAAGATGCACTAAATTATATTGGGTTGTGTGGAAAATGTGGAAAATGTGATTGGAGTAATTACCAGTGCCCAAGTTTTTATCCTTGTTTTCATTAAAATTGCTATTATGCCAATGACAGAGAAAAATAATAGAATTATTTTATTAGTATCTGTTTTGCCTAAAATGTGAATGACAAAAAAAAAAAACAATAAAGGAGACAGCAAAAATATAATGTAAAAATGACAAAAGCACTTCTTAACAGGGCAGGTATATATGTCACAAATGAAGTAAGACCAAATATATGGTGGTAATTATTCTTACTTAGATAAGTTCAGTTCATGATATAAAAAGTGGGGGATGCATACAAAAATAGATAATCAGAAAAAATAATCATTATATTGTGTCATGCTCTCTGCTGAACACTATGTTCATGGTCTAGAGCACGTTAGAGGATGTTACACTGCATGAGCTAACTTGACTGAAACATTGCACATATATGTAGGATTATTTTCTATTTCTATGGTGTTTACAGAAACTTTAGGTTGAAAAAAACCTGTCTGAAAAAGTTCCAGGCAAAATATGGGTTTTCTGTACATCACAGAGTTCCAATTATTACTATTTACCGTTGCTAATTTTTTTAGTGTTGTTAACATTTTTTTGAAAATCACATTTTCCTGGTGCAGCATGATCTTGAGTTTACTACTTGTGTCTCTGGAGGACTATAACATTACAGCCTGCTTTTCGTTGTCCATAGTCCTTCTACAGCTATTGGGTAAATATCAAAGTTTGGGCTACACTTTCAATTAAAGACTCATTATTCCAGTCTGGGAATGTGCTGCTCTTTTATGGGTGATGCAACTATATTTCATAATCATTCACAGATCACAAAGCTTCATCAAATGCTCTATCTACAGATAGGCTTTGTAGAGTAATCACCTTGCAATATATGAATGTATCTATTTCAGCATTGTCTACGTGTGCTGTTTGAAAAATTGAAGGGGTATTTTCTGAAGGGGTAATTTTTATTACATGGAAGTCATAGTTCAAGAGTTTGTTCCAATTCAACAATGTAACTTTACATGTATTCTTTTAGACTTTTCAAAATTGAAGATAATCTGAAATTTAAATTATTTTTAACAGTTCTAGCTCTATGGAAGTGATTGGAGCTAAGCTAATTTTCACCGGTTCAGAATAAGATGAAATATTTATGGTTTCATTCACTAAATTATCAAGATATGCTGATTTTGCGGAGTGATTAAAATTAGAAGTTGATACATTTTGAAAAGAAAGGAAGATAAATTTTTCAAAGTTTGAAATCAGTACTTTGCTTTGAAACAACTCAACAAGGACCAACTTCTGCAAGAAATCACCAAGAGTAATTCTTATAACAAAAATTTATTTTCCAAGATGCAGTAAAGAATCAATATTTAAAGTCTACTCTTTGTAAATGTCATTGTGTAATGAACATGACAATAATTAGTCCTATGGAATGTCCTTCACACTGAATGGCAGTTAAGAGAGTCACAGCACAAAAAAATAATACTGTGAAAATAGTCAATTTTTTGTGTAAGTAGAAATAATGCTGTCAGAAATGTCATTAGAGCACTGTAGTCTGTGCCATATTTGGGAAAAACTGTTTCTTAGATGACTATCACAGCACAATTGATTCAGTATTCAAAATCAGTTTTAAAATAATTTTTAAATTAAACATCGGTCATACAGAACTGCAAGACATTGACAGTGAAGTGTCATAACAGTCAGAATTTACTATCTCATGCTCCTAGTAGTATAAAAATTGAAGCTATCTATTTTAATTGTAAACTACCTATAATATTTTTCTACTAGTTCTTTTTTTTTTAATGAGAACACAGACCCATGAAAATGAGCTAAAAATAAATTTGTCATTTCATTTTATAGGAAATGCATAAAAACCCCCCAACACAACTCTCAGAAATAATGACTGATGTAGAACAATATTTTAAATATAACTGAAGCATACTAGAAGAAAATAAAAAGGTAAATTCTTTATAAAAATAACAATGAGTGGTTTGAATACTGAGATCCATAAAATTTAATTCCTTGAGCCTCTGGGAATTTCACAGCTCACAAGTATCTAACTCACATTTTAAAACTTCCCTTAACTTTAAATCTGTAAGTGAAAGTTTCTTACAATTTCTAAATCATTTAGATGCGTTTGAAAATGTTACTTCTGGCTAAAGAAATTCCTGGAGTTATTTCATTACAAGGATTTGTTCTTTGACTGCTTCTTTTTTATAATGTAGTAACAAAAGAGCAGAGAGAAGAGGTAGGTCTCCAAGTTAATTTCAAAGTTAAAAGATAGATTTTCCATTTCTTATCTGCTGGACATAAAAATTTCTGCTGATCTTTGACAATGTGAATCTTTGAAGTATATTGGCTATTATTTTCTTCATTCACAGGAAAAACTGAAAAGTACATTAACTGGTGCTTTCATTTTCAATATGTGATTCCAAGTGCAGAACTCAGTCTTATAAAGATCTGTAGCTGCTGATAAGAATTAACAGTGTGAAAGATACGCTTGGCCTGTAGCTATGCAGCTTTTTATATCTCATGTAAGATACAGACAAGAATACACAATGTTCAGTCAAGTATTTTATTACTAGGCTGAAAAGCTGTTACATTAGTATGGAAGGTAAATGATAAGATTCAGACCTTTGAGGTGAACAGAGGAAAAGGATGAATCAAAACAAACAGCAGGCTGCACATCTCTTCTAACCAAAGGGAAAAAAGCCACATCTATATTAATCCAAATACAATGTAGACTGATAAACATATAATCTCAGTAGACATGATACAACCTTTCTTTTAGAACTAAGGAAGCAGAGGAGGGAAGAAAAGAACAATTGCAGAGATTATGCACTGTTTATAATTTTTAGATATACCTAGCTGAAGTTAAGAAGAAAAGTGCATAAAAGCTATTCCCTCTTTTGTGGCAGACATTTCCTTTGCTGATTTCAGACAAGGGAACCTTGTAATATCTGAAACTCCAAATCCTACTCCAGAAATTGAACTCACTAGAGCGTAGAGGATTAAGGACTGAAGTGTGATCACCAGAAAGAAGGTCTGAAAAAAGACTTAGGAGAAAGAAAAAAAGACAAAATCAATTGGTTGATGCTTAAAACATAATTAGTTGATTTCTCTGTCTTTTTTCCAGAAAATAAAAACAACATCTACTCTGTCCAAAAATTGCAAAACTTTTCTTTAATGTCTCAATTCCTTGACTGTTAAAACTGATTTTATTTCCCACTGATCTGCATGCACACCAAATTCATATGAGAGTTAAGCATAGAGGAAACTCTTCATAGGCCAGTACACATGGCCATGTACACAGTCAGCTCCCAACTCTTTACCAGGCAGTGCTTCCCACAATGAGTTGGGCTAAACACACACTCACCCCTATGGTGAAAACCTTAATTTCATATAATTTCCTACTCTATGAAAGGCTGTGCCATCAGAAAGAAAACACAGTGCAATTCCTGCAGTTGAACAATTGAGACAGCAGAAATCGGAGGCTCATATATATGTATGACTGGTTATAGTCAGCTATGTTGACACTAGCTATATGTATGACTAGTTATAGAAAAGAAGAAGCTAATGCCACAAAGAAAAGCAGCATTCTTTCTCTGATGATTCTTTTCTGGTGGAGTCAATCTGATCCCAAATTTTGGGCTGTTAGGAAAAAGAAAATATTGGAAGACAACTTAGCTAAATCTGTACCCATACTGTCAGAGTCAGAGTTCTCTTGCTTCAGAAGAACATCAAGCAAAAGAGTGCAGGAAAGATAGACGTTTAAGATATGTAAGGAAATACTATATTCTTCTGTGTTTGTATTAATATCTTGCATTTTTTTTCTTAGGATTTTATTTCTCAATTTCATTCTACCTGAAAATAATCAGAAAAAACAGATTTTCAGGAAGTCAGTATTCCCCTTTAAAACCCTGTCACCTCTAAGGCCTCTTTTTCCTTTCCTTTAAATCGGAAAACCAGAAAGAGCGACACCATAAATCATTGCCTTAAGTTTGGGAAGAAGTGAAAGCTTTGTGGTGGGGTATGGCTAGAAGAATTTTATTTCTGTATTATAATATAGAATGTCATGTTTACATTAGAAAATGAAGCACAGACAGGAAAAGTATCTAACCAAAATAAGGAACCTGTTAAGCAAACAGGTTCCTAGTGCTTTCCTCATTTCTTCAACTCTAATTATTATATCCTGTTTCTCTTATGGATAAGGCAAAATAAATGAAATCATTATGTATTGAAAGAGTAGGAGCCAGGAGTACATAATTGTTTATGACTGCTACAACTGGAAAAAAGTCCCCATTATACTTCTGATTCATTTTCATGATCCATTGACCAGCTGGTATGAGAAGCACCATTAATGAAGCATGAGATTTCATGCAGTTTGGCCGCCCAGCAGGAGATATGCTTCACCTTATGCTGATTCTCTTTTTACTGAGCTCCCACAGCCAGGAAAGTCGATGCGTTAAGGACACACTGAAAAAAAAAAAAAGGATATGTATATAAAATTCAGTCTTCTTTGGATATCACTGACAACTATCACACTGCTTCTTGGAGTGACAGCTTTCAACAGAGCATTGCCCTGTGAAATAGAGTACAGAGCCACACACTGTGGAAGGAAAAGTGTAAAATCAAAGGAGTTTTGTAACAGCAACTATTCAGTGAGGTTTTAGGTATTTTTAACAAAAGCAATCCAGGACTTTTTCTTTCCTATAAGAAGTCAATACTGGAAGCAAATTATATTTTATATATCTCAACTCTCAGTAAAAGTATTAAAAACACATGGAATAATTTTTAAAGACTTTCACATTTACACAAACATGACTATATGGACATATGTGCTTGAGTTTTTCAGCATACCATTGTACGTATTGCCTACATTTTCTTCCAAAACTCATTATACAAGAAACCTCTATGATGCCTCTGCACAACAGGTATGAAATAATGACCAAAAGCCTAAATCTAGTTCAGCTCTCAAAGGTCTTTGTTAACTATTTTACTACTGCCCTCTGCATATCCTGGTCACTTAAGATGAGGGATGAAATGAAGTTTTGTTGAACTGTGTATGAAAATTAACAAATGGTCTCAAAGTACATCTTATTTAATTTTGGTATGCACTTCCATTTTAACATCCCAAACTTGAATATTTGGGATGTTAAAATGAAATAAAATACTACTGCTGAATTAAATAACTGCTGAAACTGTATTAGAAAAATTGGCAAAGGATACCACTGAGGTGTGATTGGGCATCTGAGGGTTACACGTCCCCAGGTTTATATGTCAGATTTCAAAGTCAAGAAGGTACCATTTATGTCTTTGTTCACTGAAATGGGAAGAGAGGATGATCAGTGTCTTGTAGAACTGTTTCTTAGTGGTTCAAAGAGCAATAGAAAGATATAATTTCACTATAGTAAGAAATTCTAAATATACCCTAGGCTATGACAGAGATTATTGTAAATAACTCATGTTATTACAGAGATTAATGTTTGGGTCAAAAGGAATCCAAAGAGTAAGCAGCAAGAAACTTCATAAAGTGGTGTTAATAAATAATGTGGGAAAATATGTGCAGCCTAGTAAAAAGTAAACACATTCTTTATGTTACTCTATGGATTTCCATTATTATCTGACCTCCATTTACACTTTATACCAAAAATTATACCAAATCTATTCCTACCACTGTAGCAGGTAATTTATACAGGGTCAGATGATCTAAGGGAAAAAAGAGGACTAAAATTCAAAACAACTCCTACTGTTCTTTGGCATGACAAACCTGTACATAATTTTTCCTTCCTTTTTAGCTCTGCTGTGGGAATAAGAAGACACTTAAGGCAAAAGAAAAAGCTGGAAAAAAATAGCATCCCAAATTCTGGCTATGCAGAACAGAGTGAGAAATTTATAACAATGAAACCAGACTGGCTTCTAGAAACAACAACAAAGTGCAATTCTCTGAGTAACTGAAAGCAGAGAAATTTGAATTGTTGTAAATGCCTTTTAAAGATTGAAATGTGGGGACTAAATATTATTATAAACCACAGCTGGGTCATTAGGAAATTATGAAGTCATATTAACTCACTAAGATCACAAAGATACATTACAAAACCACAGGAAGCAGTGATGGTAATTTATGTCATATTCTCAGCTAAAGATTTCTGAACAGCTATTAACTACAGTACTTCCACCCTGATGAAGTTTTTAATTTTTTTCCAATCCCCCTTCCTTCCTAGAAAGGGAAATTGTGCCAGAAGACTTTTCCAAGTTAATTACTTGCTGAGTGAAGCACACTCACAGGCTGGCTACAGCTTGTCTCTCTATTTTTGGGTGCCACTCACCACTCCAATGTGTTGTACAAAGTATTGAGTCTGAAAGTATAAAATGAAAAGCAATACTTCCATTTTATACACTAAAATACCAGGGAAAACAAAATGTAGCTTGGAATCTACAAGTGAAATTGGAATTTGCCAATTTTAATATACCTGAACATTGTCATTTTCCTAAAAAATGTTGCAAGACTTTAAATTATCATAATTAACTATTGTCTCAGTTTTCTCATCACTAAAATGCGCCATTTATCATGTACTCTGTATTACAGTTAATACATGAACTGGTGGATAGTGAGTGTTGGGTTTATTTCAAAATTTTTTGGTGTGCCAAAGGTTTGTCACAGCTGTTGAGGTTAAGAAACATATGCCAGAAATTATATTTTAAATACATTTAAATTGTTCTCTAATAGGAAGATATTAAGGATGTATTATAAGGAAATTATCTTTAAATTCTTACATTTATTGGAATAAAATAAAAGCCCCCACAAAAATAAGGCAATTATTAATATGAAATGAAATAATAATGAGATGTCATTTGATTTGAGTTATTAATTGGGTGATAAGATCAAAGTGATACAGATTTATACATATAAAAATAATTAAATTTCCAACAGAAAATTCGAAAACATGAACATGTCATCAATGAATTCAGAGGCTTTCTTTGGGAGAACAGTGAATATTCGTTGATGGAAAGAATAAATAGCTTTTAAGTGTGTAAAAAGATAAAAATAAACTGGACACCTGCAAGACCCTCTTTTTTAAAATATCTAGTCTCTAAAAAATCTACTTCAGTAACATTTTCAGAATATATGGCAAAAACCCAGATGTATCGAGTTTAGTACTGTACTGAAGATAATCAAAATTCAGAACTCAATCAAAGTTGAAATATTTTAAACATAAGTTTCACTACAGTGCTATTTAGATAACAAAGGCAGGTATAATGGTTCTGCAAGGTGATGGAATGAGTCTTGGAAGAGAATTGTGAGTCTGCAAACATAATAACAAAAAGGTTTCTCTGGGTTATGAAATACCCCAGGCAACTCCCTGGAGCCTTGAAGTAATCAGGAGAATATTTTGGTCTGTCCTTTAAATTTCAAAGGTTTTTGTTCTGCAGAGAGAATAGAGTTTCACCAATGACATTTTTTAATGAAACACTCTTTATCTTAAAAAAATTATCAACCAGTTAGTATCTTCATATAAACCTATCTCAAAAGACATCTCTGACTGAATCAAGAAAGGAGGAATGAAGGTTGCTCAGACACAAGTGAAATTATAATGAGACAAACAGTGGAAATTGTTCTAATTCTTTCTCCTGTAAATACAGACCACAAAGAAAAGGAATTTTTGTCTGCAGGATGGAACAGATGATTGGGGTAGAAACAGGTAGAATGCACACTGCTGTCAATAAGCAGCAGGCAACTAACTACTCCTAATAAGGATATCTAACATGCCTTACCTTACCATGGATATAAAAAGGGAGAAAGAAATTAGTAGGAGATAAAATTAGCCAATTATCCTTCTGCAAGAACTTTTACTCATAGAACCATGACAAACCCTGGATGAATCCAAATTATCCAGACTGCCTTTTCTCCTATGTGCTCATGTAGTGACAGAACAAATTCCACAGCACCAATGGGTGCAGTTTATAAGTTAGGAAATAGTAAATAACAGTTTTATTATCTGCTTTTATAAAATATTCACAGACCTTGAGCTGCAGAACATGGTAGGATTTTATGAAGATATCCATGTTCCGAATACCTTTATATTTGACACATATAAATAAATGAAGCATTCCTCTTCAGTGAAACTGCTTTGGCTGCCTATAGCAAACACATCTAAACACAACTGTTTTTAGTGAGATCACAAAAGCAATCTTAGTTCTACTCGTATTGCAAAAAATTGATTAAAATCTCAGGCTTCTGGTTCACTGCAAATGTCATTTTTGTTCATATTTTTCTGATTTGTGGTGAATGGAAGAATCTTAGATCTCTCTTCATTGATAACCATGAGAAATTTTTCCATGCTAAGAAAAAAATTATTATTTCATTAAACTTTAGGAAAAGAACTGTAGATCTTTATTTGTTAATATGCCCAAAATTTTTCATAGGCCTCCTTAAGAGTTGTGAAAGAAGTCATCAAACACAAAAATTCTCAAACAGACAATTAGAAGTTTAATAGACCAATAGACAAATATTGAATATTAGATGTAGAATGCCTAGCTTTCATATTATATTTTTCTTGATAGTTTAGAGTAGACACAGAATTCAGATGGGATCTAACAAGTGCCAAGCAGAGTGCTATAATTGCTCCCTATGGTGCCCTCTCTGTGCCCCTGTGAACATCTCCAGGCTGCCAGGGCACACAGCTGGCTTGTGCTCAGTTTGTGTTTGCCAAGACCTCCAGAACCCTCCCCGCAGAGCTGCTGCCAGTCCCCAGCCTGTGTCCCTACACCAGTGCTTCCTGTCCCAGAGTAGCACTTGTGTTTCAATTTTCTCTATACTCTACTAAGATGATAATTTTCACTCCTTTGTTTCAGTGGTGGTGCATTCAGTCATAGGAAATATAATTATCCTGGCATCACAGACAGCCTACTTCTCAGCAGACAACCAATACTGGGACACAGGTTCTAAGGTGAACAGACAAGTCTTTCAGAAGAGTTGGTTGTGGTTCTACATAGGATGTGGAAGATGTCTCTTCCACCTCCTGAAGAGTGATCCAGGAGCCATAGACAGCTTAAGGCCAGACTGTTTGTCAAATGGTTAAGGCAGGATGGGTCAATTGTGTTTCAGAACTACATTCTTATCTGTACTATTTCTACAGGAAAATCTAAGTGACTACACTGACAACATTTATCCAAGAAATGAATCTCCCTTGGAGGGCAGAAATGTCTGTATGACTTTTTTAGCATGAGGTTATTTTGAGAGTACTGTGACATTTATTTAGGAAATATTTTTAAGGTTTCCTAAATGCTTATAGTTTCTTTCCTCCTAACTTGAATTAATGATAATAAGAACTACTTTATCTTAGAAGCAGAAGAAAACAAGAAAAAGGACCTTAACAATTAATTTTCTTTTTAATTTTAATTTTTTAAATTTTAATTTAGGGGGTGTTTGTTTCTTTATTATAGAGGATCTGTGTACAGGGTCTGGTTGAGATGGAAGTAAGTTTCTTCAGCACCTCTACAGTTCAGCATTTTAGATTTGTGAGTACAAGAGGGTTTATAGCATAGCTGCTTTAATTATTTCTGAATTACTTGCAGAGCATCAAGGCCTTCTCTGTTTCCCACTCAGCACTCCATGCCAGGAAGTAGGCTGTGTATCAGCCAGAGAGAGCTTAGGAGGAGAAGGAGCTAGAGCAATGAACCCAAACATACCAAAAGGGATATACCATACCATATAACATCATGCTCACTTATAAAACTTGAGTGGGAGGCCAAGTTTTTCCAAAGTAACCATTATTCAGAGACAAGTTTCTATCAGTCTGCCAGCAAGAGGTAGTTTGTAATCACATTTGCATCACCTTTTGGATTTTGTGCATTTTTTTTCACTCACTTATTAAAGTGCCTTTATCTTAATCCATGATTTTTTCTTGCATTTGCCCTTCTTGTTCTCTTCCCCAACATCCTGAAAGTGGGGAGTGAACAATTAGCTGGTGGGGGCTTAGTTGCTAACAGGGATCAATCTCTCATACTCTGGGACCAAACAAGGTCTGTTTCTGTAAAATAAGATGCACGTGCAAAACAGAAGATGTTATATCATTACATGCACAAATATTTTTATGATGCAGTTATCTTGCCTTGATCTGAATAATTTTGAATTTTCCTTATTTTTCACATATATCTTTTTTTTTCACTATCTTAGAGAGCATTTTTGTGTTTATCCTAAGGCATCTATGTATTAGTTGCAGTCATCTATGTAGTCAGAATTGTAGTCTTGATCTCCCAAGTGCCATATCATTTCCTGAAAATAAGAATTGCAATTCAATATCATGTAGGCATTTTTAAAGTACTTCAACTATAGAAAACAAGTCAATATATCTAAGTCTTTATCATGAACTTCTTTCAAACTTCTAGAGAATGGAATTAACATTCAAAGAAAAGACTAGACTTGACTCTGAGATGTTTTATAGTTTTATGGTCATTTGAATTGGAAATGAAAAATATTTATTTTCTAGCTTAGAAAGGGTGTCTCATGAGGACATATATATTTATAAGTGTTCTTAACTTTAGAGGTTTGAAATGTCGTGAAAGTAATGAAAGTAATAAGCTCTCCACTGGTGGAGAAAATATGCCTTATATTATGTATCGGCATGAGATCTAGCTGTTATGTAGAATTGAAGTCAAATAAGAACAATTTTCTATCTAATTCTTAATCTTGATTTGGGTTTCAAATTCTTTCTGAAGTTTCACACCCCTGACCACAGTGACAAGATTGAAATTTAATGATAGGCCAAATTATAGTGCTTTCAAAATGAGATTTAAAAAACTCACAGAAAGTCAAAACACTTTTTGAATGTTTTCCAAGGCTATTGATTCCACAGAAGGTGACAGATCCCTCTAATATATTTTCAAATCAATGAAATTTCTAAGACACCTTGACATTTCCTTCAGCAATATGAACAGAAGTTACAGGGTAATCTTGCCCATCTTTCTTACCAGTGGAATAGCTTTTCAATCTAAATGAAGGCTAATTTATTCCTCTGTAAACTCAATATTCAAATAAATTATATATATTTGTCCCCAGACTATGTTCTTCCCTGTTTCAGTTTTGATTTACTTGGCTGCTCCTTGATGTGATTTGCACAAGGTTTGGCAATTCACTGACTCACCATGTCTACTTAGTGCCATAGTTCAAAGATTTTCCATAGAGGACAATTTTCTAGAAATTCATACTTTAACATTTAACAGCTTCAGATATGAAACAGTAATTTAGATTGTTTATTATGAAAATATGTGGCTTTATTAATGAAACCGTAACTGAAATTCTATCCACAATTTGCTTTCTGCTATTCAGAGATCTTGTTGATACCACCTAACAGGGAAATAATGTTTGTTCAAATGACGAGTACAGATTAAACAACCATATTTATCTTTTAGAACGATATTTGGAAGTCTTCTCTTGTGAAAGAGGACATTTTTATTATAACAAAAACAGAGGAAAGGAAGTTTCCAGATCTGAAGGGAGTATATCAGAAGGTTGCTAGTAGGTGTTGTGGGTTTCAGAGAACACTAGTCCTTCTGAAGGTAACCAGTAAAGTGCCTGCAAATAATCCTTACTGTCATGTAAAATTCAAAAGATAAAGCTGTGAAGCACTGAAAAGTTTGAATGTGGTAAAAGTTCCCACTAATTAAAAGAAATGTGTACCGCAGCAGCAACAGGATTTGTGCAAGGGAGTCTCATACACTGAGGCTGTTCTTTAGTTCTTATGCTAGGAACTAAAGCCCCTGGGTTCTCACTTCTCAACAGAAAGTCATCAAGGCTATTGGTGGGTATAATGCTGGGGCTTTTTTCCACAGGAAAAAAAAAATCTTTAATTTCTGTTGACTCTTTATAATTGATTCTGGTATTTAAATGTCACAGCTCTGAACCAGCATCACAGGACGCAGAGCTGCACTGGTGTGAAATAATTAAAAACTTGTGTATCACAGAGCTTGCATTCCAACCTTTAAACAAGAGGTACGAGAAGAATAAGATAGAAATTATGGACACTTTCTGCCCTGGAAGTCAATGATTTTGAAAAATTAGCTATCTAAATAATGTCATGTTTCCTGGAGAAAATTTTGACAAATGAAAACAAAAGAAATTAAATTTGCTTCTTGACAAATAATGTTGCAACACATGGACTTGCACTTAAATAGTGCTGAAGCTGTTTATTTCAGTGTTTAGCCAGAAAACAATGGGAGATAATGCTTTATCTTATAATATATTCCAAGTAATTTTTGGTAGAGAATAAAGAATGGTAAGGCGAGTGAGAAATTGTGATTGATGCCCTTAAAAGTGATACTTTTTTAGGCAAGTTCTAGAAAGGTAAATTTGAGGAAGAAGATGTAAACAAGGAAGCATTTATGGCCTTGTTAACAGAGAATATAAATAAAATTTGTTGCAGGATTTTATATAAATCCCAGGGGGAAAAAAATCAAGTGTAGGTGGTATGGTGTTTCAGTACCTAGACAGGAGTTCAGCTTTGCAAGCAGTCATCAAAGGAGTTGTTTCAGAGGTATTATACAGAATGAACTGAAAGATTAGTAAATTTGTGAATTAATGATGATATACAGGTGGAATTGAATGCCATTCAGGGTGATGATGTCAAAAGAAAATAAGAATACTCTGGGTGGATAAGAACAGTTCAAGACAAGTTTTTAAATAAAGAATGTGGGAAGAAACTGAAAAAATATGGTGTATCCACTGATTTTAATGGTAGAAGAGTAAACAGACATGAGATGGTTATCAAAAGAGCAAAACAGAATTGCCATTAAAGAGATCAGTAGAAGAATGTGCTTGAGACAGAAGAAGAAAATAAGGACATTAGAGGGAAAATAAGATCATTAGAAATGGATGGATAAACCAGGTGTGAGAATTGAAGTAAGAGATAAATGCAAAAAAGTCCCAGAAAACCAAACAAACGTCGGGAAAAAAACCCTTATGAACCATGTAAAACAGTGACTCATCAGATGAATTAGCATTTCTTAAATGAAAGTCTTTCCCAAAACACCTACTAATTAATGCTATACAAATATACATATATTCTGTTTTGAAGTCTTCTAAAATTTTCTGAGTGGTGATCTTTGAAATTGTGTGGTAGGCAATGCTGCCCATTAAACCACTTCCTGCAGTAACAACCACTCCTTCTATGACTCTGTCTTCATAGCTGACCAAACCCTTACTTTTAAGAACATTTTAATAGAGTGGCATTGCTGCAGAAAAGAAGTGAAAATGCTGGAGGGCAAAGTCCACGTACAATGTGATTTCAATTAGGTTTCTGGCCAAGGCATACTTCAGCTTTCACTGAAGTTAAGAGAAGACTGCTACTGATTACAGAGGAAAGGGATCAAAAATGCATGACAAGATGAAGATTCCATGAGATTTCTTTGTCGTCCCCTCCCTTTAATAGAGGGGACAAAACAATTACTTTTTTTTTTTTAGCTTATGTTAAGTTTTGGACTTATTATCATGGATTTTATATATTAAAGATATAAAATGGAAAATAATACATTTTGTTTCCTCTTCTTTGTCAGGTTTTTTTCCTTCTTGTTATTTCATTAGACTAGAAAAATCAGTAGGAAAAAAATTTAGAAGGGTCTTGAGAAAAATAAATCTTAGATGTCATTTAAAAAAAGAAAATTTACCTCTCCCCTTTATTTTTTTCTCTCTTCTGCAAATATTTCTTTTGTCTATTGCATGGTTTAAATACTTGCAGTACTTTCCCTGCATGGAAAGAACTAGGCATGTGTGACCTCTCTGCCCTCTTTGTTGAGTTTAGGAAAATGAAAATTCCTCTATCTTATGCCTTTTACTATTTCCTGAAACAGCTGCCTCTGAATTGAATATAAATGAGAGAAAACTTTTCAATAAAGTGGTGTTAATCAAGAAATGAACAGTTCCTTGGCAATGTCAGAATTATGGTCAGAAAATTTGCCATTTTTGGCGGTATGCTTGGACTGTTCCATTCTACCAAGCCATGGTGATCAAGAATTGTACAAAATACTCTCTTGTAATGAGTATTTCTTTATGGCTTTTATTCAGATGGAAAGGCATTCTGGGCTTCTGATTAGATTAATGGGAATTGATTGATCAGCAAACAAATGCGTAAATAAAAGAATAAGAATACTGAAGATGTCTGTGGTCAAAAGTAATTAATATGTGGATTGTTGGACATTATCAAGATAAGCCATTTAAAATGAAGTTTCTTGCTGATTCTTTAACTGTACAAGCGCATAATGCTCGATTCTCCTTGCAAGACACAGACATTAGAAGGAAATCAGCTGGAACAACAGCTAGTCAGTTTGCTAGAATCACTTCTGTTAGCTCAAGAATAGAAGAAAAATCACCAAGCTATTAAATATGGGGAAAGCCAGACTCTGTAGGATGAATTGAAGATAATTGCAGAAGCATAGGCATCTCAAAATGCCAAACCTAAAAAATTCCTCATTTCCATCCATCAGACTTTCTATTGTCTGCGTCATTATTTCCATATCTTCCAGAATACAATATATTGTGATGAATTGTTGTGTCCTTCCTTTCTCCCTGCTTGCCTTGCAGCAAGCACTAAGTGGCTTCACTACAGGGTACAAGTAATGTGAGGACAAGACAAGGTAGCTTGTAATTTTCACCTGAGTAAACATGTCAAAGTAAACTCTTTTCTCCTTCAAGACTTTAACTTCCACTAGTAACTCAGATTAAAGCAACAAGCACCTTTGCTTTCACTGAGTTTTTATGTTGTATCTTGATTCCACTGAACTAAAAAAGAAATGCAAAACTTTATATTTTAGTTATGTGAAAACCAGAATTATTCTGAGGTAAGAGGTTCAGCACTGCATATTAAAGAGAAGAAAGTATTCCTGTGTCACCTATTTCTTGGCATTTATTATATTTCCAAGCTGTATTTATCTACTTCTCTCAAAAAAATTGGTGTCATTTACTGTCACCAAAACAATCACAAGTTGAGCATTACAGCTTTGCCTAAATAGCAGCTGAAATGAGCTGAAAATACTACTATGAAACACATTCATTTATGAGATGGTGCTTTACAAAAGGCAGGCTGTCAACTTTGTCCTGTAGTCACATTTGAATTTGAAGAGAACTCAAGCAGAAGAAGAAATGAGAAGGGTGAGGGAAAAGTAGGTTAAGATAGGAACAAATACAAGGAAGTCTGGGATTACATAGGGCCAAGTAACTTCTATATAAGCAAGGATTTTTTTTCCTACTATATATAAAATAATTTGGCATAGAGGAGTAATTTTAAAAGCTGTTTTAGTGACAATAAAGTCTTAAACTGTGGCACTACAGATAATTATAATGCCCCATACTTATTTAAATAAATAGGATTCTTTATTTAATCATTCTGACCTGAGACGACTAATAGCTGTAAACCCTTCTAACTGCTTCCCTGAATAGGATTACTTTCACCTGACTGAGTAAACTGACATTTTAAATTCCCCTTTACAATATAACGTGATATGTTCTGTTCAGTGCTGCATTTCTAATGTCCCCTGTCTGAAAGAAGCATATTGTGAATTTCATTCAAAGTACTGAGGCAGGTGTTCAAGTAGATATCTCAAACTAAAAGAAAACACAACAAAAGCTAGGATTTAACTTTTGATGAGGAAGGGGAGGCAAAGAAACCTGCCAACTTGTGCAATCCTTAATAATCAGAATAACACAGAAGCTACATAAACTTGCATCAAATTCATCCACCTAGTATACAAACTTTGTCCCAAAGTAATTTTTTTTTTAGAGTCACAGTTTGCATGAAAAAAAATCACACAATCTCTGCAGGGATTGTCTCTGCTGAATGAAAATGCTCAGATGCAAATCCTGATGCTACTGGAGTGGTAAAAACGTAAAAAATACAAAGACCAGAATTTATGATATATAAAACTGTTTGCAGTTGGAAATTATGTAGGTGAGGAATACAAGAAAATATTACACATATTTCTCAACAATGCAACTCAGTTACCATAATTGAAACTGCCCTTGACATTTAGAATTTGGTTTGGTTACTCAATATGTAAAAATACTAACTTTTCCCAGCAAATCCTTACTGAAGAAAGAATGGATCTTATTTAAGAACTTGAAATATAAGGTAGAGAAAAATTCTTCATGTATGTCAGTTTGTGAAGGTTACATATAACTTTGCACTACTGAGTCATCTCACAAAGTCAAAGGAACAGCTTATCTTAGAAGCCTAACATTTGAAATTAAATGCTACCTTACTCATATGTAGGGTAGCCCACTTCTTTCTTAAAGTTCCTCATCCAAGAAATTATTGCAAAATGTTTTTTCTGGAGGAGCTTTTGTAGAAGTTGCAACTTCTTCCTTTTAAACCCACTGGTTACACAGTTGACTCCAGAGAAAAACAAAACAAAAGGAATGAAAAAAAAATTGGAGAAAAAGTCACTTCAGATAGAAATAGGCTACATTTACTGTATTCTCAAATCCAGAGGACCTGTCCAGTGGCAACATAGGATCCACATATTCAAAGACTGTTGAAATTATTTGAAAGCAGTAAACTGGTGTTCAAGTGAATGAAACCCCAAAACATCCTTAAAATTGGAGGTTAATACAGCAGAGAGAGGAGAAAACTTGGCTCGATAACAGTAATATAATTTTTTCTGAGCTCTGGTGGAATTAGAATTTCAGTCAGGAAGTTTAAATATCCTTCAGAAGATTTTCAAAATTAAAAGTGATCTCAATAAAACCATTATTACATTAATATGTAAATGCTTTTCAGGCCTTCTCATGAGACACTCATTACAAGTTTTCCTCTCTAGCCCCATTGCAAAAGACTTTTGCTAGTTTAGAGTATATGTAAATATTTTAACACCAGTTCTTACTTCTTTTAATATAAATTTTAGCACTATGTTTTCTGAAAGTGCAATGCTTGATCTTTTGACAATTATATCATTACAATAATTTCTTCTTCCAAAGCATTAATATGCACTTCTGACTTGTCCAAACTTCTTTGAGAACTTTCCATGAAAATATTTTAATCATAGAGAAATACAAATCAAAGGCATACTGGAAGAAAATTTTGTTATAAAATATTTATCACAATTTAAGGATTTGTATTATGAAACTTCAAGCTAAACTGAAGATTAAAAATCCCTACTGTTTTTGGGTTATTTGTATTATCTGGATCCTTTGTTAACTCAGAATAATGGGAAAAAAAAAGTGGTGACCAAATTGAAAAGTTTCTATATCTGATTTAGATTTCCAAGTGTATCTTTTGGTTCAAGGCTGAACATTCCATTATGCTGCACTAGAAATAGAAGGTATATTTCTTCAAACACTGTAGATTGCACATTATTGGTTTTATAAGGCGATTTGCATTGTAAGCATATAGTAGGGGGATAGCTACCTCTGTTACCTCATATTTGGGATGGTATATGCAATTTAGACAAAGAGATATTCTCCTGCAGACACATCCAGTTCTCTTTGTTCAGCATTGCCATTCCAGTTATATGCAATTTTATTGTGAAATAGATGGAGTTTTCCCCGGAAAAAAGCATCAGCTGATTTCCCAGTTGATTATAAAGTAGCTGGACTAATGAAATGATTGCTGAAGGCAGAGTTACAGATGCTGTGAGAGGAGAAAAGGAGTAAGAATGGTTTGCTAGTGAGATGGGAACATACATGCATCTATTGGATTAATCAGAGCTCTACTGGCAGCAGAGTCCCATATTCCTATCTCTTGATTCATCTGCCAAAGACACTGATAAACAGTGGCCCATGGGATTGTCACACCAGAGGGAAGAGCAGCATGTAAGGCCATCATGCCATTTAATAGCATGTTAGAGAATTTGACATCTCCAGAAACAAGATATTTATTTATTTTTGAAGGTTAACTATTGATAGGTTGCAAAAACAAAACTTTTAAATATTGTGAGGGTAAATATAATATATTCAGGGTCTTTAAAATATTCTAGATTGGTTAAGACTCCCTCAGTGAACAACTGACTTTTTTTTCTGTTAACTTTGCTTGACATAAAAAATTTACTTCAAATCAAAAGTAATTTCCATGGAAAGTTTCTGCCTTTTGGATTTTTATTTTGGTTTTAATTAAAAAAATTCAAAATGTAGGAAACAAAAAGTAGTTTTAAAAAGTAGCAGGATTACTTTGTTAAATAATTTTCAAATTTGTATTTAAAAGAAAAAAGCTTTTGTTTGTCTCATCATTTAAATTATCCATCAATATAAACAAGTTTTAGATTACATTTTGATGGTCAAAAAATACTTATTTGGGTGGGTTTTTTTGGTAGAAAGGCATAGTATAAGTTCTCCTACCTAAATGAATTAGCCTCCCATATTTTTGCTCATGATTAGGAAGCTGTGCTAACACCGGCTCTGTGCACACCAGCTCTCGGGCACTTGGCAGAATTGATAAACGTGGCACATACCATCCACAGTCAGACGTGCCACTCACCATGCAGCAGCAGTTTGGCTGTGTCTGAGAAGTCTTGGAGCTGGAATAAACATACTGCACTGCTGATCCACTTGTGAAGAATAACACTGAAGCAGCCAGTCAAGCTGCAGCAGACGCGACTACCCCTACAGGCTTCAGGATGCCAAGAAACCATGGACAAGGGACTAAACCTCTCGAATTTTGTGTATTTTCTTCCTCACACAGACATAAACCTTGATACATTCTTGTTCTGCATGCAATTGTCCTGATGTAACCATAAAAAAAGAGAAAACGTGCATCAACTCAGAAAACACAAGCAAAGTTAAATAAAAGAAACATAGACTTCTGTTTCTCTCCCACAAAGAGGCACTGAGTTTCACATCATCCCAAAAATCATGCATTCTCTTTCAGTTATTGACATTTCAGTGGTTATCATTACAGTTTATCAGGACTTACATTCCTGACATAAGGAACATTATACAGGAAGTGCTCCAGTGCTGGGCAAAAAGCGGGATGGTTTGAAGAAGGATTTAGTACAAGGATGTGATCACAAGTGGGAAGGAGAGAGGAGCAACACTGATATTTTAAGGAATCTGGAATTGCTCTGCATGATGCAGTCACAGTGCACACCAAAACATTTGAGAGTTTCCAACTTTTCTGTTGGGGAATTCACTTCTTTTATCACCTTATAGTCCATGCCAATGCTACAAAGTGCTAATGTGCTTAGGTGATAAAGCATTAATCAGTGAGTACTCAGGGAAGAACTGGGTGTCAAGTTACTTCTTTAAAGTTTGATGTCTAAGCATCAAGTTTTCATTAATTCATAAATAAAATAATGCTTCTTGAAATGTATGGACTGCTTTCTTTGACCAGTGCGAAAATTGTCCTCTTCTGGCAGCTATCTGCTCACTGTGTTTGCTGTATTCACATTGTGATCTGGATCAGTTATTTGTTTTCCTTCCTTTTTTTAATAAAGGTTTGCATCTTGAGAGGGACTGTCCTGGAAGCCAAATAGCTGAATCTTGTAGGATTCATCACCACATATCTTCATAATATGTAGATTCTGTAAAAAACATGCCATCTGATTTTCTGATGTACTGGAAAACTGGAAAAACACCACAGGAAAACAAATAACCCCCTCACACACACATTGCAAAGGCTCAGAATTTTCTCACTGAGAGATCTGAAAGCATTGCATGCTTGCTCACCACACAGAAGATTTCTCAGTCTATCTTCACTAGCATCCATTATTTCTTCATTTGAAGCTCATGCTGAGTTAAAAGACTGTTTTTTTGTGTAAAAAGGCAATAATTGATAACATATTTGTATATGAGAAGAGAGTTTTATTATCTTGAAACAAGCAATTAGACGGGAAGCAATGGTAATGTCACATTGACAATACTAATATGCATAAAAAGGAGAATGAGCTAATCTTTCAGTGTCAAACACAAATCTGTTATTTTAATGTTGTTCCCAATACACTTAAATAGTAACATTATCATCATGTGAAGTTTATGTTCAATTTTACGTATATACTTAAAATATCATATTTATTTAGTATGAATATACTTATTATTTTTCCATGCTGCTTTGAAAAATATTCTGTAATATCATACACCAGTTTCAAAGAGTTGAAAGGATAGCTTAATTTATAGCCTGAAGCTATACAAACTTGATCATGTCAGTACAGCAGTCAGGAACCAATTTACCTGTCCTTTGAGATTTTTTGACATATCAAAATTTCCCCATTCAAAATGAGTCCAGAAAAATCAAAATCCCTAAAATAAAACCATAAGAGCCAACTAATCCTTCAGTCCATACTTTTTTTTATATCCATACTTGTTTAATTTCACATATTGTATCTTGCATAGACAACAAAAGCAACAACAACAACCCACACTACTGACTGACTGTTTTAAAATATTTTTTTTTTAACTTGGTAATTTTCATTCATATCATCCACTGGCTTTTAATTAGGATCTTTTAATACCAAAAAAAAAACCCCATCCCAAATAAAGAAATATTAGCACTATTAGAGTCAGCTCTATTTGCTAAATCCCCAAATATTCACAGAGAAGGGTCATGGAAAATTGATTTCTCACCAGTAAGAAGATGTGATTCCTGCATCTGGGTATGTGCTTTAAGGCAATTATTGAACTTAAGAAACAACACACTCACACACACACACGAAAAGAAAAAAAAAGAATCAGAGTATTATTATTTCTCATCTAATTATTAAAAATCTGCTGTTACTCTACATTTTTTTGGAAGCCAAACTCATATCCTTGGATTTCTAATTCTAAAAAATACATTCATTCTGAGAAAATGGGGAAACTAAAATATATATTCAGTATTAGCAAGCACAAATCATGCTAATAGTAAATCCTAAGCAAACAGTTTCTTAAGTATGTCCACAAAAATGTGGACAACTTATGGCAGTTATTTTCCTGTTTGCCCTGTGTTTATTATTTACATTTTGTGCATTAAAATCCTATTGTTTATTAAAAATGAATTAGTGAACTCAAACCTTATGGCATCAGAGGAACACAACAGAATGAAACAGAAACTGTCAGAATAAAGCAAATCTGCCCTGAAGCCCTATTACTCTGAGGCTTTATGACTGCCTGCTGCTTGTGCTAAGATGTCAGCAACTGAAGAGTTGTAGGTTTGGGATATTTCTAATCTCTAAATGCAACAACTATCAATCAAAGGAGAAATTACATTTGACTAAATGAGTGTGGTTCTCCTTTGGGGTAAAGGAAATGTGTCAGAATTATCACAGAGAGGCTGGCATAGCGTCTGGGCTGCCTTAATTCATCTTCGAGGTCTTTAATGTCTCCAGAACAGTAGTTCACACAGACCACATGCTTTTTCTGACACATTGAGCAATTTTCCAGGAAACCTTGTTTTGCTCCACAGTACCACAAACAGTTTTAGGCAACTTGACATAGACTGAGTTTTATCAATGGTCTAATTTCTCTAGGATTTATATTCTCCTTAATGCCAGCACGGGTATTTGTCCTTGGGATAAATTGCACATAGGTGGAATTTTTAATAAAAAAATTTTCACTAGGATTATGAATGGCACTGTGGTTAAAATTGCAGTGATAATACATATTTTAAAGCTAATCAGTAAAATGTAGAATATTATCAAATTCTTTTCTCACTCTTCCTGCATCCCTAACTTGAAAGAGGAACAAATTCAATTTAATCTTTTAAGAAGCTTGGCAGAAGGTATATAAACTGAAAGACAACAAGACAAATAATTTAGAATTGACAAAAGAGAAGTGAGCCTTGAAAAAAATCCCAGAGATTAGTTTTAAAGGATGCAACTTGTACTAGGGGAAATCTAGCAGCCCCTGGTAAGCTAGTCCCCCAGTGATTCTGGCCACAGGTCTGAAGGATAAACAATCATCTCATTTTTCCTGACTTGAAGCACCCTTTGGGTGCACTAGTTTTGCAGCTTAGCACAAGAAAATTAATTTTGCAATGCAAGCTCTTCAGACTCATGCAAATGAAATTCATTTAATTGAGCCCCCTTTTTAACAATCCTATAACTGTTTTAGTGTGCTATAAAACATTCATTTGCAAAATAAAGAGCAACAGAGTGGTTCTTAGAGCTTAGATGCAGGAGAAGAGAGTGCCGTTCCCCTCATACCTTCTCAGAGGGAAGAGGAAAAGGGCAGAGCTGTAAGAAGAAAGCAAGCATTGAGGGAGCATTACACCAGGGATCTTGTTTGAAGGGACCAACAAAAGGGTGGCCACTCCTTTTTTAATCACAGAATCACTGAATATTTTGCATTGGAAGGGACCCACAAGAATCAACAAATGCAGCTCTTAAGAGAATGGCCCATACAGGGTTCAAACCAACAACCCTGGTGTGATTATCACTGTGCCCCAACAAACAGTAATCTCAGAGAAACTGAGCTAATCTTCCAGTCAATGTGTGGGGAGAGGAATTGTGACAGGCAGTATGGTAAGATCAAGCCAGTCACTGAATCTGCGTATTTTATGGCAAAAGAATTGTTAACGGTACACTGTATGAATGCTGAATGCATTAAGATTACAGCACAGGCATTTCTTTTATTCTTTTGAGTACTTAAACTCTAAGCTTTGCTCAGAGTCATTTTCATAAACAACTGGATAAGTTTGGAAAATTACATTTACAACAGAAAATCAGCAAACCCTATGTCAAAACAGTAAAATGATACCGCTACATAAAAATGCTTTGTTATATATCTGAATGGCTAAGAGTGCCTCAAACCTGCAGATTTCCTTACTACAATACCCTCAGCTCTGCTTGACTTGAGAGGATAGAAGAGAATCACCATATTA
The DNA here is from genome assembly GCF_037042795.1 of Molothrus aeneus. Classification (NCBI taxonomy): domain Eukaryota; kingdom Metazoa; phylum Chordata; class Aves; order Passeriformes; family Icteridae; genus Molothrus; species Molothrus aeneus. The sequence continues at coordinate 73,941,330 of NC_089646.1, forward strand.
ACACCAGGTACACTAAATACATCAGTTTATCCTCAAGGCAATGCTGTAACTTTTCTGCATATGATGAGGGTGATTTCTTAGTAGCAACTGGACAACAATGAAGTTTGAAAATTTGTACTGAAATTTGAGCAATAATAATTCTTAATAATTCTTTAGTCTTAATATTATTTGACCACAATATCTACAATCAAAATTACAGACAGAGTGAGTTTCTAGAAATAACTAAGGCTATTAAAAATGTTATACTGTTATTTGTAAGAGATAGAAATTATTTGTTAACAAAATCAAGGAAAAATGTTGCTGGCACCTTAATTATTACAGCACATTACCTGGAGCTTGCATTGCTTATATCTATAATTTAACGTTTTCAAGAAAGATGGTTTGCTTGGTTTTGGGTTTTTAATTTATTTATTTAATTTTCCATACTGCTACAGCAGATGTAATTTTAATTCTAAATTTTCTTCTTTATTTTTTTCAAAAACAAACTTTTAAAGGGGATGTGCACAACAAGTGAGGTCAGAAATGCTACCAGTTAGCTTTTCTGGCTCATCTTTTCAGAGTAATGACTTTGGATATATTTTATTTTAACTCCAGTAACTTCATGAGTTTTGCTTTTTGGGTGGGTGCATGCTTCTGGCCATTCTTTTAGTTAAGTAAGAATATTTCCTAAAGACAGGAGGACCCCATAGAGAAAGAAATGGGAAATTGGTAGGATTTGAATATATTCATGTGATTTGCAACAAAATGTGCAAGTCAATGGAAATCTTTTATTATTACTTTACCTTCCTGACCAATGTGTGCAACAGTCATTAGTCCTGAATGCAGTGGTTAGAGCTGGGAAATACTGAATGTCTCCTGACAAGATGGAAGACAGCTCAACATTGTCAAAGGTGTGCTCCACTTTTGCAGATGGTCTAATGATGTATGAGGAAAAAAACACTCATTTAAGCACAGGTGGTACTTGTACTGCAAAAAGATAGCAGGAACAACAAACGAAGGAAACCAACAAAAACTAGCGAAAAAAGGCCCCAAAAACCCCACTACCACTGCCAGAAAAAAAAATTTAAACAACCCAAAAAACCAAAAATTTTAATAATTTTAATAATACTCTCCTTCCCATCAAAAAAAACCACCACAATCAAACATAAAGATACAAAATAGATCCATAGGAAAAACTTCTCAATTGGTAGGCAGTGCACTAAAGTTCTGCTGTTATGTCAAAGAGCAGAAGGCACACATTGCCTTCCCACTAACCAGGGCAATGTGGCAACAATTTAGCTTTGAACAAGTTTCTGTTCAAAGTGGTCTGAAATCCATTATCATCTAGGGAAGATACAGCACACAAAGGGAAATTCCCCTCAGTTATATGACTGAGACAAGTAATTTCAGCAGTCTCATATGTGCTGTTCTTTCCCATTCCTTCCACTCACACTAAGAGATCTATGACTATTTAAACTGCAAAAGGGAATCATAGAATAGTTTAATTTGGAAAAGACCTCTGAGGTCATCAACCATTAACCCAGCACCGCCAAATCCACCACTAAACCATGCCCCTAAGCACAACACCTGTATAGATTAAATACCTACAGGAGTAGTGAGTAATCTGCTTCCTGGGGCAGCCTGTTCCTGTGCTTGACAACTCTTTCCATGAATTTTTTTTTCCCAATATCCAACCTAAACATACACCCAGTAATGTAAATCAGTGTCTTACAGCATGCTTTCAAAGCATCTAGCATAATATGTTATCAGGTTCTACAAAAGCCCACTATTCACCACAAAAATAAAAACAGGTAATAGTAATGGCTGATTGTGACAACACTCTATTGGAGATTCATTCAAACACAAGTTTAAAAAAAAAAAGCTGCATCTAAACTACATGTTGTATGTCTGCTACAGCAATTTGAATATTTTGCTGTTTAGAGGGACTCAGAAACAAAGTACTCCAGCACTCCATCTGGCCTCCATCCAAAGAGGATGCTTATTCAATGCAGGATGATATTTTGAAGCTTGAGTTTTTCCGTGCCTCCTAAAATAATGCATTCTTTGAGCAACCTATATTGCTTTTCACTAACATGCTAATATCTTTTGGATTTTGAATAAATAAATTTGAATCTGAATAAATTTTGAATGCTTTATTAGACAACAAGATAGCTAGATGATCAGGCTGCACATTTGGATACATTTATCTAATCTGTTTTCGTCTCATTTGACTCTTCTTTTTATTCTTATTGTGATCTATTCTCCCTCCTGTTTGTTTTTTGGTTTTTTTCTCCCCATCCTTATACCTAACTTAAGGTGCTTGGAAAACAGAAAAGGTACTAAATCCATGTCATGTAAAGACAATATGCAAACAAAAACATATAGCACTTTCATGTTAACCTTTACAAGTTCACCTGCTGCTGTGTGCACACTTACAGAATGTGGTAATGAGGTTTCTGTTAACCTCTTGTAATATCCAGAAGTTCAGTATAATTTTGCCAGTATTTCCTGTGATATTTGTAAAGAACACTTTAATTTACATAGAGCCTCCCACAATGGGAACTCCTTTAACAATTTTGCTCCTCTGCTTAGAGTAATATTTTCCAAAAATGTGTGTATATTAGAGAAAAATGATTTCATGGAACTTGAGGCCACATATTTTTTCTAGTTAAAATAAATCATGTTAAATCAATCAAAGCTTTATGAAAATAAAGTCCAGGAAAGCAAGCACTCTGTAGTTTACAGTCCCATAAAAGAGAGTATAGGGTTTTCATAATAAAAGAATAGAAATATAAACATGAGAGCATATAAGTAATTCTCTTGCTTCTCTTCTCCTATCAGAGAGCAATGCCAGAGCTGACTGAAAAAGAATTTTTGAAGTAGTTGGGAGTGACTTTAAAAAACAATCAAACCAAAATTAAGGTCAAAAAAGATAATAATAAAAAAACCTTAGAGGAATAAACATGGTAGTTTTGTTTCAATGCTTTGCTTGTTTTTCTACTAAAAATATTTTAATATTAATATTTTATTTAATTAGCAAAATCTCAATCATCTGCATATCTCTTATGCATGCACGTCTAGTTAAATCTATCTATGAATTCACTAGAAATAACTGTTTTGACCAGGTCAAACGATTTAATAGCACTGTTTTCTTCTCTCAGTACTGATACATTTCTATTATTTACATAGCTATCTTGTAATTCATCAGTATGGCAAAGCCAAGCTCTGAGGTAAAACTGACCCTGGTGTGTTTTAATAAATAACAACATGCTAAAATCTTTTTTCTTTACCTCTTTTTTTGGCTGCACTTTCATTCTTCCCTCCCTATCATGATGACTAGGAACATACTTAGGTATAAACCTGGGGAAATTATCTACCTTGGATAATTGGCATCATGGATCACAGAGATCTTTTCAGACCTCTGGGACCTAGAGGACAGGATTCATCTCACCCACCATAAGCAGTAGGAAGCTAGGCAAACAGTTGACTTTCTCAGCAAGGTTCCCTCCATAGCCCGTGAGAGTAAGAAAAAATCCAGATGAGGTTGCTTAGCAACTTGAATTTTCTTCAAATAGCTATCTTAAAATGGGATGAATTTTCCTCTGGAGACCTCCTTCTCCATCCGCTGATTATCCATGAAATAACTTCAAGTGGCTGTCTAACTTCTGGACCAGTAAAAGAGGTGAAATTAATTTTACCTCAAGATCCAATTACAGCACAATCAGAGTTCTGGTTGTGCTCCAAGGACTATAGTGGAAGAAAAGTTGAATATTGCCACACAGAAGGTGAAGAATTTAATCTAGATAACCTCAAGTAAAAAGAATATATATTTCCCAAACTGGGGAAGCACAATGGCATGTTCTGAGAAGATTATGCAATTTTCCACTGTTTTACAGCCATAAAAAGAGAGCAGTCCAGAGGAGGTCTGGGAATAATCTGCACTGACAGACTAAGATCATTGTTAATAGACTTATTTATCCCAATTTAAAAAGAATGAAAGCCAATTTATTCTGTTTTGGTTTCATCCTTTACCTTGTTGTATCAAGGGGCAAAACATCATCTGACAGAGCTTTGTTTCATTTAAAAAAAAGGTACTGCTCCTGCTTTTCACTGTGTTTGAAACCAGTTTCTTCTTCAACTCTCCTCCCCCAATTTTCACTAGCTCTTCACAGCTGTCAAATGTCACACACTCTGAGCAAAGAATTTAGGCATGAAGCTTATGAAGAAATGACAGTTAAAAAGTTAGCAGTTTGTCTTAATCAATTTTTGAATGCACATACAAAGCTCCTAAGGACTCAAGGTATAGAATTAAGGATGGAAATTTCATGTGGAGCTAAAGTGCTTTCTAACTGTTCCTTAGCAAGTCACAAATATTGCAGCATTTATTTTCAGAAATTTTCACTCTGTCTGTGGTTAGAAGGTGACATTTACACTGCAGAGCACTTGACTTGTGTCTCTTCTGAACCTCAAGCATTTCTACAGAAATGGTTGGGTGGAGTTATTTATTTTGTGTGTGTGTGTGTGTGTGTGTGTGTGTGTGTGTGTGTGTGTGTGTGTTTGTGTGTGTTTGTGAGTGTGTGTGTGTACACCTTCATGAGGCTGGGGGCAGTTTCGGATCAACGTGTCTGATCTAAGATGACGGCTTTGCTGTGGCCCACCAGAGACATGTTTCTCTGACAAGAAAGGTAGAGTGGTTTATGTTTGTCCATGTAAATGACACAGTTTCTAAAAGGCATTTCATGCTTTGTTTATGCACTTCTTTTCTATAGAAGGTACTCAAACACCATTGTAGATTTGGTCTTCTCTTCTGTAAGCAGTGCACATGGAGTCTCACTCTCTGCTGCAATGTATGCTCCTTTGTACTGGCCAGAAGAATTTCATGTTTTTAGCAATATTTAGGAAGCCTTATCTTTTTAATATTTACAGGTAAGGAGGATTTTTTTAAAATTGAAATTGAACTCAGGTTATCCAAATCAAATTATTTCCTTGACTTTATTTCTGTACCAAAAGAACAGATAACTTCCTTATTTCATCTCCGCAGATTAAGCTAATTTGTTTTACAAGAACACTTTGAGAAATTGTATTGCTATTGCAATTAAATGGTTAATTACTGTAGAAAGGCCAAGAAATTTTCCATTCAATGTGATTTTTCAAATTTCTGTGAAATGAGAAGTCTTATCCCCAAGCATAAAGTTTCAAAATATTTGCAGAATAAGACACAAACAATATCTAGATCATGTCAATCAAAACAAATTATATAATTTTGAAAGATTTAACTTTGAGCAGGAATCCTATGATCACAATTTTACTACTGTATTTCTCAAATCAGAAGCACAAGTAACCCTGAAGATATCATAGCCTAATCCAATGATCTGTGTGGCACAGATTGCTTTATACATGTGTTTTTACTTCATTGTTTTTAAAAACAGCTCAGAGTTTAGCAATGTCTACTTGTCCTTATCATGTTTTGGTCTTGATATGGTCTTCCTTCCCACATACATGCCTTCCCTCCTCTCATGTCTTTTTTGGGAACTTGGAGTCATATACAGAAATATAACTCCCCTTCAAACAAGACAGAGTGGCTGTTCCTTGCATAATTTTATCAAAGGAAGAGGCACAATTATGGGAAATAAAAGATTTCTTATTGTCTCTCTTATGTCCTATCCTTTGGATAGTATATACATAGGCTGGGGGCAGCCAAAATCTCATGCTGATTTAGCCATGGCTGGGAGGAAATTGTTAAAAGCAGAAGAGTGGTGGGTGAGGAGGATGATATAGATTCTCTCAGGTGCTACTGGGAATGCCAAGGCCCAGAGAACAACAGTGTGGGAAACCTCACATATTACGCCTACTGCTGTTTGTCCTCTGTCTGTTTTGAGAAGAATCTCTGTGTGGATATGATGTAGGTGTTTTGAGAGACTCAAAGGCATTCTCACAGACATGTTTGAGCTCCTTGTCTTGGGAGAGAGAAGGCCAAAGCTGAGGAGATTTCAGGATGGTGGTAAACGACACTTGCCAGGCCCTTGATAAATGTGTGCAAACAATGGGCTCACTGCTCACTAGGATGAGCTGAGCCCAATGGTGGCTGTGGTCTGACTTGGATGTCGCCATCCAGGTGATTTAGGTCCTCTAGATAGGGAGCAAAGAAATAAATTTACTCTGTGTTTCAGCCGTGATTTTGTGGTTGTTCCAGCTGCCTGCCTGTGTTGACTCATACAGTAATGTTCCAGCAATCTTTCTAAGTCATACACTTGACCATATTTTTTAACAAATGGATCATTTAAAGACTTTCAAAGAAAAAATAGAAGAAAGCTGGGAGAAAAGCTGGAAAAAAAGCTAATAGCATTCTTCTGAATTGATTGACTAAGTGAAAATACAGATTTTGTTAAGACTAGTTTTTAAACTAGTGGTCATTATTCAATCCAGTTTCTTTATGTTTCATAAACTTAAAGTCTCTGGTGAAAATTAGCAAAGCTGAAGTTACAAAATTGTTGGCATTGTTCTTGAGAATCTCTGGAAGCCTTTATTTATCTATATGTTTCTTGATTGTTCTATTCTGTTCAGAACTGTTCTTTTTTGTCATCACACGGTCTCTTATTTGAGAAAGATTAAATACATATTTAAGATTTATGACAAAGGAAAAAACTCATATTGAAGTCGCATAATTAAGAGAAGTTTTTACTACCAAACTGCAGGCCAAGTTTTCCTTACAGATCCTAGGACATGTGGGGACAGAGATTTGTGAAAATTCAGGTCTGCCCTGGCTTTTCAGAAATATTGGAAAAGATGAAATAGCAGTCCCACCAGCAGACCTAGACATCATATTCTGACAAAATATAGATGGAAAAACCTAGGGATAAAAATAGATCATTACTTTCCCCCTCTGAAGTTTTATTTGCACTTAGTTCTGTTTAAACAAGTTAAGTGTAAATATGTCAGGAAAAGAAAAACTGATGGGAAAAAGTGATTGAACTCAGAATGATTTAACATGGCAACCAGCCCAACTCCATGTGCACTTCTGAGTGATCTTAGCCTCTGTGAAACAAGGAAATGTTTAGAATTTCAATGAAGATTAGGTATGTAATCACTGCTTCCTGCTTCCCATGGATGCTAGCTGACAAATCTTTGTGAAGGTAAAGAAAGAAAGATGAATAGGGGTGAAAAGAGAAGAGGCCTGATTCCAAGAGACTTCATAAAATATAAAACTGAAGTACAGCCTGTCTTGCAATACAAGCGTTCCTGCCTTTTCCTTTTGGTGCACTTTCTGCTTTTCCATCTTTTTCCACTGCCTACTCTTTTTCAGAAGGAGAATTTTGTATTCCTCCCCTATATGGAGTAGCCTTCTGTGTGTTAGAGCACAGCCTTAGATTTCCACCCATCTCTCCCTATTTGCTGTCACTCCTACGCTTTTTCCTTTTTGGCCTACTTTTGATGTATATTCCACTTACAGTGTATATTGCAAAACTTTTTATCCCCATCATGCAACACTACTTGCATTAGAAGTGCTCCTTTTTTCTGTAAATATATAGTATATAATTTCAATATTTCCTCCCTATAGTAGTTACAGTGCTGTATTTAAAACACAATTAAAAATAGATATAAGAGAGCAGGCCTTATGCTGTCTAATAAAGTTGCTTGTTTTACTACAAACTTGTAGATGGCATCAACATCAAATGGAGCCATTTCCATTTATCTGAGTGTCCTATGACTGGTATTGAGCAGACCTATGCCTACCTTTACACAAGGGCCAGTTCCCCAGATGCCACTGAATAAGCTCAAGAAAATATTATGAAAAGATACTTTGCTCATCTTTGCAGTTTCAGGGATTCCTTCATATCTGGATGGTCTCCTAATATTGATTAGAGTAGCCACAATGTTCCTGAACAGAAGCCAAAAGAATAAAAAAAAAGCAGTACAATGAAAAAAGTAGAGCTATTACTCATGCCTTTTTATCATCCAGACATCTTCCTATTAAGAAAATACCTTTTAGGATCTGCAAGATTTAAATCTGCACTGGGACCTTAGGACATCAGAAATATATACACTTGTCAGTAGCTTTCCTTTTTGTTCTCCCTGGGACAAAAAAGTGTACTAAACATTCTTTTACCCAGTAGTTCCATTGCTGAAATGGACATACTGTGGAATGAAAATCCTAATTAGAACTTTGCTTTATATGTTTTACCTGAACTAGAGTAATTGATTTTGTTCTAGTTCTGGATTTAGCTTTCTGATATTCTAATATTAAACCCAATTCTGCACACTGTAACACATATGCAAATATTGCTTTCATGGACATGCAGCATTCAGAGAAGACCTAGTTTGTCCAGATCCCAATTTAACTGCCACTTAATTCAATGGAAAGGCTCTGACTGGTGTCTGTGAATTTCATCAACCCATTAATAACTTCAAATGGGATCTAATGATGAATTAGTTCTCACTAGGTGCAGTGAGAACTGTGAATATGAGTCTGTTGAGCTCATCAATGATAGTACTAAAGCAATAACATGAGCCTAAAAAAACCCTTGGATTTCTCACTTGGCTATTTGATGCAAATCTTCCTTTTGTTGTAGTACAGTTTCAGCACCAGATTAAACCCACATCTTTTTTCACTCCAACTACTGAAAGCACAGCCCAAATAAAATTTCATAACTAGCCTCATGATTCATCTTTTTAAGAAAGAAAGTGTTGGTACTAAATTAATTATGCTACAAGACAACTGCACCTTGCAGCATTTCCTGCCATTCTGTTGGTGCCCACAACAGATATCATCATGGTTTGTCAGTACAGAAAGTAATGGCAACCAGTTTCTGGAAGTTCCATCACAAATTTTTATCTTATGTCATTGACTGTAATAGTCTTTAGCACCCATGAATCCACAAAAAAGGCACAAATAGCAAAAAAAAAAACAACAAAAACCAAACAAAAACCTCAAAACTTAGAATACTCAGTGTTCTTATTTTAGTAAAAAATGTTATGCTTTAATTGAAAATGATAGCTCAAGCAAACCACAATATTCTGTAATATTGAACATCTGGTGTCATAGTAGTGAGCAATGATTACTTGTACTCAAGCAGGCTGCTCTAGAAACCAAGAAATTCTTTATTGTTGCTGGCAAAACTGTTTATTTCTGTGAATGACTTGAACATTATTAGTCACAATTCCCAAAACATCCCTTGCAACTTCGTATTAGGTTCACTTTCAGGTACAGCGACGAGCCTATCATTATCATTAGCTGTAAGTGACACTAGAGCTGTAAAACTATTGAGAACACAGGGAAATCTCACACACATTGCTTTCTTTCACCTTAAAATCATTTGTCACTGTAGTAGCCTTAGAGGATAATTTTGCATTCTCCAATGTGTATTGCACACCAATGACACTGTGTTGCTAGTATAGATGTTTAGGGTAATTTGTTTTTCTCCATATAATCCACATGTTAGGGGTATACCTTTACCCCTGTTATTAAAACAGACCAAACTGAGCTGGTTACATGAGCCTCTGTATTTAAGCCTCAGTTAATAAGAGGGTGCTTAACAAAGCCCTCCTCTCTGAACCCTCCCACTGCATTCACTTGCAAATCACTGTTTGGCTGGCAAAGCCGCCGTGCTGTCCCCCCCAGCCCCAAACCTCCTCACGCTGAGCACTGCGGCTCTATCAGCAGCAACATCTCGGTGAGGGGCAGCGACACCTCTCCTTGCGAGGGACGTTTTTTATTAATCAGGGGCACTGAAAGGAAACCAATCAGACAGAGAGTCCCTTTGGCTCCTGCTCGCTGCCTGCCTGACTTAAAAGTGATGCCGGGAGAGAGGGAGCCCTAGTGAGAGGCGAGTGCATTCCGCGCTGGAGACACGGGAACATGCAGAAGGCAGGATGCAGGTAGAGAAGCAGCGCTGAACGGACTGAACTGGGCTCACACAGACAGCCTGGGTGAGTAGATCAACTTTCTGTAGCATGAGAACTGCCGATAGCAAAAGAACAGATGCTTTCTTTAGGAGTGTCTAAAATGTTGAAGATTCCGTACAAATACTTTTTAGGGAAGGGGGAGTGGAGGGGCAGTGTCAGCAGAGCACTTTGGGGATATTTCTCTTACAGAGTTCAAAAAACCCCCAACCCATTAAATTGCTGAAATCTAAACTTCTGATACTGTATATGTGATGACTACTTATGTACCTTAAAATATTAGCAATGCACATGCTCTTTGGAAATACTGTTTGATATGAATCAGTTTTTCCTGCCATATAGGAGTAACAATATAGCCTAACTTTCGTGCAGGATGCTGTCCAGATAGAAGCAATACCCCTTTTCTTTTTTTCCCATGTATGTGTTTGTCAATACATCTAATAAAAACAACCTTGGTTAAGAAGGATGAAAAAATAGGATGTCTTTGTTGCTACTAAGAATGAAGTAGTAACACTTTTTTGGATTTTCTTTAGTGAAAGTAGCAAAATTAGTGGGATTTTTTTATATGTTTTATAGGGGGAAGTGCAGCTCAGGGTTCAAAAAGATTGAGAGCTGAGGTAGATGCCCCTTTGGATATCTGTGGCAGAAAGTCAAAGTCAACAGGCTTAAAGTACAAGGTTGCTTTCCAGAAGTCCTTCCAAACTACCTTGTCAGCCTAATATATATAATCAGAGAGTCCCACAGAAAGCAAGGCAGAAAGTGTAAAAGGTCATACTGACCAATTGACACTGAGGTAACCAGCAGAAAACCACTGAATGACATTTTGCCTTTTCACATGCAAGAAACATGCTGTCACGTGTGTTCAATTTCACTGTATGAGCTTCAAAGAAAGAATGATGTACATGAATTAAAAGGAAATTAATATCCCTTCCTGTTGTAAGGCAATATGGATACAGCAGCCACTCACCTTGTCACAGATTTAAGTCATAGTTAAGAAAATAGAATGGTATTTTCTTAAAATACTTTCCATTTTCAGTAGACAAATTTATAACCAATGTATGAGTCTTGCTCTGATTAAAGGGATAAAAGCAATAAAACTAATATTTTCCTGAAACCACAGCAGGATTATGCTGCATTGATCAGTACTACACTAGCTACCCATGCTAAGGATAAAAATGGATAAAAATGCAAGTGTAGTACTTGCACTAGTTTTGGAGATGAGATCAAAAGGTTTGTTAAATAATATTAGTCATAGTGAGGGGAATTACCAATGACAGATCTTTAAAAATCATTGTCTCCAAGTAGTTCTCCATATCTGAAAGGATAATTTTATTCCAAAAATATAGTGAACTAATTAAATATTCAGAAGATTTGTGTTATAATTTGTCTATGACTATTAAGAAATTTATTTGTGAATTATGTTAGTTGTTAAAAAAGCATATTGCTATCTATATGTCAATTTGACAGATAAAATATATTGTCCTGTCATTTGTATTTCACTGTGTAATAATGTAAATTCAAGAGAGAATTATATATGTTTACAGCTATTGTGATTTTCTATTAACAAAAATATAAAACATTATACAGTCAAATGTCTGTGAAATAAATAATTCTTGGTTTCAGCTTTTTTAAGTTAGGTAAATAAGATTAATTTTAATGGAGAAATGTAACTGTAACTGTATCAGTACTATTACTAGTTGTACCTAAAACAGTTGCCAAGTCTTTTTAAACTTGATGGAGTGAGTTCAAGAATCAAAGTTTTTCATATGTTTATTGCCTGAACTAAGTAGAGTTTTTCATTTCAGAGATTGTCTCGTAGCCATTATTGTAGAATGGTACGCTTTTTGTGTAACCGGTACATCTCACCTAAACACAAAAAGAAGTTTGATGATGCAGTTAGTAGAGAAAATGTGGGGAGAAACAAAGCTCTGTCATTTGCTTTTTACAGCTCCATGTTAAAATTACTTGAGGCTTTCAGAATTTTCATGCTTTTCTGCAGAAGTGACCATTCTGAAAAGGGTGTCCTCCTCTCCAGACAGCAGCCCATGTACAGGGATTTGTGCTCTCCTCTCACCTGACTGTTGCTCCACAAGGATGCTGATCTCAGTAGCAGTTGCATGGTACTGGCAGAGACGCCCTCTCATCATGGGATCAGCCAATAACGATGATTTCATTCCCTGACCTACCCACCAAACAAAATGTAATAACCAAAATCCACTGGTTTAAATGTCATCACCCATAACGCTGCTGAAAGGACCTTACAACTTAATTCTGACATTCGCTTATCTCTGGCATCAGTACTTGGTTTCTGAATCTGCACAGCATGGGTTGCAGGGAATCTACTGGCAGAAGTGTTTGAGAAGTAGAGCCAGAGAGTAACAGGACTGACAATTTTGTCTGAGGATGAGTTTGTTCAGGAGATATCATATAAGAAAACTGGGGTACATAGGCTAGAGTATAGGATAATATAGATGTATAAATGTATGTGTTTCTTCCATGCAGTCAGAGCTATTTAACTGCAGAAGGTAACTGGACCAAAAATCTAGAGAAAAATGCATCTCCCACACATATCAGAATGGCTTCAGAATTTCTAAGGCTTGCAGCAGGTGTTATATTCAAATGTTATCTGCAGAAGAACTAATATTTTAAAATGAATAGAGTTGCCCAAGTAAAAGCTGCCTGCATTCTCTATGTGAGTGAGGGAATTTAAGAAAATAATTCATAGGAATAAATCCAAAATTTTGTGAAAGGTGGTAGGAGGAGGAGGAAAATAGAGCAAAGAAAAATGAACAAAAAGAATTTTCGCAAAAGCAGTCAGAGTAATTTCTCTTCTTGCAATTTAAACACATAGGAAATTGCTGAATGTTAAAAGGAAAGTTATTTTCCTGACTTTCAGTGACTGATCCTGATAAAAAATACCCCAGTGGCATCGAGGACTACTTGCCGAGCATGACTGAGCAAGAGAGGCATATCTTGATCAAATCATACTATGTTTCTGCAGTGCAAAATCCTAGCAAAACTGAGACTTGGTTACTTCTGGGAAAATATTACTAGCTTCAGGGAAAAGGAAAAATACTGGATGTGCACTGCAGCTCAGAGGACGGCCCAAAATGTTTTAGAAAAAAAATATTTTTTAACACACAGTATGAAATTTTATTACAGAAATGTCAGGAAGTGAAGTATGCTGCTTATAATCTTTCTTCTGCAATCCTGGGGAGATTACAAAAGGACATGGGTGGCATTGCTGTCATACCATACACACACAGTGCCACACAGAGCCTTGACTATGTCTCAGTTACAGAGTATCTCTGTGTCAGAGACAGGGATAAAATGGGGCCTCCACTTTCCCGGTCTTCAAAGTTCTCTGTAAGATCGAATCAAAGTTCAAAAAATATATTTACCTTGAATACTTAAATAACAGCATCAATAACCACAAATGTTTCTCAGAAAATGTATTTCTGCAGTTGCAAAATGGAGTGCTTTAAGCGGTGTCCAGTGTATTCCTTTGCTAGCAAAATGCAAACTTCTATAATTAAATTTCACACCTTTTAGCAGTAAGAGTAATAGCAACATCAAGACAACATCACTTTGGATTCTGTTTCCCTATCCCAGAAAAACATATTTTTCATAATATGTTATCTCTTGATATAAAAATATCAAGGAGGTTTAGGTAAGTACAAAATTTATAGATGCTAGATGGTGTTCAGGTTGCTTTGTCCTCAAAGGCTGTATTTGAGAGAAAGAACGACCACCTTCATAGAAATTCTGCCTGTAATGATATTGCAATTTTGGGCCATGCATGTTGGTACTAAAGGATTCTATTTCCTGAAAAATACTGACAACATCTTGCCATTGTACATAAGTATGTTGAGAAAGAGCTCCTAAAACACTTGTCCAGATTCAAAACATGATCGTCATAAATTACACCCAAGAATAGATTCTGTGAAATATAGAAAACTGTGGATAATGCATTTGTGTTTGGACATAGAAACAGTAGGCCCTCCCATCATTTAAACAAATTACGCAACAGCTCTCAGAAGGAGATTATCTGAATTTGTGCATTTTTAATAGTTCAATTGAAGTCAATTAATGATGTATACAAGCCTTCTGGCAATATATACAGGTATAATTAGATTTAGCCATTATTTTCAAAAAAATATGATCTATTATATTGATAATCAATGGTGCACAATCAACCAGTGGTTGACATTCATATTTCAACATGTCTTAAAGAAAGGATTCAATAAAAACATCAAGTTGTATAAAAAGTGTTCAATAAAGGAAATTTAAAAATAAAATTTTCTAAAAAACTCAGCTTAATATCTTACTAAAATAATTGGGTTTTATTTCCTTTGTACTCCATTATTTAATATTTGCTCCTAAGGAGATGAAGAGGTAAAGCAAAAATGGGCTGAGTTGGGTATAAAGGTGAAGTTAATCCCATTGTTTCTCTTTTTAAAGAAAAAATAGGCACAGAACAAGTGAAATTTAGCATTTTAAAATCCATCAGTTTTAAGTTCTTATGATTTTAAGGTTTCAGTAATCTAATCACATCCAATTTTAACAGAGAAAAATAGTCCTGGTGTATGAACAGAACTGTTATATATATATACCTTCATCCATGTACACATGCATCTAGAGACATAAACTGGAGTATAACTCATGCAAATGCTAGAGAAAAATAATGCAATATTTGTAGAAAACAATATATTACAATCGGTTTTCTTAAGTTTATAATACTGCATTCTGGCTGAATTTTTCTGCTTACTTTGTTGTTTATTATAATACTTTCATATGGTTTGCATTATTCTTTGTTATTATTTTCCATACTAGTGCATTTAAATATCAAGCCTTGTAGTGGGAAGCTATTGTAAAAATGTTTTTTATTCTTAAGCCACAGATGCTGGTTGCAGGTAATCTCATGGAAATAGTTTTGCCTGTGTAGCAAAAGGAGAAAAAAATCAGGAAAACATACTTTCAAAAGGAAATTCTTGTAGTTGTTTAAACTATTTGTCAGGAGAGCTGTTTGTGCTTGTGCTGCATTCCAGAACCTGTATTCAGACCGGGTAACATTTTGCAATAAGACTGGTCCCACTGAAACCAGTGAAATTACTTTTGTGCATTTCCCTTACCCTGAGTAAAAATGAGTGTGGAATCTGTGTTCTTATGCTATCTGATAAAAAAGATTCTATTTTCCTCAGAGTAAACATAAAAATATTAAATTGCAGAAAATATTTTCCCATTTCCTGGAAGATTTGCAATAATCCTTACATTTGTTTCCCAGATATAAAAGGTAATTTCATCACTAATGAGAACTCAGACTTGTAGGAAAAATGGATTTCGATGTAAAAAATAATGTAGTCTCTTCATTCTTTCCTGTTATCTTCAATCTATGGATTTACTGCAATTGAGCTTGATCTTGCTCTTAATGGTTTCAAATTTGTGTTATATATGACTTCTTTCCTAGTGAAGACAGCTATCTCGTTGGATTTACATCTTTTCTAGAGTAAGGTAATAAGTAAATCTCCTGTGTTCTAAATAAAATTAATTAATCTCCTCAAGTTCCTTCATGGCGATCGAACAATACTGAAGGTAATTGTTCTTTGCTTAGTGGTAGTAATAATAGTAGTAGCCTCAAGGCTGAAAACTCACATATTAGTTGAAGTACTGATTTAGTGATATTTTAATTACATTTGTCACAAGCTTCTGGTACTGCCTGCTCTTCCAGTTATTGTCTTCTTGAAAAATCCACTTATGGTACCAAACCATCCCTGCAGTAAGCAGAAGGACTTTCAAATAAAAATATGTATTGTGTTTATTGTTCTTATAATCACTTTTAAAGGCAATTAAAGAAAGGAAAGTCTCAAAAACGTTGGTACAACTGCTCTCAGCTATCACTGGCTGAAAGACTCTACTGGTTGAGAATCTTTCCCTGAAGCTTTCATTCAGGAAAGGGGAAAAAACATCATTTAGCTTAAAAAGGGGAGTGAATTAGGAAGTTGCTAGATGCACCACAGAGTGAAGCTTTTGCCAAAAAAAAAATTAAATTAAAAGGTGTTCATCCCTACAAGGTTGAATCTAAGAGATAATGATTTAGGAACATGCCTAGTGTTTCACATTCAGACACATAAATGTGAGTACAGCTAGAATGAAAGATTTAGCACTTCTGACAATGCTACTCTAATAATTTATTTGCCATTTGAATTTATGCTTAGGAAACTCACATTTACATTTCAGAGCAATTTTTTCTAACACCTCCCTAAAATAGAGATCCAAAGAATTTAGAAAATATAGGATACAGAAAAAAAAAAGCGAAGAATAAACTTCTCAAATCTACAAAGGCCTTCTTTGTTTTTTTTCTGTCACTGATGCGTTGAGACTCTACTTCATGGCACTCCCCAAACCAAAAGCCTACAGGCTGAATAGTTTTTATAAGTACTTTATGTTTGCAGAGCAGTCATATGATTAAATAGAGAACTGCACTGTTATATAGAGACATAGGACCATGGTTCCCTTGATTACCCAAGAGAAATACTGTGTAATTCTAGCAATACATAAATCCCGATTTCACAGGAATATACAGCTGAAGATTTGCTAACAATTGCATACAAGAACAAAATATGGTACACACAGAGAGCAGAACACAGTTTGTGTACTGGTCTGTGTGTGTACCATACTAAGAGTAAAACATATTCATAGTTTGACTGTTGATTAGAACAAAAATGAGTCTTAAGGATTAACAAGTGCAGGATTCAAGTTCCTGGTCTCATGACTTAAAATGAATGTCAACTTGTATTTAAAAAGTATTTCACTATTTTTTAACTGGCAGACAAATTATATTAAACTCAGGATGAAGTGATATTTTTCTGCAGGTGTGAGTATTTTGAAATAGTAGCTATGTCTTAGGCATCTGACTGAGAACTTTTCTAAGATTTACATGTGGAGATCCCAAATAATAAAAAAAAATGGGCAAAAACATGCATTGAGTAACCCAGGGTAATTGTTAAAGAACCTGCCTAGAGCTACTGGAAGAAACCTTGTCAACCTGGTTGAAAGCATTTCTAGTTATCTGGAGAAGGAAGAAAAAGAAGGAGGAAGGGAAGAAGGGAAGGAGGGAGGGAGGGAGGAAGGAAGTGGCAGAACAAAGTGGCGAAAGAAATTTTCAGAAGGAAGGAAGTGGAGGAAGGAAGTGGCGAGTGGAAGTGGCGGAAGTGGTGGATGGAAGGAAGGAAGGAAGGAAGGAAGGAAGGAAGGAAGGAAGGAAGGAAGGAAGGAAGGAAGGAAGGAAGGAAGGAAGGAAGGAAGGAAGGAAGGAAGGAAGGAAGGAAGGAAGGAAGGAAGGAAGGAAGGAAGGAAGGAAGGAAGGAAGGAAGGAAGGAAGGAAGGCTCCCTCTCCAAGAAGAGTGGATTCACAAAGCTGAAGCAGCATAAATATTTCTGGATTACTTATTTTAAGATTATTCAAAATACAATACTGTAGGTAGCTACAATAAAAATAGGACCAAAATGATTGTTGTAGTTTATGTCTTTTCTTCACAAATAGTATCAGAATCAATAATTTTTTGGACTGAAAGCTGAACTCTGAAAAAAAATATACTATAGAGGAATATAAATAAGGGGACATTGTGGTAGAATGAAATAATAAATGAGTCACATTAATTTTCTGCTTCCTTCACCTCTAGTTAATTAGCACTAATTAAACTTCATGCTAGTCAGCCCATGGGTCTAGTAGAAAATTTAAAAAATCATGAAATTCCATTGCCTATAGTGAAAATTTACATGTATTTGTGTATATATGTATCTCTATCTGTATCTGTGTTGATATAGTTTTATCATTTTTTGGATGTAATTTTAGAGACACAGGTTAGATTAAAAGATCTAGGGATCTAAGTACACTTATATCTTTCTATATATCTACATATATACCTACATATGTCTGTGTAAATATAGCTCTAATGAATAATGACGGATATAGATTTTTAATTTCTTTTGTTGTTTTTCTATGTGCATGACATCTCTGTTGTGAAATTCATGCATATATTTGCATTGTAAGTTTTCCAGAGCTATATTCTACAGCTAACCAATATTCTTATGTGCCAAGTTGAGGAGGTCTTTGCAGGTCCAGATTTTACTCTATAATATCAGACCTAGAGTGGTAAATATCAGAGAAAAACACAGAAAAACATCTGCTCTGTCTATGCTGTTATTCTAGAATTATAGAATGGTTTGGGTTAGAAAGGAACTTTGAAGTTCAACCACCCTGCTATGGGCGGGGGCACCTTCCTCCTGGTCAGGATGCTCAAAAGCCCATCAAACCTGGCCTTGAACTTTTCCAATGATGGAATATCCACAAATTTTTTGAGTATCCTGTTCCAGTGTCTCAACATCTTTGCCGTAAAATATATTCCTCTCATGTCCAACCTAAACCTTCTTCTCTTTGAATTAAAAGTCATATTGAGTTTTTCATCTACCAGCACCCTAAAGTTCTTATCAGCAGAGCTGCTCTCAATCTCTTAATCCCACAGTCTGTAGTCATGCTGAGGATTGCCCCAGTCCAGGTGCAGCACCTTGGACTTGGCCTTGTTGAACTTCATGAGATTTGCTTAGGCTGTTTTGCACAAGTCTGTCAAGGTCCCTCTGGATGGTGTCACTTCACTTGGGTGTATCAACTGCACCACACAGCTTGGTGTCATCTGCAAACTCACTAAGTTTTGTGCTGTCTTTCTCATCATCTGTGTAGTTAAAAAAGGCATTAAATAGTATTGGCCTCAGTAGAGACCCTTGAGGGACATCACTCTTTACTAGTTACTACTTGGAGACAGCCATTGACTGTAAATCTTTGAATGAAGCCAAACATCTGATTCTTTCTCTGTATAACAGTCTAACCATCAAACCTGTATGCCTCCAATTGGGCAGCATGACTGTTGTGGGGGATCATATCAAAGGCCTTACAGAAGTCCAGGTACATGATATCAGAAGGTACCTCATCCACTGATGCAGTCAGTCCGTCAGTGAAGGCCATGAGATCAGTCAGACCGTGAGATCAGTCAGGCAGAGTTTGCCCTTGGTAAAGCCATGTTTGCTGTCCCTAATCACCTCCTTGTCTCCCACATGGTTTAATACATCTTGCAGGATGATGTGTTTCATAATCATACCAGGTGCAGAGATGAAACTGATGGGCTGGCAGTTCCCAGGGTCCTCCAGTTTTTTCAAGATTTCTATAAAATAATTCCACTTCATTCAACAGATTTGTTTAGAGGCAAAAATTCCATGAAAGAGGAACTTTTGACTAAATTACATTAATAGAATTGCATGGCATGACTTTCAGTGAATTACTTTAAAATCCCTGTACTTTGTATCTCAGTAAAAATATTGACAAAATTTGCACCTTCACAAAATTTAAACAATTATTTTGACATAGAGTTTTAAACTTCCTTTCCTGTTTCTCACATCATTGAACAAAGGTTCACAAAACCTGAAATCTTTTTGCTACAATGGAGTTTTTTAAATTCTTCATCCTTACTTATGATCATCTAAATGATCAGCCCCAAAGTAAACAATACCTCTGTTAACTTTAATTTTAATGTTCCTTCACAATGCAAATAAAAGTTTTCTTCTTATTCCTACTTCACTTAATTGGTCCTGAAGTTTAGTTTTATCCTGATAAGTGAAAGGTCAAATAATGTGAGCATGCTCCTTTTAAACAGAAATTTCCATCCCAGTGACCACTATCAAGTATCTGAAGAGCAGGAAGGACACAGAAAACATAGACAAGTTCTTTGGTTTTTTGCATGTAGTCTGTAGTGGTTCATTCTAAGGCACACTGAAGGAAGCATGAGGTTTCCAGCATTGCCACAGAGCATCCAAGATTGCTTTTTCTATTTATAAAAAAGGAAATGGAAGATGTCAAGATTTAAAGATAATGTAGTCATAGGCCAGAGTCATCACCTCCATATATAAGCAATTGTTTTCCCAGGTGTGGTTGACAACAGCAGCACCAATACCACTCAGAAAAAAAAAAAAAAAAGTTATTTGCCCTGAAATATAATGGTGTTCATCTTTGAAGGCAGCATGTTTTGTTACTTTTTTCCTCAAAAAATGAAATTATACCATATGGTATGTTAGACATTTGAGACTGGAAATTGATTTATCTTAATAAATCTTAATACTTCACCAGCCATATTCTTTAATGCTAAGAATGGATATTAAAATTTCTTGGTTTCTCACTGAGATTTTAAAAAGTATTTGTCAATGTTCATTTGTTTTACTGCTGACAGTTCTCTGAAATTGCATGCAAAAGATATTTCAACACAATCATGAAAAAAACATCAATATTTAAAAGGAGAAACATACATATGCTTCCCTTAGGTTATATGTGTGTGTGTATATATATGTATGTACCTATGGGCTTAAATAGGTGTAATTAAGAGCTTGAAGTTGAAGCTCTTACTTGTGAGAGTCATGTACATTATAACCTCATTGAGTTCATCTGGTAGTGAGCGGGAGTACCATGAGAGCTCAGTCGAAACTTAATATGTGTGAAGCCAGTTACAAAAATTATTACCTACCAGAATGGCAGCAGTATCATAATATTTCCAACATTTATCTCTTTTCATACTGTGTACCCTTCCTTAGGGTGTAGCTTTACTGCCTTCTTGCACAACCAGCAACTGGTCTCTCTGTGTTTCTGCTGTGGTTTGAGCTGGAGGACAATTCAGTTTTTGGGGGTCAGAGGGATTTGTTGATTTGAAGAGAGGAGAGTAAAGGGTTCAGAGGTATCTGAGTGATCCTCAGCCCAATGGAAGTGAGGAAAAAGAGGGTGAAACCCTTCACTCAAGGATGATCTGTCAGCAAAAATTCCTTTCCCTACGTTCTGGAGACCAAACTGGTTTATCAGGTACAAGAAAAGATGCTGCTTCCCTCAATTCCAAGTCTTCCTGACCTGTTGTCCAAAAGAATTAATGCCACCATCATGTTTGTCTTAACACTCTATTGATGCTGAAACAGGGAAAGAGTGAGAAGGGTAAAGTAATTACTGACATCTGTACTCCACCATTAGGAGGACTCCGAAGAGGAAGGGGATTGGGCTAAGCGTAGGATTCCACCTGGCCTAAGGACACACATCCATATAATTGGATATCCATAGCTTGCTGAGCTATTAGAGCAGTCATCAATAAGGCATATTCCTCTATCACATTTATTCCCAATGATAGTGACTACTTGGCAAAAATTGTAACTAATAACTACTAGAAATATTGTTAGTATTTCTGCATTCCCCTGATATGGAAAATATTGGCTATTACTTAAATGAAAGTCAATTATTATTTGTATATTAGACACTGAACCCAGCTCTAGTAGAACGAGACAGCACTACCTAGATGTCTAGGGATACACTGGTTTAAGTGGTTCTTACCCTGTGAGTCTGCAAACTTCTCAGGAGCTTGTTTCTAAGAGAACTACACAAAAAATATATAGTCCAACTACAAACAGCTTGAAATTTGTCATAGAGAATTGCACTTTCCTGACAGAAAATATTTATAGTATCTGTAATCTGTAGGAATCAAAAAGGAACAATTTAGAACCATATGTGTCTACTGCATTTTCAACAGATTAGAGGCTTATAAAAAAAGATATGTGGCCTAAGTAACCTTTTTTTCTTTTGTTAGACCATAGACTGCAAAAAAAAAAAAAAAGGAAGAGATTATAAAAGAACAGGGAGTGGAGAATTTTTTATTCATACTTTTGTTGGGATTTTGCTATCACTAAGAAATACGAAGGACAAGAGGATAATGAGGAAGGCACAGACAGTAAAGTTTTAAAAACAAGACATTTGAACCCTTCTAATTTTAATATGAAGCTATTAAGAAGTTCCAAACCTTGCATGGAAATAATCTTGCATTATTTAAATTTACCTTTTGCCTTTAACCCCATCTTTGATAAGAATAACCAAATGATTTTACTTTTGAAGTGCTGTAAATTTACTGGTACAATGGGAGAGTGTAAACAGTCATAGCTTATTGTTCAGAAAAAAATATATGCTGGCTTGAACAACACATTTTTTGATTGCGCTCAGACTAAAATACTGAATTTAAATCTGGAAGCAAGAAATACTAAAACATGAGAAAATTATACAAATAATATGAGGACTTCACATGCATTGTCTTTATAACAATATAGTTCTAGCTCATGGATCTGAAAGAATATAGCTGTTTTATTAGAGACCAGAGAAATTAGTATTCCAGTGGTGACCCTCAGAAATTGCCAATTACCAGTCAGTAATTACAACAAAGTATTTTAAAGTGTTCTATGACAGCAATCAAGTATAAGCTTCAGGTAAACAACAGAAGTGCACATAGTTCTGATGGAAAGCTCATCATGTTCTTGCTGAATATTCCCATGGACATCAGTAACATTTGGATCCAATCTTGATAAAGGGCGGACATATTGTCACAGTCATTAAAAGGCCAAGCAGAGGACTTGAGGGCTGCAAAGGGACAGAAAGGGCAGAATGCACTGCACGGCTGAGCACCAGCTTTTTCAGAACAGCTGAAGTTCCTGACCCCCACCAGGCTCCACGGGCAAGAGCAAAAAGTGGGAAATGGTTAACAAGGTTGTGCAATCATATAAAATTATTAATAATAAACTATTACAAATTTTTCTTTCTGGTCTCTTCACATTCTTCCCCCTGCATAGGGATTGGTATGCGCACAGAATCCACATTATTTGTATCATGTCCATGTGTATGAAATGTGAGTAGATAGATAACATTAAATGACAAAGCCAATTAGAATATATTATGTGAACAAAACTATTTGGATTTTTTTAATGTGTTCTCTTCTGTGCAGAAGTCATCAGTATTCAAGCAAACAAGTGGAAAAAATCCATGTTGCTTTCAAGGTAAATGTCAGACAAAACTATTGCAAAATGCCAACAGATAGTGATTTCTGATACAGCAGAGGATAAAGTTAGATGAAAATATAGATAATATAATGAGGCTTCTTTCTGCATAGGCTGGCAGAGAAAGGGAAAGTATATCTTCTCAGCTATCAAAATGAGATTGCAATGCAATTTTAATATAACTTTAAATGAGATAAATATAATACAGTGAACATAGTGTTTATAAAAGTAGCACATTCTTTTGTTAAAATAAAATAATAGATTGAAAAAAAATTGCTATACACGAGTACTACATAACAAGAACAATAGACAAACACAAATTACACACAGGGCTAAAAATCTTTAGTTTAAAAATTCAAAATCAAATGTATACATTAGTAATGTGTTGAAGAAGCCATGACTTTAGAAAGTATTAAAATTTATATATTTTGAAGAAAATTTCATTAAAAGGTAGAGACAGAGGCAAAGTGAAAAAACCATAGAAATGCAACAGCAACCTAACTGCAAGCCATTGGAGATAGCAGAATGCTTTTACTGACTTAGCTGAGAAGAAAGTTCTAAAATGTCGTGCAAACACAAAAAGAGAGAAAAATATGAGCAGTATTATGCACATGTAGGCAGAGTAAATGCAGTACATGTAGGTAAGAGAAAAAAAAAACAAACACCCCTACAAAGAATAATTTGTTATTGCAATAATGTCCTGTGTATGTGATGAAGCAAAAGAGAATGGAAATAAAGAGCACCTTGCCATGTTTAACCTTTAAATGCATACCAAAATGAGATCTACTGAAATAAATATGTTAGAAAAATGCAGAATACATTGGCTTTCAGAAAGAAAATGTAAAATTATAATTTTTTACATCATAGAAAAATCACTAGAAATTGGGAATTCCAATTATGAAGTCACTACCTAAATTCCTATTAAAGCCACTTTTTAGTGTAGGTGTAGATAAAACCTGCATTAGAATCAGAAAATAATTAAGTAATCTTAGTTCCCTGTATGACAGAAGACTTTTATCATTAAAACAAGATGATAAATTGAAAGTATGAATGTTATTGACTTGGTTATGGGGTATTTAAAGTAGGTCTGATGATACATAAAAGAACTTCGTTGAACATAAATATGAATATATTTTAAAATGCTAAGAGGGAAAACAAAAAGTGAAAACATGGCTAGAATAAGCACTTTTATTTTAATTACATTCCCAATGATCACACACATCCAAATGAGGAAAGTTTCACACATAATATAATTTTCTACATATTTTCTTTTATAATTTTAACACATTCAAGGTGATGTTAACAGAAGTGTTTTCTTATGTATTCAAGACAAAAAGAGAAGGCCCAAGACAACAAAGAAGTTGAACCTCAAGTTCGTAATTTCTTTTTTGACTACATAATGACTTTTTTTATGGTATGAAATTATCTGCTCTGCAAGATGACTCACTTACATTATGACACAAGTGGGAGACAGGTCCAATAGGGAAATTGAGATGATGTCTTTAATTTTTGTATTAGATATAACTGATTTTACTGCTTCATATGAATTACTAAAACATTTCATGTCACTATGGAAATGATAAAGTCGAAAGTTGTTTTCATATTGTGAAGGGATATAATAGAAGCTCATAAAATATCAATAGTAAAACTGAAAAGTTTTACTTAAATTTCAAAATATACCGACTATAGAATTTTCATTTCATGGGAAATCTGAAAAAAAATACTGGTAATGAGAGTAAATTATTGTGAATTCTTAATTTTGTTAAATTTTTAACAAATAATAACTTGATGAAGATTAATAACTTCTTATTTTTGTAAATTTTGAGTTCAGATATGTTGCTGGAGCAAATTACCTGGAGGCCAAGTCACAAGCTGTTACATCAAGGTGCATCATAGGCTGAATTGACTGCTTGTCACAAGAAGATAGGAGATAAGCAAAAACTGTCTAATGAATTTCAGAGTGGAGAAGAAACTGCCTAGATGCTTTTTTTCTGCTTTTTTCACCTATTTTAAGGTGGAATGTTCATTCCATCATGCTTTATCCATTTGCTTCTCTTGAGAAAATCTGCAGTCCTACTTGTCTGTTTTGCAATGAAGTCGCATCATAACCTCAATAACATAGAAGTTTTCCTAAAACTTATCTATATATTTTATTAGAGTAGAAATTGTTAGGTGACATCAGATACCACTGTGGTAAATACCAATTTGTGTGACTGATGGTTATTCACAGACAAATGTTATCTTTAAAGTTTCACAGAAAGTAGCAGAGGCTCTTAAAATACATTGAGAAAGTACTGCTATTACAAATATTTCTAGTAAGAAAAATCTTGAAACAAATGAAACAGTAGATCCAGTGTAACAGAGACTTTTGTCAAGATTTCTGAGCATCTATAAAACTAGCTTAATTCATGGACTTGCTGATATTTTGCAGCTCTGAAAACGTCAGATCAACGTTTCCTGAGGTAGGTAACTGGAAAGTGTTTCTAACAGCCAGCCATGCTTCATCTAACAAATAGATTCTATAAATGGAATGTTTAACTTTATACTCTTCTCTGAAGAACACTTATTCTCCTTTCCTGCACCTTTGTTGTTCTCAAGTGTTTGTATCCTCTCTCTTCTCCTTTTTCCTCATCTTCTTGGTGCTTTCCTCATCTGCTCACTTGCTCTTTCCCTTTCTGGTACTTGCCTTCCTGTTTTCTTATTTACTCAGCATTCATCTCACTAAAGACAAAAAAAACCTACAACCAAATAAAGAAGAAACTAAAGGACATAGTGGTTTAAATTACATAATATATGGCGTTTAATTTAGACATAAGAAGAAAAATACTAGAAGAAATGACATTCCATACAAGGGGTAGCATATTTTTGCATTTATGCTTTCATCCACAGAATATATATTTGGACTTGCATCTCTGGAATTTTAGCTTGGCATATCTTTTTTCATTGACCAAATAGGTCTGTAAAATCAGCATTTACTTTCAGCCAATACATTGCTACAAAATACTGAGATATAGTCACAGACAAACCATAAAGAGAGCTTCCCCTTTGTAAATCAGCAGGAAAACCAAACTTCTACTTTAGTTAAAAAAGATATTATAAAGAGAATAAACAACTATCAATACTCCTGTGATGCTGAGAATACCACAATTCCTTCCTCACAAAGGGTTACAAGGCTGTGATGGAATCCCAGTGTGGCACATGAAACTCATGGAAAGAGAATACTGTAAAGAAATTGTGAAAGTACACTACACATTATTGATCGCTCTGTGCTTTTCCATTCTACTCTTTCAGATACATTATTGTCCACTGACCTTTCAGATATGAAAGCAATCTAGCCTATATTTTCCAAAATACGGGCAATGCCTTTATAAGTGCTGTGTTCCTCTAATCAAATGTTTAATAACTTGAAGTCTCATCAGTTATTAAGAGTGATGTTTTAAGTCAATCTCACTTTTTACAGAGACATGTAATCAAAGTATGTTTAGAAAACACCCTTGGCACTTTCATTTGATATTTATATATATATATATTCCATTTCAAAATATGTGAAATAAGTAAAAAGACACTACAATTTTTCTCAAAATTGGTAGAAATGCACGTGGGTGAAATCAAGAGCAGGAAAACTTATTTTAATTCCTTTTTTTTCCACAACAGGATGTTTGCTAAAGCATATTTATCTTTAGTGTAAACATTTCACTCAGATTCAGTAAGATTATTAGCGTGTATTATCTAGTTCTGGGTTACACTTATTAATAGAAAACAAAAAAATAAAAGACACCGCAAAGCAAGCATCATCTTCAAGAAAGAGGAATAATAGGAATTTATGCAGCTTCACCATCTCAAAAAGTGCAAAGGTATAGTATAATGTTATGGCTCCCTCTTTTGGATAACAGATATCTAGTATGCAATAATAAAAAAACTCATCATGTCCTTAACATCAAAAAAATCTCCACAGGGCACTATTTTTCCCCAAGATTTTGCTTAGAAATTATTAATGATATCAATAAAAATATGCTTATATAGGTTTCTTACAAAATGTCCAATTGTATAAAATAGACATGCATTTCCAAGAGAGCTCTGTAGTCAGAATATTTTTGAAATATGTTAAACATTAGTCTATCAAGTACCTATAACAACTGGAACATGAAACTCTGATGGATTGCTCCTTATTTTAGCAGTGTTGTTAATACAAAATAGAGAACAATAAAGAGATGATTGATGAAAGCACTTAATAGAACTTACCTTCTGAAAAAGTGACCAGAAAGGAACAAATTTTACTCTTACACTATTATTACTTCATTTTCAACAGTGAGTGAAAAATTAAGTGAATGGTCACTTGGGTTCTTTTTTTGGAATTTCCATTTTAAATGCAACCTATTTAAAAATCCACACATTTATATGCATTCATTTTGGGAAATTTTTGAACATACCATTGAAGAAGAAAAAGAAATTTAACATTTTTAGAATTTTTAAAAAAATCTTGTAAAAGAAAATTGTTTTTATTAAGTGTTAAGAGTGAGGAAAGAGGAAAAGTGTTGAAATGCATCATTTAGTACCAAATAGTGACTCCTGACATAGGTTAAACTTCTATGGTTTAATATCTTTTTATAATGTAAGATTAGCAATCATTGTTGGATTTATAGATATTGTTGTATTTAATTCTGAATTTGGATTTTGTTTTCCCAAGTATTGGAAGCATACCACCGTTCTTCTGCATTAATATTTAGTCATAATTCCATAACTCCAGGCTCAATTTTCTTCATGCATCCCTGCTGCTGTGAGACAACTGGAAATTTTTTTTTAAAAAAAATGCCTTTGCACAATTCAGTAGCACTATTCAATTATTTCAGCAGCGTCAGCTAGAAGGCAAAGTTTATTTCACTCAAACTCTCTTCCTATGGCTTCCTTATTGCCTTTATTAAAAATATTGATGTTAGGCAGGAACATATAAATGAATGGATTCACAGGTTTTGTTTAGCACTTTCTGTTCCTAAAATATCCATTCCTTTACATTCATTAAGATGTTAAGCTGTATAATTATAAATTTAGCTGGATTTATATCAACTAACTTAAAATTATTGTCATGATGCTCATTTTGGTTACACCATTGCAATGTGTTTTCTCTTCTCAACACCAGAACTGCAACAGGACAATTGCATTTGATATGCTGGATCATTATTATTCACTCTATTTATTAGTAACAGTTGCTATAAAATGTTTATTTTATAATCAACACTGCAGTAATGAGATTTAGATGAAGGTATATCTTTCCCATGAAGAACTGCCTGTGGATAGTGCATGTAATGACAGTGTTTCAGAGTTAGGAAAAACAAGGCAATTTAGCAAGCCTTATGGAAAATAGAAATTAGGCTGTTTCACTAAGTGATGCTGCATACTCCCAGCCATACTACTAAAACAAGACAGCAACATTTGGCTGTAATAAAGATTGCAGAATCCAAAAGATAAAAAAAGGGAAGAAATTCACTTGTACAAGGCATAAGTTTGTTTCATTTGCAATATGTATTCCTATTTAAACCAAGAAAATATTAAAAGATTAAAAACTAGATCCTGACACATCACTATGAATAGTTTAACTGTGCACCTTTTTTTTTCCTGTTATATGCTTTAGTTAATTTGTTTTCTATTAAGTCACATATTTATGATTTGTCTTATCCGTATGAAGCCCAGACAAAGATATGTCTCCTCATATATCCTTTTCCCTCGATTTTTAGGAATGCAAGAAGGAAGAGAGACAATCACAGGCATTTGAGCTTATGCAAAAAAAGTTTTAAAGCCAAATGTACTTTGCCATTTTAGGCAAAGCTAGGCCAAAAGTACTAGACCAGAAACCATAAAGCAAATGCTTTGCTATATCAACTCTTTTAATCATATTTCTGCTCTTTTTTTCACTCTGAAACTGGAAGCATATACATGGTTTCATGCAGTTATAATTTTGCTTTTTACTGACTTTTAACCAAAAGGACAAAGATAGGAGGCAATTCTGAAATGCTGTCTGAATAGTCCTCTGTGTGCTTTGAATTAATCCAAATAAATCACACGAAAGCCTGAATATTCTGGAAATTCATGCTGAGATATAGGTTATTAAACTCTCAGTTCTGGTTCAGGCATTACTAAGGAAAATATGTCACATGCCATTTTAAAACTGGCTTGTATTTTAAGAGAAATAAGCTAGTTATTTCCTTCTCTGGTAGCTAGAAACAAAACAAAATAGCAAAACAGATTGCAAAATAGTTGGTATAAGCAATACCAACTACATCGTCATCAGAGCACAATTAATTATTAAAGACATATGCAGATGACATATTTTTCTACCTTTAGATTCAGTTCCAGGTGGGTCTGAAGTATTTTGAAATTTCCTGCCATGGGAGCAACAAATAAATATGTTTATAAACATATGAAGGCTTCAATAATCATACAAATTTGAGCAAGGCAAGTTCAGGAAATACAACAGGAGATCTCAAAACCTCATGAGGAAAACTATAATCAAATTTTCATTATGAAATTGAACATTGCAACTGAACTCTGAGCTACTCATTGCTCTTGGTGGGCTTCTCTGCAGGACTTTCTAACACCAGAGGGCCACATCCAAGCTATTAGCCCTTGGGAGAGAATATAAATATAAACTCTTAGGGAACAAATTGCAGAACAGGCTCCACTAAAAAAGCATATATATTTAATGTCCAGAGCTATGTATCAGTGTGATACCCTTTCTGTCATTTCATCAGAGAATGGAGAAGCAATTTAACGAACTGCTATGATTAAAAGCTTCTTTGGGAAGTTCTATGAAACATTTTACCATCAGCACTGTGCTTGTGACTGCCCAATCTTCTGTAGTTCATTTGTCATAGTTTTCAGGGAAAAAAGACAAGGAGTATAAATCCTAAAGGAATAAATTCTACATCTGGTTGTTTATTTGTTTATTTATTTATTTGACCAGGGGCTCAGCAGAAGATTTCATTTTAATACAGTGGGATTTCAAGCTGGCAGCCACTTCACATGTACTACCAGGAATCCTAAAAATGTCAGTGTTGAAACTGCTAAAATATTCATTATTTTATCTAACTTTTCACTTGAATTTCTTTGTTACTTGAGTGTTTCAAGGTATCAAAAGCAATACTAAGTTTTTAAAAAACTGTTCCTGCAACTTGTTCCTGGTAGAACTGAAACTACATCTGGGCCCCAAATGAGTGAAACTGTTAACAATACTTATAAAGAACATAATAGTTAGATACATGGTGTACTGGGGAAAAGTCAGTGTAGCTCTTCAATAGGAAAGTCCTGCCTCACAGACCTATTCAAGTTCTCTGAGGTGTCATTAAGCATTTAGGTATCTTTGATGTCTTTGATATGATAGAGTTCTGCTTCCAGAAGGCTTTTGACAGGGTGACTCACCAAATGATCTTAAGCACCCATGAGCTAGAAGTGAAGATCCCTGAATATATAGTAATGAATTATATAACAATAATTTTAATTAAAGTTATTTAAATTTAATTAATAAATAATAAAAAATAAAAGGAATCCATTTAATTAATTAAATGACAGAAACCGGCAAGGAGAAGTAACTAATGAGTTTTGACATTGAAATGTCTGTTTCAGTGTTCCACAGGGATCTGTACTAGAGCCAGTACTGCACATACCCATAAATAAACTGAAAGCAGGTTGGAACATCAAGGTGAAAAACGTTGCAAGTTACATTCAGCATGTGCTGGGATAAAGTTAATTTTCTGCATAGTGGCTAGTATGGAGCTGTGTTTTGGATTTGTGGTGGAAACAACATTGGTAATGCAGAAACATTTTCATTACTGCTGAGCAGGGCATACACAGGGCAAAGGCCTTTTCTGCTCCTCACAGCACCCCCAGCAGTGAGCAGGCTGGAGGTGCACAAGAAGCTGTGGAGGGGTCACAGCCAGAACAGCTGACCTCCACTGACCCAAGGGTTATTCCAGATCATATGGCATCATGCTCAAGATATTAACCTGGGCGGAGAAAAAGAAAAAAAAAGGACCTTCAGCATAAAGTAGTTTGTCTTCCCAAGTAACCAAAAAAATGTGGTGAGATGGAGACAGCTCTCCTGGAAATGGCTGAGCACCTGCCTGCTCATGGGAAGCAATGAATGAACTCCTTGCTTTTCTTTTTTTTGTATGTTGCTTTTGTTTTACCTAGTAAACTCTGTTTATCTCAACCCATGTTGAGATAAGTTTTCTCACTTTTCTACTTCTGGATCTCTCCCCTGTTCTAATTGTGAGTGATTGGCTGTCTGAGGCTTAGCTTCCATCTCGGGATAAACAACCACAACAGAGCATAATAAAGCCAAGTGGGTGTGATGACTGTGGTTAAACTAACATACTTCAACTCTGAAACTTTGTAACGTACTTTGTCCATAACTTTTCAATGTAATTATAGACTCCAACATTATTTTATCTTGTACCAACTGTCACTCTCCCAGAAAACTCCCATCATGAATTTTGATAGATGGTATGGATGTGGTAGACACACTTTGGACTAGGTAGGGAGAGAAGAAGGAAGTTTAACCATTGATTTGAGCCTTGCTATGCCAACTAAACTCTACTTTACAATGGTCTAATAGCTACAGGAGTTTGACATACCTACATTTGAAGTTTATACAATACAATGAGTAGACACCCAAATGATACAAGATGACACAAATTCTTATGCAACTACGTGAAATCACGCACAAGGTAAAACCCAGACTATGCATTTAAAATAATAAATTCTTACTATTGCCATTGGGGAATAACACCATAATGTGACAAGAGATAATACAGGAAAACTTTAGCCCAGGGCTGTGTGGTCAATGAAAAAGCAAGCTATGCCATATATCATGATGAAATTAAGTAGAGAAGGCGATTAAGCTGCTGTTTATAAATGCATGAAGCGAGAAATGATGATTGCTGATCTCAAGAGATATTTAAAAAAAAAACCAAACAAACAACCAGAAGAGATTCAGAGGAAGGCTACAGGTGCAATCGAAAATCTGGCACAGCTTCCATACAAGAAATGATTAAGCAGGAAGTCCCAGAGCTTTCCATCTTGGAAAAATGACAGCTGAGGGAGAAATTGATTTAAGTCCATACATTCATCAGTAGCAAAAAGAGTGGAGAGGGAATAACTGTTTTCCATGACTTCCAATGGCTGTACTCACTGTCTAATGAAGATGTCATTTACAACGTTCAAAAACAAACAAAAAGGGTTTGTTCTTTTCACAGGACTGGTAAATATGTGTCTCTTTGCAGAACATTGTTTCTCTAAGACACATATATGCTTTCAAAGAAAACTTTGAGAAAGTCATGGCAAAGAGAATCTACGGGGGACTACTACCTTGTATTTTGAGACTAAGAAAACACAGAAGTAAAACTGTTATATGCTTCTCCACGCTTAGGTGTTATCATGAGTGTTTGCTTGTTGAATATATCCTTACTTATACGTCAGGTTACTAACAAAATAGGCACTACTTTATTACACTTATTGAATTTATTCATGTTTCATGTTTGTTTTTCATTAAAATGACATCTGAGTGAAAGATGTTTTGGGGTTTTTTTTTAGGGGAATGTTTTTAATTTTTAAGAAGAGATTCAGACCTAGAAATAAGAAAAAGGAAAGTTATCAAAATTTGTATTTCTGAATTTATATCATTATCTATTTTATTCTTGCAAGTGAAAGAACTACCATTTGTAGGTATTTTAAAGTGTTTGTTATGGAAATATAGGATAAACCTCAGCTGCATCAAAGTCCTTTCAGATTACCTGAGATAAACTAATAGCAAAAAATCATGTTAAGGTTATGCTTTATTTCTGTGTACAAATTCCTATGCTTGCAAGAGTCCTGCTGAGCTCTGAGAATAAGACTTTAGATTTTGTGATCCCATTGGAGACAGCAGAAGGACATAAAGGAGGCTGATCTCTAATAAATGACAGCATTCAGCAGCTGCTCAATTAATTCCCTGAGGAAGGAAGCAGGAACAATGGGCTACAATTACATTCTGAATTTGCTAACCACCTTTAATTGGTCAGCAACTCAGTTTTTGCAGTCCAGAGAAGTGAATGCATAATCCCTTGCAGGCAGCAATTAAGTCCTTCTCTATAGGAACAAGATTTCTTATGACTCAGATGTACATGAACAAACAAAAAAAAGAATGTCAGAGATTGAAGTTTTTAAAAAGACCTTGAGATACTAGCTTGAAGATATCTTTATTCTGAGAAATTCTAGCTTGTATAAACCTCTTGTGCCATTATACAAGCTGTAGACTCAGGAAGTTTAGCAGCAAGCTCTCGTTGTGGTATATGCCATGCTCAGGAGATATGCAGAGATAGGAGACACCAGATGTGGAATCTCAGTATGCTTCGTTAGGAGCTTGATGTGTGACCAGAGCAGACTGATACATAATGAAGCGGTAAGAAAAGGAAATTTAGAGAAAGTGTGCAGTCCCAGTTATCGGGAGAACTGGTAAATCCTGTCATAAACAGTGTTGCCATAGATGAATCTCATCTGTTTCATGCAGAGAGAATAATGAGAATCAATATGTCTGGAAAATAGGGGCCTATACCTCCAGATATGGTTTGGGTTTGTATCCGGCAGATAGAAAGCTATGCTGCTTATAAAAAACAAGAAAACAAAAAAAACAAGAAAACAAGAAAACCCCAACTCCTGAAAACCCCAACCCTCAAAAACACAGCAAAAATAAATGCCTTAATTTAGACACCTGCAGGGTATCAATGTCAAAGTACAGACAACAAGGTTATGAATGACAAAATGTGAAACAATCTTAAAGGGGAGGAAAAGAGAAAAAAATTTGCTTTGATGATAGCACTTTTCCTTTTGTTTCTAAAGGCTGTTCTTTAAAACCATGAATGTGATGAATGTGTTGCATTTGTAAATAAGGTGTGGCATAAAAACTTATAATGCAGCTTCATTATATGATAAGAGTGAAATGTGTTCCCTGTAGAGAAAAATCAATATTAAAGATCAAAGGAATATCTTCAAAAGTCCTTGCTTTAAGGGTTTACAAGTGCTATACTTCCTTGTTCTCCTCATGTTGAGGAAAAGGAGATCCTGTAAAAATGTTAATTATTGGAGAAAAAAATCTTTTTTTTTTTTCCAATGAGAAAATGCACATTTCACATGCATATTCCAGTGGCCTGTCTGGAAGCAGATATTTTAAAAGTCTCTTTTAGCTTCATTTAATACTATTGCTAAGAATTGAGAGGCCCTTTTACATGATGGGTTGGGAATACTGAAGGCTTCGTTCTCAGCTGAGGGAAGGATGGCTGGGCAACAAACCATCTAGAAAAAGTTTCATCTGCTCTTCAGAAGATACTTGTTCCAGAGAAGGGCAGATGGTATTTGCATTGCCCAGGGAGAGTTGCTTTAAACCACAGCTTTGCCTCTGCACAATTCTGCCAGTGGGGTTTGTCCAAATATGAATCAAAATGTTCTCTTGCCAGATCCACCCACCCAGGGGATTTGAGTTGCTCACCAAGAGTGCTATTGAGAGTGTGACTCAGGCCATGATGAGGTGAATTTGGACCTGTATCTCCAATTTAGAGACCCAAGAGTCTTGAAAAACTCTAAAATAAATGCTAACTCTCTTGTCACAGCAAGAGAAATGTTTTTCTTAATGCTCCTACAAACCATAGATTTGTTTGCCTAAAGACATTAACTCAACAGACATTCCAAGACAAATTGCTGTTAGTTCAAATTCCCTATTATTTTTATTAATATGACTCATGTAGCTAAGGGAACCTACACTGGTGTCCCAGAAATAAAGAATTGCCTTCAGCTGTATCCTGGCAAAATTTTCAAATGAGCTTCACCGTATTCAGTGGTGAACAGATAAGCAACCCAATAGGCAAAAAACAGTTCTGAAAGTCTATTCTGGAAGGTTTGCAGTGGGAGATGGTGAGTGGGGAAAATGTTTCTCTGGTGTGGCCCATGTTTCTGTGTCTGAAAAGGATCAAAGAATGGGTGTTCATCACTTAAAAAAAACCTGTCCCTTAAGCTTTGGGGATCCCTCAAAACCTGCTTCAGCTCTCCTAGAAATAATTTCTTGGTTACCTCAAGTTTAGTCCATATGCACATTGGTTGTTTACTTTTAATCTTTTTATCCCTAGCCCAAACCTCATCTTTATCCATGAATAGAAAGAGGGGAAAAAAAAAGCTTTTGGGCAGAAGAATGCTAAAACATAATGCTTTTTTTAGAAAATCATATATTTAAAGACCATATTCATGTCTGCAGTATGACTGCACTCAGAGAATTTGAGTGCTGCAGCCAGAGGGAAGCATGTGTATGCATCCTGGGATATCTTTAATTGGTTGGGGAAGTGATAAAAGTGAACCTACACTGGCACAGATCCAGCCTCTTCCTAAATCTTGGTATTATTGGTGCCAGTGTGCTGTTTATAGCACAGCTTTTTGTTGCTGCAGTTTCACCATTCTTAGTGCTCAGTCTAGGTAGATTAAAGTTGCATTCAGATATGTTGTTTTCCAAAAAAGGCTGACAAAACCAATAAGACTGCTTCCATGCATGCAGGCCTCACAAGATTTATATTTGCTATATCCTGTTAAAATACATACTTAGTTTTACAGATTGTATGGATCATCCTGAACATTAACTACATCTTTCTTATTTAGAGATAGGAGGGCAAAATGAAGCACTGCTGCTGCAGCTAACTCTGCTATTTTTAGCTATTTTAGCACCAGATCTTTTTCTTTGAGAACACAAATTTTGCTTCACTGTTAACGAATGAAACAGACTAATGTGGGATACATTATCAAGTTGCCGAAGGTTAGCTTTTCTTTGTGTCACGCTTAAGAGTGGCTGTGCTGCACTAATTAAAAACATTACCATGGCAATTGCTATAGAAACATTTAAATTGGCATCATCAGTAACAAATCCGTGCTATTGATCCCAGCAAGGCTTATTTCACACTACACCTGAAGAATCTAAATAGAATATTTTGCATTCAAAAGGACTTCAAGAGATAAATTTTTTCCAGTTGTTACTGTGCTCAGGAGAATAATGTTTTTCATAGAGAGATTATTCATTTACCTAGAGCTGTTGTAGGATTCTGATACCAAAGTCCTTATTGCAAGAAGAGACTGGAATAGTTCTGTGCTACCATCACATTTCCCTCAAACCATACAAATAAAAAAATACTTGTTACCTCCACTCAGATCCACTGCTTTGCAAAATGAGGAAGAAAAGCAGGTTCTCAAAAATGTTTGGCATTAACATGTTTAGCACATTAATGCCCCATCTTAAGAGAAGTTTCCAAGATAACTAGAAAGAAAATAATTTTCTATTGTTTGACAAAAACAAGTAGTTGACATTTTACTGATTAAATGATGGGAGCAGAAATAAAGTGAGAAGACACTGCATGTAGAATATTGATCAGTTGCTTGGAAAAAAATAAATTATTCTCTAAAGATCTTTGGTCCTCTTAGACGGAAAATCAAATTAGATGTTTATCATAATGTTCAGTAGACACATTGACCCAGAATAAAAAGTGTTTCTTTACACCTAAAAGCTCCAATCATCTCAAAAATAAAAAGCAGGAAAACATGGGCTGTAGCTTAATTTTTTGTTTTTGTTCTTGCTTCATTCTTCTTGACATTAAGGATGCTACCTTTACGTAGTGAAGTCCTACTAATTATCAAGGAAATCAGTAGAGGGCAGCACTACACAGAAAACCACATGTTTAAAGCAAGCTCAGTTTAACTTCTGCCCTGGCTGGGACAAAATATGGGAAACTAGATTCCTTTGAGAAAAAGACCTCTCTGAAAAATTGGTGTTGTAAGAGATAATTTCTTCTAGCAGGGTCAGAACACCTGTGCATGGTGCACCGAGTTCCTTTGAATAGGAAAAGTTGGTCTTACTTTTCCAGACCATACCAGAATCCTTTGTTTCACCATTAAACTCCACCTTCTGAGTCTACAGAACACAACTCCTGACCTGCTTGAACAGCTGACATGAGACAAGATACATAAGCCAAGGACAACCTTGAAGTATTTCTCTGAGTACAAAGAAAAGAGTAGCATAAACCCCTCCTGCATTTAAATGAGTAGGGCAAATAGTCTTTGGACAGAAAAGAATGAGGGCAATTTCAGGAAATTAAAAATGTGCAGTTTTGAAATAACAAAAATTAAGCACTTGAAATTTTATTTACATTTTAAATTATCACCAGACTGAACATGCAATCATACATCTTTAGAAGGCCAAATGAAAATATATTGATGTCACCCACCCTTCTCTGTTACAAAAAAAATGTAAAATCAAAGTAGACTAAATCATCTGAGTGTTAGATTTGTCTAAGTTTTGAATTAAGGACATTTTGAAGCAAAAATTTTAACTGTTTGGCATTTTTAATAACTTCTTTTTCACAGCAGTCTTTCAAGACATAGAGGTTTTAGAAGAACACTTTTAGTATTTTTAATAATTTTATGGATTCAACTATGCATTGAAATTTCACCAAATGTGCATGTTAGTTTTAGGAATTTTTGCTTAGTTTATGGCTGGTTATGTCTTACTGCAGAAAAGATGGTAGGACCCAACCAATTAGAGAAATAAATCAGTCATGACCTTAAGTATATAAAAACACAGTCTTTATCAGAATAGTTACATTACAACACATAATTCATATCAAGTCAAAAGTAATCAAATACAAAATTTGATTAATATGAATTTTTGAATATAATCATTCACAATGTACAGAAGAGGATTCTTGAGCTACAGTCCAAATGCAAGAGCAAATGAAAGAGCACTATTTGAGGACACATCAAGCAAGAATATCTCCAGAAGTGATAAGAGACTGTGGTGGTTTGACAGGAAATGTGTTTTTTGAGATGCTGTGTTTTTGGCCAATGGATATTCAGACTTTAATATTGGCATTTAACCTGGCCATTGGGACATGGACACGCCTCTGAGAACACGGGGTTAAAAGCAGAGCTCTCCCCTGGGAGGGTCCTCTTGGGTTTCCGGCGGGAAAGAGTTCGGGTCTCTGCCCCGGCCCAGCTGCTGGCTGGGCAGGGGGAGGGGAAAGCCATGAGGCCGAGAGAGGTAGGCCTGAGCCCGGGGGTGGAAGGGTGGAAGAGAGAGAAAGAGAGAGAGACCGGGAGCCATCGGGCAGCCCCCCCTGAGAGACACAGAGAGAGAGAGAGAGAGAGAGAGAGCCGCTGCCTGGGACTGTAACCTTGAGACTTGATAAACATGGGCCTGCGCCGGCAGCACGGCTGGGATGGAGAAGAAGGGGGGGGTGCAGCCGGCCGCTTGTAGGAGCTTTTAACCCCTTTTTGGAGAATGAGAACTTTACAGATCATTGACCTCTCCTAGAAGATAAAGTGGAAGATGAGGAAGAAAATGTGCAAGTGTGAGAGAGGTCTGGGCGAGTGAGAAATAGTAGAAGAGTAGAGAAGAATCCTTGTGGGAAGAGATGATGGAGTGGCTTTTGCTGGACTCTTTTTGTACAGCCATGGACAGACCCATGTTCCTTGTGACACAGAGACTGCATTCTAGGAGGAGGCAATGGCCTCAGAACCAAGAGGGTTCAGTGTTGATGCCCCTCGGCCCCAGGGGGTGAAAAAATATGGGGGGGACAGGTGTCCCAAAGGAGAGATTGTGGGGACAGGTGTCCCAAAGGAGAGACTGTGCCTTTTTTGGATCGGGACAGAGCATCCTTAAAAAAGACAACCCTAGAAGCAGCTCTGGTCCATGTTCAGTGGTGAGAGCACTGGACATGAAAGGAAGAGGTCACGACGGCAGATGTACTCCGGGCGGTGCCACGAGTGACACAGAAACACACGAGGCTTCAGCTGTGTTTCCAGGGGACTCCTCTCCTCTTGATGAATTGAGGATTGATTGTTTGAAGGGTGGTTCTGGACTAAGAGTTGGTGATTTGAGGAATAAATGTATTGTGTTGGAAATTTGGTGGGGGGAGGAGGAAATGTATTTGTAAGGTTTTCATTTTCCCTGTGTGTGTGTTCCTTTTTATCTGTAGTTGTAGAGTAGTTAATAAAGTTTTGTTTTCTTTCTTCCCTAAGTAGGAGCCTGCTTTGCTTATTCCTGGTCACATCTCACAGCAGCTACCAGGGAGAGGGTATCTTCATGGGGGCACTGGCATTGTGCCAGTGTCAAACCATGACAGAGACTCAGGAAGAGTCACTGGACAAAGTTGATAGTCTGATTTCTGAATACAGTATTTCCAAAGGTTCCTGTTGCTGCCTACTTTCATTCTGCAGTACCTTAAGCAGGATCTAATTTACAAAGCATCACGAGGCCCTTCAATCTGCCTCAAATGATGCAGGGGAAAGGATTTGAAATAGAAAAAACGATGTCTTATGCTCTACATTAATAAATAGCATTATTCAGTGATAAAACCTACTTCAGTCTAGTATTATACAAGGAATTCAAGGCATCAAACTTAAACATGGAAGATTGGCTGACTTCAGGGTTTTTTTTCTTTTGATCTGTATCCAGTATATTTCAATCACAAGACAAGATCATCATGTACTAAACATGTTCTTCAGTTAATGTCAAAATTTACTGGTGTTAAATAACCACAGAAGAGTTGCACTTTGCCCCTCTGCCTGCAGCAGTAACATACTGAGCATTACAAGGGAGAAAATCGGAATTCAAATAAAACACATTCATGAATGTATGCTAAGATCTATGTACCTTCATGATTTTATGCAAATTAATTTACTTAATGCTTTGATTCTTCAATTAAAATAAAAAGCAAAAGAAAACAACTTTTCCTGCATGATATACATGATCTTCTGCATAAATATGACACCTATTAAGTAGCTTTCTTTTTGTTTTCTAACATGATCTTAGAAAGTGATAAATATTCCCAGCCTTCACTTCTTGCTCACTAAAACTCTTTTTGAAGTTACTAAAATGCTTATACTTTGATCCTCCTTCAGAATTGCGGGTTAAGACACTGAGTCCATGCCGAATATCATCATTTTAAGACAATTTCACACAAGGGCACAATTCCAGTAATTTAATCATTAAGGCCTTTAGAGTACAATTCAATAAATGTTTTCCATTAAATAGTCTTGGTTCTCAACTGACTAAAAATTTTCACAAAAAGCATTTTATTTCCAAAATGCACTTTTGTACAGAAAAGAATACCTTCCCATCTTCTATAAAAATCCCAAACAAATAAACAACAGAATGAAAATAGTCGGTGGTAATGTTGGGTTGCAGAAGAAAGGGGGATAATTTCGTATGCTTTTTTATAAATTTCAAAATATCTGAGTGTTGTGGCCTCACACTACTATCACTGTTAATGGACCAGGACTCTCAAAGAAAATGTACTTTGGCTTTTGAATTGTTTTTCTATGATTTCTGTAATATACAATGACAACTCAGCTAAAGGTATCCTAAAGCAAAAGTAGAATTAATGTGAAAAAGTTTATGGAAAACACTGGGATATCAGGCACTTCAGTTGCACTGCCAGATAAAGAGTATGAGATTGATTTTGTTTAATAAATATTGCTTACAAGCTTCACAGAAAATATCAGAGTAATTTTCAGAAAAATACCAATTACAGTACGGTTCTATATAATGAAAATTCCCATTCATTCAGACTGATTCAGGGAAAAATTACTTACATTCCAAATGGAGAATGCTCTTCCAAATACAGAGTTATATTAACCCCAGCAGGATTCCTATGAACCCACAGTTGTCTAACAAGTACTTTTTGTTCTTGTTTAAAGAATCTGAGGAGGGCATCAATAATACTTGACAAATTTCATTTTATGACTTCCTTTCTGCAGAGATAGAAGATCCTCTGGACAATTGGGGGCTAGCAAGGGGAAGAATGGGACGTATT
This sequence comes from Molothrus aeneus, assembly GCF_037042795.1. NCBI lineage: Eukaryota > Metazoa > Chordata > Aves > Passeriformes > Icteridae > Molothrus > Molothrus aeneus. The sequence goes on from NC_089646.1 coordinate 73,981,976, forward strand.
AATCACAAAGTAACAGAGAATTTAGATTTGCAGCCAGTTCTGAACAGATACTAAGGGAAGATAGCATCAGGCTGAGCAGGAAGACATTAGGTTGGAAGATTTCTTATTTGGGCTCTTTCCTTGTGTCAGGATGCTGCTGGTAGCTAAAGCTTTCAGAGAAAGTATTTTACTCAGCTTGTGTTTTAAATTAATGTCTATGTACTGTGTGAGTGAACTAGTATGAGATGAAAAAAGACATTAAAGAACTTGACTTAAAACTCTATGAGTAATTTTCATGGTTATTTGTCATTCCCATGGGTTATTGTTGGGATCACTAGACTGTGTTCCTGTTTCCTTAGGGAAAAGAGTTATTGCAACTTATACAAACGCTTTTCTCTGTCCCCTAGGTTTTTCTTACAAAAGGAATATAACATTTGAAAAATTTGTTCTGGTGAATTATTAGAGGAGTGGAGGCTAACAGCGTCTCTGGAAATGATGAGGACTCACTCCTTTCTGACAGTTTTGCTTTGGAGCTCTGTGTTTTATGTGGTTCATATGACACCATCCCAAAAAAGGACTAACAAGCACTCACACAGTGAAAGGATAACAGGATTGTCAGAGAATGATGGAAAAACACTGCACCGCACCAAGCGTGGTTGGATGTGGAATCAATTTTTCTTGCTGGAGGAATACACAGGTCCAGATACTCAGTACGTGGGCAAGGTAAGCCTTGTGTTTAAAGGATTCTTTAAAGGTGTTGCATCTAACACCCTTGGTACTTTCACTCCTTCTCCACAGCTGTTTTGCTTTTTGTACAGCAGTGGTCCCAATTTCTCGTTATGTCAAAGCACACCACAGATCACCTGAGGTTCCATGATTGTTCAAAGAGATTGTGAGAGAAACAAAGAAGTTAAGTAAAAAAAGAAAGGAAACTGTTCAGACTAAAATGTTCCAGTTTCTTATTACATATGCCCATGCAAGTTTTATAACTTTCTCAACTGTTAAGGATAAATAGTCGATAAGAGAATATAAAAGTTATGATTTCATTCATCTACCTTGTGGCTTTTTATGAGAGTGCTGGGCTGTATACTTTCTCAAGTGAAATATACAGTTCTGTTAACAATAAAATTACTGTCTCTCCATGATTCCAAGGAGGGGTGTAATGTCTGAGGGAAAAAAAATCTGGGGTTTGTGATTTCTGAAATAAACAAAAAATTTTATTAATGAATTGTAGGGTTTTACATTCTTTGAGATCTATCTCTGTCAGATGTCGTCAACAATGGCATCTCTGAATTCCTGTTGTCTCCAGTCCTACCTTTTCTGATAACATGACACTCAAAAATTTCTAGATATTTAGCCCTCTGGTGTCTCACCATCCACAGATCTGACTTATGGTCTAGTAAAACCAAGTCATCTTTATCAAGATCTAGAATATCAGAGATCTAGAATACACTCAGAGTAACTTAAAATTAAGGAAATGTTTATCTTAATGGCTTAAATAAATAAATGTCCAATTCCGTTTCTGTCATTCATCCACAATGCTGTCACTAGCTCTTATTATCAGGTAACTCTCATTTTCAGGTGCCTAGCTACTAAACTGATTTGGACATTTGTAGATAAAAGCTCCAAAATATTTTTGAACATTAGCTAATATCTCTGGTTGTGGGAGACATGATCATCTGGAAACCATGAAAATCATCTCCCTATATTAAGAAACAAATGTCAAAGAAGTCAGCCCTTGTAACTAAAAACTTGATTCTTACCTTGTTCATGCCAACACCTGTACAATTCTGTTTTCTATTAAATAAATCTAATGTGAAGTGGCAGAAATAAGACAAAAGCAAATAATACAATTGCTAGATCTGTTTATCAGTGTGTAAAAGTTTTGTTGTAGGCAAAAGGGTTTCCAATAAAGGATGAACTAATTGCATAGAGATACTCCTAAAAACATGTTTACAAGTATTATTGAATATTGAGTAGACTTGTGAAGAAAACATACAAAAAGGTGCACAATAATTCAAACTCCATATCTGTAAATCTACCTAGACTGATAGAAATAGACTGATATTTTAGTAGAAATCTGTCATAGAGGAGAAGCGAATGTCAGACATTAGAGCTGCTTCCAATTTCAGTCCCACTGAATATAGATGAATGACCTCAAAATACTTCAACACTCAAATAAATTAAGCTTGCATCAAGACCATCACCACCATCCCTCTTTCACAAAAGGAATGCTTATGTGTTATATTGCAACAGATGCAAACTTATCAGAGTAAGGTAGGATTGCATCTTACTTGTTCTAAACTAACAAAAAATTATTGGACCTTATTACCATAGACCTAAATCCAGGAAGAAAAACCAGAGGGCTGTAGAGCAGATGGATCTCAGATGTTTCACTTCTTTTAACTCAAACTACTTGTTGATATTTTTTACCCTTTACTACAAAATATTACAGAAAGACCCCTGAGAGAAATCAGCGTCATTGATTATCTAAACAGGTGAAAATTACCCCAAATATTATTCTGTGTTCCAAAGAGGAATTGCATTGAACTGATGAACTCCATGTGTTTTTGTTGATTTTATAACAGTTTATACCATGGTGAAATGATCCCAGTTCTTTCCAGTGGTATAAAACTGCCTAAATCCTGAAATGATCCCAGTTCTTTCCAGTGGTATAAAACTGCCTAAATCCATTTTTAGTTAGTTCATATTATTGTAGGGACATGTGACATACAGCACCAAGAGGGAACTGCTACAACAAGAAGGATTTTTTAAAGACATAAAAAGCACCCCAACAACTTCATTGAACAAAATTATTCTGAGAAAGGCTTAAATCTCAGGTTTAGTATTCTCCTCTTCAATGTGATGGTAATTAGCAAACTAGTGTGTGTGAAGTAACATCACTTTTATTCCAACCCATGGGGACTAGTTCATAGCAAGCATTCTTTCTTATCTATCCTCTCTTTAATATGGATATGCACAGGCGGATGGGTTTCTGGGGTAGAATAACAAATCTGGTTCTAAAATTTAAATAAACTGAATTAAGAAACTTTATCATAAAATAAACTTCTAGGGGATCATAGCCATAATATTAAAAAATTATTAATTTTTATAGTTGGATTGCTTGCAGCCACCCTTCAGGGATGGGGGATACATGCAGAATAATTGCCTTGTGAATGTGATGGGTGTCAAGGTAAATCCAGACAACTTACAGTATGCCCTCCTCACATCTTTCTTTCCTTCTGCAAACTCAGGATTCATGTCTCAAACACAGGTGAATGCATAAAATACATTGTTTGTAAAATGCATAGGGAGATAAACATTGTTCTAGAGAGTTTACAAATGAAATATTCAGTCAGACATATGCAAGGTAGGCAGTACCAGAGTCCCGTTTAAAAAATTAGACAAGAACAAAAAATAAATTCTAAAATATAAAAATAGCTACGTTCTTTCAAAATGCCGGTTGCCTAGTGAGATGCATGTCTAAATCAGATTATTAGTAGGAGGAAATTTCAGAGGATGTAGTGAGAGAAACTGTAAAACCTGATTCTGCCTACTAAGAATTCACAGAAAAAGTGGATTACAATATAGTATTAACAGTTAAATTTCTGAAATTATATTCTTTTTGAAGGAAGAAAAACAACCTGATAGGTTTTTTGTTATAAAATAAGGTCATGAGAAAATAAACACCTGACTGTATGTCATATCTGGGAATCTCTTTTTCTTTTGCATGGGAAGGGCCATAGATCCAGCCTCTTAGCTGCTACTAACTTTAAGCCCCTTGCAGAACCTGAAAGTCAAAATACTGATCTTTTATGAGAAAAATTTACCAGATCTACTCACTTCCTAACAACCTATCCAAAGACATATTTATCTTAAAAATGGACAAGCAGTTCAGGAAGTATTAAAATGCTGGTAAGGAAAAAACTTGCACAGAAGGCTCTAACTAAATACCCTTCAAGGAAAAATTAGTTTTGTTTTCCAAACATAATGTTAATTTTATATGTCTCCATTTCTAAATGACATAACTGATACCCACTGAATGGACATCACTTGTGCAAAATGCCAAATACCTTTAACTCCACTCCTTATGAAATATCCCTAGACAAGAATAAATAGACCTGATCAAAATCATGAGCCATTTTGGAAAACATGGTCCTTTATGTTTTTGCAACAGTAAATTGAAATGATTTCAAGAGATGAGATTTTTTCCTCCTTTAAGTCACCCAATTACTTTTCTCTACATTGAAGCTCTCCTCTCCCTGTATCAAACAGGCACCTTGTTAATAAAAGGCTGCTAATCTTGATGCACAGATAATGGGTGAAGTACCATGCAGTATATGTCAGAACCAATCATAAACATTACAATCCAACACCTGCCATATCCCAGAATTTTAAAAAGAAGAAACAAACAAGAATAATTTTTTTTTTCACACCACCTGCAACTTTTCTTTCTCATAATAAAGGAGGAAATACAAAATAAAAAAATAAACATCACTGCTCAATATTAACTGCTTATGAGTAATCTCCTGTTTAACAACTTCTATAAAAACAAATTAACTAGGTTCTGCATCTCATCAGCAGCATTTAAATTGGATCAAAACTCAAGAATTATCTCTCTTCTATCATCAGTTAAACCAAGTAATTTGTTTCATGACATTTGTTTGTGTGTCTTAACAAGATGTAAAAAGTGAAAAGAAAAATAGTGAAAGGATAGTTTTCTGTTTTGGTGTTTTTTTGGTTATTTTTTTTGTGAGGGAGTGGAGGTGTTTGGTTTGGTTTTGGTTTTTGGAAGGGCAGGGTACAACATATATTTAAATGCAGCCATTTCTTTCTTGTAATCTACATTTATAAATATTCAGACATCTGCAAGTAAGGTTGTATGACATAGCAGTCTCTCTTAAAAGAGAGAGACAAAACCAAAAGAACTCAATTAAACTCCATAAATAATTTTTTACTTAATAAAAATTTAACTTAAAAACAAGAAAAGAGGTATCACTGAATTGCCAACCTCACCAGACTTGGTTATTTTTAAAAAATATTCACTCAAATGTCCCTTTGTACTGAACAGTTTTGAGGTTTTTTTCCTTATTATTTAATGGAATTTGATAGTATTTTCTTGTAAATATAGACTGTAAATATCTTAATGGCTGGAAATATTATTTCACATTACTTTGCTCTCTGCCTTTGGTAGACCTACCAGTCCAGAGTAAGCTCACTCTTAATATGAAAAGCAGCAGAGAAGTTGGAAACCTGAGAGCAGTAAAGCACTTTATTCGTTAGTCTTATCCTCATTTATTCATGTCCTCCAAACATGTTGCTGAGGCCTTGGCCATACTTAACCTCAGCTCTGAGCAGCAGGGAGGAAGAAGCTTATGGCCCACAGGGGTGACCCAAAAAAGCTGGCTCTTGGCAACACTGCAGTGCCCAAACCAGCAATAACCTCAGTTGCTCCATCCTGAAGCATAATGTTCTCTTCCACAGCAGTTTTTACTGATTACCTAATACTATTTTCTTTGTGTACTGAATTTTTATTTTTATCTTGCATTTGTAGTGAGAGAGAGAAGTTACTTTTTTACTTGCAACCTAAATCAATTTATGAATTTTTTCCATAAGGATTTCTTTATAGCATTTGCTACTTTCCCTCTACAGAGACAGTTTAAGAGTGACCTGTAAGGATGAGAGCATATAAAGATGCACAATGCTTTCAGTGTTTCAAGTGTGCTCTCTACTTTGTTATAGCTACTGTCCATTTGTCCTCCCTGTAAAACTATTGCAATCAGGACATCAATAAATGCAACTAGAAACAGAATGGTTTTTGATATCTTTAAACTTAGCACTATGGTAAATTAAAAAAAAAAAAAAAAACAAACCCAAAAAAACTACAAAAACCCCCGCAGAATCATTAAAAAAATCATACGTTTCTACCACTTAAAGATATAATTCAACCGGGGGAAGTTTTCATCATATCCTTAATATATTCCATCTAGTGTGTATTGTATCCCAAAGCCATCTTATAAATCACAACTTTTGAAGAAGATATAATATCATATTTTCATTAGAATCTTTGTTCCTAAAGTAAAACCAATATTTTAGGATTGAATAAAATATGAAAAATTAGTAGGGTCTCCTCTTGTCTTTCCTTTCTCAGACCTCAAGTTTTTCCTTGTATTTGAGTAAATATAAGGAAATAATGACATATCAAAATAGAAAAGGGAAAAAAAAATAAAGACAGTAAATACCAAAGAAATAAGAAAAACAGTCTAACCAATATTTAAAAAATACAAAAGAGAAAACTTCTTTGATTTGGAAATTAATAAATTATCTCCACTTACACTGCATTCTTCAGTTAGCACATTTTTCAATAAATATTTGATCTAGTTTCAAGCAGCCATATCCTAGGCAGACGAACCACCAAAATGAAGCTAAAATTGAAGCAGACAAACAGAAGGGGAAAAAAATTTTAAAATTGCCACAAGATGTCCCTGTCTTGGACACATTCATAAATTAATTGCGAAAAGCCATACGGAGCCATAGTTTTACTTGTTTAAAAATTATTTATTTTCTGGAGGCTTTCAACATAAACCTTATTGAAAAATTGCTGGAAGTAAAATTTATTTTTGTCAAAAAACAATAAAAAATAAAGTCAAAAAATAAATTTTGTTATTTTAAAAAGAAGGCTGGAGGGTCAGGGAAGAAAATGATGAAAGACAAATGTTACATCTTCCAAACACAATGGGACTCTGTTTTTCTAGAAAGGGCAGCAGGAATTTCTGACAACACATTTTTGATTGAAGTTTGAAAAACAGTGACAGAGATCACTAATAGTGATTAGAGATCTAATCACATCATGCATAACCCAAGTATAAACTGTTTAAATAGGAAATATCTTGCATGTTGCATTGCAAGAATGGGTCTAAACTAGAATTTTGCTGTCAAATTTGAACATCATATTTCACATAAAATAAAGAATTATTTTTGAAAACAACTGCAATGATCAGAGGCTTCAAAGACATGAATAACAAGAGTGAGTTGGCATTGTTTGGTACAGATAGAGCAGCTGTCATGAGATCTGACAGCTTCTGTTTCTTCAGCTACATAAAAGGCTGTTAAAAAAAACAATCTGAAGTTCTTGTCATGTTCAGGGTGAGAAGTTGGGTTCATATTGTCATAAAGTTGATTTACACTTATCATCAGGAAAAAGTTTTTTGATGTTAAATACAGTCAATACAGTTAAGTACTAGGTAAAGCGCTCTCAGAGAGACAGCATTGTATTGATACTGGAGGTTTTCATGACAAACCAAAAAAAAAACACATGCCAGAAAGGTGACAATGATACTACCCAGAAGCTGAAGTCTGTGTTTCTCTTTAGGGCCCTGTCTGTTCTGTTCTCAAGGAGTCTGTGTGTGTTTTTCAAGTTAAATGGCTGAATCAGCTAAACTTTTTTTGAGAAAAATGTAAATAAAACAAACAAAAAAACCCCAAAACAACAACAAAAAAACAAAAACAAAAACAAACCCATAAATATAAGAAATGAGGAAATCCTCAAAGCTTTCATTGCAGATTTCCCCTTTCTCCTTTCCCTTGTTTTTTCCATTTCCTTGTCCCTTCTTCTCCCCTCTGGGGACAGAACATCCAGACTGCAATGATTTTCAATTTAAAAATAATAAAACAGGAAGCTACAAAATATGTACCTTTATGGATACTTAATGGAAAAAGGGGAGTTTTCAATGTAATTTTTGAAAATTTAGCAACACTAACTGAAAAGTTCACCCATAGCAAAAATGCAGGTCTTCTAAAAAATTACTAAGCTGCTTTTAAAGCTAAAGTCAATTCATGACAATTCAACATAGGCAAAACCAGCAATATTTCTCCAATTCTTTTCCCTCTCTTCCTCTATGCTTCTCTCAGGTGTGGAAAAAGTTATGTTCACCCAATACCCAACCTAGCAGCCATGGCATGGAGTCTACTTTATAGTTCTCCTCAATGTTTGTTCTTGGCTTAGTCACAGCTACCCTTCCCTGGGGATGTCCTGAGTGTGCTCAGAGCACTAAAGGGGTGGGACCAGACAGCAGGAATGGGGCAGCCTCCCCTGTGGAGTTCACTGGAATTGAGCATGTTGACAAACTAATAAAAAAGCAAGGCTTGAAGTAAAACCACCTATTTTAAAGACACGGTGGGCATGGAGAATGGAGTTGTCTTCTGTCTGCAGTGGTAATTTCCAGCTGCCAGTTAAAACATAATTTTCATTTTAATAAAAATGGTTTTTCTGAGCTTAAATGTCTCTTGCTCTTGTCAAGCTCTATATGTGAAAAGGCCTAACAAGGTCTAGCTTGAAGATCTATCTGGCTCAGGAACTTGGCACAATAGGTAATTGTTATCCGTAGAATAGCTCTATCTTATTAAAGCTTCCTTGGCTAGTATTTCTTAATCTTGTAGCATTAAGCCTGGGAAAAGAAGATTAGACCAGTGGCAATCTGCAGACCTATCATTATTTATTGTCAGGCAATCATTTATTGGGCATGAAAAGGTGGGAGGCTGAGGAAAACATGTTTTGTGAGATATTTTTCATTAGGTTGCTTATTTATTCCCTTGATTACATTATGGGAATGGTTTTGGAGAGAGAAAGTGCTTTGACTACATTGTGGTTTACTGGTACCTGCCAGCCCAGTGATAGAGTACAAAAGCCATCAGAGCAAAACAGTATGTGACTACCTAAAAAGGTCGATTTGGCAGCATCAGAGGATGGTATTGTGCAATGTCTTGTCTGTCAGGGAGAGGGTTATGAATAGTCATCTTGACAACAAATAGAGAAGCTGTCAACAAGCATCTGCCAAGAACAGTGTGTTCTTCCTATGTGTGCCCGATACATCAAATACTGTGTATTGCAGGAATCATCACACATTTCAGTCTTCTGGAACTGGAAAAAAAAATGTTAGTCTAGTCCATGTAATTGGCCAATTAACCACTATGCTGGGTATCAATCAAAAAGGAACCTGTGTACTCTTATCAGTTTTGGAAATACATAACCATAGTCTGATCATTGCTGTATGTATTGCTGTAACAACACAAACACACTGCGCAAACTTCTGCTCACTCCTACATCAACCTAGGGTCAGGAAACACTGCTGAAATCCCTCTTTTCTCTTTTTACATAACAGAATGTAGTAAAATTAATAATAAAACATTACAACCTCCATGAACATTTCAGAAGTCACAAATTCCTCTCTGTCTTTCTTCATATTTCAGACACAAGTATGCCCTTTCAGATGGAAGCCACTATAGCAGTTTTTTCAAATTTTGAAAGCAAGGAAACGACAACCAGGGTGATAATATTATTTGACTCATTTAACTGAAAAGAAGGTTTGTTACCTATTCTCCATTTCCATAGGAGGAAAGAGAAATGGCATCAATTATCCCTTACTTTAGTTGTAAAGCTCTTGCCAGAATCTCAAAGAGGTTGTTAGAATGGTTGATTCAGGTACAAGAAGAAATTTTTATCCCATACCCTGCCATAAAACAAATAATTGGTAGTGCTGGAAATAATTATTAATAAAATTTGACTAGATTTTTGTTTTATATAAATTTTATTTTTTTCCATCTGTAAATTGTAATTGCCAACAATTCTCTAATGAAGCTTTTCCTCAGAACATGTCTGTGTATGAGTTGTTCCCACACAATATTACAAAAAAAAAAAAAAGTAGTTCTGGAATAGAATGACAATAGCTATGAAGTATTGGGCTGAATGGTACATCAGGGTACACTATGAAAAGGAGAACAATACAGAACCAAATATTTACTATCTACCTACTTGGGAAACAGTGCCTGAATTTGTAATATAATTGATTGCTTTAACTTTTCCTAAAGCATAACAATGACCACAACAGATACTAAATGGGATACTGTTATACTTCTACTCAAGCATTCATAAAATTAATCCAACTTAAAATTTGTATTTGCTATCACCACCTGTAGCCATTTTTGACATTTGAAATTGTAGTTGTTACTACATATTTCTGATTAAGAGCTGAATTAAACTAAATTTCCAAATATTGAAAATAAATTTGGTTCTTATAAAAAGTTCTGGTTTACAATTTCTATGAAGTTAAAGTGGAATTAAACACTAATATATCACACTGATAAAATTTTGTAAGTTCTGATGTAACCTTTAAAAATGGTACTCTTCTGATAGCTGAGTCTTACAGGGATTGTGGAAGTAAACATATTTTTCTTTTTAATAAGCATTTCTGATGAATGAACCCTGTCAAATACCAGGAGGTAACAGAGCATTAAATGTTTGTATACAACAGGTAGCTGACTGATAAGAACAAATTAAGAAATGAAAAATATAATACTAAAAGTATTTGCTTTCCTTTTCTCTCTACCATTGCATTATTTGCATTTAAAAGGGTGAGATTAACGTCCCTGTAAAACAATAATTTAAAAAAAAAAGGAAAAAAAAGACTGTATGTTCTGCGCAAAACAAGTGACTAAAAGAAATAAACATTTGTCTTTAATTTTAAACCTATATAAATTAGATAGAAACAATTGGTGTGGACAATAAAATTAATTTAAAGAGGAATTTGGCATGGAAACAAATATTTCTGTATCCATCATCACTGAAGGAAATGGAAGGAAGGTTGTTGCAAGAAAGCAAAATAAATCATAAAAGTGTGTTGAGTTATTTTTTAATTCTAAATTTCACATAACACGCAAATACATTAATCTCTGAAAAGGCTAGTAATTATGGAATGGAAGAGGCCACGGTTTGATTGCCACAGACTCCATATGAAAAATTTAGAATAACATACAGAAAGGCACGAAGTGAAGGGAAAAATATGAATCTATAGAAGAAGAAATTCTTCAGTGCCTCCAAAATACGGAGGGAAACAGGAATCATCCATTCTGTTTTCATCTTATTATAGATACTGCAATTAATTTTCTTTGTAGTTCCGGTGGCTAAATCTGGTCTAACTCCATCTAACTCCATGTTGTGCGAAAGAAAAAGAAGAAACAACCCCCCTCTCTCCCATAATTCAAAGTCCTTTTATTGTCCTAAAAATTATGAAAATATATGTGTATGTGTATATCCATGTAAATCACTGGTTTATCTTCAGGATAAAGAAAAGATTTACATTGACCTCTTTGACATGAATAAAAGAGAAAAAGATAAGTCAAATGTTAAAATAGTGATTCTAGGATTAATAATTTCCACATCCATAAGTATAATTCAATGGAATTTATCAAAGTATTTTACATTAAATGAACATCACCTATGGTGAGACAGGCACTGACAAAACATCTCTTCTGAGGAGGAGAGAACTGCAACAAAGTTGCTGGAACAGTGATTTGTGGTCACAGAACAGGTCAATGACAACAGTTTGATGCAGTACGGAATAGGGACAATTTCACAGACTGGCAAGGCTTATCTATTTGGAGAAGTCAAGACAGAAAGGAGAGCATTCATCAAGAGTGAAAACAATTTGATAAAAAGCACTTCTGTTCCCTTATTTTATTAATAACAAAATCTCAATTTCTATCTTAAAATCTATTTTCAAATGATTAACAAGATCATGGTCAACATTTGACTCCAGCTGAAGATGCAGGATAATTAGCAAAACAATCAGTTTTATTATGTGTGCTGTGACCTTCTCCAAAGGACAGAGAATTTCCTTAGACAAAAATAGATTTCAGAAATTAAAGTCTTCATTAAATTCTCCAGTTCTCTCCCTACAAAATTTTTTCATAAAGTTATTAGAACATTACCATCAATGCATTCAGAATTTTATCTGCCTTAACCACATGCAAATGCTTTGACAATTCTTGCTCTTGAACTAATAATATAACTATTCCCTTATGCACCTCCTGGTGTTTTTTCTTTTTCATTAATATTTGCATTAAAAAACTTTTATTTTTTAAACCCTTCCTAAATATCTCCTGCACTGTCTAATTTCTCCTTCTTAATCTCATTTCATCTGACCAGTTTGCAAATTCAGCTATTAAATTAAACATGAAGCAACACTGTTGGTGTACAGGGCTTTAGGCTTGGTTTGGGCCTTACACTTTGATTTCTCTAGGCACTACTTCTCTCTCATGGAGTTTTCATCTGAAGCCCCAGGGAGCCTTGTCCTGGCTCCCCTCTAAGCCACAATCCTCATGTTTGATCAAACAGGTACAATCAGCCTGTGGTTTATGCAGAATCTGAAGTCCATCTCAGGCACCCTCCAAATGCAGTTACACTCATCAGTTTCTGTTGTGCCATGGAAGACATTAAGGAGTGTTGATAACCATTCCAGCCACTGCCTTGTCTTTACCCTCATTGGGCAAGTTTTCAAATTTTGAAAGAAGATTTTAAAAAACTATATAAGTAAGTAATGCAAATTTCAATAAATGCAAAATGAGTGACAAATAAGAAAAAGAAAAAAATAGACGAAACATTTTTTTCTTAACTACTGGTTTTCATGATACTCTTCTTGAAAAAATAGCTTCCCCTAGGAAGCTACCTTATCATAACACAGATTCAAGGGTTGGTTCTTATTATGTCCTGTCCTGATTCAAACCCTTTTCTTTCATATACCTACTTTTGAGACTCTCCCAGATTTTTCCAGGGGTTGGGCATATTCTTGTCTTGGAGCAGACATTGGGCAGGGGAATTTCACTCACACTGATGAAGGTATGACATGGATAGCTCTACAGGATACTTTCACTGACTACTCTTGAGTTGGTATGACAATTTACATCTTCAAGACAGTCAGCAGAACAGAGAAACAGTATAATTTAAAACAGCTATAATTATAAACAGTTAATTAAAATTAACTTTAGTTAATTTATAATTATAAACAGTTAATTAAAATCAACTTCAGTCTGTGTTTTTCTTTTTTTCTTTTTTTAATCAAGATTGTCAATAAATAATCAGTAATAAAGGACCTTAGTGATAATTTCAACAATGACCTTGTCTTCTTTCCAGTACTGTTCATCTGAAAATTTGTTTTTAGATAAACATTTAAGACATTTAATGTACCACCACATAACAATGAAATTTTGAAATTACTATTGAGGAACAAATTAATTTCTTCTTGTGAGGTGTGCACAGTGTCCACAAAATATTTTTTTTACTAGTTTGCAAAGCAGGATGTTAGGAAAAATATATCATTTTAGAATTAGTCTTTGTGGTAGAGGTCATTCTGAATCAATAAGCATGAAACTCAGCATAATAACTTTTCAGATTTGAAATGAATTTGTGTAAAAACAAGTATGTTTTAAGGCGAGTAAATAATATATTTTGAGTATTTCTGGAAACTACATATCCAGCAGCTTAAAAAAAATTCCAGTCAGCAGGCCTATAGTCTGGTTTTGTTTGCTTGGTGCTGAAATCCTGGAAGTCTGTTTACATATTTAAGGCCAAAAAAGACTCTGATCATATTAGCTTACATCTCAATATCCTACTATTCCATTATACTGTATGACTTCCTAAAAACCATGCAGTCTTGATCAGTGCACCACTGTCTATAAATATATATATATATGCACATGAAACTATGATCAGAAGTGACAAAATGCTCAAATATTCCTGTTACTGATATATTCTTGAGGTTGTTGTGGATGACCTCATTCCTGGAAACACTTAAACACTCAGTATATTGAGTCAATACAGTCCTTGTTCAAAGTTAGGGCAATGAATAACCAGACAAGTTAAAGGGCATCAGATTCCCGAAAGAAAATAGAAGAGAACAAATCATGAAACCAAATACTATTATTGGTATTATAATCTAAAAGAAATTAGTATTTTTTAGATCATAATCTAAAAGATATTATAATCTAAAAGTTCTAAATTCTGGGGTCAGGGAGGCAGGGACACTAACATAATCAAAAAATACAGTGGTCAGAATGACTACTCTCTTAAACCAGCACCTCCTGCTGCCTCTGAGATAAAGTACTTGGCTAAAAAACCATTGGTCTCCCCTATTAGAGTATTTCTTATAAGCTTATTAGTACAGAGCTGAGCTCAGAGCAATTAGTTCTGCAGAGGGTAGGGGATAATCCATCCATACGACAAACTCATGTTGCTTCTAGGTCAGAGCTTTTATTCCTGCCAATCTCTGTGCACATCTTTTGGAACCAAAGAACATTTTGAGTGCCTCTAAAACAGCAAGGAAAGTCATGCACCCAGACAGATTTCACTCAGGAGTTTCTGGTGAAAGAAAAATCCATGAGAAAGATATCCTCTGCTGTTGTGAAACCTTTAAAATAATGATGGATTTAACACCTTTTCTAAGGATTGATTAAAGTGGCAGTGCTTGGTGTTATGATGTCATAATTTCTGACCTGTGGACACAATTGATGACTGGAGTCACCTCCTGTAAATCTGTGTCTTATGTTATGGAACAGAAAAATGTCTGTGTCTGGTAAGCCCTAAATAATAAATAAAAAGAAGTTGGCTCTTTTCATCAGTCTGAAAACCTATAACTCAGGTGTTGATTTGGAAAGTAGAGAGAAAAAATTATGTGCTCTGAAATCCAGTTCTTTGTGCAGAAGTAAGGATGCAAACATTTTTGCGGGTTTCACTACAACTTATAAAGGGCACAGGAGATACAGAAGATAAGAACGGTACGGAGGTGCATGAGGATACAGCTCTGATTTTCAGGATTCCTTCCTATGTGTGCAGAATACACACGTGGAATTTCCCATTTTGCGTTTGTGTCATTCTAACCAAAAGACTACTAAGAATTCTACTGAACTCTTCCTGAATTGAAACAAGATTTACCCTTAAGTATTTAGTAAAAATCAGAACCTTCAGCTGATGTCAGCAGTGTTTTTTGCAATATCATTCTCTAGAGAATTACTAACAATAGACAGCTGAACACAAGAACCAGATGCTGGAAAGCAGAAGATAAGGAAAGTAAATGTCATTTGCCTTGTTTAATATACAGTCACTTAGGTTACCATCACACACAGAGTCTGGTTGTTTAATTAAGAAGTTTGTGCTGATGTCACAAATTCAAGTCAGGTAAATACATTGCCATTTAGCGCATACATAAAACTTTTGATTAAACACACATAAATAGGAAATTAAAGCAATGCATGTACTGCTACTTCAATCCACACCGAAGAACTACTGCATCTATTAAGATGTCTTTAGAGTTTTTAATTGCTTAAAATGCTAATGAAAGAGAATATTGGCTGAGGTGCTGTTGATGCTGTATCGTAACTGCTGTAGATCTCACTTAGGTCTAAATATATATACAGCAGGGGCACTAGTTAATATCCTGCCTGTCACTAGCACTCAATACATTGTGTGTGAGATTTTAGGTTTGGCTGAGATGATACCAGCCCTTATTTCAAGTCCACCACTTTCATTTTTTTATTAGAATCAAATTATTTTGTTTCAGGTAATACTTATCCTCTTTCACAAATGCTGTCTTCTTTCCCACCTCTGTATACACAACCTTCTTTAATTGGAGCAAGCTAAGAACGATAATTACCGTCAAATTCCCGGGCTCAAATCAATTTGTGTTTTAATACATACTGGTATAACTTGGAAAACTCAATTTCTTTCTGTTTCACAGTTTCAGAATAAATAGCATCGTATAATCACCATATATGAATAGAAATTTGATGTAAATAGACACATGGCTTTGTAGAAGAAACATACACACATTTTCCTTTACTTAGCATGTTTTTTCCCTCAGGCCAGGAGCTTTAGCTAAAAACTGTGATTAAAAGATTTTTGAAGAATCCTACAAATGGAGGAAATTTCCTAATTTTTCTCTAGTTTTAGGAAGGGTCACTTTGGACACACCTGAATAGCTTATGCTTCCATGTCCCTTTCCATTGCTTGCTATAGTGCTTAGTGTTTTAAAATTTAAACAGATATAAGGATATTTCAAAGAATCATAATAAATCTGACAGTTAATAACATAATTCAGGTTGATAGTTCATTCCATGTACAGTCTATTATTCTTTCTCTACACATTTCCCAGATCCAGGAGGTCTGGGCACATACAACCAAACCCCAACACTTTCTAGCTATAGAGCTATTGATATAATGTTTATGGCTTATGAAACATCTGAAACTTCGTCCTGCCTTTACACTATTTCTGACTTTAAAACTCTGCACCTTTTCAGCCTCCCATGTGCATCTCTATTATAACTTTGCTGTGCCATGCAATCCTGATTCATGAACATATCCTTAAAAGAGGATGTTCATTTGTGTTCTGTTAGTAGTTTCATTGTGTTCTGGTAGTAGTTTCACCAGGACAATGTGGAAATTAGCCTGGTCTTTGTCTCCCTAAAATATGCAGATATACCAATTTAATGCCACCAAAGAGTTTGTTTGCCTACAACAACCCTCCAGTGTATTTTCTTCACTTTAAAGGTAAGGAAAGAAAATTGTTCACTCCTACTAGAAAGTATTTTCAGGCAAATAGACCACAGGACATCAGGATTCCTCTGCAGGAGACAACGGTATGGGTGGAGACAGTGGAGGTAAGAGATCTGTAGTAATAGATCTTTTTCTGAGCCAAGATACAGAGGCGCACTGTAAACCTCCCAATTTGTAAGCATTAGCAGAGTGCCTACCACAACATAAACATGGGTCTGTCCTCTCCCAATGTGTCTTCATCTCTAATTTCCCCTCTCCCCTTTCCAAAAAGGAGATTTTACCTCTTTTCTGAATTTAGGCAAACAAATAAGTGTTTTCACTGTATTTATTCATAACCATCACTAGTAATAAGTAGCTCTTATTGCTTGTTTTTTCCTCCTTTTCTTCTGCTACAATAGTTGTACAGAAGAAAACTGCAAATGAAATGAAATCTAAATGAAGTCTGGTGATTTCTTTCTTCTCAATGCAGTAAATGCATTCATATCACTATATAATTTGTTAACTGTGTCCATTGATTCTCTCCTCTTCCATTGATTATATGTCTGCCTAACTTGAAAAGAGTTACTGTCTATTACAAACAGTTAAGAGGAGATCAAATGCAGTTTACTGGAAATTTAGTAAATTAAAACAGAATTAATAGGAAACATGGACCTTTAAGGAACTCTTTTCTAAGGTAATATTCCCTTTTTTTTTCTTACTCTATATTTTGTTTGACATTCCATACCAATTCTTGAACTTAACAATTTGAGGTACATTTTCACTTCAAAGAATACTGATATCTTGTCTACTGTGCGTAACAGCACTTTTGAGAGAAGTCATAAATTAGCAGACATACTAAGAATGCCTAGTCAAATAAAATACTGCCTAAAACCAAGAAGTTATGTGTCATAAACACCTTTTTTGATAAATATTGAGTACTAAATAAGGATGAAGTGTAAACTAGTGGAGCAAGGTACTTGATTTTGGGAAAATAGAATTATGCTTCAGAACTCTGAGATAATCTCTACTTGCTTACTCATTTTTTCATTGAAAAATAGAATAACAATGATCCACATAAAATTATGTCAAGATTTTTGAGAATATCAAGATTTCAATTATCCCATCACATAAAAATTTAGTTCACAAAACTGGACAGATAGCTTAATTTGAGAAGCACGCTTTATCTAGCTAAAAAAAATAAAATAAAAAACAAGAATTGTGAGACTATTTGTAAATGTGCCCATATTTATTAGATATACATCATTAAAAATAGATGATTGTCATTCTCCTAATCCTTAATAATATCTTTGTGTCTGATGATCCACAGGAAAATTTTTGTTGAGAATTTTTTAGCCAGTCACATAGAAGAGTACAAAGAGAGAAATGTGAGCAAAGGAATATTAAGAAATCCAGATTCTCAGCAGTGTATCTGGGTTATGTCTTCATTCCAACATGTTTCAAATTAATTAATGGGGGTGACTTTTGTTATCAGCGGTCCATATGTACTATATATACATATTAAGAATCTAATATATTATCTGCATTTTTTTGGGATTTTTGAGCAAGGTTTGTTTGGATTTCTCTTGGTAGGTTTGATTTGGGGGGAGGGGGGTGTTGGTTATGGGGTTTTTTGCATTTATAAAAGTGTTTCATGTTTCTGACTTGCAGAATGATTAATTTGTGATATTAGAAAGGAAAGGTTTGAAAAGTTTGTGCTCCACCCATGTGAAGTTTTTGCTTTCTAACCTACCCCAATCCAATTAGAGAAAGGTCATGTAGAATAAATAGCAGGAATGATGCTTTGCTTTCTGTGAATGGTGGTCATTCCCAGAGCTGCTGAATCTGTAAAAGGTAGAAGGAAATGACAGCAGTCAAGGATTACTTCAGATCATATATATTAATATTATTTTTCCAGTTTTAACATTTGAGCCTCTTTCACACACCTAAACAGCTTATGAATGAAAAAAATTCCACAAACTATTTTGTATGTAAATTTATTTACTGAAACTGGAAACGGGAATTAGAAAATTCTTATGTTCTTGTTCCTTGGTTTTAGTCAATAAAAAGGCATGATTGTTATAACACATCACATTTTTGCATGTGATTTACTGCAGGCCATTTTCTATCAATTTTAAGTAGAATAATTAACATTTGAAAAGCTGGAATTGTATTTTATATTACAAATTCAAAATATTTAAGCAGTTCATAGAAGATTACTATTCATCAAGAAAAAGAATAGATTAGTCAAAATTACATTGCAGTGTCTCTTTACAAATGTATATCAGTATAATAATTTTGCATAAACCTTCACAATGTTATTTGAAGTTACTCTGTTTCAGAAGTTGAAAGTATATTTTGTATTTATATAATTCAAAATAGTAAGAAGATGGCTTGATTGCTCTGTTTTACACAACTAGTATTTTATTTTTATAGGATGCTAAATAATATTTTACTTTATTTATTCTTATATAAGAAAATGGTCTCTTTTCTTTCTCACAAGTTATGATGTTGCAAAATTGCTTCACAGATAAATGGAGATTCCTCTAATATGAAGAGCAAAACAAAACATACATAGGAATTAGAAATTGTCACATTTAGGACAAACAACAGCTTGCAAACATACTTTTAGTACTTCCTAATAGTAAATTGTCAATAGGTAGTAGAACTCTTCATTCCTAGGAAATCACATTCTAGTCAAAACTTTATCATGCTTGAAAATTCTGTTTATCATTTGGTAGAAACTTGAGACAAGTAGGAAGCTTAAAATACTTATCAAAGTTTGAGTTATCTGACCTCTTTGTAGATAGGTTGAACATCTGGATAAAATAAATGAACCTAATCTCTGGAGGGAGTGT
The DNA here is from genome assembly GCF_037042795.1 of Molothrus aeneus. Classification (NCBI taxonomy): domain Eukaryota; kingdom Metazoa; phylum Chordata; class Aves; order Passeriformes; family Icteridae; genus Molothrus; species Molothrus aeneus. The sequence continues at coordinate 74,001,170 of NC_089646.1, forward strand.
ATATTGTTAGGAAGATGGGTAAAGGAATGGCAATGGACAGATATGGTTTTTTATTGGAACCACTTGTTAGCATAGAGAAAATCTCTGCTCCCACCATTTGCTTATTATTGTCCCTTTCAAAAGGTTGTAGACTCTGCTTGATGACCAGAAGAGTTGTTCATACAAGCCGTCAAAATGAGGCTGGCAAGCTCGTAATATTCATGTTTAGAGCCTGCTATTCATCTGTACCTTTACGTGTACAGAACCTCTTTTTAGCAGATGACCATGAAATCCTTAATAATTTTCACAGGAATTTATTACAGGTAGACACTGAACACAGTAGGCACTAAAACTTACTATGAGATGACCTACCTTGGATGGTTATCTCATCCAGTCTTATCTCTGGAAGACCAAAACAGTAATCAGATAATATTTGGTGACTAGTGTTATGATACATTATTAAAAGAAAAGGAAAAATTAAAGTGAATAATTTGGAAAAAAATCTATTGCAATGATTCTTCATACAGGTAGAATAATAAAAATGTTCAATGGCTCAGCTATGAAACATGGAGGTAAATACTGACAGGAACACAGAAACAAGGCAAGATGTGGCAAAAATGAACTTATTGTTCTAGTGACTCTAACACCATTATTGATACTGAACAAGATTTTCTCAGGTTGTTGATATACTACATTTTTCTATTCAGAGAAGTAGAAAACATGCCAAGATAAGATTCTCTCTGTCCATTCTTGAGAAGCACTCAAGTCACCAATTTGTGGCCAGATGTGACTGAAAGGATTTACATAAGGAAAATTTACTGCAGAAGCTCAAAAAAAAGGAACTATGTGGCCATGTAAATGAAATAAGAGGAATAGACTCCTGAAGAAGACCATTATGTGAGAATTTGTAGTGCCTGGGTCAGCTTCAATGTCTTGTTTTGATTTTGGTTTTACATACTTTTTCATGGTATGTACTTTTTCATAATGGTGTTGTATGGCAAATCAATCAGTGCCTATAAGTTCATAGGGACAGAGTTTTGAACTCTTACAAAGAGGTTGAGTAGGAAAAGGATTGTTAAAGCCCTCTCTATGCTTTGAACATTTACCTCCTAGTGTTCTTGAAAATTATTTCTTCTGTGTGGAGATGACTAGAAAGAAGGAAGTAATCAACAGAGGTAAGAGGTTCCTTAAAAAAAATAAAATAAAAAACCAATACAACTAGAAACATAAGTTACTTAAATCAGAACATTTATAGGTGATTTGGGGAAGTTCACAATCTCTAATACTTAAAACTCTTTTTTTCTATTTTGTTTCAAGGTAACTGATTGCCTTACCAACAACCAGTAAATACAAAGCAAGAATTATTTTACAAATAGAAATTTGGGAGTTTTACAGTCCCTGTCATTTTCTAAAAGTAGAATTCTGGTAGTTTCTGGTCAGACTGTTAAAAGAAATACATTTTTTTTATAAATTTGTTATTTTAAATAGTATTTCAACATCCTCTACATCCTCCTCTGTCCTTATGGGTTTGTTTGCAGCTATTTTTTGTGTATGACTGAGCCTAAAATTTTCAATTTTTCTAACAGACTGACAGAAGATAACCACTACTGACCCCAATTATAGTCATGATTGTACAGACTTATTCATATGTGCTGCATTATTTGATCTGTAGTAACAATATATATATATTTATAAAATTCTTCTTTTCTACCTCTCTGAAGCTACACACTGACCAAGATAAAGGAGATGGAAATTTAAAATACATATTAACGGGAGATGGGGCTGGCAGTCTGTTCATTATAGATGAAAATACAGGAGATATTCATGCTGCAAAGAAATTGGACAGAGAAGAAAAGTCCCTGTACGTGCTACGTGCCAAGGCTATAGACAGAAAAACTGGAAGACAAGTGGAGCCAGAGTCTGAATTTATCATTAAAATCCACGATATCAATGACAATGAACCAAAATTCACCAAGGACATGTATACCGCCAGTATTCCGGAGATGTCTGGAGTTGGTAGGTAAAAACTCCTTATGTAAAATAGAAAAAGATTTGAGCTGATTTGGAACTTATAAGTAATTTATTATTTGAGACACTTGCCACTAGCTGCTCTGAATTCCATGGAGCAATTTCTGTTGCTAGCAATGTACCATAAATAATTGGTTTCTGCTTTTATTAATTTGTTTCATCTTTATCCACTTTTTAATCCTTTTTCCATGCTATAAGCTACTCTTTAGTCTTTCGAGCCCACCAGGACCATCAAGAAATGCAGCATGTATGGTTGTCTCATCAGTTACCACATAGTTTTGTCACACCTGACATTATCACTTGCATAAAGAGTATCATCTTTTTATTTTAAGGTCTAATTTACCATAACTTTTTGTATCTTTAGACAGAAACAACTATAAGTGTGTAAGTATATAAATCAATCAATACATTAAAATGATGAAAAAATATGATTTTACAATTTTTTTCCCTTCTTTTTTTATCAGTATTGATAGTTCTTGTTGGTAGGTTGTTTGTTTGTTTGTTTGCTTGCTTGTTTATTTTAATATGGACATTTTTATATTATATATTATAATATATTTAGAATATTACTATTGTATTTGCCTTTATGGGTAAAAACAACTATTTATAACTGCTGAAATGAAAAGTAAAAATGTGGAGTTACAGTAGATGTGAGAATACAGGATAACAGGAAAATAATTCTCTGAGTTTTGTTCAAATAAATAAAGTGATAGATAGTGTTCACCAGCACACATTCATCAGAAGTTATCATGATTACCTAAGTGCTTCACTTTTTTACAGCAGAGACAGTTTCTCTCATAAGATAAGTAAACATAAAATCCCTAGGCTATGGGAAACAATTAACAGAAAAATCTTCAAGAGTTATTTACTTTTCATGATTTACTGTAATGGTTTGCAAAATCAGTTGTGAATGATGGCATTGTTAAGAGAAAATAATATAAAATAATATTGTGATTAATATGCATCTTCACAAAATAATTTCCAGAAGCTAATATCTCTGAGAGCTGTAGAAGAAGTATAACAGAACTAGAATTTATTTTATAAACATGATAGAATAAATACTATTTTTATTTATTTTATAAGATAAAACAATTTATAACATACTTATAAAATATTTTATAATAATAATAAAATAATATTTTGTAAGCATGAGAAAGGAACAAATACACTACCATGTGTAATGTGAGGAGCCCTAGAACGCTTCTTTTAAAGACATATGGAAAACAGAATGAAAACAAAAATCGGCAGGAAAACAGGGTAATCCATTTCATTCAAAATTTACTTTGCCGATAATCACTGAAAGAAAAATGCTGGCAGATCACCTGTTATTTTTAATTTGAAATATATTTGTAAGAAAGGAACTCTATGGGAATAGATAGGAAAAATAATGATGCTCATGTTTAATATTATCACTTAGTCCAACTTTATTAGAGTCAATGGAGAGGCATGAGTAAAAGAGAAGTGAATATGATCCAGTGCTTTGGCACTGCCTGAGAAATACTAAGTCTATGAAAAGTTTATATTCGATGAGGAGGATGACAGGAAAAGTACCATAATGTACTTTAAGCTGGGGGAGTGTCCATAAAAGACACGAGAAAAGGTGAGTTTTACTTTGAGGAAGAATTTGTGTATTTTTCCTTAAGAAAAAGGATATAAACAGCAAACAATATCCTTTGGCTTCAAACATGAAGTCAAAAGAAAGGATCTGAGTTACTCTTTCCTCTGTTTAGTTGACATTTAGTTGGCATTTAGGAATATAAAAACCACTGGAATGGGAATTTTTAGCATTTGAATTTGAATTAATAAAAGTAGTTTTGCAATTTTTCTTCAAGTGGAATAGAACAAATCCAGACCAGTCCATTCTAGAAACAGATATTCTGTATTTCTGAATTTCAGTCATAGGAATGCTGATTCAAGAGTCAGGATGTACATACAGATGTAAATAAGATTACGCACATATATATATAGACTCCAAGTAGAAATATATATATATATATATATATATATTTCTGCTTGGAGTCCCTTTTGTACATGTTTTTGGAAACACCAACCTAAATAAAAGCCTAAAAGTTAAAGTTGTTAAAGCAGTAGGCCCAAACATTTTAGCTTAGAATTGAAAGTGTAATTTGAGATTTGAGTGTTGTGTAAAACAAGTCATAGAACCACAGTATCATAGACTTTCCTGAACTGGGAGAGAATCTCAAGCATCATTGAAGTCCAACTCCTGGCCCTGATCAGGACATCCCAAGAACACCCTGTTCCAAAAGCATTGTCCAAACGCTTATTGAACTCTGTCAGGGTTGATGCTGTGGACACTTCCCTGGGGAGCCTGTTTCCAGTGCCCAGACACCCGCTGGGTGAAGAGCCTTTTTCTAGTATCAAACCAAAACCTCCCCTGACACAACTTCAGTCCATTCTTTCTGGTCCTGTCCCTGGTTAACCACAGAGAAGAGATCAGTGTCTGCGCATCCTCTTCCTCTCACAAGGAAGCTGTAACTGCACTGGATCCTCAGTCTCCTCTTGTCCAGACTGAGAAAAACAAATGGGTTCATCCATTCCTCATGCAGCTTTCCTCAAGGCTCTTCTCCACCTTTGTTGCCTCATTTGGATGCTCTCTAATAAACACCAATTTCTTTCTTTCTTTCTTTCTTTCTTTCTTTCTTTCTTTCTTTCTTTCTTTCTTTCTTTCTTTCTTTCTTTCTTTCTTTCTTTCTTTCTTTCTTTCTTTCTTTCTTTCTTTCTTTCTTTCTTTCTTTCTTTCTTTCTTTCTTTCTTTCTTTCTTTCTTTTCTTTCTTTTCTTTCTTTCCTTTCTTTCTTTCTTTCTTTCTTTCTTTCTTTCTTTCTTTCTTTCTTTCTTTCTTTCTTTCTTTCTTTCTTTCTTTCTTTCTTTCTTTCTTTCTTTCTTTCTTTCTTTCTTTCTTTCTTTCTTTCTTTCTTTCTTTCCTTCTCTCTTCTCTTCTCTTCTCTTCTCTTCTCTTCTCTTCTCTTCTCTTCTCTTCTCTTCTCTTCTCTTCTCTTCTCTTCTCTTCTCTTCTCTTCTCTTCTCTTCTCTTCTCTTCTCTTCTCTTCTCTTCTCTTCTTTCCTTTTTTCTTATTTCCTTTCCTTTCTCATTTTTCCCTTTTTTTCCTTTTTATCTCCCTTTCCTTTCCTTTCCTTTCCTTTCCTTTCCTTTCCTTTCCTTTCCTTTCCTTTCCTTTCCTTTCCTTTCCTTTCCTTTCCTTTCCTTTCCTTTCCTTTCCTTTCCTTTCCTTTCCTTTCCTTTCCTTTCCTTTCCTTTCCTTTCCTTTCCTTTCCTTTCCTTTCCTTTCCTTTCCTTTCCTTTCCTTTCCCCGCCCAGCTGGAGATGCTGTGCCTCATGCACCCTTCTGACATGGCTGGCCCTCCTGGCTGACCTGTAATGAAGTAAGAGAAAAAAGAAAAATTATTGATTGAGCAATACATATTAGGACTATTGCTGCTGTGAAAGTAAAATATCTCAAAAAAAAGTGAGAACATATAATGTGAATATGAAGAGAAAGAAAGAAAGAAAGAAAGAAAGAAAGAAAGAAAGAAAGAAAGAAAGAAAGAAAGAAAGAAAGAAAGAAAGAAAGAAAGAAAGAAAGAAATCACAAATAGCATTTCAAAAAACCAGAAAAATCCAGAATAAAAAATTACATGCCTTTTAATTCTATATCTTCATCTATAACAAATGAATGAAAATAAGAATAATATAAAATCAAGAATCTGCAGAAGAGAGTGATCACCTTTATTAAGATTACCCGAAATGAAAAAGTCAAAGTATTCCTGCATTACCTACATAAACACTTGAAATTATTTTTAAACTGTATATAGAGATTCTTCCATACCTAATCAATGAAGTTTTCTGACTGGAAATCACCTTATGGTTACACTCAACACACTATAAGAAATAGATACACTAATGAAAAAATCTGTCAAAAATCGGCAGGAAAATCCCAGTTTCTTTCAATTTTTAATCTCTTTCCAATTTTCTTTCTCAAACCACTTTTTTTTTTTTCTTAACTATTACATTTATTATGTTTGCCAAATCCAACAAGTATGACAGCAGATATTTATGAAAGCCCAGGGAAATGTCACTAAGATTGAGAAATTGAAGAGGAATCATCTCTAGCAATGTTTCCAGCTGTGCGTATATCTGTTATTCAAATTGAAATCCTACTGTGTACCTCTCAGTGTGTTACTGACTGTTTCTTGGAATAACTATGTCTAGAGCACACAAGGGAAAATGGTAAGTCAACACCTCTGACAGAATGTGTGATTTTCAGTACCAATAAGCAAATTGCCGTCATGTTTAACTAGTTTGATAGTAAGAAGAGTGAAAGCATAACGTGGATTTTCAGCACAACCTATTCAAGCCCTGGGGAAATATGAATGCTTATTTGTGCACTTGTTTGTGCAGCCATCAAGTCATATATAAATTAGCCCTGTTATGCCTAAATAGGATTCAATCCAACATGGTTATGGGTATACCTAAAATGCTGTGTAGCAAAATTAGTACTGGGAGTAATCAAAACCACTGAAGTGAGCTGACTGCAGAGTCATTTCAGATAAATTTTTATGGAAATTATCATGTTAAACTGATATTGACTTCAAAAGTTGAAGGAGAAAGTTAGTTTAAAACATTCTAAAACTCAATAACATGGAATTTCTCATTAAAATCATCTCCTGTACTGAAGTGCTAAAGTATAATAACTGATGTAGCTATATTTTTGAACAATACTAGAGTGGACTGGAAAAATCCTGTCAATCATGTTAGATTTAGTAAATTGATTAAATAAAATATAATTTCAAAAAATTAGAAAAAGAGGCTAGGAAGACCCATAAAGGTTAATCAAAACATAATAAAAGAAGAAAATTTTAAAAAGAGGTTGAAAATTTTAAACAGATAAAATGCCAAAGTTCTACAGTATAGCGTTGGTCTCAATGAAGAATTGGTAGATTTCAAGCATGACCTAATCTGAACTACCTATCCAAATCCCCCAAAACTTCAGAAAAGTTAAATATATATTATTCATCATGAATATTTTTTTTATTTTCACTTCATGAAGAATGAAAAATACAGCTTTAATCACACCTAAAATCTACTCTTTTCATTTTCAGGGCTTACATGAGCATAAGATCATTCCAAGTATTTTTCCAAGTGAAACATTGCTAAAAAACCCTAAATACAAGCCAATCAAAACTAACACCACACCTCACTGAGTAAACCACTTTTCTCAAGCTATAAGTAAAGTTATTAGGAAATTTTTGAAAAGGGAAGTTAGCAATGAGATGTCCTATGTATTTAATCCCTTTTGGCACCCAAGTCAATATTATTACATCCCTCTGTACCTGCTTTGCTAATTTTAATGAGTAAGGCTTACCAGTTTTATCTCATTAAGCTTCTTTAGCACGCCACTGATGAGTATTTCACAACAAATGTTTAATCTTTGCATTGATTCTATTAGGAAAAGGGACAATGCCTAATTTAGTTTGCCAGTCATTTGTTTAAAATGCTACTTTCTAAATTTATAGTTGAAAGACACCTATAGTTCAAAGACACCTAACATATTTTAAGATTTCTACACAGGAGGATTTCTACACAGCATAGAACATTTTAAATGGTTACATTTAGAGCATACAATTTTCCCATTATATCACTTTCATTGAAAATAATCAGAATACAAGATTTTTTCTTTAGCTAGTCAGTGGGGTTTTTTAGAAGTATGTTATGTACAAAATATAAATATGGCTATTTTCAACTGAGGTGTAGAGGATTATAGCAAGACTAAACATTTCTTGTATTGAACAGCTATTCTAAATAAAAGATATAAATAAAATATATATGTAAAAGACATACACATGAATAAAAAGGGAGATGAGCATGCAGTAAAACGCACTGGGTAATACGCATTAACATTACCCTTCTTATTACTCTGCTGTTGTCTTTGAGTGCAGTAGTATATCCTGAAACACCAATAATACTATGATTATCTTAAAAGTTCCATTATCATTGTTCAATATTTCTATAGTATCTCTTGGGAATCTAAAATCATCATGACTGCTACTTCATTTAAATAACACTGCGCTCCATTCTGATATTATTTTTAGTTACACCATGTTGTCAGCATCACATAATCCCAGGTGCATTTCTCAAGAACAGTTTGTTATTTTGCATAGGAAGCTCTTAGAAGAACAAGCAAGACTTATGGTTAAAAAGTTAAAAAAAAAAAAAGAGGAAAGGAAGAAAATGAACGAAATGCAGTAACCATCACATTTTCTATTTTTGAATTTGCTTATGTCAGTAACCATTAATCTACAGATGTGTAAAACCAACTAAAGAGAAGCAGCTCTCATCTTTTAAGTTTCAGCAGGAAATATTTCTATTTTCTCTTTTGCATATTTTCCCTAGTTTCAGATGTTTATAAAAAGAAGCTATGAATGACTGTTTTGACTTTAACACAAGCTTAAAAAGTAGTTTGCTAGCTTGCAAAACTTCAGAATTCTAATTGTTAATGTGCACTCTATTTTAAAATGAATTATTGAGTTAGCTTTAGGAGAAAGATATATTTCAAATAAATATTTCACCCACAACTTCATATTTTACAAGATAGAATTGGAATTCCTTTTAGTCAAACTAAGCATGATGGCAGAAATTCTGTAACTAGAATACTTTCAATATTTCTTTTTGCATTAGCCACTATAACTAAAGAATTTCAAAACCTATGTAAATGTCAGAATCTTTTTTAAATGCAGAATTTTTATCCTAATTTCTTTCTTATTTTCATGCAATAAAATTTATTTGTTATGAAATAAATAAAAATATAGAAAATAAGATTTCAGTGTCTAGCAACATTTTCTTAAGCCATCAAGGTAAAAAGTCAAAATCCTCTTCTTATTAAGTAATCAAAATCATAAATCTTTCCAGAATATTTTCAAAGAATTTTGGAGCATTTTGGTTTTTTTCTTTCACTTTTGGACATGAAGTCTGTTAAGGACATGAATAGTATTTTTATTAGGAAAGTATATAGAAGTATTTATAAGTATTTTGCATTTGGCATGAGGCAGAATTCTAAAAGAGTAGTATGAATGGATGCTTTAAAACTTCATATTTCTAATGTTCAAAAGAAAACCACTAGAATACCAAAAGAGTCTTATTTAGATCATGATTAAATTCTTCTATTCGTTGTCTACACAGTTATCAATGTATATAATATGGACAGCATCTTCCTAGCAAAAAGGATGTCTGCAAGGAACGTACTACAGCTCTGGTACTGTAAGCAGGTTATTTTGAGTTTGTACAGCTCCACTGATTTCAAGCTGGATGTTACAGAAGTGTTAGGATTTTCCTGTATGTTGTTCATTCCACAATCAATGTGTATAATTTCTATAAATTTTAAATATCCATTTAAAACTGTTATTATTCTTTGTTACGGACTGAAGATAAAATAAACACCTAAAATACAATATAAGTAATCACATCTAAAACTGATATGTATGTATTGTGTATATCATGGAATCACAGAACAGCTTGGGTTTGAAGGGACCCTAAAAGTATCTAGGCCCCTGCCATGGGAAGGGACACCTTCCACTAGACCAGGTTGCTCAGACCTCCATCTAACCCAGCCTTGAATACTTCCAAGAATGAGGTCACTTCTCTGGGGATCCTGTTTCAGCTCCTCATCATCCTCAAACTCAAGAATTTCTTCCTAATATGAGATCAAAACCTACATTTTTTCAGTTTAAAATAGCTCCCCCTTTTCCTGTTGCTACAGACTTGTGAATAGTCTCTCTCCCTCATTCTTTTTGGGTCCCTCCAGGCACTGGAAGGCTGCAATCAGATAGCCCTGAAGCCTTCTCTTCTCCAGGCTGAACAATTCCAATTCTCTCAGCCTCTCCCCACTGGAAATGGGCTCCATCACTCTTATCTTTTTCATGGCCTGCTCTGGACTTGCTCCAACCAGTCAATGTTGTTCTTGTTCTGGGGATTCCAGAGATCCCCATGCACCATTCCAGGTGGTCTCTCACCCTGCTGGCCAAGATGCTTTTGATGCAGACCAGAATGCGTTTGGCTTTCTGTGAGTGCACATTGCTGGGTCATGTCCAGTCTCTCATCCACGAGCACCCTCAAGTCCTTCTCAGCAGGGCTGCTCAATCTGTTCATGCCTCAGCCTGTGTTGATATGGGGCATCAACCTGATCCAGGTGCAGCACCTTGCACTTAGTCTTGTTAATCCTCATGAGATTCCTGTGGTCACAGTTCTCAGGCTTGTCCAGATCCCTCTAGATGGTCTCCTGTCCTTCTGATATGTCAATCACATTACTCACTTGAAGTCACCTACAAGTTTGCTGAGGTTACCCTTGAGCCCTTGGTCTATGTCATTAATTAAGACATTAAATGACACTGGTCCCAGTAAAAACTCCAGTGAGACACTGCTTGTAACTGATGTCCATTGGAGCATTGAGGCATTGACAACTACACACTGGAAGTGTCTGTACAACCAATTCATTATGGACCTAACAGTTCACCTATCAAATCCCTCTGCAATTTGGAGAAAATAATGTTGTGGGGGACCATGTCAAAGGCTTTACAGAAGCCCGGATATAAAACACCTGTAACATTGTGAAGATTTCAAATAATTCACAAATTTAAAGTTTACAGAACATTTTAACATTGCAGATAAGTTCTCAAGCTACAGAAAAAGGAGTGGCACTCTTTTTCTCCTTTTTGGTCTTTCTGTTTTCTCCCAGGTATGATCTCTTATGTTTTTGCCACTGTCCTCTGAACCCAGAAGAAGAAAGTTTAAGGAGCTAAATCATCATAAAGATGAATTTTTCAAGATCAATATTCCCTTTCTGCTACTTATTCTTACTTCTGTTCCCTGATTCAGATAAGATGAGGTTGGATGCTAGAGCTAGTGTTAGGGAAGTGTCAGGAATATGCAAAATATACCAGGTAAAAGCAGGTGAGACTCTTTTCATCCAGCAATGTCTAACTTCAGCTAAATAATTGCTTGACATGTCCTTTTTCTTCAGCTACTAAATCCTTCTAACCTAAACAGGATTTCCCACTTTCTTTCTTATTTTTCCTTTCTTTTGAGATGGGGACAAGTTCGATTTCTTATTAAGTCACCACAAATCTGAGGCAGCACATTGGGAAAACCAGAACCATTGAGTCACTTGCTATGAGTAACAGCTGCCTCTTGGTGCTACAAGAAATTGGGGTTTTGTATATAAGTGCTGTCAGCAAGTAAAAGTAACCAGTGTTTGCTCCTAACACAGGAAGGTATAAACAGTTTTTCTATTTCTGTCCTGTGAGAACTGAGCTGCTGTCAACTCACCGTCAGTCTGTGACCTCTGAGCTCCCTTAGACCTCCACCTGCTGACCTTTCACAGTATTCTGGTCTATATTTTTCATAGGAAGAAAGAAGGTGCCAGAAGTTCAAATGCAGCAATTAGTAAGCAGGATGGGTGACTTTTATGGCACTATATAGGACTTTAGGATTCATCAACTAATTGGTCTAAATTTTGGAGATGCAGTTTTAAGCTGACTACAAACTCATTGAAACTCAATTTTCTTCTACTTCATAGAAGAATAGAACAGCTCTACTCCATAGATATGCCATAATAAGTTCAGCTACTGCAGCAATGGACATTGAAATGTCCATTGGAATAGCGTTGGAATGACAGTCATCTTGCCAAATGGAATGTTCAAACCAGGTTATGTTAAATGTGCCTCCCCTTTCTATCTCTTTGAAACGACTCATTGCAAAACTATTTGCTTGGCTACATTATTGCAACAAATTTATTATTTCCCATTATCTGTGTACATTGAAAGCAAAACAAAATGAAAAAAGACAAAAAACCCCAAAACAATAAACACCCCCCTCCCCCAAAACAGAGATCTGTGCATCTCTAAATCAGAGCTTGAAACTAGCATTAAAAGTTCTTCTTTCATACCTACATTAAGTATTTTTTGATGCATTCATTTTCCTTACTTTTATTTCACTAGAATTTCAGCTACAACACCAAAATCAGTGAACAAAAGCATAATGCTCCCGGATTCTTCATATCAGCACTTTTGCTTACACTGCAGGGAAATACAGTGGGGTATGGTCTGCCTGATTAGAGATACTGTCCCTCTGACTGCATGTTAAATCCTTTCATCTTTCATGGCTTCACATCTGAAAACCAAAATTATCACTTACATTCTGAACTAGCATGTTGCTTCAGCCAGTGTGTAAACCTCCTGATACCAACATACACTCTTCTATACATCCTGTGATATAAACATGTTACTATTCACAACCATGTGCAACCTGTTTTCAGAGCCACAGTAAATGGAATTCCTATGCACAATGCCAGTTTACAGGAACCTAGTTTATTCCCCTATGACCCTTTGAAGCTACCAACCACCAAATAGTTTTCCTTGTTTCAAGACATGCTACAGAATAAGGCTTGCAGTGAGACCCTTCTCACATTTATGGGACCATATTGAAGCCTGCAGCAAGTGAACTGCTGGTACTAAGGACTGGAATAGCTGACACCAATTAACAGTACCAATATTAGGAACCCCTGTGTCTTTTTCAGAAGGAACATGTCAAACAGAGGCATATGTGTCTTATAGCCTTCATTACAACTAAAATATGCCACACATTAAATTAAACATCTTAGTATTGGACAGATTATGCATTAAAAGTGCTAACATTAGTGTCACTGTTTATATCAAGCCAGTGCACAGCGTTCTTTTCTGAAACCATGTAATTATGTTCCTTTATGTGCACTTTTAGATGTCTGAAAAAACTGTGTTAGGTGTCTGAAAAAAACTCTTTTCTTCATTTAAATGGTTTTTGGGAATGGGATTTCTCAAGTGTTTTTATAGTAGTATGGGAAGGCTGCTTACACAGATCTAAGTCAGGAATTGCAGTTAACCAGATAAAAGGTAAATGTGTTTGATTTTCTTTTATATGTAGCCATAAAAGAGATTTTTCAAATTACATTGAGAAGTATAATTTTTTTAAAAAAATTATTATTGTTTGTTAAATTAAACCCCATCTGGGATGCTTACTTAATCTAATCTATTGAATGCAAATATTTTCAGGTTTTTATTAAAAAACAACAGATTTCTGAATGCCTGATACACCTTAGTTGCCAATATTATGCAGCTGAGTGTAAAGTTGAGGATATTTTTTAAATCACGCTAACACCTGCAAGCATCTATTTTGCAACTAAAACACAGAGTCATTTCCATTGTTCTGTTTTGGTTTTTTTTTTCCCTACCAGATTTCTGCGTAACTTCTATGAATCTCTAAAATATATAAATAAAACACAATAGATCATATTTGCTTTCAAAATATAACACTTTTTTTTTCAAAATAATATAAATTAGCTAATCTTCACACAGAGAGAATACACATAAAGATGTTTTGCATAATTTTCAGTCTTCCAAAGAGATAGCAGTCCTATCAAACATTTAAATCTCTCACAAAACAAAAGCCTAGATTCCAAAACCTTCATTTATCCTGTATACCTTTTTTTATGAGCTATCTCTCTCTACCCTAATTCTCAATTTTAGTAGGTTTACTGGGAAGTTAAAGTTTTACCTCGTGTAAATCTGGATGATTTGTACTATTTCAATTAAAAACTATTTAGCTGCAGAATTCCAGCAGCCTAAGAGTAGAAAACAATGGAAAAGAACATTACCTGCCCCCAAGAAGTCCACTATTCACCTTAATAGATATGATACAATATCTATCCATAATGGATACATTATTATTAAATAAGAAAATGTCTCACTTAAAATGTGCCTATATATACAAATATATATATATACACACTAGGTACATATGTTTTTAAATATTACTTAAATATGATTTTTTTCCATTAAATCATTAAAATAGTGATGATAATTTATTTCAAGTTTATAGCAACACAGAAGATGAATTATAGGAATGACAGTTACATGTGTGCTTTTCTTCATTCAGTTAATACTTCATTTTGAATTCTGTTATAAAACAGCATTTTTCCTTCTTACCAATCATATAGTCATTTTGGAAATTTTCTGTACCATACACAGAATTCAGAGAGTCAAGAAAATGAAGGTAAGAAAAATGTTATCCTGGACTCTCTTGTCTGACTTCTGCTTTTTTGAAAAGTGCTTGATATTATTCCCATTGTTACTCATATTTTAGTAAGCATGAGAATGAATAGGTTACAGCATTTCTCATGTATTTTTCTCAATATCTTGCAAAATGTACAACCGCAAGTTTCCACAGTGACAGAAATCCTGATGTTCACATTTATTTAATTTTGTACTACCTTACCAGATGCTTCAGAACACTTTCCAGAGTAGCTTTTTCCTACAACCTCATAGATGCATAACCCTGTAAAATTAACATCAAGAATAATTAAGATCTGTACAAGTATCAGTTTTATTCCTCATAAAATTTTTCCATATCTTCATAGTCAAAATACATTGCTCACACCTAATTGGAGATTAAAAGCAAACAACCCTCTGCACCAATCCAGAACAATGCAATCTAACTTAATGTTTCCAAAGTATGTACATGTTTGAATATCTTACATTTAACTGCCAATAAACTCCAAATTCTCATCAACGCTTCCTGCCAGAAAGGCAGCTCAATAACAGTTACTTCATTCTATTCTAAGACCAATGATAAATAACCTGTGATAAATTAGGCTATGTACACAGTAAAAAAAAAATTGAAAGCTTTATTTCCCCATAAAGTCAAAATATGTGACAGTCGTGAAAAGAAATTACCACACACCTAAAGGGTAACCACCTTTTTAGTTCACAAATGTGGTTTAGGAGAGAGGAAGGTTAAAAAATAATATTATATTTCATGGTCCAGAAGACTGATACTTACTGACTTCATGACTACAATTTTAAAAGACACCTTGGCTATCAGGAAGGTGTGTCTACCTGAGGAAAATAAACAAACTGTCTCAATGAATATGTCAAATTAATTTTCACTGAGTCTTAATCACCACAGCATCTAAGCATTTTTCAAGTTGTCTCAGGCATTTTTAGGAGTATTTCCCAAGCAAGTAACTTGTAGTCAGCACCTTTAATTTTCTTCAAATAGAAACACGTCCATCTGTGAGATATGTGCAAATGAGATTGTCCCCATGATTATTTACTGTGAGAGGAGTCTTGCACTAAATCACCAATGAATTTCCAATTGATTTGCAGACATAGTGAAAATTCAACAGTCTTTAGCAGAATACTTCTGCCTTTGAATTATTTGACACATTATACTTAAGGCATTTGAACACTTTTGAAGGTAAATGAAGTGCCTATTGACAATAAGGGCAAAATCTCTTGATTGGCCCTACTTAATATTCTAGACATATATCTACACCAATACACCCACACAGATATATTTTTATATACTTACATCTGTATTTACTTATATATACACACATGCACACACTAGACGTGTTCTGCTTTTGTGCAAAAATGGTACTCTAATAAACATACCTTTAAAAAGAAAATAATTGAGATAATCCTGGAATTTATTATTTTGCTTTGTTTTTAACTCCATTTCTCCTCAAAAATTATAGTTCTTTATTGTTATTTTACCCAACAATATCCAGAGTATCTAAACATTACAGAAGCAAGAGATTTTCATGAATCACATATTATAAACTAATGTAAATTTAGGGCTGCCATAATACTTCATTGACTGCATTTTTATGGAAATTGCTGCTTTCCACAGCTGTATTAATGTTTAAAGAGACAAACTCTATCACTACCCAAAAAGGAGTTCCAATAGATGACAAAAATGATCCCAAGTAACATAAAGATGAGGCCAGCCTGTCATTATAAAAATTATGTTCTTGCTCCTGGTCATAATAGAGATTCACATGTGGCTTTAAAATGCACCTGTTTGCAGATCTGGCAAAAATACAAACTCTGTAAAGATTCCCATTAATTTGTATTAGAGGCTAATTTTGAAAATGCAAATGAGAGTAAGATTCTAGATTTCATTCATAGATATAAATTCAAAAACTCATAAAGAGATACATAAGCTGAGCTCAAAAAAGGAGCAACTGAAAAATAAGTACAGAAAGTTAACTTGTTCCTTCTCAAAAAAACTCATAACTTCTAGTGTTGCATTGCAAAATACAGAACAGTACAGGCATGTACATCAGAACTGAAACTTTGAAAACTGTTTCTTTTAAGCTTGCTTTTTTTCTTTTTTATTTTTAATTTATAGAATAATGACTTAATCATACAAATGCTATTTCTTCACTATTCTTAGCTTCCTTCATTCATGTAGTACAGCTTTAAGATGCTTTCTGCTTCGCCCTTTTCTCAAAAGTAGTTGTGGTCTTCCAAACAATTTCTAAAGTTCTTACTTAAAACCTTATAAATAAAACTAAAGCCTTCTTTGAAACTGTTGGCTAGGAGTAGTGATTTTTAACCAAGAGGTAAGCGTGCTGCAGCCTTTATGAACTACTGCTTCTCTTAATAGGATCAACAGGATGAACTCTTCCTATGTTTAATCATAAAAGCAGCAGAATGTTGTTTCTCTCTTTTGGAATATTCCAGAAATTAAGATGGGGCATGGGGTGAAAATTGCCGCTCTCATCTTTAAAAAGGAAACAAGTTGTGGAGCTGTTGTGATTGACCTGTCATGGAGGGCAGCTGCCAGTTCATACAGGTGGCCTATTTCCACATCCCCTGTGGGCAGATTAGGACTAATCAGGGTGATTTATGGCCATATTACAGCATTACTTGTGGCTCCTTCAACATGTCAGTTTCATTAGCAGCTACTTCTAGTTGGATCAACCCTCTGTACATACAGCAGCTTCAGACCCAGAAACATTACCAGGGAATTTCACCATTATTTTGAATTGAAATTTTGAGGATAATTATGTGATTAAGTGTTTTAATTGGAATTTGGTGTATTTATAAACATAGACTGTAGACACTTGTTCTGCCTTAAAAAAAGGTTTTCTAATTGTAAATATGCATTTACATATTTAAAGTATTGAACAAAATCAAGATTTCTAAGCTGCAGGTCATTTATTAAGGATGGCAGATAATTTTTTACTGTGCCTCTTTAGTCATTAGAAAATGAAATATAAAAGCTAATCTGCATTAACACTTGAAAGAGTCTGACTATTCTCTGTATCATCTCTGCCATTTGATTGCACCAGTATTACTGTTTCAGAAGTGACCTTATGGTGAGAAGGGGGAAAAAGGAGCTTCACAAAAGAATAAACTTGCACAGAGTTGTTCACTCACCAGTCCTTCAAATTATTCCTCATTCTTTTTACTGTTTCCCACTTGTTATTGCATCCATAATGCTTTTCAAATTCTCATGCAGGCCATCTGATGCACTTCACAGTTACAATTACTGCCAAAGGAAAACTAAAGTTACTGTATCAAGGTATCAAACAGCGGGAGGGTGAGTGCTGGAGACTTTGTTAAGCTTTAGCCATTCTTTCCTGGTTCAGTTTCCGACATTATGTTACAATGGTATATGTATTTTATTCACTGGCAAATGCAGGCAGATTATAGACAGAGCAGTTTAGTCATATTAAATCTCTCTGTGTGGTGAGACAATCACTAGGGCTTGGTTCCTGCTCTAATGCAAGCTCTCATAACACAATCTAAAAGGGGGTTTCTTTCTGTCATAGAAAAAGATGCAGTAAAGAAAACCCCAAACCATCCCAATGCCACACGCAAGAAATTATGAGCATTGTTTCCTCATTTTGCTTACAAAATATAAAGTACTGTTTTGGCAGTAAAGGTGTGCAAAAATAGCATCTTGTATTTCTGAAATGAGTGGTTTGGTCTATCTGCTTTTACTGCTATGGACTGAAATGTAGAGGAAAAAGTAGTTCTGACGGAAAGGCAGCGTAGCTTGGCTTTGTTAAATCTCTCACAAATTACTTTTAGTCACATTAGCAGGGATTGCAGTGACTCTTTACCTACACCACAGCGGTTCAAAATTTGTGATTCCTGGGTTGGAGGTCACTGTATATCAAAAACAAGGGCAGAGTAACCATGTACAGTAGCTAGTATATCAACTGATTTCTCAATCAAAACTTTTGTGAGACAAGATACATGAAAATAAGACAGCATATTTTCAAGTTAAATTAAGCTTCACCTCATAACTATGCAATAGATTATTAAAAATTTTTAAACTTGGTAAAACGTAATTCATTAATTATTTACTGAGTGTCCTCTTTTATGCCATCTTTTACCTCCTCTCTTTTGTCTTCTTACAACACTTCTTCTCAATATATATGGCTGAACTACATTTTAAAGTCCTTTCTACTTTTCCATTTTAATGCTATTGCTCTTTGGGTCTAGCTCCTCAGGTTGCTTACTTGTTCTAATTTTTGGGTTTTTTATACTTGGTCATGCCCATTTACTCCTGTTCTGCCTTGGATCACATATCTATTTACCTGTTGAAACTTATTCCTTTTCTGCTTTTATTTGTTCTTTTCCTTTGTTCTACAAAATCTTTCATGTTACCAACCTGCTGGCCCTTTCTACAGAAAAGGAAGACCAGTCTAGTGAAAGCCCCACTAAATTGTGGTTATGTTCAAAAGAGCACAGTTCACTTTGTGGTTCACTATTCTTTCAGCTTTTTAGTTAGATTTTCTTCCAATCAAAATATAAGAGCTGTATCTCAACCTTATTTAGTCCTGTCCTTCACATAGAAAGTAGTCAGAAGGGATGTCATCCAGCTGATAGGGTATGAGATACTTGGTGGTGAGCCCAATGCCTCCCTAAACTTTTTAGGCTTGGGTAGTGCCACATAGCTCCTTAGTTTGTCCGGTTCATTGTCCACTTGTTCTCCAGAGAGACCAACCTGCTCTCAAAGACAAAATTGGTTTAAAACCCCTCAAAATTTCTGTACTCACTTAAAATTTTACTCATGTTTTCATCAGGGGCATCTCCAGACTACGTCTGGATAATCCTTGGAGCAATATTATCAGAGCAGACTATGTGTCCATTCATCCTCTTTAAGGCTTCTAGATATACAAAATTCACAATTTTGCCTCCAGAGGTTTTCCAGAACTTACCCAAATCTTTTTTGCTGGTAAAAGCAATCCTCTTTTAAATTTTCCCTCTGCAAATAAACTTGACAAACTGCAGATTTCCATTGTGTTTGAAAACAGGAAGCAAGCATAAGAGCTTCTCCTTTAGGGAGATAAAGTCCTTCCTGCCTCTCCACTTACCCCAGCTGGTCTTCTATTTCTGAAAATGAAACAGACTTTCTGCACATACACAGACAAAACTCCTCTGTAAAAGTCAGAACTTTTCAATAATTGCCAGTTTTGAGAGAAGTAGACTTAAAAAAAAAATGGAAATTAAGCTGTCTCATAATGTAAAAACATCCTGTTTCAGCATTTTCAGACTGTTTTATTTCCAAACAACTTTTTGAATACTTTATGCTGGCCAAAGAAACCCTAAGCCTTCTTATTTTTTCTTTAAATCAGAAGTTTGAATTGTTCTGAAATACAAGTTATATAAAAAATGTCAGAATGTTCAAAATGCATTTTGAACTCACAGATTTCTCTTTTGAAAAAAAAAAAGAAAAAAGAGACTTGGTTCTGAATGATATTTAAATCAAGGTCATTTTTTATCCAACATTCATAGTAGAATCTTGAAGCACACATTACTAACAGCATAATCTGCTCATTTTCTTCTCCCAAGACGGAGAACACTGTTTAAAATGAAGGTTTGCAAACAAATTATCAGTAAAACTAAAATTTTCCAGTAGATGCAGATATATCCTTCTGACTGGCAGAAACTGTTGTAATTCAGGTCAGCCAAAAGAGCCAAGTAGGAACAAGAGTTGCATGCTGAACAGCACGACTTCACATGAAAAGATAACAAAATATTCGCCTGTCTCATCTAGTGGAAGACCTCTTTTGCACTGCAACAATCCTCCTCAAGCTATTTACTTCAGTTTTGCAATGGACTCTGGTATCATGCTGGGAGACCTAATTATACCAGAGGGACTCTTTCAAACACTTAATAGCACAAAGGGATAGAAAGCATTTTAAACATAATTCATAAAAGCATTCTCATTTCAAATGTTGTGGGTTTTTTTTCAAATTTATGGCTCACTCTTCATGATTTCTAGTAATCTGTGTTACAGACTCTCAATTCTGACACTTCATAGATATGATGAGATGCTCTCTCTAATAGTTTTCCTTTTTGGGTTCTACATTTTTACATGCACTTACATGAATTTTTATCCATACACAAACACATATAGAAGCACTCCTCACACAGATTTAGATTTTTCTTCTCTCAGGTTACCTTCAAAGTTTGTGCAGTTTGCTGCCCCTACATTAGGACCCCATACATCATGCAACATATATGTATCAAAGTGCTCAAGTTTCCATTCTCAAGACAAAGAGAAAGAGAAGAAAAAGAATGAGAAAAGAAAAAGAGAAAAAGGAAAAGGAAAAGGAAAAGGAGAACATACCTCTTGAGAACTCTGAGATTTAGTTACCATCCTGAAATGGATTAAACTTGCTGGGTTGGATTGGGTTGAAGTAGACTTGCCTATTCAGAAGATTGATGTTATCACTACTTGGACTGCTATTGCAGTTATTCTCACATTTTCTGTGTCATTCTTCACACCAATTTGCTCTGTGGCACATTTGATCATGGCTGTCTGCCAGAAGCCCATCCAACTCCTCTCTCACTCCCCTCCTCAACAAAACTGGGAGATAAAAGAAAATGGAAAAGCTCATGGGTTGAAGCAAAGATTGAGTGACTACTTATCAATTATCACAAGGGTGAAAACAGACTTCACTTGAAAAATGAATTTAATTTACTGCATATTAAAAATAGAGTTGGATGTTGAAAAACAAAGGTAAACACAAAAATAACTTCCCCCACTCCCTGTTCTTCCCACACTGTACTTGTTTTCTTCACTCCTGCTGTATTCATCCAGACAGCCTATTTGTACTTTAAATCAAGCTGATTTCCTCTGACAAATGTGGTAAGAGGATGCTTGTGAGGTAATCTAGACTATAAATAAGCAAATAAATGAACAGATTTTTTTTAAATGAACCACTTTACGACAGTGGCTACCATCCCTGTGGGGCAAAGATAAGGCTACTTTTCTTTGATTAGAAATTTTTTACTCTTTACCAATTATTCCTAATTAATATTTAGTTCATTCATTTCATTGTCCTTATTTCACTGTCATTTCTGACCCAAAAAGCGAAGAGTATTTCTTATGTCATGAAAGAAAGTTGCACAAGTACTGTCTACCATTTGTGAGCATCCTTCTTTTTGATACAGCAGACAAAGAGATTTGGCAAAGAGACTTAACTGCCTGCTGACATTGAATTTTTTGAGGCTATACTCTCGTTAATAATTTTTCACAGCTGTACTATTAGTTTAACAAAAATAAGGAGATTTGTAATACTATCTTTTCACCACACGAAAAGTTTCTTTATGGTTACATCTTCTGTACACCCCTCAGCAACCATAATTATATGGCACTTGAGCCTCAGGAAACAAAGAGACATTCCAATGAGACAAACACAGAAGTCTCCCAAAGTCTCCCCTAAGCTCTGTAATAACTGCTCTAAAAAAGAAAAAACAAAAGCTAACTCAAAACAAATTCAGCATTTTTTTCTCTTCACCAAAACAGTACACTGGGAAAAAAAAATGAAGAACATTAATGTGCATTTGGTTGCTATAATCATTCTCAAACTTCTGTGTCAGTCCATGACAGTGCCTAGATCAGGAGGCCACAGAAAAAACCTTTTCTGATTAAGGTATTTTGGTTGGGTTCTTTGGTGATGGACAGCTAAATTACTCTTGATTCTTAACTTCTAGATGCTACAATGTCACACAGTATAAGCAGATTTTTCTATTTATTATGGTTTTTTTATAGGTTAGCAAGAGATATTGACTCTTTCCCTGTTTGCCTTGAGGAGGCAGGGGATTTAACTTGCTTTTCTGAACACAGATGGGACTTATGGAACTTTACGACTATCAAAGAACTGTCTTGATTTTTTTTGTCTGGATGAGCAGTTCTGCTGGGCACTGCTAGTGATTAAAATGTCCTTAAATATTCACTTCTTTGGGACAACCTTTACAGTTCAGCTTGGCACAGAGATGACCACTAGCTGTTTAACCAGGCAAAAAAGTAATCCAGGTACCTGATGGCAAAAATCATCTTCAGAGTCTGATGATTTGTGACAAAGCAGTTTTACAACTTTTTTTGTGGTGGTGTGTTGCAGAGAGAATTATTCATCCTCTCTTTACATGCTCTTCAGATCACCTGAAATATTGGTAATTGTTGTGTAGGTAAAACTATTATTTTTAAAGCTGTATTATGTACTATGAAAAAAATAGTTGCATCTAACAGGACCTGATAATAACGTACTGTCACAAATTGGTTTTGATAACTCTGGATTTCTACTTTTCCCAATCCCTGGGATATGCTCAAAAGCAACAGTACAAATGATTCACTACAGTGTCATTAATCACTGGTAAATGAGGTCCTTCTAAATTTATAGTCAAGACAGACATTTGCCTGCAAGTTATCTGAGGGAACTTCAATCTAGAGAGACTGAAGGTAGAGAAAAATAGGAATAGGGAATGATATCAATTAAATCGACAGTGCTTGCTAGAACTTTTCCTTGCAAAGAAAGTGAGATAAAAACAACAAAAAAAAGAAACAAAACCAAAAACAACAACCAAAAAAACCAAACAACCCCTCCCCCCGCCCCAAAAAAAAAAACTTGGCCAAAGATAGGGTAAAGAGCTTCTTCTCAGTCAGCCTTCATCCCCTGGCAAGGAGTCAAGCACCTTTACACCTCTAGCTATTGGACTGCCTGCACCTATCTAGACATTTGTCAGCTCTAGATTGTGTGAGCAAAATGCATTCTGACATCTAAATGCTAAGGAAAAAAAAAGCATGTGAAGGATATCTTTGTGCTTTTATATCTTATAAGAAAGGCTTTACAGAAGCTTTCATTTGCTTCTAACCCATAAACTATACCAAATGTATTGGCTCACAGTACTTATAATCCCATATAACCTATATTTTCTTTTTTATGATCACAGGACAAGGGTAAACTATTGTCACATAAAATAAGTGAATGCCAAAAAAACATTAGCAGCATTTAATGTCCTATATTTGCCAAATAACTTTGACCAAGAGAGAAAAAAACCCAACCATATCCCACAAATTGTATTTCTTATTGAAAAACCAATCTTTTTTTAAATAGAAACTGAAAAAATCAGTTTAGGATGAGACAAAATGTTCTATTGAGCCAAAATTCAGACACTTGACATTTGTCATCTGAGCAGAAAATTAGTATGGGGAAATTTGCTTTAGGTTGTTTTATTAATTAAACCAAAGCTTTAAGTGAACAGTTTCAGCTGAGGTTGTGTTATTGTCAGAGAACAATCTTCCTAGCTGTTTGATCACCAAAAAAACCTAATGCTGTGTTGGGTTTCAAAGATGTCCCTGTCAGCCCCTGTATGTTTGTCTTGTTAAACTGAAGCATGAATCTTAAGTGATAATGATTTTAGTCACAGTCACCAGGAAGATGGGATTTTATTTATTCTCTTGAGTAGGATAACTCTGGATTGCTCCAGTGGATGTTGTTTGATTTCTTACTAAATTCAATACTTCAACAACTGTATATGGTTTACAAGAAGTAGATGCCTTCCTAAAATCTGCTGATTCTTTGCTTGGTACCTTTTTAGGTACATCTGTTATTCAGGTGACAGCCACAGATGCTGATGATGCCAACTATGGGAACAGTGCCAAAGTGGTGTACAGCATCCTCCAGGGACAGCCATATTTCTCAGTGGATCCAGAAACAGGTTAGCAATCCATTCAGTCTCACTGGAATCAAAATAAAAGTATGCTTTGTCCAGTAAAATTATATTAATGCAGAAAAATTGCTTTTCTTGGTATAACTAAGGTTTCCAGAAGATGATTGTTAACTGTAAAGGCCAAAAGTTTTTTAAAAAAAAAGGTGCAAAATACTGTAAAGGTTCCAAAGACTCATCAAAATTAGTCCCGAGCCTATTTACACCAGTTTCTGGGAATTTCATCTGTTTACATTCAAAAAATATATATAGGAGCTGGACATTTTCATACTATAAGGTAAAAAAAAAATCTCACAGGTAATTAACTATTTCTAAAAGTTTGGAATAGATCCCTGACCACTGATTTTAATCAGTTAATTTTTAACTTAAGTTTTTTTTTTAAGCTGTATTATGATTCCAAGAGTTATGGACACTGAAGCAAGTACTATTAATGCTTTTAAATTGAAAAGAATGAATTGAAGCCTTTTTCACTCTTATGCAAGAATTTGGATAAGAGACAAACACAAACTAAAAAAAAAAAAAAAGTATGAATTTTGGACATCTATGACTCAAAATTAGGGGTCAGAAAAGAAAGATGTCACCAGAACTCTCCTATTCCAAATATCTGATCCTAAGGCACTCAAGACTCAATAGGCATTGAATTAGTTTTTCTTGCATGTTATCAAAATTATTCTGGTTTTCTAATTGAGAATTTAAGTGCAACTCTGTGCAGAATCTCTGAAGTTCCTGATCCATTGAGAGTGCTCAGATGATGGCTAACTTTATGTTGAAACAATTTGGGATTTTTCTAAATACATCAAAGACATAATATGCAAAAGATAATTAATGACAAGGCTACAATTTTAAAAGGGAGCATAAAAATTTTGCATTGGATAAAAGTGTTTGAATTTTCCCCCTTTTCAACCTCTCTCTTTTTTTTTTCTCTTTTCTCCAGTCCCCTACTCAAACATCATTACCAGGTATGAGCAGGGAAACAGGACCAGTACAACATGGGAAATTAATAATGGCAGCAGGTGTTTAGGCAGGCAGGCAGTAAGGGAAACACCCAGCCTCTCATCTTTGGTTCAGGGATTAATTTTCTCATTTTAATCCAATTTGCTGTTTTATGTTACATATATTAGTAAGCCTAGGTATGATAATCAGAACCTGGTAATCCTGGCTCAGACATAAATGTCATAAGCTGCAAAGGTTTTTTCTTTATTTCAGTCACTTGCTAGAAGTATAAATTTTCCAGGGTTGCCTTTTTTTTTTTCTGTGTAATATCAAACTGAGCCTATAATGAAAGCCTTCTTCTGAGAAAGAAAGGGAAAGGCTGTGAATCCTCCCAGCAGAAAAGGACACTATGCTTACATTTTCCCACTTCACAAAAGAAAGCTCTGCTCACTCCAGCTTTGAAAAGCCACTACTCTTCTAAATAAAAACAAAAAGCTTTGCTTGGTTTTCAAAAAGGAACTTTAATCAAGTGGTGTACAGCACCACTTTTGGTTTTCTCACCTGAGACGTTTATTTTTTTCGTGTACTGCAAAAATGTCTCAGACATTCAAATTACAGTTATGAAATCCTTCAAACTGGACACCCTAAAAAGACTTTTCAAAACTAATTTTAGACTCTTCTCCAATTATTTTATTAGCTGTAGCTCCTGACTGACAGTGGACATCACTGAGCATCAAAATCAATGATCTATTACAGCCCAGAATAACGAATCGTGAGCATGTTAGAGTTCAGCCTTGTGCTATAATATCAAAATGTCACCAGGGCTGAAGATTACACAATATAGTAAATAATAACTGAGGATAAAAACTGCAGAATTTTGTTAATTCAATGAACATATTGATATTTTTTGTCATTAAAAGAATAATTAAATCAATTTAGCAAAACAAAAACAATGAATAATGTCTGTTACATTTTTTGTCTCTTTTCTTAAAATCACATTAAATCATCCATAGATTGAAAGGTTTATTGCAGTATACCTTGTTGTGATTGCTATGGATTATCATCTGCACAGTGTATCTGACATGAATCCATCCAAGAGCTCTGAGATTATTGTGGATGGGGCTTCTCCTTCACCTCTCTGTCTCTCCTTTATTTCACTCCTTCAAGGCGTAATCAAGACTGCTTTACCAGACATGAGCAGAGAAAACAGGGAGCAATACCAAGTGGTCATCCAGGCTAAAGACATGGGAGGCCAGATGGGAGGACTATCAGGGACCACCACCGTGAACATCACACTGACTGACGTCAATGACAATCCACCTCGCTTCCCCCAGAGTATGGAGCCTCTAATGGTTTGGTTTTCCAAAGAACCTCTCAAAAATCAGCTGGTTTGCTTTGGCCATCTGGAAGTTTTGGTTTTTTTAATCATTGTTTTTGTAGTACTTAACCACTGCTCTGTCAGTTTATTTTGCAGCATTCCAAGGCAAATGGGAATCTCTGCCTACATTTTTTATAACATCAAATTCTTTGTTGGAGTGATAAACTTCTCATTCTTATTCTGCTTACAGAAATATAAACTGTAACACTAATTTAGGCCAACTGCAGGGACTTTAGAGGAATTTAACTACAAAATATAAGGATCTGTTCTTTTAGTTCCCTGTGTTGAAGCAAGAAAATACATCGCAGGTTTTCTAATGTTCTGACTTCCACAGGCAGAGTTGATCAGGTCATTTGTTCTGCTGGCAGTCTAAGCATTTGGTTTAGGTACTAATAATCTTTGTTCAGTTTTTGAATGATTTTGATAATCTAGGCCAGTCTGACACAATAAAATAAGGGGTTTTTTTTAAGTATCTTTGTACAAGAAAAAAATAGCAAATAGCAGAAAGCTGCACAATACAGAAAACTTCAGAGTAATATCCTACAAAATTCTTTTTATGCTAGGCCAGTGTTTAAATTTAATGTCATGTTGTTACAGTCGGTGTCTGATAACTGTTTGATAGGCTGCAGATAGGAGAAATTTACAGCCTCGGTTCAGTGCCTGCCAGAAAAGTGTCCACATAATAAAATTTGAATTGCTTGTTCACACTGATGAGAGACCTGGCTCTCTTTATAGATACACTAAGGACTGAACAAAGAGAGCTGATTTATAAAATGCTCTCCTGGACTGGAAAAGCACTTCAGTACTATGGCAATAAGTACACCCAGAATAGTACAAACTGTTCAACCTAGTGCAGTTTTAAAAAAAAAATATTGGAAAACTCTGACAGCATGGAAGAATAGATCTTTGGAATTATAAATTACTGTTTTAATCTCTATCCATGATAACACGTTGCTTTAAAAGAAGAGAGGGGAGGGGAAGTACTGCAACCCTCATAAAGAAATATAATTTCAATTCACATTCAGAGTTCACTTGATGAGAATCACCTTCACATGGTAAATTCAAACATCAATTAACTGAAATTCCTGTTCAACTTCATGAGGGGATACTTTTTAAAAATGTATAGCATAATGCAAGCCTATAATATTTTGGCAAATAGAAATTCTGGAACCTAAATTATAATTTATGGTGGCACATTGCCTTGTAAGCCTCACTGTTGAATAAAATCAAACAAGATAAAAGAAAGAATGAAGAACATATAGAACTGAAAAATAATTTAAAGTTTCCAGTCCCCTTAGCCTGTGTTCTTCTGAAAAAGAATTCTCTTTCAAAATTAACTGAAACCTCAAGTCTCTGAAAGCTTTTCTGATTATTTCAATAAACTTTGCGATGGGTACTTTTTTGGAGAAATTTACACAATTTGATGCCTCAAACAATGTTCTCCCTAGTATTCTACTTTGAACATCACTGAAACACACTGTGTGGCCTACAGAAGGCCTGCTGTGGGATTTTCCAATGCTGCAGTTTCAGTTGTGCTGGTGATCCTTCCCTCTCATTTTCTTTCTCCTCAGCAGAGTGGGTTGTAACACTTTCTACGAAATCAAAGAAAGAGAAATATCAGGCAGATTTGATTTCTTCTTGGGTAGTTATGAAGAGGGGTACATCTTCAAAAAACTATCTGTTCTGGAAGTTTGCTTTTTATGAAAACATTAGTCTTCCTTTTTCTCTTATCTGAAGCAACAATAAGTAAAATTGTTGCCCAAAGTAGAGGGTGAATGGCAGTTGCAAGCAACACCAGTTAATATCAAGGTATTTAAGATCCAAAAATTAATTTCTTAGAGGGACTGGAGAAAGTAAAATGGCACTGTGAAGTAGTGGTTGTTCAAATTGCATCAAGAAGAAGCATTTTCTGTTTTGTTTTGTTTCCTAGAAGTAGTCATGGAAAATTAGAAGACATAGGCCTGAATGGAATTAAAATGGCACTATAATGAAAACCTTACACATTTTGAATTCTATTGTACTCCAAACCAAATAGCCATCTCACATCCTGAATTGTGTAGCATTCACACAGTACCACAAGAATAGGAATGCTTTCAAACAAAAAAGCACTGAAGGGAGGTATTTATCTGGAAGGAGTGATAAGTACCATGACTGAATCTGTTCTTATGGTAGATCTGGCTCAGCTGCCAAACCCTTGAATTTTCAAGGGTTCAAGGCTTGAAATTCATGGTTTAGCTGCCAGGAATCCTACCTTTTATCCCATTTGCAGACCGGTTTGAGGGAACAATATACATTTCTGTGTGGATCACAGAAAAATAGGCTGCTGCTGAGTTTTCACTTACAACCTTGAATTTGGAACAGCAATCACAATTTAGCATCAAGCATTAGCTTCCATTTTGCTACACATCTATAGAAATATAAGGTATTCTCAGGAACTCTCTTTTGTACCGAGTCTTTACAACTGCGGACAGAAACTCATTCTGCACTCACAATTTTGATACATTCCTTGTATTAAATGGATCAGGTCAGGATCCTTTAGGTGCCTTAAAAGCGCATGTAAATAGAAGAAATAGGGTTGTTGCAACAAGGAGAGTTGACTGTACTTTACTACAAGTCAATACAATTTATATGTATCCTCTTTGGATCCTTTGAATAAAGGTTGTACCCTTTATTAGGTGCTAATTTTGTCACATTCTTAAGGCATTTCTCCAATGCTACTACTTCACTCAGTAAAGTAATATGAATTTACATGAAAAAATAGATCAAAAGGAAAATTAGATTCTGGCTTGTTATGTGCAAAATATGAACTCATCAGATGTGTTTGGATTTTTTTACATTTTCTGGATAGCAAATAACTGAAAATACTGAATTTGAAATTTTTTTGTGTCTTGCTAGTGAAGAAACATCTTCTATATCTGCTTCTTCCTGGTGAAGAAATTAATAGTTTTTCTGCTGAAGCATTTCTTTAAAATTAGATTAAAAAAAAAAGTTGTCAGAAAGTACGTCTGAATTCACTTTTCATACACACAAGCAAGAGTAAAGGGTCTGTGTAATCAGATTTCTTTCTAGAAGACTGATTATAAAAATAAAAATAGCAATTAACATGAACATGTGTCCAAATTCCCTTTACAATGACTCTTTACCATGTATTATCAATAACAGATGAATTTATTGTTTTCAAACAGAACAATTACTGGAATATATTTCAAAGTAATTAAAAGAAAAGGTTATTCTGTTTTAGTCTCTTTCCAAAATCCTCACTGATTTCTACAACTCTTGTTTGAGAACACCCTTGAGAGAACAAAATAAAATCCTTTCCTATTTCTAAATATATCTAGGAACATTTCTAGATAAAAAAATATATGTAGTGCTAATAATCAGGGTAAGAACTGGTACCTCACTGTTTTGCACCTTTGTCCCTTAAAAATGAAGAAAAAA
This sequence comes from Molothrus aeneus, assembly GCF_037042795.1. NCBI lineage: Eukaryota > Metazoa > Chordata > Aves > Passeriformes > Icteridae > Molothrus > Molothrus aeneus. Next base: position 74,030,789 of record NC_089646.1, read on the forward strand.
AGAAGTGTTATATGGCTTTGAAGAATAACTTGAATATTTTGACAGTTTGTCAATCAACTCCAAATCCTGTTTTAAAGCTTATTGTGATGACTAGTGGCACTTTTCTTACAGTGTTTGGAACTTCAAGTTACTTTAAAAAATCTAGTTGAAATTGAAGATAATTTTTATTCAGAAAAAAAATATTTCTCAAAACAAAAAATGTTTGATTTTGCTCTTCTAGGCTCCTATCAGTTCAGCTCTCCTGAATCTGCACCACCTGGGACTCCTCTTGGCAGAATTAAAGCCAATGACCCCGACGTGGGAGAAAATGCAGAGATTGAGTACAGCATCTCCAATGGGGATGGATCAGACATGTTTGATATCATCACTGACAAGGACACACAGGAAGGGATTATAACCGTCAAAAAGGTTTACTTTTTCTCCCTCTCTTTCATATGTACTTAGCTCTTCAAGTGTTACGGTTATTTTTCTTTTTCCAGGGGAAGGGAGGGTAGATCTCACAAGGGGTCAGGCTGCCAAGGAGCTGTTGTATTAGTTTTGTTCTTCTCTTTCTTCAGCAGGTATCTGTTATTTTCAAGTCTCAAGGGAAATTTACTGGCATGTCACTTCACATAAAGCAATATTTCAGGAACTGCTGTCTGTTCAATATATAGACTCTCACACACAGTACTTTCAAATTAGGGCTGTGAAAACTTGGAGAGGTTCAGTTCACAGTGGGGTTTATCAGCTGATTGCTGTGCTAAGACTTACAAGAGTGGTAGGCTTACCTGGAGCTTGATGAATTTGCATGTCCAAGACTAAACTCTCCCTCTCTAATCTGTTCAACAGCCAGTTATCCCCAGTCCCTAAAATCTGGCTTGGTTTAAGTCCAGTCTTGGTGATACTTCAGTTGTTACATATGATGTCAGTGAAACTCCAAAGAGCAAAGACATTTACAGAAATTTAATTCAAAATCCCATGTCTGACAACATTATTGGTTGCTTTTCAGAATTCAGCCTCTGAAACTCTGAACCCTTTTTTTGATTTTAATGTTATTAAATATATCAGTAACATTAATTGATAACTACCTATGAATATAATAACAATCTATAAACATATTTGGAAACACATATACTTGTTTATGTATACGTATCTATGAAGGTCTACCTCCATATACATATATGGATATGCATGATGTAAATGTCATATGGATTGAAAACAAACTTCACATATTTTCTTTTTACTAAGGAACATGGAGACCAGGGACAAGTCTGGTTTGTTCCTAGTGCCAAACTATAGATGGTAATGGATAAAAGAAAGTAAAGAAAAGATAAATAGGACAAAGATCATTTAAGAACTGCGATAATTGCTCTTTTTACTGCCAATGTGATGAGACAAATAAGACTTTACACAACTCCTTATTGTGGACTGAGTAAAACTTCCATGCTTCTATATTTTTACATAAGTCAAAGCCTCCTGTTTTTTCAGGAACCTGAACAATTAATAGACAGAGGGATCATAACTGCCTTGCTATCCTATAATAATCCTTAATTTTAGTGTCTAGAATAAGATCTAATACACTCCATCTTCTCCAAGATGGAGTAAAATTTTGAGCTTTTGCTACTAAAAATGTTTCATCTTTTGATTTAGACTGTAAAACTTACATTTTTCTTAAAGTGATGTAATTTTCTTTATTATTATTATTATTTGCTCCTCAGCATCTGGATTTTGAAAACAAGGTGTTATATACCCTAAAAGTAGAAGCAAGCAACACTCATCCTGATCCTCGTTTTCTTCAGCTGGGGCCATTCAAAGACACGGCTTTTGTCAAAATTTCTGTTGAAGACATTGATGAACCTCCAGTGTTCAGCAGACCCTGGTATTTAATAGAGGTAGATGAAGACGCCAAGGAAGGAAGCATTATTGGGCAGGTTGTAGCCCAAGACCCAGATATAGCAAAGAATGCAATAAAGTAAGCCATTATACAATATAAAATTCTTTAGATGTGGGTCAACAGAGAATGATGAGAGTGCAAGGTAGAAAGAGGCTGTTTGGGTAATAAAGCACATGGGGGTTGTTGGAAAGTGTCCAAGAGAAATATCTATGTGAGCTTGTGAAGGCAAATACAATTAGCACAATGAGCGGTGCAGAGAATGTTTTTAAGAACAGTCTACAGGAACCAGGTAAAAAGAAAGGAGATGTCAGTATTTAATTGCCAGCATGTTCTAGTAGTTTCACCAAGCTGTTCATAAAATTATTCTTTTATACTATCTAAAACATTCAAAATTTTGTATTTCTGTGCTCCCTGATGCTTGATAACAGTCACACTTCTGTACATAACATCCATGTTCCATAACTTAACTATTTAATTATCACAGTATATTGAATAAGAAATGATTGCAGGAAAGTAATAACAATTAGAAGTAAGAGTTCAGTGCTGTGAAATTGTTGTAATTGTTACCAATCTGCTATTATTATCTGCAGTGACAAACAAGGCACTTAAGTTTGTCTATTAACCATGCAAGTGATTATGAAAATTGATCTCTGCATTTCTGAACAAGGCTTCTATGTCCTACAGCAGTATGTGTTGAGGTAGGAGGTGTAAGAGGAGGAGGAAAATAAAATATTTTTAAGTAAATTATGTATAAAATATCAATCTGACCTGATAATGACTGCCAGCTACTAGGCTGATTAGAAAACAACTGTAAACCAAGTTTTTTCTCACTGGGTACAAACAAAGCAAAAGAAAATATCACAAAACAAGATTTTAAGAAGGTTCATATTAAAGAACAAGTAATTGAAAGATTTTTCTCTCAGGTTTGTGGTCCTTGTGACACCTCAAAAATAGATTTTTTTAAATTAATACGTTCTTGTGTCTGCAATATGTGTCCTTTGGTGACAGAGTTCTCTAAGAAACAATTAATTTGCAAAAAATCTTACATAAAAAGTTCACTTTTAGTTATTAGTCCAAAATTCACTTTATGAGCTAAAATTTAATTTCAATTATCAATCTAAAAACCACCCATATAATATTTTGCTCTTCATCCTCCTCACTAGTCTTAAAATTGTTTTTAAGTATTTGTAGCATGCAGGTAGTTAAGGGAAAACTTAGGTCAATTGCAAAGAAAACATTCTTGATTAAGAACAGTTAAAATTGGAAAACTTTTAGAGGTGGCTGTGAGCTAAACTGGAGACTGCAATGGGAGATTGTGATGCTCAGTTTTACTGTATCTTGACAGATATTCTGTAGATCGACACACTGACCTTGACAGAATATTCAACATCTATTCAGGAAATGGATCCTTATTCCTCTCGAAGCCACTTGACCGAGAAGAAACTCCCTGGCACAACATCACTGTCATAGCAACTGAAATCAGTAAGATGAAAATAAAATTTATCTCAGAAGAATATTTGAACTGAGAAAATAATTAAATTCTACAGTTTCTATGACTTATCTTATTTCATTAGTTTTGCCCTTATCCAGATATTATTGATAGACAAGGCACACATATAAAAGCCTAATTTATATTTTAAGCTATGTTTTGCCCATTTTTTACAAAGATATTTAGGAAGTCTCAGGCTCAATAAAACCATATACAATATATATTGGATAAGTTAACTGGTTCCTTGAGAATTCACATCAAATAATTTGGTGCAGGTCTGATGCACTGGCTCTATCCCAAGGTAAGTCTTTGGGAAAATCTTTGGGGGAAGAAGAGAAAAAATGTCCCTGACATACAAACAAATTGTCAGAATAACCTTTGTAAATGAGAAAAAATTATGCTTTACCTCAACTGATTTAACTTATCTCAGAAAATGGCTTTTTTTGAAGTCAAGACTAGGGAAAATTTTGCCCTCCATATCTGAAGTAAACCCTGGGCTTAATTTTTCACCTGGATTCTTTACTATTCTGTTAGATACTTTCAGGCTAGATGTGTCTTGCCTACCTTTTTTCTGAGGTAGCAGTCATCAAAGGGGGAAACAGATGATTTTAGTGGAAAACTTTTCTGCCTTCCTTTCTTCTCCTATAGATTCCCCTGAAGTCAATGTGCTTAAGAGTCTGAGAGTTGGGTAATGTGGAGAGATGAATCATATCCCCATTTTCAGAAAGATTTATATCTTTTATCTTTTCCTCTTAAACACTTTTCATTGTTTGGTTAAAAATGTTCTACATTTTCAATACGCATAGTGTGAGAATCCTCTCTGGCAATACCTTGAGTTTGGAGGTTTTTGAAGATTGATTGATGATCATATCCTGCATATATCATTTTATTATTTTGTTTTTTATAGTTAGGGGAGAAAGGACAACTTTGGTCTGGGTTTTTTATGGTTTTGTGTTTGTGTGTGGTTGTGGTGGTAGAGTTGTTCACTGACACTCTTTTACTGCTTTATTGATTTGAAAAGGCAAATGTTCTTAACAGCTCAGTCTCATGGAACAACTTTTGCAATTAATTATTTGTTGAACTGATATAAATAATACAACTCCCTAACAACTCAGTGATCTGTTTTTAATGTAAATCAATTTGAGCATATTTTATATTATATATACACATACATATATAAAATCATAGAAAAACTTGTTTCAATTATAAATAGGACTTTCATGTATATGTAATGTTTGTCATCAGAAAATGAAATATAATTGTTTTAGTATAATCAAGAAAATTGAACATTTCTAATATCTTTTGGAAAAAAAGTATTGGATTGTTTTCATATACATATCTCTGTGTATTGTAATATTTTTTCTTTTTTTCAGATAATCCTAAACAAAGCAGTCAAATACCTGTCTTCATACGGATTTTAGACATAAATGATCATGCACCAGAGTTTGCCAACTACTATGAAACATTTGTTTGTGAAAATGCAAAAGCAGGACAGGTAAACCAATCCTGATATTACCAAAGGACTTGTAAGGAAACTATCCTACAGTGCCATCATGAAGAATTCAACATATTAGTTTGAACAGCAGCAGACTAACCCAGCCTCTTAATTTCCTATCTTCTGCAAAAAATACAAGTTGATTCAAAAAAGGACATAAAAGATGAAGGATAATATCCTAGAAGGATAATATCCTAGTTCAATAGCATGGGATATAATAAAAAAATGATACTTTAAGGTGGTGTTTCATTTCTAATATCAGAAAATATTTTTCAGAAATAGTTTTGCATAATGCTACAAAATGCTTTATGCTGTACAATAATTCCATTTATTTCTGGATTTTTATCATTGCCTTGGTTAATGTAGCAACACCTTCAAGTACATGAAGCAGGAAAATCTTTATTATGTCTCAGTTAAGGTGTGTAAACCAAGCTTTTTCAAAAATAAAGGGCAGTGTAACTGTTTCCATTGTAGGTTAAAACTCAGTCTGGCATTGTGTTGAGTCTCGGCAAAGGTCATGTGTATCCTTTTCTAAACTACCTCAGAATTCTGTAAAATTCTAAGAGACAAGAAAAAAAATTGAGGATAAAACAAAGTGATAATTTGCATTCAAGTAAGTAGCTAAACCAAGAGAACTCAGAGCCAACATAGTACAAAAATGTCTTAATATTGCTGTCTTTACGACATCATCTATTTATGCTAATGCCAGTCAGTCCTTCAGTTAAAATCCTGTGAAGAAAGATTTTTTCTTTACAGGATTTACCAAAGAAGTGGATTTAGTAGCAGATCAGGTACTCTAAGATTATCTCTCCAAAATGGCTCATGCATGAGCCTCTTCTCTAGACTGATTAATTTTTGACTGGAAGAAAAATGTTGAGATCATTATTTTCACTTACACAAACATGAGTGGGTTCCTACTCTAGGAGAGACAAGCCAGGATGAAGCCCTAAGAACAGATTAGGTCTACCCTCATGTCTTATTAGCTTTAGGCTGTCATCATCCAGCCAAAACTGTTTGGCTTCATGGAAAATATGTTGAAAGGATCAGAATGTATAATATTTTGTTTTTCTTTAGAGCACAGCGACCACGCAATATTCAAAGACTTTACGAAGATGGGTGATATGGATAGGCATCAGGAATCATGCTCATGTTTTACCTGATTTTCTGCCCAGGGTTTTTTAAGTCACAGAGGCTTCACTGAAGGTAGCATAGATGGTACCTGAAATGAATTTAGCTTTTCAGGTATTGCAGAACCCTATGCAGAGCAAGAACATGTGTTCTTGCTCAATTCAGATCCAATTCAAGTGATGTTTTATGAATTGGTTAACAGAGAGAAAAAGAAATTAAAATATGAGGAAAAAGATGGCACATTAGATTGTAGGGAAACTGCATGAAATTCTATTTATTTTTCATTCATTAAACACAGCATCAGAATTTAGGCAAAATGGGTTAGGATGGAAGAGGATACTTTGATTAAAAGATCACTTCCCTTTGAAGAGGTATTTGACAATTTTTTCATTCTTTTTTTAAAGAATGTTTTACTATTTTTCATGTAAATTATATAATTAGATTAATATACACTTCAAAGGAAGAGATGAATTAATTTAAAATTGTGGAAGGAATTATCATACCAGAAAAATGAGAAAAGAGTGCTTTTCACAACAACTAAGGTTTATAATCACATCATCCTGTCTTAACCAGTGACATAAATTGCCACTTAAGAATACAGTTCAAGCCTTTCAGAAGGTACAAAAATTCTCCAAGCCTTTGGCTATTAGACCCATAGAGCTTTACTTTATGACTTTTAAGCTGCTTTTTTTCATGCTGAATGCATTCAGATAATTCTAGCCATTAAGTTCAAACAGCTGCCGTAGAACCTTAATTCTGTTAGTGTAACAATGTCTCATTACACAAGACAAAATTGAGGTAAATAAATTTTAAAATCTCAGTATGATGACTGGTAGAAAAGTGAGTCATGTATTTTATTTACATAACAAAAAGAATGGCTCAAAAGCTTAGAAATTAAGATCTAATTGAAATTAATCTTGTGCAATTTTGCCAACCAGCACACACAGGTTTTGTCATATATTTGAAGAAGCTCAGTCCAGGCAGACTAGCTGTCAATTTCCTTAATCCAATTTCCATCTAGTCTAGCATACTTGGTGAAATACCCATGAATGTATGAAATATCACTTAGCTTTCTGGTAAATTCTGTGCTTACCTAACAACAGATATGACAGAGACCCATTTGATAGGTATGCATGTTGTTTTCCAGACCTCCTACACAGCTAATTTACCAATGCAATTTCAGCAATTATTTTCCCTCATTGGAAAATCCCACAAAAATACTAGAAATAGATTGTGCACCAAGTGTAGCTACAGAAAAATGAGAGATCCATTTTGGTTTTCTATTTCTTAACAGCTGAGGTCTTCAAGAGAGGCACCTGAATTTGTATCTGGACATTTATGTCTAATTGAGTTTGTATTTCAGAAGAGAGACTACCTTTGATACATGAGAGTACTTTTATTTTGGTGCTAAAAATAGCAATGAATATAGAAATATGAACTTGAATGTTTTGGCCAAGTGTGCTAAGTCCCAGAGAACCTATATTGCTCATATCTAGCAGTCCCTGTATAGTATAAGAAAAATGGAAACACGTGTTCATTTAGGACTATTCCAACCTATTTTAGAGGTCATCTAAACCAGCTTTTTGATTATAACCATTATTGCTTCTTGACACATCACAGTACTGCTTCTGCATCTGGTACTATAACAAAAGAATCAGACTGAGAAGATAAATACATTTAGGGTTTTTTTGGTTTTTTGGGTTTTTTTTTTTGTTTTTTGGGTTTTTTTTTTTTTTTGTTTGTTTGTTTTGGTTTGGTTTTTTTTTTTTTTTTTTTTTTTTTTTTTAACCAGAACCAGTTATTAGTCACACTCCTTTCTAAGTCTCAGGTACATCAGAATGATCAAATATTGCTCTCTGCCACCAAGCAACACTACACATTCTCAGCATCAACAGATATTATATGCTCCACTCATGGTTTTCAGATAGCCTTAGGAGGGTCAGAGGAAAGAAAATCCTACAGAGCGTCTCCTACTCTTTTGTCTCCAAGCAACAATGGTACGACTGGGGATTAACCTTATCATAAAAGGTTAATAAAAATTTATGTTCATTAGGCTGAAACACATTCGTCACCATGAGAATCTTATTTCATTGGCTGGTACACAGGCTAAAGAAAAGTAGGGAGCAGACTTCCTCTCATGCAATTTAGAAACCCCTAATCCTGAAGCCCCAGAGACTGTTGTGGGGAAGGCTTTGGTACAAGGTCTCTCATGCCCTTGTCACAGGAATTAATTGGGTCATTTTAGCTGGATTAGAGGATGAGTACTCTCCATGGAAACCAGGCAGATATACTCGAGTGGGAGATTGATTTAACTGAACAACTTGTTGGTAAAAGTTTAGTTCCGTAGTTTATTGCAAAGTTTATTGTTGGCAAAAATTTAGCTAATTTCAACATCCATCAAGAAAACAACGTGGGTCACTATTTTTCCCCTCTGATGCAATATTCTTTCCTGCCATTCATAGGCTTTCAGACATCAGAACATAGAAAGTTTGTTTCCTCCTTCAGAGACCTGGCTGATTTTTCTTTTCATTACTCTCCATACCCTCCCTCTCTTTTTAAAATAGAGCAGAGAGAGGTCACTTTTTCTCAAGCATGCATTGCTAATTATCAGTCATGGCTTTATATACATTGTAGCTGCTTCACTAGGTAGACACCTTTTGGCTTATTTTAGTGAGAGACCCATGCTAACTGTCTTTTTAAGTAAGAATTGAAGTGAGAGTTATCCAATTTTTGATAAGCATTCAGTCCTGCTTAAAACTGCCAACACATTTGTGGAACAGAGCCAAGCTCTGGAAACCAAACTGCTTTGCATTACTGAACGTGAAGTTTTGTGAAGTGGCAGGCATCTATTCAAGCTTGCACATGTGTGATGGAGGATGTTTTCTGCAGCTAGCACCTTACAGGGGTATAGCTTAGAATTGTTTCTGTTACTAGTGTGATCACTCAGGCCGCGTAATAGCAAGATGGACATCCGCTGAGCTGGATTGATTTTGAAACACTCCTATGGGCCATATCATCATGTCTTTTACATAACTTTTGTGCCACATATTTATGCTTGCTGTTTGTAATACATTCAAGGTTATCTAGTGATTGACCCTACCAGATCATACAGGCAGGAAAAGGGGTAAGAGGAAGAAAGGATAGGGGAAAAAATCCGTTCTTCCATCGTTTCCCCATAACATTTGCACACATTGTTCTCATGATTGCCATACATAGTTTCTCTCATAGGATTTTTTTCCCCGTAGTTTATTGCAGACAAAGTGGTAACAGGCCATCTTTAAATTTCTGTGAAAGTGACATTATTTTTCACCATATATAGTGAATTTTGAAAGAAAGAATTTTGAAAAAGAAAAAGGTGTAGAGATAAAATAACAGCCACCAATACATTACTATTTTGAAAAGAAGTAGCAGCAAACTTCTTTGCAAACTTTTTATTTGTCTCAGGTTTTGTTTTATTAGTAGAAATGTTTAACCCGAAAATATATCACATGTGCCCACCCGTGGACCTCATCTTGTTCATGTTTCTCCAAGGAACTTTTCGAAACATGTGTCTGTAGTTTTTAAAGAGTACACCCTGGAGCCAAGGTGCAACAGCCATTTATTTGCATGACATGCAAGCCAGCACACACTGAAAAGCCTGTCTTAAAAGAATCCAGATGGTGCTGACCTCTGTGCTATAAAGCTTAACATTTGCTTTAATGGTTCCTATATTTCTTTTAAAGCCATTCCCACGGCTGAGCCTACAACCAAAACCTTCTACTTGTGCAGCTCTCTGTGTATACAAGAGCAGCCTCAGGAATGCTAACAGCATGCTCTGAAGTGCACAGAGACCCTTCCTACTTCAGAATTCCCTCAGCTAGCTTCTACTTGCTTGCTGACTTTAAAACAACTTGAAGAGAAGCCTTTACTTAAAGATGTTTAGATACATAGAAGGAATCTGTTTCTAGGCAGTCCACTCACCCCCAACCACTTTTTCAGACATAAGTACAAATAACTGTAAAATAGCCTGAACATAAACTACAATCATAGTTTTGACTGTGGTGCAAATCCTAAAATCACAGCATCCAGGTCAAAAAACCCAAACAATATGAAACAGGATTGTAATTGAAGTATTTCCACGTTTGAAAAAAAAATATTTCAGTGGAAAGTAGGTCCAAACCCTTTAGCAGAATCTCTGTCTTCATCATGAAAGAAGCAAATAGAATCATTGTATGGAATCATACAATGATTTGAATTGAAAAGGACCTTAAAGACCACCTTGTTCCAACTCCCTTGGCCATGGCCAGGAATGTGACCCACTAGACTGGTTGGGTTGCTCAGGGCTCCATCCATCCTCACTTGGAACACTTCCAGAGATGGATCATTCATAGTGTCTCTGGGAAACATGGTTTAGTGTCTCTGGGAAACTTGGTTTAGTGTCTCACTGTCCTTTGAGTGAAGAATTCCTTTCTAACATCTAATCTAAATCTTTCCTCTTTTAGTTAAAAATCTTTCTCCCAATCTGCCTGTGTAAGAAGTAAATCTTCCACTCTTTTATAAGCCCTCTTAAAGTACTGGAGGATGACAATAAGGGCTCTCTAGAGCCTTCTCTTCTCCATACTGAATAACCGCAACTCTCTCAACCTGTCTTTATAGCACACATGCTCCATACCCCTAACCATCTTTGTTCCCCTACTTTGGACTCACCCCAACTGGCTCATATCTCTCTTATGGTTAGGACTCCAGACCTGAATTCAGCACTCCAGGTGGGATCTCACAAGGGAAGGGTAGAGCAGTAGAATCACTTCCCATGACCTGCTGGCCGGGCCTATTTTGATGCAGCCCAGGATACTGTTGGCCTTCTGGGGTCATTGTTGGCTCATGTCCCGCTTTTCATCCACCAGAACTCTCAAGTTCTTCTCTGCAAGGCTGCTGTCAATGACATCTTCTCCCATTCTGTGCTCTTGTCTTGGATTGTCCTAGGCCCACATGCAGCACCTTGTACTTGGACTTGTTGAACTTTGTGAGATTCTCATAGATTTATTTCTCAAGATTTCCCAGGTGTCTCTGGACAGGATCCCTTCCTTCTGTTGTGTCAACCACACCACTCAGCCTCATGTCATCTGCAGACTTGCTGAGGATGCATTTGATCTCACCACCTATGTAATTGATAAAGATATTAAAGAACACCTTTCCCAGGACACCAGTCACTGTCAGAGCACTGCTAAACAGTGTGGCTAAATGAGCACTGGTCCCAAGATCATTAAGAAAAGTTTTCATTCGGAATAATTCTTCTTGCTACTCATTTCACATTGTCAAACTGCTACAAACATCTTGTCCTGAATGTGAAAGAGAAAACTTCATGTCAATGCCTATGTTTTAATTTTCATTATCCTCAAAGAAAAGTGACCTTAAAAACTTGAATTTACTCATTAAGATCCACTCAAGAGTATGACACTGTTTTTTTTAAATACACAGAAGTGTTCATGCACATGCATAAGAAGCTCTAAAATAGTGACAATACTGCTGTATTTTCTAAAATATGCTCATTCACATGGGAAGCTATGAAAGAAAGAAAAAAATGAGAATGGTTTTATTTTATCTAAGCTTGATCTGCTTGAAATATATTTGGGTAAAAGTAATTTTCTTGAAATAACTCTTCTGTCATAAATCTTAGAGCATCAGAGACCTTGCTCTCAAGTCCTGATGAAGAGTGATCATACCTCAATGTCCATAAGTGCATCAAAATGGGTGAATATATTTCTGAAATGAAATCACAGAATGTACACAAAAGAATACTAACTTTACTTCATATAAATGAGATACTTAAAAATAGTCAGACCACTTTCATTTCTGTAGTGATTATCATTGACATCATTGTCTTTTATTTACAGCTGTAAAAGTGAAAAAGAAAAATCCTTAATTAGATAAGATTTCTAATTTCCTTTCAACTGTTCATCATTTGGAACAATTCACCTGCAATCATGGTTTCTCATTGTTCTTTTAATCTCCCATTTTTTTCTGCTAGGCAAACAGCTGGTTCCCAATTCATGCTGCCAACAGTTAGATCAGGTAATGAGGTTGGGTTTTTTCCGTCAGCCTTACCTCAACAATAATTATTTTTTGCAATTGGGTTCCTCTGTGCCTGGAACAATTGTATTTCTTCATGTGATTTGCACATGAAGGGATTCAAATCTTACAAACACTGAGTGATTACATCTCAAAAAGACCCAAGATACTCAATTACAGTTTCTGATAGTTACTGCAGCAGGACATTTTCTCCTTGAGTTTTTAATCAAGTAATTCTAAACCACACAAATGTTGTTACTTACTCTAATTCTCTCTTCTCCCTGGTACTTTTCGATTTCTTCTGTATTTTCAAACTTGTGCTAATGTGAAAGGAAAATTTTCTCATTTAAATTTGATGTCGTAGCCCAATCAAAATATTTTGGGTGGTTTTTTAGCAGTATTTTTAAAATGTGGAAAACTAAAATTAAACCAAATCCTGGTCTTGCTTTCTGTACTAACACTTCCAGAGGCAGATTACAGGAAAGACAAAAGCAATTGAACATTGGAAAGTTATTGACATAAACTGCAATGAAGAAACACTCTAAACAGGAGACTTCACCATAAACAAGGATTTGATTAATCTTGTGAAACAGCTAAAAATTATTTAAAAAAATCAAAAGATCAGTGAACATTAAATGCTTTAAAAGTGAAAGTAGTATATGTAGTATATGTAGTTGCTACTCTAATGACACTTAGAAAAACTGCATTATCCTGCTTTGAGCATAGTCACATCCTTTTGTGCAAGGCTGACATTTACAAATTACCATTCAAGTTCCTCAATATACCTCAAAAATAAAAAGAAATTATAAAAAATATTTTGTGCTTTTTTTAGAAAGAGCTGTTGGAAAGTGAATGAGCTAAACACAGATCCCTCAACTGTTTCTGTATTGTGTTTTGGGTTTTTTGCTGTGGGGTTTTTAAAATTATAATTCAATATTATTAACTGCAATCAAATTGTCCAAAGTCAACTAGAAAAAGATGGGTCAAATATTCGTGGTGCAGTACAGCACTAGCAGTAGAAAGTATCTGAATGATAACAGCAAAAACACCACTTTAATATAATGATTCATTCTGTGAGATACTACATACCTTCAAAAATTTAACTGTATTCTCAAGTCCCATTAAGGTCAATGTTCCGAGACAGTATATATGAAAAAGGAATTCCTTATTTGATTGGCACAAAGTTTACAGATCATATTAGTGCTACTTTTCAATTACTGTATTTCTGGAAGAAGTCAAGCTGCACCTTCTGTGGAAATAAAAGAAAAACAAAGTATTTGATAACAAGTGGCTTTGATATCTATGGGATTTCAAGACACCCTGAACACTGGAAACACTTGAGAACTCAAGACAGTCATTGGCTCTCTCTTGGCTTTGAAAGAAAAATGTCTGGCTGCTGAACTCATTCTGCCTTTAAGTAGCATAGAAATGAACTTGTAGTGAGTTATAGCATCCTCAGTTGAGACTCACTCTTATTCTCATGCTACCAGTTTTGTCATCTTTGATTGAATGCAAACCTGTCCTTGCTAGCCAAGGTAGACTATGGGTTACTCTCTATTGTGACTTCCACCAGGAAGGGCAAATGACAGAACAGCCACTCACAGAGCTTTCTGGAGTTACTGTGACTCACGCAGTGTGGCATGGTGTTAAATGTTGCAAGTCAATTCATAAACCACAGTTGTTCCCATGTAAGTTTTCCTTCCTCAGTTCTGCAGCTTTAGCCTCTCTGTCAGTCCAGCGGAAGATAGATTAAAAAATAGTCAAATTGTTAGCATTTATGTGTGTCTACATAAACGCGCACATTTGCACATTTTGATGCAACAGGAAAGCTTATACAATCCAGAGGTACTGCTGAAGCCTCTCTTTTTTCAGGCCACTCTGCTCTGACCCTATTCAGGCACTATTATCACTCCTTCCCAGCTGGGCTTGAGTGGCCTTGTTAGGGCAGCTATTAAGCTCCTCAGCCAGAGGTTTCAATTTAGGAGGGAGTAAAGCTTCTCTTTTTATTACCCCAGGAGAATTGAGAATCCTGCCAGTGCAGTACTCCAATTTATCGCCAGGAGCAGATGAGGTGGATTGAGAATTAGACCCACTTAACAACTGGTTTACACAGCACTCTCTGTCATTGCTACATGAAGCCACAGGAGGTTTATGGCTTATTCAGAAGGGCAAATGTTTCTGTATCACTGCAAGATACTGAGTACAAATCAAAGCACATGGCTGTTTTGCAGTGAGGACTGGACTCTTTTTCATCCTTTTTTATGTGTTTAAACCATGAAATAATTTTTTACTGTAACCTCTACTGTATTTATTTGAGAAACATTTGGCTTAGGACATCAGTTTTTGTCTTCAGATAGAGAGTCATTGGATTTTTATGGGACATGAAAAGCAGAGAATTGAAACACAAGATTTCTAAAATAGCATGAAATACTCTTTTCTTTATAGCTTATACAGACTGTGAGTGCAATCGACAAAGATCAGCCTCCTCGAGGACACAAATTTTTTTTTGAGTTGGTGCCAGAATTTGCTGTTCATCCAAACTTCTCTGTTGTAGACAACAAAGGTAACTGCTGACCCTAACATCTCCCTCCCCAATATCACATAAAACTTAATTCAGAATCACTTATTGATTCTGTGTTTCCATTCTAGATAACACAGCGGGAATTATGACCAGAAGAAATGGATACAGCCGTAGTAAGACAAGTACCTATCTTCTGCCCATCATTATATTTGACAACGACTACCCGATCCAGAGCAGCACGGGCACGCTGACCATCCGGGTGTGCGCCTGTGACAGCCGGGGGAACATGCAGTCCTGCAGCGCCGAGGCCTTGCTGCTCCCTGCCGGCCTCAGCACGGGAGCACTGGTGGCCATTCTCCTCTGCATCATTATCCTGCTAAGTAGGTACCTGTGATGAGATGTTTACTTGACCAGACAAAGATCTAGTCATTTCAAGAGTCTTGATACTCTTAAAACCCTTATTCACATGACCCTCTAGAAAAATATCATCATTACTCTTTAGAAAATTGCGTGAGAAGAGTGAGACTGTGCTATTCGGATTAAATACAATTGAAAATATAGGGTCACTTTTAGTTACTGTGCTCATTTGAGTAATGTTCATACCATAATCAGATCTTCATTTAGATCCAGAACTTTTAAAATCATATTTCTGAAGCTATGCTAACTTTTGCAACAATGTTACGAATTATATTCTCTATTTAATGATGAAAGATTTGGATTTTTCCTTTACAGAAAATATTTAGCTCAAAAGCATAGGATAGAAATATTCAATTTCTTGCAAGTGATAGTGAGAACTGCTGATTAAATAAGTATAAGAACAGAAGTCAGACAAGTGTTTGGAAGGTAGAAGCATTAGAAAGATGTGGTTACATGTGAAGGAAGTAGAATAAATGTTAGCTCATTATCTGGTGTTAAGAACATAAAAATTTCAACTTGCATGTTTTACAAGAAAAGTATCACCTCTACTTTCCAGTAAAACTCTGCAGAAAAGCTTTTTCCTTTTCCATCTGTTCTAGCAAATATTGCTTGCCAAGGGGTCAGTTGGAAGCTACAGGTGTTAGTTTATATAAGGGGATATATATTTCTTTTTTCAGTTTTTACCCTAGATTCAAGATAATTCTGTGATCCTCCTAATATTTACTATAGGTATTAGAAGAAGGGCGATATCTATAAAATGTATCTGTACTGTGCTTAAGGGATGGAAAATACTTGAGATCTAGCAAACTGATAAACTGAATCTTAGATTCAGGAATTGCTGCTGGCCTGGTTTTAGCATCAGCCTCCTTGGATTCCCCAGGATGTTGTCCAGGCATAGTCAGGGAATCTGCTGATAGTCTGCCAAGAGGCAGAACTTGAAAGGTACCATTCTCAGGAGAAAATTATGGTTCAAACTCTGCCAGACCTAGCTCTTCACCTTGCATAATTCTTATCATCATGTCAACAAGCTCTGCATCTTTAAAGCCATCCTGCATGCCCTGACAAGAGCAGGAAAAAAGGAGCATGAAATACATGCCCTTACTTGCTCAGAATGAAAACATTGCTCTGATTGGCTGCAATGCTTGAGTACAGATTGAACAAATCTGCACTAAACTTTGAACTTATCAAAGCTGAATGTGCCTTAGGGCCCAGCAATAGAATATGAGACTCAGAAGAGGATCAGGGACCATTGCTGTGCAGAACAAGTTTGACCACTTCGTGTCTCAGCCCCAGGGTTAGGGGCCCTGCTCTGCTCAGCACTGCCAACGTATATGAAGTCAAAGAAACATGTGGCTGTGGAGTATCTAAACAGAATTTTTACTGTACAGCTAGTGTGATACTCAGCATCTTAATTTTTCAACAAAGTAGTGTGTTATAATAGTAAACTGGTGTGAACATGCCCAACATAGATGAGACATATTAAGTACCAGGCTATGAAAGACATTTCATAATAACCTCTCAGTAATTGGCCCTTTTTTCCTACATGGAGTTCTTAAACTTACTAAAGTGTGTAGTTTCTAATCTAGTATTATGAAAAGAAGGGCCTCTGTACAGGTACAAGGAAGAAAACCCAAACAATGCAGAACAGAACATATTTTTATTAATTTTATACTCACAACATAATATCATGGCATGTGGAAGATCTCTATTCCCCTCTCCCTACCTGCAGCATGTCAAATCTTAGCTTTTATTCACCAATACTCAGGTGATTCAGAGTAAAAACTTAGCTCCTAGGACTTAACTAAACAATTCAGCACTGTTGTAATTTATAGTTCAGCAATCATTGTTATGTCTCATTGACAGATGGTCTTTCTGGCCTCTCTTATTTACTCCAGCTACTGGAGAGAGAGTCAGATTTTTACATGCACTTAAGCATTGAATTCCTACTGAAATCAATAGCATTTAGACACCAGAATGTATTTAAAAAATCCTAACTTGATTTTTTTTATCTCCCCTTAGAGAGCTTCATTTTTGTATCAATCCTTATCTCTTCAGAAGAGTTATTCAATTAGCACTTCATAAACTAAGGGGATCATGGTTTTTTTAAAAGAAACATTTTTTTAACAAAGACTGGATTTCAATTCTTGCAGTCATTGAAGCAAAAGTAGTTTTGTCAATTATATTGATAGCTTAAGGCCTTCAGGTTATTATTTTCAGAGGGACCTGTAGATCCCATATTCAAAAGTGAATTAGACACTTGGGAATACCTAAATCACTAGCTTTCAAGAGTGTGAATAGCTTTTGTCAATGAGATTCAACTACATTTGATGAAAAGACCCTTAGTAACTGCCAGAAAGGTGGTACCTAGAAAATGAAAATCAAAATCAAACGTTAGTAGGATAATATTGTATGGTATTGTTTACTTTTCAACTTCAGCTTAGTTGCAAATTTATTTAAAAGATAAAATATTTTTATCATTTCTCCCATAGGTTTAAAAAAAGAATAAGTTTTTGATTGCCATCAGATCATTAATACTTACCCTTATTAACTTGGAGATAGATTTTATCACTACACTCCTATTAAAAGTCCCATTCCAGCCTTAAAACCTTTCCAGGTCAAAAGATGAGGTAAAATTTTTCCTCATTTATTTACTTTCTAACCATCTGTTTCTTCATTCACTTTTTGTTTCGTTTTAGTATTAGTTGTCTTGTTTACGGCTCTCAAGAGACAGAGGAAGAAAGAACCCTTGATCATCTCAAAAGATGATGTTCGAGACAATATTGTGACCTACAATGATGAAGGAGGTGGGGAAGAAGACACCCAGGCTTTTGACATTGGCACACTGAGAAATCCAGAAGCAAGGGAGGAAAGTAAGATGAGAAGAGATGTTATCCCAGAAACAATATTTCAGATAAGGCGGACTGCACCTCTTTGGGAAAACATCGATGTTCAAGATTTTATTCATAGAAGGCTAAAGGAAAATGATTCAGACCCAGCTGCCCCTCCTTATGATTCATTAGCAACATATGCCTATGAAGGAAATGATTCCATAGCAAATTCACTCAGCTCCCTGGAATCACTTACCACAGAAGGCAACCAAGACTATGATTACCTCAGTGACTGGGGACCTCGTTTTAAAAAACTAGCAGATATGTATGGTGGAGAGGACAGTGATCGAGACTGAGAAAGTAATCTGTGACCTGGTCAGTGTTAGTGGAATTCATGTCTGTGTTCCTAGATAAATAAAGTGGCCTACTCTCTTACTTGGGAATAAAATATTTACAAAAAATAGATGTTGTCTTAGTAAGGGTTTGCTTAATCAATAAGTCAACGTGAATGAATATGAATGATTGAGATTTTAAAAAACACTACAACCAACCTTCTATGCCTAGAAACCTCTGATGAAAGGGTTTTATAGGGAATGAAAAAACAATAAAAGGCTTTTTGCGCCTTTGATAATTACATGGAAACTCCATATTTTTAAATTGCTTTGCTTTACCTTTCCTACTATGTTGGATAGTGTGCATCTGCATTGTAACTTAATCTCAAAAATATACTTTAAAAAGATTAATATTACTGCCATATTTATTGAGTTAAAAATGTCTGTGTGATGATTCATCCTAATATTTTTATATATGTATATTTATATTTTTGTATTTTTATTAAATAAATTAGAATTTATAAAAAGACTACTTACTCATGTCGTTTGTCAATCATAAGGAACTGTCCAATCTTTCTGAACAAAGGAAACTTTGTATTGTGCAACACTTCTTTTTTGAATGCATCTTCTTATATCAGATTGGTGGTTGCAATGTACTGTGCAAGAATGATATGGAGAGAGGGCTCTGCAATGGGAATGCTGTGTAGAGGGCAGAAAGAACTATTTTGAAAAGGTGATTATAAATAAATGCACTCTGACATGCAATGTGTATTGCTACATGGCAGAATAATACAGTTTCGTGGTGAAGCTCACTCACACATACCTTCTTACATGAACAGATGACCACTGAGAGGACAGAACAGATTGATGCCTAGGGATCTAAGGAACTATTCAAGTTTGTTCTGGCAGATATGAAAACAATTTTTAATATACCTTCAAAGAAATTGGATAATTAAGCTGGCATCAATGATATAAGGAAGGTTATTATATACTAATCTTATTTTGGAGCTTTGAGACAATAAGAAAAATCAGGTACATTACTGATAGTTTCTTTTAAATAAAGGGAGCGAAGAAATAAAATCAAAGTCTAACTAGTATTTTATTAAAGTTGTTAATGTTCTAGTCCTTCAAAGAAATGTGTACATTTGCATATTTCCTACAGCCTTAATGACAATCAGCAACTATATATTTTTGTTTAAAATATATTTGCTGGATATGCTTTTTGCAATGCACTTATTTTTTCACAACACAGAATAAAAGAAATATAAGTGGATCATCTGATCTAACAAAGTTGAAGGGTTTATCCACATTTTTTAAAAAAAGAATATAAAACCTCAAATTTATGGAAAAGGAGAAACAGTTTGGACAATATATGAAGTACATTATCCATAGCATTTCCATTCTTAATGTTAACTTTAAAGAAAATCAACACCTACAGATGTTTCAAAAAAAAACAATTAAAAATAATAATGTTTCAAGGGTTTCTCTATAATAATTAGCCATTTTTCACGTCTTTTTATAATAGAACTTAAGATACACATTGACAATGTTATGTGGACTATTGAAGAACTTATCTCTTACCATAGAAATGATGAAGAGGATTCAACCTCAGAGACCCTTCAGTGAGACATAAGAACACACTCCTAATTATCTTTCTACTATGTTGACTGTCAGACTATTTATCAAAAACATTTCTTTATTATTCTTTATTTAATCCTTCTACCATACTCTTCTGCCAGCCCCAAGGATGTATCCCAAGTTTCTTTACACTTAACTCCTTTTTCTGGGAGGAAGGAATGTCTGTGTGACTGTTTCTCCAAACAAGCACCTGAACAACTTACTGTAAGATGCGCATCAGGTCTGTGACACTGTTGAAAACAAAAATACTTTAGTGTCACAGAAATGTCAAAATAACCTGCAAATATGTAGCAGCTATTTACATGGATGTGATGCAGATACAGGGCATTAGTGTATAACTTGACGACATAAGAATGAATATTTCTGTTTCGTGTCTTTTGGAGGTGAAAACAAAAGAGTTCTGGAGTCTATGTTCTCAACCTGTTGCTGGGAAAGTGAAAGTACACAGGAATCCATTAGTCTTTGAATTCAATTTCCATAACTTTAAGACATTACCTCAAGGTGAGATAGAGGAAAAAGCAAAAGGAGAATAAAAACCCCTGTCCCTGAAGAGAAATGACTGGGGGAGTGGGGAGGAGTGAAACCCAAACAAAACCAAAATAGAAAAAATATACAGTAAACTTTTCTGACTTATATAAGTTGTACACCAAACTTCATCTTGCACAGTAGAGGACATCTTTCAGCAATCTTGTAAATTGTCATCAGAAGCCTGAATATCAAACAGTGAAGTAAAATGACAGGGGAGAGAAAAATGAAAATCTATCCTCAAGCAAGAACTGATACATGCAAGGTATATACCCCTGGATTTGACTAAGTTTTTAAGTTGTCAAGACCTGGAGCAGGACACATCAAAGGATACCAGTGTGACTTCAAAGAGGCTACTAGAAAAGGCAGGAAAACAGGAACAGGGTGTGAGAAATTCCTTTTCCTTTAAGACACAAAAATATCTTAAGAATTATATATTCCACATTGAAACAAGTTTATTTCTGTATATTGGAGGGTTGTTTTTTGTTTTTTTTTGTTGTTGTTGTTTGTTTGTTTGTTTGTTTGTTTGTTTTGTGGGGTTTTTAATTTGTTTTGGTTTTTGTGGATTGGTTTTTGTTTTGTTTTTTTTTGTTTTTTTTAATTTTTTTTCCCTCAGTAACAGAAAGCAGAAAGAAGTATAACAGAAGTCACCTTGCAGAATGCTCTCATGGATACAAGTGCTCAGTATCACCATGTCACGGTACCACTGCAGTAATTTGGAAGAGCAGAAAGTCCAGAAAATCAACCAAAGAAGGTATCTCCCTCTCCTTCTCTCACCCTAGTTTTTCTCATCCCCTGAGTCATAGCCACTAAAGAGAGGGAGACAGAGCCTTTGTTTTCAGAATGAGACTTTCCCATGCTTTCTGGTTTGTTCACTGGTGAGTCCAAGAGCCCTGTAATTCTTTAAGCAATATGTGTTTAAAAAATTACCTACATGGATTTACAGATCACAGAAATTCATGTAGTTGACATAGTAAAACAAGTAATTTCACAAAACTATTGGGAATTTCAAGCATTCATACAATGCATAAAAGTAGTTAATAAAGTTGATTCCCAAAGACACAGAGGAGGAAAAGAAGGTTATGAGAAGCCTCGTAGAATTTGATGGCTATTGCTGGTTTTACAGGTCCATATTTGGAAAACCTGGATGTAGCATTGCAGTCCCTGGGTGGGCAAGGATAGGTTGGACTCAAATCTACACAGGGACGCTCAGCCAATATCATTCAGCCCTAAATGCAGATGTATCACTGGCCAGAGAGCTGGATGGTGCTAAGACCTCAACCAATTGCATGTGTAAGCGAAGGAAATCGAAAATCCTACAAAAGGAGCTGAGGGAATAAACTCAAGGCTGTTTGTCACAAGGACCATTGAGTGTGCGTCGTCTCTGTCTCTGACCACCAACTCCACGTTACACCTGGATGCAGCATGGAGACTCCTACCCTAGTGTGGTGGAAGGAGCTAACTGACACAGAAAATGCCTTGGAGTTGTCCCATACAAAAAAGTACTGATTAAGTTGTCAGCTTCCTTGACATTTCTAGATGAGTGACATTGATGTGTACAGTTTAGAGAAGATACAACAAAAAAATTACCAGTAGAGACCAGGATTCAGCTGGATATGCAAATAATATAGGTACAATAATAATGGGCACAAGTGCTGATTTGCAGTGGGATATGCCATATTGGTTGAGCATCAAAAAAAAAAAGTGAGAGACGAGAGGTCAGAATTCCTTTCAGTGATGCTTCTGCAGATTTTCCTTCCTCTGTGAGAGAACAGAGGCACTGAAGTGCTGGCCATTTCATATTTATGTACCTCTTCATCCTCTGTGAAGACAACTGTGCTTGTTGACCAAAGTTCTGGATCCATGGGACTGAATAATATGTCACACATCTCTCACTGGGGAGTTCAAGGCTTTGGGACCTTAGAAGAGGCTCAAGAGAAAGAAGAAAAGTAATTTTTATGGTGCCAATCTCACCAAGGATCTCTCTTCTGCCACTCAGAACCACTCTGTTGTGGTTCACTGCAAAGGAGAAGCAGCAGTTGGGAAAACTTAGAATTTACAAGACTAACTCAATCTCTAGCAGAAAACTTACTTGTGATTGCTAAGGACCAGATAAATTTAGTAACTCCCAAGGAAATACTGTTAGATTTAGTGATCATTCTGAACAGACTTAAATCGATTTTGAATGGTCTCTCTCCAGGGTTAAGAACAAATAAGCTTAGAAAAAGGAGTAAAAATGAATACAGAAAAATGTCAAGTGAATTTTCCAAGGGAGGAAAAAACCAAACAAACATAAAGCCATTCCAGTTTGATGGAGGTCTTTTTTGTAATATCTACACATTTTCTATTTCTTTTTTCACTTAAACTGCCTTTTGTGCTATTGTCATAAACTTATAAGCTTACTCTGATAAGTAGTCTTAGTACAAAAAAATGCTGAAGACGATCTCCCAAAGAGGGTTACATTTTTCAGTGAAATGCCAAAACAAGATCCTCATTATGCCAGGTTAAGTAGTCTAAGTGCAACCACCATCATACATAAAATGCCTAAAATTTTTAGTCCTTTTTTCTTTATTTGACTGTCTTTAAAACAGAATAGTTACACACAGAATGAAGTATATGCAACTTCCATTGGCATATTTATTATGCATTGATGACAACAGACATGAACGCCTTTTGTTCTACCAAAGGCATTTCAACTACTAGTGGTCTAATTTACAGTGAAAGTCATATTTTAGAGTTACCTTTACACTTCATTTCTCACTTCTGCTAACCAGACAGACATTGCACATAAGTGCCTGGGTCATGGCATATTGGAGTATTGTTATATTTTATGTTTTGCAACTGGTTTTGTAGACAAATGAGAAGTTTCAGAAACAAAAATAAAAAAACAGAATGGGGATATTACATTTTTTGCTTCAGCCATGGGAAGATGAATGGGAAATAGAGGAATTCTGGAAGATACTTTCAAGAGGAGGCAGGGATTATATTTTATAGGCACCTGATTTTTTGTTCTATATGCATCTGTGAATGCATATGTAGATATATATTAGAAAAAAATCCCCACTTTATCATCTAAAAGGTTTACCAACAGCAACTTTAGGTACCACATCTCATCAAACAGATATGCCCATCTAAAAAGAAAAAAAATCCATAGCAGAACACAAGACACATTCAACTAAGTGCAAGCTGGAGGATATTAAGTAATCTCATTTCACAGATTGATTTATCCTGTTTTAATATCCTTTTGTTAGAAGGTATATTTTACACCTTGGTTCCATTTCAGTTCATGAATCAAAATTCAAATGAGGGGAGATCTGGCCTGAACTCTATTTAAAAATCACTTCCAAATTTGGGATTTTTCATCTTCATTTAAATCTCACAGGAACTAAATGCAGAAAAGAATGCTGTGAATATCAACGTTCTTGTGTTCCAAAGAAATCATGTTGACGTTATTTCTACAGGTGAAGTGAGTGCTTTTGCTTGGAATCAACCCACTGGCTGTCACAGGGCACCCTGCAGCACAGGAAATCCAGGAACAAGTACTTCTTTTCTTTTCCTACCCACCCCCCGTCATCCCCACTCAAAGCAAGAAACCTTTCTCCCACTCCAGAAAAATTCATTAGAATACTTTTTAGAAAAATTTCAGATCACCAGTAAGAGCCGAAAAAGTGACAGTGTCTTGTCACAACTCCAATGTCTTTTTCTTGTGCTCTGTTTTAGAAGGAAATACATTTTCATAACAGTCTTCTAACTTAAAATATGAGCACATTCCTGATTTGTTCATTTTATCATGGAATTTGACACAGCCCCTGTCATAACACATATTAATATACCTTTATCAAGCTTCGAATGAACTCTGTAATTTTAAAAGCATTTGCTTTTAGAGTCAGCATGGCAAGCATTTCTCCCATCACTTCTCACAGGGGAATGACAGGCTGTACAAAGTATGCCTGCAAAAACAGAGATCTTTATTTTAGTGGGAGTAAAATAATAACATTTTTCATTGCTTATAGTTCTGTCCTTCATTTTACTAGTGGAGTTATGGGTAGATATTTAGCCCAGACTAGAAACAGTTTACGATCTGTTTGGGCAGTGCAAGGATATCTTTGGAGGAACACAGGATCCCAAAATCTGTCCAGGATCATTACAGCCTTCCCTTCCCTCTAGTAGCTGGAGGCAGAATGACCACCCCAGCAACTTCATAATGTAAGTAGATTTTTGGCACATAGTAGTGGAAAAAGAGGTGTAAGATTTTCCTGAGTAAAAACAGTGAGAAGAAGTTTAGGTCTGGGATTTTTGTCACTTGGGACTTGCTCTTTCAGCTGTCAAGAAGCAGGCTGCTAGTTGCTAGGGGTGACGATAATAATACTTCTTATATAATGCTTTTATCCCTAGTTTTTAAAGCTTTCTTACAAAGACGGTCAGTGTCATTATCACTGTTTCACAGGTCAGAAAAGCTCTTATTTGTGCACCAGTTCCCCCAAAAACACCCAGCAGGATGATACTGAAGACAAGAAAAAAACTATTGTTCTCTCCACAGGCCATACTGCCTTGAGGAGAGCTAATAATTTAGGAGACATTAGTTTATGTAGCTCCACTGATAAAAACAGTAATTTGATTTCACTGCCCCACAAATTTGAGACATCTTAAAAGAAGTAAACCTTCCATATGACTGCGAATCAAGGATTATTTCCAAACTAAGTTGCTCTTTGGACAAGTATGTTTTTTGGAGACAAATCCAAGACAGTTTCAAGAGGAAAAATTCAGTTGCTTTCCTGGGCTGGTCTTGTGCAGGAAAGTGAATGAAAGAGGCTTTTAATTCCGGGTACAAAGAAAAAAAAAAGGATAGATAGAGAAATGAGCAGCAAACCCTAAAGACTGCAGGAATATGCTCACATTTGAAAAAGAAGTATCTCTCTCCTTAATCTCTCACTTAAAGCAGATTACAGTGGTACAGAAGAATATCAGGTTGTAGTACTCAGCACCAGCTGGTCTCCACTCCTTCAGAACTGATTGGGTTTTATTCCTAAGGACTCCTTCCATGCCTTTTCATTTGATTTCTTGATGAGATATTATCTTTTGATTGCTGAAAAAAAATTTTTTTCCCAGCAATTTCAAATTTGTAATTTAATGACAAATCTTTAGGAACAAGCCTGAGCAGCACTCAGCAGGGATGCAGAGAGAAAGCAAGACATGAAGAGGCTTTTCAACCCCATCCACTGTGTAAATGAAGAGCTTTGTTTCAACTAATGCTCAAATTAGGATACAGAATGGGCACCAGGCAACACAGCAACGTCCAACGGGAACCAGAGTCAGAGCCAAAGAGAGTAAACAGCTTCCCCACCTGCTAACACATATGCTGCCATCTGCAACTTACGGACCAAAGGGGAAGTTTGATCTTTTCCAAAGCAATGCCGGTGTGTTTTCTTCTGTGCCATGGATGAGTGCCTTCAGCCATCCTGCACAACAGTGCCAGAATATTTGTTGTCACTGATGTTCAGCCAACCCTGCACTGTTTTACAGCCAGCTTTTGCACAGCAATAACAGTAAGGGCCAGATTTCACCCACTGCATTTTTCTTCCCAAGTCATTGACGTGCTGCTGTACTTACCAACATTAAAGTCATTGCAAGGTATTATGAACACTGTAATTTTTAGAAGTAAAAAACCCCATGTGTTAAAGATCTTTCCCTAGATTTTATGAAAAGCCCGTAAAAATAAAACAAAAAATGAGATTTGCATTACATCATTGATAAAAACACATTTCTACTGGTGGTGCAATCTGATTTAATTCATCCACTTATACATTTGCAATAGAGTGAAAGCCTGCGGAAAGAGGCAGCATCTTTTACCCAGCTATATTAGCTGTTCTAATGAAGCTAGACATGCTTTTAGACTTATGAATCCCTTCTCATAAGGGCATATTTCTGTAGTCTTTAGGGCTTACTGCACATTTCTTTGTCCATCTTTTTACTGGAAATTATTTTTTTACTTTCATACAATAGTCATACTTGGAGAAGGAGCAAGACAAAAAAGGACTATTTATATACGAGTTTTTTACTAATTGCTGTGGATCACTGATTTCAAGTTACACTTTGGGAAAAATTAGAATATATAATAAAAAAGAAGACGTACATCAGAATGATAGCATGGAAAAGGATAGATGTGTGGGAAGATGAAAGATAATGAAAATTTGGGAGCAAAAAATGAAAAACATTTTGGGCGTATTTTAAAAGCAATAGTCACAGAATGCAAATGAACTGATCAAAGGACCAAGAGTGGACTGTCAGAAATATGGTCAGTGGCAAAGAATAGAAATTGGCTAACCAGAAATCTGTTTATATGTCTGCATTAGGCTCTTGGTTTTAGCAATAGGGATATCCACAAAACTAGAAAAGGCTGAATTTGTGAATTGGCATTGTTTATCATTGTATCAACAGCAATTGCTTTCAAATCTCTTTCAACCATCAATCATAAATAAATTGATACAATTTGTATCTAAAATATTTTTAATTTAAAAAACAACAATTTTTAAAATTAGTTTGGAGTTTTCTTAAGGATTTTGTGTAGTAACTTAAAAATAATTTCAAGTACAATTTCTTCTAAGAGAGTATCTTATATTTTGTGACTGTTCGCAGATAATATAGCTCTAGCCTAGAAAATAATTCCTAGCCTAGAAAAAATGGGGATTACAAATTTTATTAACTGGCAGTGTATTCAAGATCATATTTTCTCTGTATCGTAATAGAAATATTGTTTTCATTCTTAGTCATGCCTCAAATGCAGCACAGAAGAAAAAAGTCAAGCTGTGTTCCTTTCTGTTCGTGCATCACCTATATTTCTGATATTAAAACTTCTGAAAAGTAAAACAGAAGGAAGGAGAAGATTTTGTGGCATAAAAATAATTGTAAAAAGATAAAGTTTCTTCTGATATCACATAGGTTAAGAAATAACTTGGCCTGTTCTTGAACTATAGAATGCTTAAAATAATTTAAACAAATGAAACAATAAATGTCCTTAAGTCAAAGCAACTTTCCACAGTAGAATCGCACCTTTGAAATTTGAGAACAAAGGAAAAAATGTCTAAATCACAGAGCTATTCTATAAGATACTTCTCTTAAGAAACACATGATATTCAATATAGAAGTATGAATAGGAATATATAGATGGACTATAGGGAAATTCAGTATCAAAACACTGATATTTCTTACACTATAGAATTATCTCCCCAAGAAAAATGTAGATGCTCATTTCCTCCTCACAATTAAAACTTACTATGATAAGATCAAATAGTAATTTAGTACAGAACCATTGTGCTAGGACATAAGGAATGGAAACAGAATGAAGGGATAAAAAAAATACTACCCTTTTACAGAGTATCATCTACAACATTAAATAATTGTACATAGATTCCTTTTCTTATTGCATACTATTGAGGTGCAGACCTGGTCCTGCAGAGATTCTTCACTGACAAACTTTTCTATACATCCAAAATACCCCGATTAAATTGTTTTTACTGGTCAATTTTTTTTTTTTTAAAGAAAAGGGTCTCCATTTCTGAGCACTGGCACATAAGCATAAAGCCTATGGGGCATGGGAATGTCAGACTTACAACCCTGCTGTGATTTTTATGTGTATATTTTCAAAAAGAAATGTCTATGCTAATACAGCAATATGCTTGAATCAGCCCAGTATGTGTCTTTTATAGGTTCTCTTGCACTCCAAAGGAATATTAAAAAAAATACGATGTTTCATTTGCTTTAATTTCAACATTATACAGAAGAAACCACAAGAAAATATTAAATATTTTGATTATGTTTGAAAAACATTAAACATGACATTCAATCAGCTGTTAACAGCATACATTTCTTGTGCTGCTTCTCGGGATGTAATCAAAGAAAAACAAATCACCAATATGTCAGATATGGAAATTTAAATCTCAGTAGCATAAACACATTTCATACACTACATTCACATATAAATATTATCATTCCCATGTGGACCTTTCCTTTATTCTTTCCCATTTTTTGTATAATATAGCACTGAAATTATTTGTTGTACTGCCATTATCATACTGAGATATATAGAGAACAAAAGCATGAAATAAAAAAAAAGAAGAGCATTTGATTGTTTTCTGTAGGAAAAACCTAGTGGGCACAGTCTTCTGCTGTTTCTATGCCACTTCCTCTGTCACCCAGAAGGCTACCAAAAATATCACTCACAGACAAAACTGCTAACCCTAACAACAAAAAAGGATGGGCTTCTGCATTCAGAGAAATAGACCCAGGGCTCTGTGCTACAGGGGGGGAGGGTGACAACGGTGAAAATAAAGGAGAATCTGAAAAACACACTTAGGAACATGGATTAGCTGTTCATGGGACTTCTCACACTGAAAGCTGGGGGAAAATTTACACAATTTTGTTGATGTTGGCTTATATTGACAACAAAATATTTGAGGCCAAATCCTTTATTTGAAGCCTATTTTGTGGGATGTGTTGTAACCCTACCCTGGAAGGTGAGGGTATCTCAGGTTCTTGTTAACTGACCCTTAGGGCAGATTAGAGTGAAATGACACTGAATGATCAATGTCGATATATAGATATAGATATATATCTATAGATATATATATATAGATATAGATATAGATATAGATATAGATATAGATATAGATATAGATATAGATATATCTATCTATAGATATATATATAAGTGCGCTTATTTTAGAAGAATTTGTTTGCAATGCAAAGGACGTATGCAGCGATTATGGTTATTATTATCTAAATACTAAATATTTAGATAGAAAAATAAAGATCCTACTTAAGAAAATCAATATGGAAAAGACAAATTATAATAGTAGAAAGATCTGACCACCCATGGATCCTAGAAGAAGAGCGGATTGTTGCAATTTCAATGTTTTTTGGTCAAAGTGATGGTTGCAGTCTTGATCCACAGGGGGCAAAAACCCTAGAGCAGCTATCTGCCATAGGACATCACTGAATAAGAATGTGATTTCTACAAAAACTTGTGTTTAAAGAGAAGCAAGTACTCAGAAACTTGTCGTTGTAAAATCCATCAATTGAACTACCATATGACATCATGCTCAACATATAAATCTGGATGAAGAAGAAGAGGGAGACACTTGCATTGATGGTGTTTTTCTTCCCAAGCAATTGTCACACATGATGGGACCCTGATCTCCTGGGAATGGTTGAACATCTGCCTGCCCATGGGAAGCAATGAATTAATTCCTTATTTTGCTTTGCTGGTATGCACACCTTTTGCTTTCCCTATTAAATTATCTTCCTCTCAACCCATGAGTTTTCTACCTTTTACCATTCCTATTCTCTCCCCCATCCAGAGGGAAAGGTGGTGTGGTGACTTGTGTGGAGTCATTTGACAGCTGGGGTTAAACCACAATGCAGAAAAAAACACAATCAAGGTCTAAAACACCAACTTTGAGCTAAATTGGATGTATTTCTGCTATTTCAAAACATTTGTCTCTATTAACCTAGTCTCTAGTCAAGACTACTGCTTTCCCCTACCTTTCTGCAATATTTCTGAATTTTTATTTTGACACATGCTTCTTACCAGAATCCATACTCAAATCTGTGATATTGTATCCCAATACAGCTTTCAAGTTGAATGAATATTTAGATAGGCAGACAACTTCAGAAATACATTGCAGAACCCACTGCGCCTGCTGTGCTCCTCAGAGACATTTGGCAGGATATGACATTCCACTCTGCCAGTTCCCCAGCTTCATGGAAAAGGATGTAGTTGCCCTTGGCAGGGCTGTTCTGCCCACCTGGAGCAGCTTATCTGAAAATGAGGATACAAGCCAAAGAGTCTGCTGCATAGCACCATACAGCTTAGGCAAAAGGAACACACGTGACCAATTTAGACTGTGGTTACATCATCGCCAGAAATCGGAACTCTCAAATCCAAAACAGCTCCTCCACAGTCAGTCTTTATGTCTTCTTTTCTTCTTTTTGTACAAGAGGGATGTATGCCTTCTCTTCTTCTTTTTGTAGAAAAGGGATGTTGCTTTGCATTTGCTACATAAGTTTTATATGTCACCTCTTTTCCACAGGTGGTAAGGACAGATTTTGTTAGCTTCAGTCTCATAGTGGGACTTAATGATTAGAGAGGGAACTTGATAGTAGGAGATGTGTATTAACAGAATAAAATAAATATAATATTATATAAATAACAAAATATAAAAACCTATTTGGGATTTTGTTAAATTGTGCTACATAACTTGTTGACTCTTCTCAAATTTAAAAAAACAAAACAAAAAGAAATTATGAAATCTGCTTTTGTTAAGTGAAGCTACACCTAGATTTTTCTGTAAAATATATTTGCATTCTTCTTAGAAAAGAGACGTATCCATCTGCATATGCATCATGTGGGCAACTCCCTTCAAATCTTTATTCAATATAGGTTTTGAAAAACTTTCCTGTTAGAGAAAGTAAAATTTAATTCTCCATTTAGAAGGATAACATCTCCCAGTTCACCGGGAAAAGAGTGTAGATTTGGGGATGCACCAATACAGTCTTAGTCCTTATTGGTTCAGCCACTATTCTTCCAGCATCCTGGTGATTTTGTAATGCTGAAAGGATTTGTTTGGTCAACCTCTAAAACTGCTAAGCCTATGCTATCATAAATGTTACTGCCAGAACATTTATTGACCACTAATTATAACCTTTCACTGCAACTCAATGCATCTATATATTAAAAAAACACAAAAAAACAGTGTCTTGATTCACAGTTATTGTATGAATACAGCTATGGTAAAATCATTGGGGTTTTTTCAAGTTTTTGAAATAAGTAACCACTTTTTTTATAGCTACTTTACATTATTTACATATACTTTACATTATTTACATATATTTACACATTATTTACATTATGAAGATGCCAAATTTTTTGTGATCTCATGTCTTAGTAATAATTATAATGCAAACAGTTAAACTTGTAGCCTGGTACTTCTGTTCTTAAAACATGTAACTAAACACTCAGAATTTATTATTGTAACACAATAATGGGAACCTACTAAATGTAGACAAGGAAATAGAGGATGGCTGTATAGCTGGTATGTACAGTGGAAGATCATAAATCTAACTTTGTTATGTTATAAGCAGTAGGTTTTTCAACACAAAGAAGTAGGACAAAAATGGGTTAGATTGGTAGGATAACTAGTATTGCTATGGAGATAATTAAGGAAGATTGGATTATCAACAATGCCAAATACTGAAATCATGTTGATTAATCTCTTCATTAGCAGAGAAGGAGAGGACATAACTACTTCAGGGAAACTGGTTTCTAAGGAAGCTGCAGCAGAGCCCTTATTGAATTTGGACAAATAATTTGCCCCAGGGTAAGAAAACACATCTAAGAGTTGTGATGAAGAACATTACATTTCACAGCCCAAAATATCAAGACGTTCAATGTGAAAGAATTTCATGGTACTATTACACACACAAAGCACCCTGAGCACCATGAGTAAGAGTGAGAGAGGATAATAAAGAACTTTCTCCCATGTTATTTTGCTTTCTTCTTGACCTTTCTTGTAATGTCCAGAAGCAAGTTTATAAGCAAGACATTGTTAACAGATAAATTAAGGGGGAAAAAAAAAGTAAAACACAGAGGTAAGAAGGAAAGGGGCTGGAGAGAAAAATGGTGAAGAAAAATTGTATTTTTCTGGGAGACGTAGATATGGAGGATAGGTGGGTCAGAAATAAGTCAAAGGAAGACAGGCTATTTAATTTGTCTTTTTGAAAAAATTGTAAATTGGATTTTGTAGTTCACAGGATATAACTGTGGGAGATTCTAGTAAAAAAATCTCACATTACTCTCCAAAGCCAGTTATTTTATGTCAGTATGAAAAACTAAAGCTCACAAAAGCCATATACATTAAATATATTAACTGTTTATTACCCATTTGTGAACCACAATACAAAACATAAGGAAAATAATTGCCACCTGATCTCATAATTACTTTGAAATTACAGAGTTTTTATATATCATTTAATATTTACTTTTAAAAGGCTGAGAAAGTTTAGAACAGATATGTCAAAAAATGCCTTTGGTTTCACCCTCAAGCATGTTCCTTCATGCACTAAGCGAGAGAGTAGCATACAGGAAATTCTGGTTTATTGGTAAAGCATCATGGGAATGTTCTCAGATACTGTGAAAACTTCAATTACTTCTTACAGTTGAGGGGTGCAGTCTTCATTTACTGACATCAATCACAAAAATAAGAGTTTTTTAACTGTCATTAATAGTATTATTGCTAGAAGAAAAAAATAGCAAAAAAGATGAAAGAAAACCTGCTACACTTCTGAAGCCATGGATAAAAGACTTACTATGTTGCTGCTTCTGCTGTTAAGTAGCACATTAAAACTGACTAACATAAATATACACAGCAAAACAGGATCTAATTTTCTGGGCTAGTTAGTTAAGTGGCAGCAACTTTACTGATATTTTGTTCAAACTATGACCAGTATTGCTGACAGCTGTATAACTAGATAATGACATCAATGTCACACTTTATTTTTAGGTGGTTTTCTTGACTTAAGATGTTCTGCTCTAATAAAGAAAAAAATGCAAACAGAAAACCACTTTTGTTTGAATTTTCAAATTTCTGTTAAGATATATTTTACCATTATACTGAATGGCATCAGTAAGTTCAGGTTTCACAAAACCTGAAATCTTAATGTTTTATAAACATATCAATATCAGGGGGAATTTTGTCATAATAAATACACAGTTTTGAATGTCCCTGTGTATATTAAATTCTCCTATGCTTTATCTAAAAGTACAAATCTGTCAGGAATGTGTTGCTCATGTTTACCAGATTAATGGTTTGTTCTATACAGCAGTCATTAGGACCATATTTCTGAGAAAAGTGTCCTCTTTTCCATTGTGTCTACAAAAGGCAAATGCAGAATGTTTTTAATTTTAATGAAAGAAATTTAAATTTTTTTGTAAAGCTACTCTAAAAAATAGAAACATCTGTACTAGGTTTAAAGATTGCATACTAAAATAAATTAAAAAAAATAATAGCACAATTTATACTGTAGATGCATCTGCGGCTAATAAAAAATACAGCAGAGATTATTGTTTTCTTAGGAACAGCTTCTTCTACCATCTTTATTAAAATGTAGTCAAATGTATTAATTAAAAAAAGAAAACTATTTCAGATTTCTCTCTAAAATATATATTTACTGTGAGGGTGATAAGACACTGGAACAGGTTTCCCAGAGAAGTTGTAGATGTCCCATCCCTGGCAATTTTCAAGGCCAGGCTGGATGGAGCTCTGAGCAACGTGGTCTTGTGGAAAGTGTCCCTGCCCATGCCAGGGGTATTGGAACAAGATGGTTTTAAGGTTCCTTTCAATCAAAATCATTCTATGATTACAGAAATTGTTTATTAGTCTGGAAGAAAGTCAGACTCATGGAGAGCTAGGACATGCTACTAAGAATGCTTGCAGAACTTATATTTTGTCCCCTAGTGTATATTCATTACAATACAGCATTTAATATCTATATTATTTTCCCAAAGGACCTTCTCTATCTTCCCATTTCATATATACCATAACTAGCTTCATAAAAGACCTCTTTCATATTTTCTTATACTGTTACTACTTAATATTTCCCACATAAATTATCTGCTTCATACTCTGCAGATAAAGCACTGAACACAGAATTTTAAATTTTCTCACTCTTGATTCTCTGAGATGGATTTGGCATATCAGATACTTTTATTCAAGAATTCTTGCAGGGTAGGAGCCAATTTTTTAGGCTACCATTGACAAATTATATACTGTGCATATTATGCACTTCTCTATCTATAGCATACTAATTGCAGTATACCTCAGCTGTAGGAATCATCTTTCCAAGAGGGTTTGCATAAGAACTAAAAAATACAAGAAAAGAAGACATATTACTGTGGGATGCTGCTGTGAATTGATATGATGTGTCAGGGAGTTACTAGATATTCTGTTTTAATCATTCGGGGGTATAATATCAAGGGCCTTGGAAAAAAAAAATAAAAAAATCCCTAATACAAGGATTTTTTTGTGACTTACTTGAAAGACTATTTGAAAAAATATAGAAAGTGTTCTGAGAGAAGAGAAGAATCTGAGTTTGCCCTTTTTTTTAAAGAGATGGTCTAAAAAAATAAGCTTGTTAAACTGCACTCCCTTCAAATCACTCTCTCCATCTCAGGAAACTTAGTTTTGGTTTGGTTTTTGTTGGTTTTCCTTTGACTAGTACTGATGGAGTTTCAAATATACAAATGAAACATTTCCATTCAACTTACTGTGTCCAACTTCTCTCACATCCCCTCCCCAACCCTGCAAAAGGTTTTTTTGGTTATAGCAAGAGATAGGAGCTACAGATATGACAATTCTCAGCATGTGGAAACATGACCAGGCTCCAAGGTCTGGAAATTTCCTTATTAGCTTTTGTTAATATATGTATGCATATATGTGTGTATTTATATGCACACACATGTATAAAAGCTGCCATTACCTATCTTTTAGGAGAGGGCTAACATCCCTGTTCAGTTTTGTAAAAGAGTATTTAACAGGTGGCTACCTTCCCAGCAGAGGTGGAGGAAGTTGATCTTCCAAAAGTTTGGAAGATCTCCCAAAAGTATATTTCGTGTAGCTTTGCATCCCAGTGCTGTGTAAGGCTTCACACTGCATTTGTCAGGTTCAGAGCTAGTGAAGTCTCTATATGTGCACTGTGCATTTAATAAATACACACACCTTGTTGGACAGAAGTTTAGAACACAACTAAAAAGTTTATATGAATAGAAGTGCCAGATCCACCCCACTTCCCCTTCACACTCTTCCCCTACTCCCCTTCTACAGGGGACAGTCCTCTGTGAACTTCTCCAAAGTGAGCCCTTGCAATGGGCTGCAGTTCTCCACAAACTGCTCCAGTGTGAGTTCCTTACAAAAGACGCAGTCCTGATGATTAGATTTCTTCAGCATTATTTCTCACAGGGTCACAAGTACTGCTGACAAATCTGCTACAGCATGGGCTCCTTTCCTTCCGAAAGTTCTGCCAGAAACCTATTCCACTGTGGATTTCCCAAGGAGTCATAAACCTCCTTTGGGCATCCACCTACAGTGAAGTGGGACACTCCAGAGGCCACAGGAGGATGTCTGCTCGCTTGTGCGGATCCATGTGCTACAGGAGAAAGTCTTCCTCACCATGGTGTGCTCTATGGGCTGAGCAGGAGAAGCTCTGCTCCAGCATCTGGAACAGCTTATTTCACATATTTTCTTTCCTCCCTTCTCTGCCTGAAATCTTTTCTGAGCAGTAACTTCTCCCCTTTCTTAAATCTGTTTCTGCAGAGGTGTTACCAGCATCACTAATGGTCTTGGCCATAGCCAATGGTGTGTCCGTCTTGGAGCTGGCTCTATCAGACAGGGGATGGAGCTTCTAGCAGCTTCTTGCAGAACCCGTCCCTGTAGTCCCCAGTGCTACCAAAACCTGGCCATCCAAACCCAACACAAATCAATGGGTGGCATGTACACACTAGCTAGTGCTATATAACTGATAAATGTCATTCAATTTTTGTGTTAATGGAGTTAAAGTGCTGTCCATTATTTTTACTCTGCATATGCAGTGAAAGGATATTACAGGAATGAACTTGGCCTGATGAAAAAGGAACAATAGGCATGAACAAAAAGCAAGAGCTCCTTACTGTTCCTGAACACTGGACCCCCTTTCACTGAACAATAATTTGTTATTCTGGCTGTTATGTTTAGGAAAGCTGCTAAAACATTGTATCTCACAGCAAGTGGGTAGAGAAAAAGAAACTCAAGAGCCATTTGGTTTGTTTTCTTGCTACAATAGAGTTGTGAACTTCCAGATTTGCAATATGTCAAGAGGCAAAACTTTGAGTAGCTATTCAACACTTGGGAATGATTGCAATGATGTTTAATTCCCTCTTGCATAATTGTTACTATGACAACTACCAATTTTGATCTGGTGAAGCCAAAACTGCTTTAAAATCTCAAAATATTTCAAAATATTTCAATAGTATGTTTGCTTTTTTTTTTTTTTTTAATAATGCATTTAGACTTCATATGTTTCAAAAATATATGAATAATAACAGCACAATGTTAAGTGGACATAGTAAACAGGCAAATGATAACTTGGGACAGAAACATTGCAAGAGCCTCTGATAAGAGTCTTTTTTGGCAATTAGGACATGCAGGAAAAAAAAATCCTATGCCTAATCCGAGCACAAGTAAGTACATCTAGTCTTTCATTTTTGTAAGTGTGTTCAGGCTAAGGAATTAAAGCCACACTTTGACATGGGCATATTATTTTGTTTCCTTTTTTCTGCCTATTTGTTTACAAAAATCACATTTTTGTTGGTTTTTTTTTTTTCCAGAAATCATCATCAAATAATTTGGTTAGGAGGCATCTGATGAAAAGTGAATTGGCTTTCTGCTTGTGCTGAGAAGTGCTACTTTATTGTCACCTTACACCCTTTGTCTTCTGTAATGCTATTGCTTAGAGTCTCAAAACTGCATTGTAACTTTTAAAGGCAAAACTAAGTATTCCCTCAGCATCCCCTGGCTTGGTCTATAACAAGAAATATTCACTTTGAGCACAAGTCTGCATTCCTTGTAAAAGTAACTTGCTTGATGGCTTCAGTGGGAGTCTTACTCGCAGAAAGAACTCAAGATAGAGCTTATAAATATGATATGCAGCACTTCTGTATTCCTCATAGGGCAGCCAGAAATATGGAACTGTACATGCACATACCTCTTTTCAGAGGCTACTTAATAGAATTACATTGAGTTTTAATAAATCCAAACTATGCCATTTACAAAATATGTTGGGATCACTCTCGAGGAAAAATACTGTAGTTTTTTGTAAGATATCATTAAACACAAGGAGAGAGGAAATGAGAGAGGAAATAAATGGCATCATAAAGCAATGCACCTCTCTTTGAAAACCTCAGTAGATCATGAAAAGCATTATGGACATTTTAAGTATATAAAGCATCTAAACACTTTTACAGAGCTGTTGCTCATTTCAATGCTCTAATATTAAGAACTCAAAATACGGCTCTTACAGGTTAACAATTTTGATATATGTGAGTTTGGAACAGACAGTGGAAGCAACTGGAATCTGTTCCTTATTTGTTTCTTTATAGTTTCACGTCTAGCATGGCTAGCTATGGTCTCTCAAACAGCTCAAAAATATTCTTAGACTCTTCCTGGCTCCTCACTGCAAAGCACCAAAGGACCCTGTCTCAGAAACAGCTACCACAGACAAATTAGGGGATCTTTCATACTCAGTAGAGTGTATGGTAAGAGCTATTATGTGACTTCAGGTGCAGAAAGTGGTGAAAGAGGCCACTTTTGGTGAAAGATGGCCCCTATAGGTTTGACAGGAAGACTCCAGACCTCACAAGACAAAATCCAGTAAGCAGGTACAGAAGACTTTAGAGTGACAACATGGAAAATGTAAAGAAGCAGAAACTGTTTTTTAGCAGAATGGTGTAGTAGCAATTGGTACTGACTGTGAGTGTTTGGGATAAATTGAATTCTGAACCAACAAAATTCATTCTCTCTCTGGGCAAGATAATCTGCAGACAAAACAATTGTGACCTATCCGAGCACAAACCATGAATGGTTTTGAAAAACCCATGAAGAGCAACAAACAGAAAGTGAAAGAGTACACAGAAATAAGTTCCATGAGAAATTCACTGCTGTTTTTGGGGAAGATTACTTGCATTCACCTGCTTGAACAATGAATATTAGTTATTTAGTTCTCTTTTTTAAAAAAATATTTTTAATCTCTTTTCAACACTTAACCAACAATGTAATATTTCAGTACCAACACACAAAAACCTCAAATATAACTGTGAGACTATTGTTTTGTTTCACTTAGATTGGGGTGGGGGCTGTTGCAGTGGGTTGACCCTGGCTGGATGCCAGGTATCCACCAAAGCCTCTTATTGTGTCCCCTCAGCAGCTGGAGAAGGAGAGGAATATAACAAAGGATTCCTGGGTTGAGATAAGGGCAGGGAGAGATCACTCACCAAATACCATCATGGACAAAACAGTCTTGAATTAGAAATTGACTTTATTGCTAATAAAATCTAATAAAAGAGCAGGATAATAAGAAATAATACTTATAAAACACCTTTCCCACAACCCTCCCTCCTTCCCAGCTCTATCTCCTTTGCCCAGTGGCACAGGGAGACAAGGAATGAGGGTTATGGTCAGTTCATCACACGTTGTCCCATCTACTGCTCAGGGATAGGAATCCTTCCCCTGCTCCAGTGTGGAGTTCCTCCCATGGGAGGGAATTCTCCATTATTAAATGTGAGTCCATCCCATGGGCAAAAGTTCTCCACAACCTGCTACAAGGTGGGTCACTTTGCCTGGGTTACAGCCCTTCAGTCACAGCCTGCTCCAGCATAGGCTCTTCTCTCCATGAGTTTGCAGGTCCCTGCCAGGACCCTGCTCCAGCATGGGCCTCCCAGAGGTTCACAGCATCCTCTCAGGTATCCACCTGTTCAAGCATGGTTCTCCACCCTGGGCTGCAGGTAGATCTCTGCATCCCTGTGGTCCTCCAAGGGCTGCACAGCTGAGTCATCATGGCCTGCACCATGGGCACCTTCTGTACCGACCTTGGTATGTGCAGGGTGTCCCTATCACATATTCTCACCTCACTCTTCCCTGGATGCAATTATGACTGCACAATTTTTCTTTTTCTTCTTAAATCTGCTATCACAGAGGTGTTACTGTTCTTTCTATTTGGCCCAGCCTTGACCAGCGGCAAATCCATCTTGGGCGCTGCCAGACATGGAGGAAGTTTCTGGCAGCTACTCACAGATGCCACCCCTATAACCCCTCTGCTACTAAAGTTTGGCCATAGAAACCCAATATATAGCATGTTTTCTGTTTGCTTTTGTGACTTGTTTTATATTTTTAAAGAAAACTTCATAAACGCAAATCTTGATCTAAATTTAAGCTGACATCACCCCTTAAATTGAGGTGAAAAAAAAGAGAGAAGACAGAAAAAGGGAGAGAAAGATGCAAGCTGAATAAATAGCTCCTTAAATACCCTGAAAGACATTGTAATTGCTTAGGAGGGAGTGCAGTGAAATCCCAAGTTTGGCAGTACACTCACCATAGTAAAACCAAAGGAACTCTTTGAACTGTTAAGTGCCACAGTGTAAGCCTGTTGCAAATAATCCATAGAACATTTATAAAGGGACCTTTAGAAAATACCTAAATTTCACATATGGTTTTAAGCACCTAAAGGCAATGGGTGTTCTGTTGTTGCTTTTAATGACACACTATATCATATGCAAGTTATAGGTACATATCAACATTTTACATTGTATAATCCTACCATACTTCACTGAAATGTTAAGCTTTCAGCACTTTCGCCCACAATATGATAATTACAGCCATTCAAGCACTAAAACTGGCACATTTCTTTTCCACAGAATATCATGGGTTGTTCAGACATTTCACACCCCACCTCCTTCTACAATTTTCTAAGTAGCACTAAGATAGATATAAAAAGTGAAGATGGCAAACAGTGTGTGCCAGAGAAGACTGCAAAGCAGGCCTTTATCCTCAGTTCTGTTCTTCACCTGCGACACCAAACTCCAGAAACTTGTTCTCTCTTCTCCCTCCCTTCTCCTTCCTCCATCATATGATAATGTAAGATATTCCTCTTTGATCTTTCCAAACATATTTCAAGCTCTTTTGATGACTGTGCATATGTAGTTTTTATAAATCCTTTAAATTTTTTATAGTTTTAAAGGCTTTCTGAAGTATAAGAAGCTTTTAAAATTTAATGTTCACACACCTCATCCTCTTGTGTCTATGTTCCAGAATGCTGTGAAAAGCATGCCGACTGCCCTTGTTCTTTGTGTTACCCTCCTGGAATTTCATGGCTCCCTGCCTGCACAGTAGTACAAATTTAGTTAGTAAGGAACAACTTGAATATTTTCTGCTAGGAAGTATGCGTCTGTAATAGATAGTCACTCTGATTTTAGAAAGCCTCTGAAAAGGGGTGTGCTATTTCTATTTGTATTATAGCAGTTACATGGGTTTACCAAAATATTTTTCTCCTTTCTTTAAAAAAAAAAAAAGCGAGAAACCCCACATCACTATTATAAAAGTGTTCATGAGTAGATGGAATTGAGAAAATTCCTAGAAGTGCTAAAGTCTTAGAGAAAAGGCTAGAAAAGAATGATTGCATCATTCCTGCTATTCGTTTAGCTATTTATTTGAGTTTGAATTATATATCTAAGTGGTTTAAGTTATACAAAACATTATATTCACAGAGATTCACAGGGTCACTTAGGTTGGGAAATAGTAGCATTTAGTATCGCTGAGTCCATTTGGTGTCGCACCAAAACAGACCATCTTAAAATGTAAAAACATTTGTGATGAATTTTAGATGTCATATGCAAGGCAGAAGAACTGGGGTTAGAGAAATAGTGAACTGAAATTTTATGTCTTTTGGAATTCATTAAGATTTGCCAACAAAAACTTGCCTTAAAATCTTAATAAAAAAGTATCAGAAATTAGTATGATAGAACAATTCTCTGCCGCCTGACATCCACAACACACACAAGAGCACAATGATGATAGTCTTCAGCTTTGTGATTAGATGGACAGATGAAAATCAAAGTTACAATGATCACAATAGAGATGATCATTTTATAATTTTTTGACAGAAATTGTGTTGTCTTCTGCAACATCATTTCAGTAAATTGACTGAGAGAAAAATAGTCACACACATGCAAGTGAAAGTAATTCACTGGTCTTGTAAAGAAGTAGAGGACTGAACCAATGAAAGTTTTCATGAATCACATACGATGTTTTTTATATTTCACTGGTTTTACTATGACACTTAACAGAAAATTAATTAGAAAGTTAGAATCTATGCAATGAAGAACAGAAAAGCTGTTATAGCAGTGTGGTGTGTTGATTTCGTATTTCTCCTAAGAATATACTATTAGGGTCATTTTGTTATTTTGTAGAAGTACTTCAAATGTTTACAAAAACTCAAAGTGAAGGAAATTTGTCCCTGAAAAGAATTTCATCTATGCAAAAAAAAGAAATTTTATAGAGGTAAAGGGACTCAAATAGTAAAGTACAGAGAGCACTATGCATGTAAGCTTGTGAAGAAAATTGTGCATTTCAAAGAAATAAATAAAAAATATGCTTATATGAATTCAATTTAATATTCAAAACCAGCCCAGGAAAAAGGCTTACATATTCCCTTCTAGTTGCAAATGGGGCAGTTTCCAAGGGTGAACATAAATCATTGGTAGAGAAGTGACTAGGGTGAGATGACACTCTATCATTTGAAGCCACCATTATGAGGGAATGCTTCTTCCTCCAAAGAGCATTTAAGTAATCTACAGATTATTAAATTCAGTGGCATCCCATTACATATTAAGAGTAGCACTAGATTGACTTGATGCCAACATTCTCTTTTTCCATTATACAATATATGACACTAGATCTACACAACAGCTTATTTTAGCTATTAAAAGGAATAAATAACCACACCCCAAACAAAAAAGCCAAGTTTGCAGGACCGTGCCAGTATTCATTTTGTAAACTGTCCTCACACTTGCTATCAAAGTCGGGGTGATTCATTGTTATCCTAATCATCTGCTGTGAGCCTGTTTACAGCTTTACTCCTTGTTCTCTCCATGCTCAACAAAGGGAACCAACTGGCCCTTTACCAGTGGTTTCTTCCCACTCCTACCCTGCCAGCAGCTTTCAGAAGCTGCACACAAACATGGGGCTGCAGGATTACAGTCCAAATAGTCAGGAACTAGCTTTGCGTTGCCCTGCTGCCTGCTAGCCAAAACTACCATTAGTATGTCTTCTCATGCTGTTTTAATGTGTAACAGACCAAGTAAATCACGACTTTGCTTCAGTCCAGCAATTGCTGTGATATTTGCTTCATTTTCTCCTACTTATAAGAAATCCCCATATTCCTCATTTGTTTGTGAAACTCCTTCATATTGAACTATCAAATCAGAAGGTTCTTGATGCTGTTACCATAAGGGAATGGTAATTTACCACAGGGCAACAGTAATTTATTTCCACAGGACTTGTCTGAAATATTTCATACTGCAATGATTGCTTTTACTTTGTTTTTAGGGATTGCCGTCTGTCTTTGTAAGCTGAATCCTGATTTTTTTCATCTCTGTACACAGAGATTTGCAATGTGTCCATTGCTTCATTACCTACAAGTGATACTGACTCCAGCAACAAGGAAAGTGGAGGTGGTAGGATTTTCCTTTTCAAGCTTGGCAGCATCAGAATTGCAAGTATAAGCTCTGTCTATTAAAAGACCTCCTTTCTTTCGTGCTGAGGAGCCAGCCAACATTTGTCACTAGAGTAACACAGAGATGGGAGCTGCTTCTTTGTTGCTGAACATTCAAAGGTATCTATTTTCTTTTCAATAGGTCCAGCAACTCTCAATAAAAATCAATGAGGCTTAAGCAGAGCCCCAGGATTTCTTTCTAAAACCAGTACCATTTCTTAACTGGCCCACAGAATTGGTTTCTTTTGTGTTGATTTCTTTCAAAAATTCCTAATAAATCATTTGGGTTGACCTTGACCAGAAATACTGAATTTGCAAATTAATTTGTGTGGATAAATATACTAAAAAGTACAGGAACTAGCAATTTACAGTAATAGGTACTCATTTTCACTTCAATGATGTCTCTATTAAACAGTATTAAAAAGGCTAATATATTAAAAATGAAAATTATTTGAAAAAAATTTTAAAAAATTTAAAAAATTGAATCATTGAAGAATTACCTTGCCCCTTTTACATTAGAAACATTAATTCAAAGAACCCTCATGAAGTGAGATGAGATTCAATAATACATCACAAGGATCTACACAGCATGGATATTACAAGGAATCAGGGACATAAGAAGTATTTCTGTCATTGATAGAACCCCATATTTTGCCTATTATAATCCAGATCTTCTTCTTAGGTCAGATGATGGAAAACAGGGGTGACAGAAATGTAAGTTAATGTCTATTAGTTTCAAATGGGCTTTATACATATTTAATTTGGTTTATTATTTCTCTAGCCCAAATCTTCCATTAACTTTTATTTACCTGTCCTCAATTCCAATGAGAATTGAATATACTTGAGATTATTTATATATCTATGCCTCATTGGAGATGGAATATAACAAGGCAGAGAAGAGCTGTCTGTACAGGGAAAAATGAGAAGGCATAGGAGAGAAAAGAATGGAGAGAAACAAATGAAATCCAATTCTGAACCTGCTGTTGGAGAAAATATGAACAATTTCAGGCAATGATTTTTAGAAAATAGTGAAACACAGGAAATATTCTCTTGTGGAAAGCAGATTATTTCTTTCATGTGTATATTCCTTAAAGGTAATCTTTGAATATTTTGGGAATTATGCAGAACACTCTTCTGATCTGCTCTCAAAGTTCATGCAAATACTTTGCAGTCTTGGGAGAAATTGTTATAAGGCTTCAGCTGAATCAGTTGTTGGTAGAAAAAAAATCAGGTTTGTTCAAATCTTATTGGATTCAAGATTTCTAGGGAAAAAAAACAAAACAAAAACAAACTTTTCCAATAAAACCTGTAATTTTTTTTTGCCCAAAGAACCCCATGATGCATTTTAGCAATAGTTAGGGATAGGACCAGTTTGCACAAGATCACTTGTCAGACTGTACAATAAATGCAATTTTGACAGAAAATGTCATAATTAACAAAATGACTGAAAATAAAATGAGGTATTGGGTGTAAGTGGAGCTGTGAAAACTCATGCAAAGGTAGCAAAGATTAAGGCTGGGAATGGAAGGCTTTTGGAAGTAAAGACTACTAAAAAATAGAACTCCAAAGGAAGGAAAAGATCACAAATCTATAACAAAAAAAGGAGCTAGAGAGTGGAAATATTTGTCAGAAATGACAAAAAGAAAGTCATTCAACTGATCAAACTTTTTCATCCATATTCATCTACTTCCATAGTCCTCCTTTCAATTGCTGTAGTATTAAGTCTTCATCTCCAGAGACAAGGAAGAACATTGCTGCCAGAGATAATTACGACATAGCTTTTGGACTTGTCTCTGAACATGCTGAAGAAGTTGAGCATTTGGAAACAGCTAGTTGATAAAATTAATGGCTGCTTGCCTTCTCCTCACAGGTAGAATTGATTGATGAGTCTGTCTTCCAATCACATCTAAAATCTGGTTACAATTTAAGAACAGTTCAAAAATTACTGATAGATGAAATATGATAACCTTAGTGCCACAGGAAATACAATTTAAAACCCTTTCAAGAACAAAACAAAACCAGATACCATACAGTGACCTTAAATTGCACAGCGCAGCTCAAGTTATCACCTGGGCATTCATAGGGTATTAACATGTAAAATGCTTCAGAGTTTACAATCAATGTCATGTACGTCACGTTGAGACCTAGAAA
This sequence comes from Molothrus aeneus, assembly GCF_037042795.1. Taxonomy (NCBI): domain Eukaryota; kingdom Metazoa; phylum Chordata; class Aves; order Passeriformes; family Icteridae; genus Molothrus; species Molothrus aeneus. The sequence goes on from NC_089646.1 coordinate 74,075,584, forward strand.
TAGATGCTTTTGAAAGGTACCTGGAGAAGGAAAAAAGAAAACAAAAAATCTATGGGAAAGTAGTGGAATATCTGTGAAATTACATTGGGGAAGATGGGCAGTATGTAATGCTGTATAGCATCTTTACAATTTCCTTTTATTATTTCTATTTCTTCCTCAAAATTTCTATCTTATGCTTGCACTAAATGTTCATCTTCAAATAATTATAAGGTATTTAGGATGCATTTTTCCAACACATCTTTATTCCATTTGACAGACAGGCAAACCAAGGCAGCATGATTTGAATCTATATAATATTCTTATGTCTTGCAGACCACAAAGAGAACTATGTAATTCAATTCAAGTTTTGTGTTGTTACAGATTGACCAAAAGATTTTACCATATATCTACTAAATATTTTTAATAATAAGTAAATAAATAAAAATGTAACAAGATGCTACATCAATACAACAGAACAAAAAAAATTAGTCAGACAGAATTAACAAAAGAGAACAGAAGCATAGACTTTTCTATGTAAGGAACAGTTTCCAATCGGGCATTATCCCCTTCCAAAGTAAGGCAGCTGTTTTACTTTCAGCTGTCAGTCTCCTCAACTTCTCTTTAGTAGCAACTGGAATAATGAGTCTCTCCACAGCAAAACAAAGATCAGTTAAAAAATCCAGCCCCACTCCCTCTTGGTCCCAAGAGACAAACTCTCCCAAACAGTCAAAACCAAAAAGAAAAAGCAACCATAAAACTGCCTTTCATAATCCACTCAACATACTCCTCCCCGGTATAATTAGCGCATCTCCATTTGCAGCCAGAAATCCGTGACATACTTACTAATGTGTCCTACATACAAAAGAGTTTTCTGGGAAATCTTGAGCTTCTCTTTGGTGTCCTTTCAGGTACAGATATCAAAGTGGGTCTTGCCTTGGCAGAGTAGAGATCTGCTCTTGATCAGTTGCTTCAGCAGAACAGAGAAGATGTCTCACTGAGGCCAAACATGGTGAGAGAACAGCAATATCAAGTTATCTTGTGAAAGAGTGGCTATATTAACCAAACCAAGCAAGCAGATTTTAAAGTATGGAAAAATACTGCTCTTCAAGAAGGAATGTATCTTTTGCATAAACTAAACCAATGCCACTGCTTATTAGAGCTGTTCCAAAAATTAAATTTTCATCTCTCAGAAAGACTAGGCTTTTGTTTTGCCTTTATTTGTCTTGAATCATAAGCAGTGCTGCTGAAGAATTTCTCATGGAATAGAAATTCCAAAACATTTAATTCAGAGCCATCAAAATATATTGAGTCAGCATTGTTGGAGTGGGATCATAACAGAGCCTAAACAGAACTGATTAGTTAAAATAAAGCATTATCACTTGATTGATTCATTACCATTATTGATAGAGGAATTTCCAGAAAAGCCAGCATATGTGCAACTGATCAAAATCCTGACTATTGCAAAACCTGAGCTTCAATACCTTCTGAGTGAATCTACATGGCAGTGTGTCAGCGACCTTGAGGCCAAGATTTATGTTGTTCCATAATATTTACCCTCGGAAACACAAGGGTAAGACCTAATGTGAATTAGATTGTATGCACAAAGTGAAAACCCAGGGTACACCCTGTGTTTAAAAGGTCATGCTGCTGCCTGCCACATGGGGAAGGTTCCAGAATGCATGATCATGTCCTCCTATGCAACATTCGTAACACCTTCATGTGATCACTATCAAGCTAGAAATACAGACTGGCATGCTTCGTGTAAAGGCACAACATCATTTGCTGTGAGGAATGGAATTTCAATCTTTTGCAAGAACAACACTCTTAGCTGGGGCTGTGTCTTGGGAGTACAACAGGACTTTCTAGCCCAGAGACCCAGAAATAGTCTATTTGTCAGCAAACAGTCACTTATGTTCAGTAACAGTATATTTTTAACAACTACCAACTGAAATGTACTCAGACATTCTTTCTGGAACAGCAATGCTTGAAACAATAAGGATTAGGGCAAAGCAAAAAACAAATATATGCTGCATTGAAATTAACTTTTCAAACAATGTTTCACTGTGTAAACAGAACTCATGGTGTAATTCACCAGCAACTAATGACTTTACTGTAAAATTAATGCTACATTTAATCCTAGTTTATAAGATAGCTGCTTTCCTGAGATATGTCACAGTCTGAACACAAACATGAGCATGCAGGAATTGCACAGTATGTCTGATGGAAAGAAAGAAAGGACACCATGATTCTGCACAACTGACATAAAAGTTTTGATAAGGATTTGGAAGAAAAAAGAGAACTGAACCTTTCACCCTCAGCCTATGGACAACCTCAATAACTGCTGCCAATAACATTGGCAAGAATACTCAGCTTTCCTCTTAGTTTTAGAAGTGAATCTTCAAGCACATTATTGCAGTTCAAATCAATTCTGCACAACTGGTAATTCTTCCTACGACTTAGCTCAAACTGGAGTAAAAAAGAGAGCAGCTCTAACAAGACTGAAAAGGAATTGCAGTTGTTTTTTAACAGTATCCTTTGAACTGAACACTTTTGCAGCTGCTCTTTGAGGATGAACCCTCAGCTTGTTTTGTGAGGTCTGAATACAAATGGAGTGAGCAGGAAGTGGAGTAGCAGATGTGTTGCAGACCAACACACCCCATCCACTGAGAGTCACAGGGCACCCAAACACAGGAGCAGCTCCAGAGGGGAAACTGGAGTACCATGAAGCGTGACCTCAATTTCCACAAATCAGTGGACACAAACTCACAGCAATTGTCAGTGGTGCATAAACTGTGGTTTCAGTTACAGAAAGGCTGCATATATGTCTGACTGAAGTGGGTGAACAGGATCAAGAATAAATTAAAACGTTCAATTCTCTGTGTTAAGGGAAAAATGTGTTCCAAGAAGGGCAGATTCCTCCAAGTTATATGAAGGACAATGGCTAAATTATTATTACTAAATAAAAACCCCAAAAATTTGATTCTGAAAAAATATATTCACAACTTGGTATCATCTTTTTCTGTTCCCTTGTAAAACAGACACAGGGAGAAAAACCAAAAAACCACAAATACCAACCCCACACCAGCACAGTTTTAAAGATATTTTGGAGTATGGATTTATAGAATATTACTCCCGAGGTTTCTGGGAGTGGGGTGCCTGGCTTCGTCTAGCCCTCGTTGCAAGACCAAAGGCGGCAGCTGTGGCGTTTTACCCCAGAGATACCTTTGGCCGGCTGGATGCTGCAGCTGGGCACTCAGAACAAATCCAGGCAAAGTAGGAACCCAGTTCACCTCTGGTGGAAAAGGTTCAAGCAGCAGTGAAGAGAAAAGGAGCGGGTTCTGTTGTAGAGTCTTAATCCAGATTTTTATTGTAGCATGGTAGACTTCTGAATGTGGTAACAGCTCGCAATAGAACTCCTAGCTGCAGGGTCTCGTGTCCTTTTAAGCCCCGGGGACAGGGGGAGGGAAGGGACAGGTGAGGGCCAACCAGGTGTGAGGAGGGGAAGGCTCAGGGATACAGACAAATGGACAGGCCAATGAACCCAGACCTGAGGGGCATCTGCCAACCACACAACGCCTTGCTGGAATGTTAAGATTGATGGACAGCACTTAGGCAGGAGGGCAAAAGGGGGATGGGAAAGGATGGCGCACCTGAGGGGTTGGGATAGGTGAAACAGGAAATCACACTGCAACATGGATTTAGGCATTTAGGTTTTGGGGGGAGGGAGTAGTGGGATTTTTGATTATTTGGTTGGGGTTTTTTGTTGTTTGTTTTTTTGTTTCGTTTTGTATTATTTTGGTTTTTGTGGGATAGCTTTATCAGATTAAATGGAAGGTGAAAGTTAAAAAAAATCAGAGAAGGGAAATTTTATTTCCACACCAAAACCAACTCACTATATTATGGTATATGACTTTGTCTCCATGATATTGAATTACCATGAGTATCTTTCTGCAGAATCTTTCTGCATCCTTTCTGACAATATCTTTATTATGAATGACATTATCACAGATGGTGATTTTTCTGTTTGTCACCATATTTAGCTAGTAAGCTGATAATGCTAGAATTAAAAGGAAAATGTTTGGCACAGGGTCAAGAATTTAACTCAAATAGAAGTTTGAAGGCATTTGACATGAGCTAAAGTTTATTGAAAGATGAAAAAAGTGATGTCTCTTAATATCATAAGACAATGACTTTAATTTCCACAACACAATTTATTACTCTTACTGCCTCAGAACACCATCACTACTTTTTTTCTCTGCTTCTAAATTTTTGTAGTGCTATTTAAATTGTAAGTAAGAAAAGTAAATATGCTGCTTCTTTACATCTATCACTGGCCTCAAGTAGGGAGAGTAGAAAGGAATTGGTAGGGGAGAGTAGGGAGGAAACTCTTCTATTCAGTAAAAATTATTTTCCAACGATGTTACAATCAATTGCAGAAAACACCTCTCCTTCTTTAACAGTGAAGTTCATTGTGTATTGTCGTGACTGATTTAATGTACATGAAATACTTGCTGCATACTTGACAGCAGCTGAGTGCCACATTTGTGTGGCAGAATCTCTCTGGCTACAGAGAGCAACAGGCACAACTTTCCCAAGCATTGTCCTGGGAAAGGCTGTGAGAAGATCAGAGAAAAGAATGAGAAACAATTCTTATCTTCACTTACTGCACCTGCTGTTGTGAATCTGTGGAATGTGTTATGGAGATTTGTTTACCAAAGGGTTGTTTCTTAATTGGCCAATGGTGATGGTGTTTGGATTGAAGGACCTATTGGTTCCACCTGTATTGTAACTATCTATAAAAGCAATGAGTTTCTTAATAAGTGCAGTACAATAAAGTGAGTGATCAGCCTGCTGTGAATCATGGAGTCAGTGCTAATTATAACCCAGCTGGGGGCCTGAGATTACACATTTGGATCCAATTACAATGCCAACAATTCTAATAATTATACTGTAGGTCTTAAAATATTTGATCTTCTTCTTCAAAACAGCTCAGTAAAACTGTTTACATGAGAGACTTATTTAAAACCCCACCAAGTGTCCGGGACTCATGTTATCAGAGAAAAGTTCAAAACATGTTTAGAATTGATTATAAAACTTCAAAATAAGTAAAAAATAACTATCAAAACTCAATACTAGAAATGTTTTCTTTAAATATACCTTGATATTTTATTATACCCTGATTACTTTTAAGCCACTTGATATGTAGATTATTCTTCAAATTTAGTGCAACAGAAATAAAAATGTCATGAAAAATTATTAATCCAGTTATTTTGTCTTCCCCATTTTGTTGGATTTTTTTAAGGACTTTTCCATTTGTCCAATATCTTTTCTCTCAAATAAGCGGAAGTAAGTAATATCAGAGGTGTTCAATGGCAATTTCATTGAAGTGAGGAGCCACTAGGAGGAAAGAGCCTCAAAGATGTAATATATCCTCATTTATCAGCCAGTTAGAAGGAAGGGCCAGGGTGGGGGGGGGGGGGGGGGGGGCAGGCATGGAAATCAATTAAATAACAAGCATTGCTGATGTTTCACAGATTCAGATATTGTTTATAATAGGGGGAAATCACCAATAATAATGGAACTCTGCTGTTGTGAAAAATGGAGGAAAATGAGCCACTTACTTCAGTCAGCAAAAGGCAAAGAAAAAACCAGGCAAGAGGTGCATTGAGTAAAGTTGTACATAAAGTGAACACTGTAGTAATTTGATCAATCACCTTCTTTTTATGGGTAGCCAGTACCTTGAAACTGGAATTCTGTAGAAACCAAGGGGAATTAAGATACTTGAAATCTTACATAATCACAGTCTTAAACTACAGTTGATTTTACCAGTAGAGGACTGCCACAGCATCTAAACATAGAGAGTCAGAGTTTCATTGCTGGGTCAGCTTTCTTGACTGTGTCTTGATCAGAATAAAATGTGCTATGTCATTTTGAATGACAATCTGCTTTGCTTCTGGGATTTATTGTGAAAGCAGCATAATGAATTGGACAATTCTGAAGTCAGTTGTAAGCACAAAGGCCAGTAATTAGTGCTTACAGCTTTCGACTCTAAGAAATTTACATAGTCATTGAACTGGCATTCAAGATTTCATGGCTGAATTAAAATTAAACATTTACAATGAGGTTGTTTGCATGTAAGGCAAAAATTATAGTCCCCTATAAAATCCCCTATAGATTTACTTGTAAAATGAAAAAAACATAGCACAGTTTTTTGTAGATTTTTGAATTTTTCATCAGCCATATGCAATTGGCTGCTCCCCCCAGGAAAAAGACCCTTCCACAGTTACAAGCTGCCAGAAAAATTAGAGTAATGCCGTAACACCGCCAGCAAAACTAGTATGTAAAATGTAGTATACTGTGTTCTTGAAAAAAGACTTTTCTTATTATGTAAACATGTTTTGCTGTTATTACAAAATCTATTTAGGATTATCGTAATAAGCATGAATTTTAACACACTTCTTGACATTATCTCTATGACACCAAATGTTTAGACCAAAATTTTTCAATATTATTCTCTCATGATATCAAAATAAATGAAAAAAAAAGAAATTCACTAAGTCACAAGCTATGCTCAGCTAGAGAAGTATATTTATTCATGCAAAACTTCCGATTGGTTACTATTTTCAGAAGATCTATTTGTATGTGTGACACATTAAGATTTCCTATATAACCAAGAAAAAAACCCCCTGGCTTTTGGACAACAGTGCTGGAAAAACAATATTTACAAAATACAGGGGCATACAAGCAGTATGAAAGGAATAAGAAAAGAGCAGAATTGATAATTCTCTCTGTTTTTCAGTACAGTTGTTTGACAGGAGGGTTCAAGCACTACAGCCTTTGACAACAGCAAGAGAGGAGACAATAGCCATCTTAGAGATGGATTTCAGAACAAAAAGAGAGGAACTAAACGTTTCCATGACAGACATGTTTTTCCTTGGCCTTCTGGCCTGTATTCTACTAGAGTAAAACAAGCTAAAAAGAAATCAAAAAACATTTTTCAAAAGGGAGTCAATATGGTTTTTACAAGTGAAAAGCTGTCAGCAACAAGACAACTGGCATGGCTTTCACCCAATCCCAAGTGCAGCCAACTGCTTGTGAAAACTCCTCAGCAGTACTCCTCTCATAACATCTGCCTTTAACACGTAACCCTCACCTGGTTTAGAATTGCAATGCAGATGTGTCTGGCTCAGTAGATGCAGGTGTTTATGCTACTCAGTAAAATGTATCACCTCCTGTTTCTAGGGCCACTCTGGTCCTCAAAGGTGGATTAAAGAATTGAAGAACACTTAAATACAGAAGTATTAAGAGGTATTGAAGAAAAAAGCTTCATGTAGAAATGTATGAAACCTATTTCACCAATCATTCTTTGATTGTTACCAGACCTTTCATTCATTCCTCCCATCCTCAAGCCCTTGAGCTCCTCTTGTATTTCTTTCTCCTTGCTCTTCCAAATTTAAGGTGTTTTATTTTTTTATTTAACAATCATCAAAGCATAATTTCCCATAACCTCATGACAATGTATGAATATATACCTTATCTAAGACAAGTCAATTACCTGCTTTATGTCACATTATTAATTCTTAATCACATAAGACAGACTAGGTACCTCATGAAGATAAATATCTTGTAAAGCATGTTATACTATACTCATCTTGCTATATTAGGAAGACATTAATTGAAGTGTGTTATCTATCTTTCCAACCAAGAGTAATTCTGATATAAAATAAATTATGCTGAATAGGATGAAGTCTAATGAAGTCTAATGAAGTAAGTTAGGACTTTTTTTGAATAGTCAGCTCCTTAAGAAATCAGTTAAAATTCCTCATAATATAAAAAGACTTGGAGTATTCTTATGGGGTTAATGACTTTACTGGCAAGCAACATCATGACATTAGAATATCTCAGTACATGTCCCACAGGTCATACGGTATTGTTTCATTTAAGATTCATATAATCTGATGTCAGCCTTTGGTGATCCTCCTTTTTTATCAGCCTGTACACAAGCTCACACATGTTTCTCTCAATATTGCCAACTTTTCCAGAAGAGAATAATCATACACTTTCATCTCAATTATTTTCAAATTTAAAAAAAAAACAAAAGAGAAATGAAATTTCATTGAGCAGGGAAAAACCTATTTTCCTATTATTTTTAATATATTTCTGAACCATCATTACTATAATAAATAAATACCTCTCAGATTCTAGCATGATTTTCACATCACTATTCTAAAGTAAAGCTATGATATTGCTTCTCTTTTACAGCTGGGCAACCAGGGCACTGAAACTCTGCATAATCTTGCCATACCACTGAGTCAATTTAAGAGAGCCTCAAAGTCCTTGTAGCCACTGCTAAGCACCCTCCTGGATGTCTAGCAAACTGGTCATCCACCTTACCAGCAGGCAACCAAGTAGGTTGAATCTTAGAGCAAAGACCACAATAACAAAGGAGAAGTTAAACTCCACATGTACAATGATTAGCTTTCTGAATAAGTGTTTTGTCCACATAGGTCTGCGACTCTTGCCAAAGAATCCGTAAACATAATACATAAACCAAGGCATAAACTTTAGCTTTACCCAACATCTTGTTTCTCTTGTACATCTGCCTTCTTTTTCTTAGTTTTCAATATATAAATGGAACATATGGGAAAGACTGGGAAGCCTGCAGTTTTTTAAATATGTCAAGACCAAAGGCAGCCAATTCTGTATCTGGGTATCAATCACCAACCCCCGCAAATGACACATGAAATGCTCTGTATACATAGGGCCCCAAGAGCCTGCTAAATGACACAGAAAAAATATTTTCGTTTTTTTCTTTTCTCTTGTAATCTGCAAGAATGAAAAAAATTAGAATATGGCATCAGTTAAGGGAGGATGCTTGCTGTTCATCAGAGTGCATAATCTGAGATTTTCTTTTCTTTTCTTTTCTTTTCTTTTCTTTTCTTTTCTTTTCTTTTCTTTTCTTTTCTTTTCTTTTCTTTTCTTTTCTTTTCTTTTTTCTTTTTTCTCTTCTATTCTATTCTCTTCTTTTCTCTTCTTTTCCTATTCTTTTTCCTTTTCTCTTCCACCTGCATGAGTCCAGGAGACACATGATGTGGTTGTTGTAATACTTTTCAAGAATGAGAACAGGACTGGAAAACCTGGAAGAGATTCCAATACAATACCTCATTTATCTTCCTATGTAATCTAGGATTATTTCTGTATCCTGACCATGACATTCTGAGTGTTGACCTGTCTCTTCACTGAATGTCAATTAGAACTTAGATTTTTATCCATAATTTTCCCCCTTGCACATACTAAACTTCCACAAGTAATTCTTTTGTGTTAAGATGCATACTCAAAGGTCCTGCTTTGTTTAGCTCTTCTGTCAGTCACTGTGATGGAATGAATGTGTCTGAAGACTAAAAAGAAAACTCTTTCTCATAAAAAAAAATTCTTTTGCAAACACTTCAAGAGTTTTACAAGAAAATAAACATTTCCTACTAAAAACAAATCAGTAGAAAATCCAAATTTCTTCTGAAAATAAAAACCTTGACTGAAAATATAGTCACTATCCAAGCTACTTCATATGAATGTTCTAATATGTTATAGATCTGAGCCTTAAAGTTTAGGAATGCTTGTAGATTTTGAAAACTATATCAGTGATATCAACCCTGGAAAATGGCTGATAATTTGATATATCTTTCTGTCCGGGATTACTGATTTTACATAACAAGCAGCATAACAAGACATAGAAAGATATCTCCACTCTGATATTGGGTCATTTAGCTCCAGAAAGGGATAAGATAAAGAGTAGATAAAATAAAAAGTTTGAAAGTGAGCTGAAGGAAAAAAAAATAGTAAGGAGCTATGCTGGTGCCTGAGCTCCTGGAGAAGAGCCCTCACCCAGCTAGGTCTGTACACAAGCAGAAAAGGCCACAGGTTCTTCCTCTCCTAGGTAACACCTCAAATGGATCTTGTATGAGCAGTACTTGAAAAGGTTAGCATGTGGAAGGTTAGCCTTTGTGCAGGACACATGAAAATTAAGCAAATTTCTTGTGTTTGCTTTCTTTCTTACCTCCCAAGAACCTACAGAGTGCAGAATCACCATCTGCTGCTCCTTTGGGAGGAAGTGTAAAAGTCAACTTCAAACTTCAATGTCAAGCACCTGCTGTGTGTTTGCTCTAAAATACTTATCACATAAAACCAGTTTCAGTGGATTCAGAGGTTTAAGGTCTAAGCACACTGAGTGGAAACAGATTGCTCACAGCTATGTTTATTTCTGTATAAATGTCTTTTGATTACTTTTGCTTAATACAAAATTAGAGACTGCATTGCTCTTTACGACAGCACTCTGCTCTTTTGTTCTTACTGTATTAGTCCAATTTCTTCTTTGAAGCAATTAAAAGCCTAACCTTTCAATTTGTGCCAAATTAGTAGGAAGATGAATCTTCTTTTACCCATAATTGGGTAGCATTTTCTTTGCTCCTCAATCTAAAAAAGTCCTAAACTACAACACAGATGTTTCATTATATGACACCTGTTTAATTGTTCCCATGTTGCTATGGGAAACACAGCTTTTTATACCTTTGAAATAATTAGGACTCAAGCAATAAGTGTTGCTTATCATAATGCCTGGCTAGATAATGTTTGTCAAACAATTTAATGAATTATGCCATAATAATCTTCTGCCTGAGTTTAAGGTTGCTGGATTTTCTATTTGTTGAAGTGTGATAACCAATTCAGCATGATACAACAGACAATCATGAAAGTGTGAGATATATATTTGTATGTCATATTTACTGGGTTTACGATTACACAATGGAAATAAAAGTTTGCTATAAAAGGACAGATTCAATGGATGATGCTGAAAAAATAAATCAGTGGCTCCGATTTTCAAAAGATCTACTAGATTGGGTCCATTCCAAAGGCAAATCAGGGGAATATGTGCTTAGTTTCTTTACTTTCTCTCTGAGAACACCACCTATATCTCAAAAACAAAATCAAGACCTTCACTGGCATCCAGTCATGAGTCTCAGCAGTGGGCTGAGATTTGTCTTCTCATAGATCAAGTCCTGATTACATAGTCTTTGAATTTTTGTGGATTTTTTTTCATTAGTGAATATATGTTTCAATAATCATTATTGAACTTTGATCAACACCCATTGGGTTTTTTTAGCTCTGATTCTACGAAGATGGCCATCATTCTCTTTGCTTGCAGGAACAGTACTTTGTTTCAATGCAGCAAGCTACCTCTCCACAAATTAACCCATCACTGTTAGAGTAGGAACAATATGCATTCAGCTGCCTAAATTAAGTTTCAGGATACCCAGAAGATTTTGTTACCTGGATCCCAGTTGGATTCCAAAGCTAGGTACAGTTCAAACCCTGGGTTTTTTTACTGATTTCTCCTGTGAAACCAAGGAAGCAGTTTCATTCAATCTGTACAACAATTCTTCATCAGCAAGAGGGAAGAATAATCTCCTACCTCTTATGAGCAGAGCAATTACCACATAAACTAGTTGATACACAAGAAAGATTACAAGACTATTTATGGCATTACTGCCATTATTAGAACAATTGCGTTGGAGGACAGAATTAATTAGAATTTCCAGTCAAGAATTTTTCATCAATATTAAAACCACGTTAAAAAAGAAAAAAAAAAAAAAGAAGAAAAGAAATCTAAAAATCTAAACATAGCAGGAATTCTGGATTTGTTCCTGCCTGAAGGAGACATGAATCTAGACTCTTCTCTTTCATTAGAGCTACTGAAATTAGCACAGATTTTTCTCATCAGCCCTGACAGTATCTCAGAGAAAATCAAAGTATCTGTAATCTTGTTTTTGAATTAGGATTGCCTTTTTATGAAAAACTGATGCTGGAAATGCTTCAAATCTTAAAAGGTTTCAAGAGATGACAGCCTCAGTTTATTTGCTACTCTAATAAGAGTAGTTCTACTATTAAAACTCTATAGACTTAAAGGTAACATTGAAGTCCAGTATAGACTACAAGCTTGAGTGGAGGAAAAAAAAGATAGAAAAAAACCTAAAAGACCTATGGAGGAATACAAAATTCAGGAAAGTTTATGTAATTTATACCACAGAAAACAAAATTCCCAAGATACTTGCCAATATTAAAGAACCTGTTTTATTGATACAAAGCACAAAGAGAAAAATTACTGAGGCTTCCCAATTCTAAAGTTTTTACACATAATATTCATTGACATATAAATATGATTTTATCAATTACCACAAAGTTAGAAAACTTAATTACTTCTCTATACAAAAAACCTTAACCCAACCAATCTAATAAAAAAAAAATCCCAAAAACCAGAAAAAAAAAAACAAATGCAAAAATAAAAACCAACCCAAACCAAACAAAAACATAAAAAAGGTCAATATAGACTGGAAGTCAGAACATCAAGAAAAATTAGGGTAGTAAAAAGAAAAATTCAATCTCAATTGAATTTATAAATGTTTACACTGAATCACTCAAAACATATGTTTTAAGAGTTGTAGCAAACTTCCAAGCTGAATTACAAGTTTATTCTATTTTTTTTAGATTATTATTATTAGGTGTCCATTGTAGCTTTCATATTTCTCAGTGAAATTATCATGTACTCTTTTTTTGTAGTTTTATTGAGTGGGTACTAAGTTATTCCCAGAAAAAAGGAACATACACTCAAAGACCTAGATTGATCTAGTTACTAATTTGATCCTTTAATTTCACTTATATAAATAGCAGACAAAATTGTGGAGTAAATGGTTATTTACTTTTTCTTACTCGCGTATGTCTCTCATATTTTTGATTCCACTACTTCAGTTTCACTGTCAGATTTTTTTCCTAAAGAATATAAAAGGATCAATACAGTTAATTTTAAAATGAAAAAAAGTAAAAAAATCAATTACAGACCAATCAGAAATAAACTTAATCAGTTTAAAATTACTTGTGCTAAAAATAAGAGAGAAAATAAAAGCACTGTATCAATTATCCCAAACAATGAAGACCTATTTTGATTGGATTAATTTAAAAAAATCCTCTGTTATAAGTCAATATTTATAATATCTAAAAGTTTTTGCCTGCTCTTGATCTTTCTCTTTATTCCAAATTTGTTTCAATCTTTTTCTTATAGAGGTATCTTAGTGAGATTGGGAGTTTGGGTTGGTTTTTTTTGGGATTAAAGCATCTTTTTTCTTCCTGGCATATAGACCTACTAGATCTTGATTTATAATTGCATAAGAATTTTTTTCATAATTTATGTTTGTGTTTTCATTTCTCAATTGTTTTTTCAAACTAACAAATGTCTATCTGTTGCTCTTATGATGTCTCACTATTGATGATATTTTAAGTTTTTATCCCTGTGTCATTCTTTCAGTGTAGAATTATGTCTTTAAAAATATATATATAGATATAAACATGTATATATATAGTAGTCCTTATACTGAAGGAAAAATTTTGGGTCAAATGCTCAGAAATGCTGTGAGCTTAGAGAAGAAACCTGTGACATGGAGGTGTTTCTGAGTATCATCATTTTTCATGGCAATTAGTGCAGAAAAGTGAAGAAATTGTGGAAACTCTTCAGGCATGTCCTGGGGTGACTTTATGATGCTGAATTGCATCCCAATTTATCTGTTAAGCCCAGAAATAATTTCTGCACCTTTAAAACCAGATCTGAGACCAAAGGGAGGGAGAAGCCATAGCACACAGTTTGTGTGTCCAGAAACTTCATTTTCACTCCTCCATAATTCCTTTTCTCTTGGTGCGTGTTGTCTGCAGCACGGACAGTCTCCTTTACTTTTAGTTAGTTTTTTTAGCTAGCTGAGGCAGAGATGTTACCTGGACTGTGGCATTTTCTTTTTCTTGGAGCTGATCAGTCCTGCTCTGGACTAAAAACTGGGGACCAGGATGTGGCATTTCCAGCGCAGCAGGGACTGATACGAGACTGAGTGAGCTGAGCTACAGGCCACAAAAAGGAGTTTCTGAATTTACCATCTCTTCAGAACAGTGAAGAGGTTTTATTGTTTAATATGATTCATTTTTACATACTTTGCTTGCTAAATAAACAGTTTTTTCCACTTTTCTCAAAGGAGCTTTACCTCCCAAACAGTTTGGGGGAGGGGTGTCCTGAATTTGTTTTCTACAAAAGACCACTTCAGAAGTTTTTTGACAAAATTTTCCCTAAACCAGGACAAGGCATTATGTTGTTGAAACTATGAAGCTTCAAAACCCTGAGTATGCTAAAGCTACCTTTGAAATACTTAACTGGAAAATATATGGTTTCCCACTTGAAAATTTTTACTTTTTTAATGAGAAAAATAACATCATAAAACGATTACATTGGGAAATACTACTTAGAAATATCTTGTTATCTCTTGTAGGAGGTGAAACTAGTGTCACCTGACTTTGTACTTCATAAAATGTTCCTAATCACATTTTTATTTCCCGTAATGTAGCCTGGTCTCGTCTTTGAAAACAAATCACAAAAATCACAGAATATTTTGAGTTGGAAGGAACACAAAAGGATTGTTGAGTTCAGCTCTTAAGTGAATGGTCCATGCAGGGATCAAACCTAAGATCCTGCCATTATTAGCACGATGCTCTGAAAAGGAAAACAGAAGATATTTTTCACAAATATTTCCCTTGAACATTCAAAAAGAGAGACTCAAAACATTTCAACTTCCTGAAAAACCCATGCAGAGGTGTATTTTTTGAAAGTCAATTATCTCATATATCTCCTGTAGTTCAAGACTTGATGTTGAATCCCTTCTTTCAGAACAAGTTGGATATAGGGATTACAATCTAGATGTGAGGAATTAAGATTATTTTTAGGAAAAAAGTCTATGTTCCAAAATAGGCCTAACTCAACATCTGAATTGTATGTCCTGATTTAGAGTGATAAACATTCCAGATTTAATTCTTCCAGATTTGAAGAATTAAAAGGAGAGACTTTTCTCTTCCAAAATATCCTGTAACATTATAATTTAAGCTTTGTAGAATTCAGACAGATAATGGATTTAAAAGATGTCTTCTACAAGCTGAGTTATCAAAATCCTTGAGTAACATATAAAAGCCAAAAATTGGTCTAGCACAAGTGAAGTCTAGACTCCTTATTTGCATTGGCTTTCCTTCTACTGAAAGTGCCTGAAACAAAATGCCTAAGCCTTGTTTCATGTAAAATGAAATCTATTGTTGGTGTGAAACTAATTTATTTATGTACCCATTTCATCTGGGACACTCCCTTCCTTCCCAGATTCTTCCCCTCAGCTCACAAACTTGTGTAAAACTGACATCCATCCCATAATCCTAGTGAGAGGCATCAGAACTGAGAGTGGTTTTGTAGCTGTTCAGAAGCTGTCAAAATGAAATTGTTTTACAGCTTGCTGCTTCTTTTTCTCCAAGCTCACTTGATTTTGTTCTGTGCTAGCCTATAGCATGTCAAACGTGGCTTAACCTGTTATAATTCAGCATTTTGCCTGTATCTGCTGTTCCTTCTTGCTCCCTTACTGCCCTGTCATGCTGCAGTGTCAGATCTCTCATACAGTTCAATCTACATGCTGTGGACACAATATGTTTTATGTTCAGTACTACACATCAATGCTATGCCAACTCTAGGACCACACAAAAGAGCATTAGAGTATTATTTTATCTTCACAGGTTTCAGATGGTTGTTTCACAAGAAAAAACATACAAGGAAAATAGTATACTCCTCTAAGAAGATATTCCAGACCAAAAGGATCTGCAACACTGATTTGAGACAAAATGTTAATTATGCTTTTTTTTTTTTTGAAAGAAAGGATGAGTACAGACCTAATAGGTCCATCCCATCTGCGTTGTTCTTTCTTCTGTGTCCCTAGTGAATGGAATTTCATGTCCCAGTACTGTCAAAGGTCCTTAGGTTCAGAGCTCTTGTTTTTCCTTCATGTTCATCATCATTTTAGATGTTAATTCTATACAACTTTTTAATAAAAGCCTCTGTGTTCCCTAGTAAACATAGTTGTTCAATACTGATTATGCAAGTTCAAAGAAAGGAGTTGAATACTTTCACTTTTCTTCTTCTCTTCAAAGAGACGCCTATTAAACTGGCAGTGATAGAATGATGGCACATCACTTGCATATATTTATTCAGTGAAAAGATCTGGCATACCATTTGGTGAGAAAGTAATTACAATCTGTGTTAACACAATATGCATGGTATGTCACTGATTGAACATTGAGTTATGTTTGATGTCAGTCATTTCTGGATTTTTTTCCTTTTCCTGACTGCATATATTATGAAAGCACTGAGAAAAAAAATGTAACAAAAGTAAGATGATAGGAATTTTATTTTTTTTTACGTGTTGTAGAAACTTTATGGGTTTTTCCCTTCAGATTACCCATTTGAAGGGAGTGAGAAAAAATATTGTTAACCGGAATAATAAGTTAAATTATATTTAATGACTTTTTCTTCAGAAGATTTAAACAACAAATGTAACCCAAAACCTTTATCCCAAGGGAGGAGGCATCCTTCTGTGAGGCACTCTAATGCTTTTGTTTCCCAACCATAAGTGGAATTCTTTGCAATGATTCTCTGCATCCTGGGAACAAGGTTGGAATGGTGTCATTTCTAGGCCTTCAGAATGCCTGAGAAACATGAGAATTTCTCAGAACTGCTGATTTATTGCTTCGTCCTTAAAAATGCTTATTAAATGTCTCTTTAATGATAGGCCCACTGTTACCAATGCCTGTTCATTTTATGAAGAAAACTCTGTCTGGTTATTTGTCTGGTTATGATAAGAAAAACATCATACCTACTATTTTGACACTGAATAAGTTTTCAAAGTAACAATTTCAAATTATAGAGAAAAAAAATCACCAAAAATAAAGGCATCTCTCAGTTGTTTTTTTTTTAACTGAGACCTGTTTCATTCTTGTATGTAACTGATAGGAAGGAAAGTACTGTGTACCTTTTCAATATTCATATTGTTTAGACTAACCAGTCTCTTCAGAGATTTCAAGGTTATATCTGTTTTCTTAATTATTATCAATATCTTTGTGGCCAGCTGATTCTCTGAGGATATGTGGTGAGCTGAGATGCTCTGAAAGCTAATGCCTTTTTTTATCACTTAGATGCTGTGATGGTGTCCTGGTCTAACTACATGCAGCTACGCACTGGTGAGATGGTGAGGAGAATCACAAAAAAAACCAACAAACTTGTGGGTCAAGATAAAAACAGCTTAGTAACTGAAACAAGGTAAAACAAAGCAAAACAAAACAAAACAAAAAAAAAACGAAACAGAAAAAAAAAACACAAAAACCCCCCCCCCCAAAAAAAACCCACCTGCAACAACTAGTAATTTTAAAAGTAAATGAAAACAAAAGAAAAAAAAAAAAAGATGCACATTTAAAATTGCTCACCACCTGCTGATTGATAGTCAGCCAATCCCCAGGCAGCAGCTGGCTCTTCCAGTCAAATTACCCCAGTTCATTCCCTGGGCATGACATTCTACAGCATGCAATATGCCTTTGACCAGTTCAGGTTAGCTGTCCCTCTTATGCTTCGCCCACCTTCTTGTGCAGTGTCAGACCATGGGGAATTGAAAAGTCCTCTATTCAGGGTAAGCACAACTTAGCAACAACCAAAATTATCCAACCAAATTATCAACATTTATCCCACACTAAACACAAGACAACATTGTGACCAGGTCTAAGCCAGTGGAAACTAGAAGATGTGAGTTAACCCTGGCTGGATGTCAAGTGCCCACCAAAGCCACTCTATCAACCCCCTCTTCAGCTGGCCATGGGAGAGAAAATGTAACAAAAGGTTCATGGGTTATGATAAGCGCAGGGACAGATCATTCCTGATTATTGTCACAGCCAAAACAGACTTGACTTAGGAAAATCTGTTTAATTTATTACAAGTCAAACCAAGGAAGGACAATGAGAGCTAAAACCAAATCTTAAAACACCTTCCCCCACCCCTCCCTTCTTCTCAAGATGACTTTAGTCCCAAATTCTCTACCTCTTCCCCTCAGTGGTGCCAGGGACCAGGAATGTTGGTCATTTTTACACGTTGTGCTTCCTCCTCAGGGAGATGATTCTTCACATTACTTTCTCTGGCTTCAATTGCTCTTCTTCCTATCTATGTTATCCCAGAGGCACTAACAGAGGCACTATTGCTGACGGGCTCAGCTTTGGCCAGCAGGTGTATCTTGGAGCTGGCTGACATTGGCCCTATCAAACACGATGGAAATTTCTAGAAGCTTGTCACAGAAGCCACCCCTGTAACACCCCCCACCACCAAAATCCTGCAACACAAAGCCAATATAATTGTGATATTGTTTACGGCAACATTCGGTGAAATATCTTTGAAGTATGATAAAATGTTTTTTTTTTTTGTCCCTAGCTTTTGTAAACTAGATTTTATATGAAAATCATGCTTTGGTAACTATGAAAATGTCTGATTCTCAGTGCAAAATCCTTAGTTCTTTAGGTACTCCAAATAATTTCATTTTAAAGCAACCAGACCCACGTGAAAAGTCCTTCAAGAGTCCTTGGCCACTTAGTATTACTACTTTTCCCATATAATGAGATTTCCTGCATATCACTAAACTCCATATCCCTTAAGACTGTCTTAAAGGATTGTCTTTTTCCTGCAAGTGGGCTTTTTTCCAAATATCTAACAGAATGGGTTCTCAGACTTTCTGGAAAACAACCACTGAGCATATTTTCCTAACAGTCCTGCGCATGTGCAGAACGTTTATTTAAACTGGCTGTACTTTCTTAATTTTCAAATGACACCGAGTTTATCAATCATGAAATAAGAAATCCCAAAGCTGTGCCCAGGACAATCAAAATTCTTAAGCTAAATTTGTTTGGTTTTCAACAGTTAAGACTTATGATTCATCCTGGTACTAAAAATATATCATGGCCCATTCAGTTGAGAATGGAGATATCTCTGCAAACTCAGAACCTCTAGGATTCTCATTAAAAGTGATGTATTTATCAGACTTTATTTGCTCTGGTATGAGCAAATTGTCTCAAATTATATACATACACTGGAGTTTGAGATCACTCTTAAAACATATGGAACATGAATTTGGTTTATCTTTTAAGTACTTCGATGTAGTGTGATTGACTGCCAACTGACCTTATCAGCAACATTACTGTTCAAAACCGCAGTTCCTCTGAGCTTGCCATTTATTAAAATTCTCAACATTTATTAGAAAGGTGTGTGAAGAAGGTGATCAAATTTGACTATTTGAGCATAACAAGCATCTTACCCTGGCACACCACATTAGCATTGTTGTTTCTGGACAGTTCATTTCCTTTCACCTCCTGCATTTCTTGCCCATACACTGTTACTATGGTGTATCCTGTCAGAGGAACATCTTTTGTCCTCCAGAACAGAATGCCTGTCAGAAAGGTGTATCAGAACACTGCAGATTCTAAGAACTAGGCCATTTTGGACCAAAAATGTTGTATTTACATCCCTACTGCAATTGTACCTGCCTCCTTCACTCTGAAACCCGTAAGACACGTGGTAGTTTTTTTAACTTTTTCCTTCAGAATATTTTTTTAGTGTTTATCTCTCTATGTTCCAATGCATTATTCAAGATGATCCCTTGAAAACACTTGCTTTTAAATTCTGAATGTTCAGTTCCTGGATGTGATGAGCTTTGGGGGGATAATTACAAGACACCTAGCAAGAAACTAAGTACTTTATCTCAGTGATCACTGTCTGGAGCTTCACAAATATTTTCTCTGCCATAGATACAGTAGATCTTTATTATGTTTAGAAATACTACAGAATGAGAAATTGTTTGTTCTGCCTCCTGGGACATTATTACACATCTGTACTGATCAGAAACTATTAAGATTTGGTTACTTTGCACAGCATGACTTCAAATTGGCACAGAAGTTTAAAAAAGGAATATATGTATTTATTTCACTATCAAGTTACATACTAACAGCAGTAGAAGAGTCTATAACTCAAAAAGTAGTGTAGTGCTACTAATGACTTATGTTTTAGGTAAATGTAAAAACTGACATGTTTCATATTTTCACTGACTAAGACAGCAGTAGTATGCAAATAGGGGTTTGGAAATTTTAGCAAAAATCATGTCAATAGTCCTTATTTTTAGAGCAAAGCTTTAGCTCACGTAGTTTAATAAAATTTCTTATAGTTTAATGGTTTTAATAGTTATAATTTTTTTTCATACTCATGTCTTGATTCCTTTTCAAAACATGCAAATTTTATCCTTAGCAAGGATATACTGAAACATCAGAATGTCTATAGAGAAGAGTTTCATATCAACAAGGTTTACTTTATCAAATATAATAAAAGGACTCAGATTCAAGGCAGAGCTCCCAAAAAAGCTAAAAGTGATGTCTGTGACACTTCATAAATTTGAACTTTAATCTGTTAAAACACAGCAAAAAAGCAGAATGCACACAGATGCTAAACCACTGCATTTCATCATGATGAAAGTCTTGATGAAAGTCTCAGATTCTTCAGCAGTCCCAGATCATTGCTCATGAATGAACCAGACACATCTCTATGCCCAGCAAAACCTAAAGTGTGAATAGCGAGATTAGACACATATTCAACTTTTCATATTTCCAGATATCTAAATGTGGATAGGAAGGGCAAAAGGTGGAAAGGAGGTTAAAAAAAAAGGTACTTAATTAATAAATGAATAGAAATTACTGCTACAAAAGAAAATATTGGATCATCAGCACTCATTGACAATATATGGGAGAGAATATTTGAAAAGAAAATGATTTATAATGGACAGAGATTCTTTATTGTCATATCAATTTAATATCAATTTATTTTAACTTCAGGAGTCCAATGGTATGTTTCTTTTCTGTTGTAGACATCTTTTCATGAAAAATCCTTTCCTTAGGATTTTTCCTCCTGAGAAGCTGAGAGGCCTCAGAAACAAAACGTAAACAATGGTTATCTGCTGCTGTGGAATGCAACAGGTGCATCTGTGATTGGCTCATGATGGTTTGTTTGTAATTAATGGCCAATCACAGTCAGCTGGCTTGGCCTCTCTGTCGGAGACAGAAGCTTTGTTATCATTCTTTCTGATTCTATTCTTAGCTTAGCTAGCCTTCT
The DNA here is from genome assembly GCF_037042795.1 of Molothrus aeneus. NCBI lineage: Eukaryota > Metazoa > Chordata > Aves > Passeriformes > Icteridae > Molothrus > Molothrus aeneus. Next base: position 74,096,639 of record NC_089646.1, read on the forward strand.
GATGAAACCTTTTCTTCTATTCTTTTAGTATAGTTTTAATGTAATATATATAATAAAATAATAAATCAAGCCTTCTGAAACATGGAGTCAACATTCTCGTCTCTTCCCTCATCCAAGAACCCCTGTAAACACCGTCACACTTTTCTTTCAAGACTATAAAATATTGAAAAAAAATCTAGGTAAGTATTTGTAATGGCTAGGTTCATTAGTATATACCCTATGAAAGTGTTCTCTCCTACCTTCATTATGTGCATATAATTGGGGTTGTGTTCTGTACTGTTATACTGAACTTGATAAGGGAGTTTTAAAAACATTAAAAACATTTTAATGCTAAAAAATCTTTACTGAAAATAGAAAACATCAGAAATAAAGAGAAAATTTGCCAAGATAGAGGATTAACACTATACTTGTGTACTGTGCAGGAGAGCTAACAAATTTCTCTCCTCAATTTCAAGGTGTTGATTATAATTTGTATTGTATACAGACTTCTAAGTATGCATGCATGTACCTTAGAAAAGTGTGCTTACTTAATTAAAAGAAGCAAGTGTGGTTGTGTAAATAGCCAGAAGTTGTAACTGCATTATGGTGCTATGTTTGCCATCTACTTTAAAAGGTTTATCTAGGCCTCCTTATGTCACTTTGATGCATGGTGCAAAAATGTACACACAGGTAAACAATCATAAAGACCAAAATGATGATGTGATCAGCACGCATGCTGGCATAATCTGCAGCGGGGTGATGTAATGCAGTGCGCAAGGGGATTCCTGAACCAGAGGAACCTCAGTCAAGAGATTCACCAGGGGCCAGTGCTTCATGCAATAATGGCTCACAAGATGTAGGCGAGGCTAGAGGCAGTGGTGGCCAACAAACTCCACAATTGCTGCATGCAAAAGGAGCCCCTTGGGAGTTTTAGGGACCAGAGAAAACAGACAGGACATGATATGTCAGCCAGGGCTGTAGCTCAGCAGTTTCCATAGGAGTTCCCCTGGAAGAGTATACATAAAAGGTGCTGAAGCCCTGCCAGCTCAGCCAAGGAACAATGGTAACCATCTAGCAGAAGCCATGGCCACTCTGAGGTCTGTGACTCCACAACAGATGCAGATTTGCAGACAGCCCCCACTGGAGCATGCAGGACACACCCCAGTGCCAGCTGCAGGGTGAGGCCTCCTCTACACCAGGACCACTGGGCAGACATGAGCACCCCTGTGGGAGGTGTGCCCAGGTACAGGAACTCCTCTGGTTAGAGACAGAGCTCCAGGAGGAGGTGAGTAGGCTCAGGAGTACCAGGGAGTCTGAAAGAGTGATAGACTACTGGAATCACATCCTACCTTCCCTGGGAAAGATCTCACAGGTGTTCGGGACACATAGAATCATTAAGGCTGGAAAAGTGTCACTGGCACAAATCCTATAGGAAGCAACTGAGGGAGCTGATGCTGTTAAGCCTGGAGAAAAGGACTTATGGGGAACTTATTGCTGTGTACAACTACCTGAAAAGAGGCTGTAGAGAGGTGGGAGTCAGTCTCTTTTCCCTGAGTAGAAAAGAATAGGAAAAGGGAAAAGGGCCTTAAGTTGCGCCAGAGGAGGTTGAGATTGGATATTAGAAAAAATAGTTTAATGGTTTTAATAGTTACAATTTCTTCACCAAACGGGATGTCAGGCCTTGAAACTGGGTCCCCAGAGAAGTGATTGAGTGACCGTCCCTGGGAGTGTTTAAAAGGACTGTAGATGTGGCACTTAAAGACATGATTTAGTGGTGGGCTTGGCAGTGGACTAACAGCTAGACTTGATCCCAAAGAACTTCTCCAGCCTGCATGATTCTGTGATTCCAGTTCATCTAAACTGTTTGCAGGGCACGACACAGCAAAGGAGGTGCATTTGTAAACAACAGAACAATGTTGGTCCTTTTCTGTTTTAAGCAGTATGACCACGGCAATACAGTTTGAACAGTATGTTAATGATTCAGACTGTTCATTTAGAACCTGAAATAAAGAAAAAAAATCAAAAGTGGCTAAAATCAAAGGTTTTTGCCTTATCTTTATTTATACAATTATGTCAGGCTGATAGTGATGATATCTTCACAAGCTACAGGACAACTAAATAATTCTCTCATGTTTTTCTTGTCATTCAAAAATAAAGGGGGGTGAGATGAGTATTATATTTGAGGAATTTTTTCGATATACAGATATTATCTGTCAAAATAATCCTGTCAGAGGTTTGATTGTCTCAGATAATACTCAGCTAATTTAACCACAGTGCTAAAACTGTCAGTGGTACCCTTTGTGCAGTAATTGAATGGTGCTAAGGAGCTTCATGACCTTTAAAAATGCCAGCTCCCAACCAGGACCTGATGTAAAGTCTTTGCGAGCCCACACTTCCTTCCACAAGATGTAACTGCTGCAGCTGTCACACTCAATTTTTTTTTAATGTCAGATTCAGTTTGTCCTGTGTTTGGTATTTTGAATTCTATGCATGCTGGTAGATGACAAGTGTTTTTATTTATTTAATTTAATGGTTTTTAGAGACTTAATCAAAACCATAGTGTTGGAAAGCTTTTGTCTAAAGCATGAAGGATAATATTTTGTTTCTGACTATTTACTGAGGCTTATGTATTAGAGGTCATGACCTGAAATGTCTGACAGTTTCCATTTTTTGTTAGAATAGTATTTCACCTGAAAAATTTCAACATTTATTTTAGAACAACATATAATGGAATAGGTTATCTGGGTCCTGAAATTGTTTATATTCCTATTATAATGACGTTCAAGAGGGCCTTCCAGACTAAGAGGTTTAACAGTGTAAAGATTTATTCATGGTCCTATTTTATTAGCATCATACACGTATGCTTTTCCACATTATTAGTACAATTACATTATTAGTACAATAAAGCAACATTTCCACACAAAGAGTAAAATACAAAATTACAAAAGAATGTGAATCACTGATAAAAGGAGGTGATATTTCACACATCAGATTCTGAGCTCAACAAGAGGTGTTTTATGTAGACCTCAGGCACACTGGAGGAGGCAATGCCTATTCTTACACATTGAGACCTTTGACAAAGATTTTGAATTACCCTTAAGAAAGAATGCAAATAGGCATGTGTATTTAGTAGCAAAATGCATTATACAGAGAAGTCTAGCAGCATGTGAGAGAGACTGCAATAGAAGACAGAAAAATATACAAAAATAAACAGAGATAAAGTACTTTTTTCAAAATTATTATTTAAATTAGATGGTTTTTTTACATTTAAAAATAGGCAAAATATAGTGAACATAGACACATTTAATTTCACTCTTCTAGTTATTTGTTTGCTTGTCTTTATCCCAACTCATGAGTTTTCTAATTTTATTCTTAGGATTCTCTTCCCCATCTCTCTCGATGGGAGTGAGCAACTGGCTGTGTGATGCTTAGTGACCAAGCTGGGATTAAACTATAACATATCCTCAGTGGAGTTCAGTGGAGAATTAGAAAAGTATAAGGAAAATTTCCATTATTATCTCTCCACACAATGTTTTCCCCAGGTAAATAGCTAAAGTATTCATGGGATGTTCAGTGCTCCCAGTGGTTATAAAATAAACTGAGTAGGATCTCAGTTTATGCTATAACCACAACCTAGAATGCCAACAGCATTTCACAAACCTTCAGAATATCTTGCAGTCTATGAAAAAAAATTCTTAATTTTCCCCCACCCCACCCAGCTCTTTTCAATTTTTTATTGGAAAGTGAACATTTTTTGTGCACTATTACTACTGTAATAGACTTATATCGACTTTTTGTCCATATAAAATAGACTTATATCGACTTTTTGTCTATATAAAATATTGATTATACATTTACCCTTTAAAATACACCAGATTCATATTCACCTTTCCTCTTTACTTGCTGTTGTCTTTGAATTAGGCTACCTATCAATGACCTAACCATGTTGATTCAGATTTTATTGAGAGCAATACTGGTTTTTAAATGTATTTGCCCTCTCTGCTGGGCTATTCGGCAGATTGTCTTCAGTGATGAAATCATGAAGTCTTTTTCAGTTTGAAGAAAAAACAACAAAGACTGTAAAGGGTCTAGAGAAGCACTTTCAAGTTAGGAAAGTATGTGACCTTTATCTAAGCAGTCCATGCCATTCTCTAGCAGTAAAAATTTTCTTCAGACAATCAGCTTTTTTGGCTGAGATTTCTCAGTTGTAATGTCCTCAACTGGGTTAGAAACTCCTGCTTAAAGTCTCCTTTAGGCAACAACTTGCATATCTTCTGCCTTCCAAATATATTTTCCTATGATACATGTATGATAGATATAAGTAAAAATGCAAATATGCTTATTTGTTCAGTTTGAAGATAAAATACAAGTTTATTATCATAATTTTTGCAATATTGCCTGTATATGTTCCTATTATAGTACGATTTGTGGTACAAAAAATTGTCATGCTGTGAACAAAAGAAGGGAGTCCTGAGCTAACTTCTGGAACTGTGAACTGTACAACTATGTCATTCAGCCTCTGTTGTGAACTGAAACCTAACACTTACAGGAAGAAAGACAAGAAGAAGGGACCTGGTTTTAGAATTTTATTTATCAATTTTTTTGGCAAAACTCCCACATATATGTTGTATATATAACTTTTGGTCTGTGCCAACTTCAGAGATGTAGTAGATACACTAAAATTGTGTGTTGTTGTAATGACATGTACCCAAATGTTTGGCTCAACATCATGTCCTGAATCTTGCCCTAGTATCTTTTCTATAGCAATCAAGGTTAAAGAACTAATAGGAGCATAATTCTCTAATACAAAACTTGTGTTTAGCCTGACCTATTATGGGCCCAAAACCCTTTTTAATAAGGTCGATAATAAGAACATGAATGCATCCCAAATCCAAGACTCACAATGATGCAAGTTATTCATATTTTCTGCTAGGAAGGTCTTTGAAGTTGTTATTTGGTTTAATCTATATAAAAAAGCAGAAAAGGAAAAATTTAGCTGTTTTATATACAGAGACATATAAGCCTCTGCTAGAACAAAAAAATTTTAAAAGTAGAATAAAAATCATCTGTCTTAGACAAACTGCATTTTTTCATAGCACATAGTTTCTGTGCATTGACAACACTACTGTGTGAAGTAACATGGAAGCCAAAGTTATTTTTGCCTCAAACAGTAAGGCCTGATCAAAAAACTTGACCAAGTTAATCAAAAGGCACTCATTGATTTGTGTCTTGGATCAGTTCCTTTTTTAAATAAGTAACATTTCCATAGTTTTGCTCCTAGTCTTTGAAAGGTAATTTGCCTGTTACTTATCAGAAAGGTTGATATATTAAAATTACTAGTTTCTGACACTGGGATTTATTTTGTAAGATTTTATGAACAGGAAAATGTTGCATCACAGCAACTTCCTCATAAATGTGACACTTTATACTTTATTTTCCTGCCATAAAATGAAAATTATACCTTTTGTGTCTGTATGTTTTCATGGTGAAAAACATTTCATCTGAGACTTTAGTAAACTGTAGAATGAAATTATGCTTCTGCTGTTTTGCCAAGAGGCTATTGTTTTGATATTTACCACTACAGTGTTTGAATTCTTGTGTGCTGGACAACAGACATCTTCTCCAGGGAGAAAAAATTATACTTCAGAGTATTTTAGAAAGAAATTTGCATTTCTCCATAGCCTCAGAGACCATTTTCTGTAAAACATACCTGGAAATCAAGAATGTCTTCTGAACAGAGTCACATTGCTCTGCTAGTGGTCTGAAAGCCGTAGAGCTGAGAATGGAAGTATAAATTATCTGATTAAAGGTATTCTCCCTGTGGAGTACATAGGTAAGCATCATACCCCTGAGAATTTCTTCAGAGGTAATGGCTGAGGTAAAATTCCTACTGTTGAAGATTTAGTTCCTTTGAACATAAATTTCCTTGAAATATTGTTTCTCCCTCACAAGTTTAGACTGCAACAATTTTGCCTTGATTCCTACTTCACTCTCTGTTTTACAGACCTGACCTAGTTTTAAACAGTAAAAAAATAGAAAGTGGCCTTCTATGAGTACATCTGCAAGTAACATTAAACAAAATATATTCAAGATATGTAACAATCTAAAGTTTCTGGGTTTGAGCCCCCAGGGGGCATTATCTGATGCAAGACTACTGGCTGGTGGTGGACTCCCTTGTTCTGCCCTTTTTTCGTGGGGTTAGGAAAAAAAAAAATTCAACATTTCCAAAGCCACACCTTAAAAGGTGACAGAGCAAATTAAATGTCCGTGACAAAAGGCATACAGGATAATTGCTCCATGATGCATATCTAAAATTTTGGAAAATAAAACCCCAGACTTTGAGTTATAAGTAAATCCACATTTCAGGATTTACTTAAGAAAGGAACGTTTTGAATAATTCTAAATTAGAAATGCTGTTCTTGACACAGATGGCATCCATTGTACTTTTAGTACTATTTTTCCATTAGTAGTTTTCCAGAATAAGGTAGCTCTCTTCAATATTATACTAAGTAATTGTGACTGTAACAGTAGACTTTCATATAACTTTCATATAAATAATTGCTTCAATATAAATAATTGGCATTTTTGCAGGGCTCCTAGAGGTCTGACATTTTTTTTTTTTGCTTTCTCAGCAAACTATTTCAGAATTAAGCCCTACATGTATTACACATCTAAGATCAAAAAAATTTTTTCAACTCCAGCTTTAAATGGCCAGTTTCCTGAAGCTAACAGTGCTCAGCCCTGACTAAGATAAAGGCCAGTGCAAATATGAGTTCATGAATATGAAATGAAGATACAGCAAAAAACAAAGCTAACACACTAAAACAGGCATTGTAAGTGTTTCAAAATACAAAAATATCACTGAGGCAAAATCTTCTGTCACCAAGTGCTGATTTTAACTTCAGACCAGGTAAAAATGCACATAGATGGGCTGTCAACACTGATGATAAAGATGATACTCCTGTTCTCTTACAGTGCCTCATCACCATCACATTTGCTATATGTGACCTGATACTGTCTACTGAGAATTAATTGTGCTCCACTACAGTAAGTCATTTGGGGCTACCGATCTTCACAAAAGAGTCTTAATCAAGAGCATAGGTGCACCAGATTAATCAGTGTTTATGTTATGTTGCAGAAAGCATCAGACATTGGTGTACAGCCAAGGGTAATTTTTTTTTCCAGCTTTTTTTTTTTCCTCTTATTCCCTTAAGGCATGGAGTTTTTAGAGTTCTGAATGCAGTCATACTTTCTTGTTTTGGAATGACATGTGACCAGTCAAATTATCATTTGCGTATATCAGAAAAAGCTTATGTATTAGTACCATTTAGCTTAAATTCCTAAATTTTTTTGTGTAGTTCATTATGAAGGAAAGGGTATAATTTTTATTTCAATTCTAAGTTGCAGAAATATTTGAGAGAATGCAACAAACACTGCACAAGGATTGGCTGAAATTAGCTAGGGAACATAAACCCCATGGCTTTTAAACTTTTCTGGAAGTCCAGACAGAATAGTTTTACTTGATTGCTTCTTGGTTTCTGTAAAGGTAAAAAACATTAACACTGTATGATTATTCAAAGTGCAGACCCCCTTATACTGCTCTGTTAATGATCCTTAGCTGAGATACAAGAGTGAAAGCACAGACAACCAAGTCAATTTTTTTACAAACAGCTCCACTGAACAAGCCAGAAGTAATATTATAAGTAAGAATGCAAATTTTCTTGTGCAGATAAACTGGTCATTATATTTATACACAGCTCATCATGTATTTGTTGGGTTTTGCTGCTATACTGAGGAGAGGACAAAAAGAAAGTAAAGAAGATGACACAAGAAACACACAACAACTCTATAACTATAGCTGTCCTTTTTTTTTTTTCTCTTTCTTTTTAATTGGAAAAAAAAAATGAAAAAACTAAGAAATTGCAAACACAAGCAGTAATTAGTGTAAAATGATGTCCACAATGTCAATGTACCCCAAGACCTAACTTGGAAGGATAAGGTTTTAAAATGAAAGAATAACTGCACTCATGTCCATTTTCTCTTTAAGCATATACTCACCTGTGTAGTTTCTGGATTGAAAGAAACTACTTTCAGGCTGGCTAATGAAAAGCACCAGCAGCAGGGCGTAGGTCACCACCAGTATGATGCATGTTCAAACTTCCTGACCTGGTGATAATCTCTCATCAGAGTCTTCAGCAGCAGAGAGAAATTTGGCAAACTGGCTTCACAACTTTCCTCTTTTAACTGGCAGAATTTGTAAGACAATGGTGAAATTTATAGCAATAATAAATGACTAGATGGTTTTTCCAGTAAATACTCTTTCCAGTATTCCAATACGTCAGTCAAGTCAAAGTGTTGATACATAGTTTATACACACACAGAGGCAAATATATAGAAATACACCAATGCACCTCAGTGAGCAGGCTAAGGACTTCAGACAGCACTCAGGGTCCTTCTTTCTTTGTCTTCTTTTTTGTTAATGAGCTTAAGACACAGATGGGGGCGAAGCTAGAAGGCTTTTCCAGCCTTGGCTTTGTCTTGAGTGACAAGTGATATATAGAAACCTGCTAAATAGTCTTCATTATGTTTAAGTATTTTCTATTTCTTGCCAGACATAAGCTACTATATTTCTACTGCCTTTTGTAATCCGTTCTTATTATGTATTTTAGTGTACATGAGTCGAGCTTTGTTAGCGCTTGATTTAAAGCAGTTATAAATGCCCTGAAATAAACATATGTAGGTATGAAAATGTTTCATGGCTCTGATAGTACAGAATTACCCATGTGTCATCCCTAAAAAAAGACTTTCCTAATTTGAAAAGTAAATTAAATAACCTTATTATGACTTAGAAAGGAAGGAACTAGCATAAAGGAGGATTATAGTTTGTCATTCTTTTAGTGATTTTTATTCCTTCAATAAAGAGTGAACAATTTATCTTGTCTGAATTAAAAAAAAGGCAAAAAGCTTACTAAAATATTTTTCAGTGCAATATAACATAGAATATTACAGCTTCTGTGTTACTCTGTTTAACACACACCAGTGAAAGGCTGCAATATAATTTCATTTGTCATTTTTCATTTATCACTAGGCTGGTCCCAAGTAGTCTGAATGATCTTTGTGTGAACAGATAATTAATAAAGGGGATTTTAAGAAAGATTTCTAAAAATTTGTTTTCTTAAGTGGTTTTTTAACTATTGCATATTATATACTGTAAGATCTCATTAGAATAGGATCTCTATGCATAGATTAAAAAACTATGAAAATAATATGCATATTTTATGTGAAATTAGATATATCATCCTAAAATAGGTGAAATTAAAACATATTATCACTATTAATCTCTTTAAATAAACTATTCATAATTAGTTTAAAAGCACAAAAGTAAACAAAGAGTCTGGGGGAAATGAAAGAGTAAAAATACATTAAAAATAGTTATTTCCAAAGTTTTAGAAATGGGTTCAGTTTCTTATAGTGAAAACTTGGAAGCTGACTTTATGATACTGATAGGAGTGTAAAGCTGGCACACACAAGTCATAACTGCAAATGTCAACCTTTAACCTTCTCAGCTGAAATGACTTCAAAGTATTCACTTGACCAAGGCATAACCTGAAAGTTAAATGGGTTGAGATCATTCTGGCTCTGATGACCTAAAAGGCACATGAGGGTCATGCTTCAGCACTCAGTTGTTAGTAAAGCTTCTTAGCACACATGAAACTGTGGGCATTGAAATCTTTATCTCAAAAAGAATTTTTAAAATTCCCCAGACTGGCTGAGTTTCTCTGGCTCATTTGCTCTGCTTCCTTGCTCTGTGCAGAGAGAAAAAGATAAGTAGAATTCATGCAGAACTGTGCTATGCTATCAAGGAAAAAGTGACTCCCTGGGACAGACTGTATACATTCTTTTATGGTTTTAAAAGCCAGATACATTTTTTGCACTCAGTAAAGATCCCTTGCCACAGCATAGCCCCCATTAACCCCTCTGTTTCACAGAGCACGTATGCATAGGGAGAGCAGGGCCTGGAAGGAAGACCTGAGTATGACCTAAGGCAAGTGAAATTATTTGCGCTGTTATATGAGGTTATTCTGGTGTTTTCTTCACATGTTACTGATGCTTTGAGCTGTATTCAATTATACTGTTTGCTCATTGACCTCCTAGGGAAAGGGAGTAGAAGCAAGAGCCTGAGGGATGGATGGATGGATGGATGGATGGATGGATGGATGGATGGATGGATGGATGGATGGATGGATGGATGGATGGATGGATGGATGGATGGCAGAATAGAGAAATCTCATTTTGTGATTGAAAATCTGCAGGAACTTTGGTGCCATTTTCTGTGTAACAGCAGAGAATACATGCCTGAGACCACAGATTCAAAGACATTTACACATATAAAACAACATTTCTCCTTTCTGGGGAAGTAAGAGTGAAAATGTTTGTTAACAGGTTCTTCAGGAAACAGAGATTTAACTCCTTCCAGAGGTTCAATTGCATTTGAGATAAGTTTTGGTTTTGATACAGGATAGCTAGGTAACTTTGGCTCAACTATATGAGGAAAGGCTAAATTGTGAGAAGGAGCTGTGAAGTCTAGAGGTGAGAGAAACACAAATGAGAATGGTAAGACGACAGAAAGAGGTAAGACAGTTGAGAAAAAAATAGTTAGCTGCACAAGGATTCAAGAAGAAAATCACAGACATGAAAAGGTATAAAATCCTAACAAAAAAAAAGGGAGTCATAAGATGTCAACTCAGAAATACTGAGGATTAGCCCTTTCTAAGGAGGAGTGGAATCCGGCCCTTCCCAACAGTCTGATGGCTGCTTGGGCAGCAAAGACTCACCTGTAATATTAATGGTTGCTGTAATAGCTCATTAACTCTAACTACCTATTCTGTGACTTTACTATTAAATAATTTTTTTGCAATTTAATCTGTGTATATCTTTGCAGAAGTACTTTGCTCATTTTAAATATCTTCCACACAAAATGACTTGGAGAGGAACTGCAACAATCATACATCAGACTAACGTGGGGAAGCAAAAAGGGACAGAGTATTCAGCATTGCCACAATTTATCAAAACCAGATGTAGCAGAAAACATCCTTTTACAAAAGCATCACATATACTCTCTTTACACCCATTATCTACCACTCCCTTGGCCTAGTGGTCTTCATGCACCTCACCTGAAAGAGATGGGCTTCTTTCTATTTTTTTTTTTATTTTCCTGGCAATAAAGACATTTTAATAATTAGCTGATTGAAGGAGGGTTAGAAAAAAGACATAACAAAACAACTGTCAGTAGCATTGCACAGTGTTACAAAGTCTATTCTGACTTGGGAGCTTTGTCTTGGACATTAGGAGAAAAGGTGTATTTCCCATGTATACTGGGAAAGTAGTGCAGAGTTGTAACAGTAGGCAGGATCTGCCTAGTCTGCTGGATCATTGTCCTTGAAATTTTCAGGATTTGCCTAGACCTGACCTAGTGCTGGACATAGACTCATTTTAGATGAAGGGCAGGCAAGATGTCCTCCAAGATCCCTTCTCACCAAAAATTCTATGAAATACTGTACTCTACATGTAAATTGAGTGAAAAAGGCCATTTTGTCTTTCATACAAAATGCAGAAAGGACACATTGTAAGTAGTGCTAATTTTTTCAGTTATCTGCACATTTTGATTTTGATTACTGTCTATCAACTTGTAGAGCAGAATGAAAGCTTGGTAAGGATGATGTTGACACTAGCCATTTCTGACCTGAATCTCTCCTTCTGGCCATCAGGATTTCACAGCATGAATATTAGACTTGGTCTTTCTACCCCACCCTCTGTTTTATATTAAAGTCCTTCATGCCTTAATCCTTTCTGACTTTATTCTGTCCTTCCAAATCAAATAATGACAGAAGAGTGTTAGCTTTGAAGCACGCTGATTTCTAAACGATTTCTGCACCACAGAAGCTTGACCTGAATGTTACGGTGTAACTACAGTTAAGAAAAATGGGTATGTGTGCATCTATTTGAAAGCTGAATCTTACCTTTAAGAATGTCTCTGGTAATTGACAGAATATTATGAGGCAAATTCTTTTAGATATGATTCACAATTCACAATAAAAATGTTCATACAGGAATAACAATTTATTATCTTCACACTTGGCCCTGAACAATAAAATGAAGGGTTACTAACACTGCCCTTCTTTCTTTGTACTAATACAAATTCTCAAGTGCTCAGCTTAAAAGTGCTACTAAAGAAGAATTTAAAGAGTAATTGAGAATTTATTTGCTCTAAGAGGAGCAGGACATGAGAGTTTTTTATGAGGAATATGGAATTCCAATATTGTGTATCCCTTTTTTCAAAATATATCCAGCAAAGGAAAAACAAAGTCTAAAATCCCAGATTTATGCAAAACGCTTAACAGATTAAAGAACTTATAGAATTGTGAATCACCTCTGTTATTTCGTTTAGGTTGTCACTATTCTGTGTTTAAAAGGGGGTTTACTAATTTTATTAATCTTATTATAGCTGATGAGTATGTCATTCACATGGGCATGCAGATTCCACACACTCTGAAAACTGATAAGGAAGTATATAGATGATAAATAAGAACTGATTCACCATAAATTCTGAGTCAAACTGAGTTTGTATTGTGTTTTAATGACTATTGAATGTAGACTCTATAACAAATATGTTGCAGAACAAATATGTATAGCAATCCAGTAATAACAAAAACATATAGTGCATAATATTTCATTATCCATGAATACTTTTTCAAGCATCAAATTTTACCCAAAGTCCTAGAATTTAAGTGGCAAAAAAATCAAAAATGTTGTGAATTGATTAAATAATTTTTTTAAATAAGAATTGCAAGATTGTCTCATTTGATTCCATTTCCCACTGTTACTTAATTATTGAACTTAAAACTTTGCTCCAAACAGTGATAAAAACCTCCCCTAAATTCACGATCTCTTGCAAATTTCATTCAAGACAATATTATAGTCTCATAAACTGAATCAGAAAAGTTCAGTAGAATTTAGCACCCTAATTGTGGATCCTGGTAAATTAGTAAATGAAAATCCCATGCAGAAAGATGCCATAAAATTTCCCCCATTTTAATCCATGCAAATAGAACTCCATAAATAAATAAATAAAAGACACGATTAGGTGACAATGCAAAATACTCTTACAAGGTCAATCCAAGGGCCATTCTTTGTATTTATATTTTGCACTGTGTGAAGAAAGTTCAGTTGAGCCCTCACCAGTGCACAAAGAAGGGAACAAGGGAAAGAAAGCTCCACTCAGTTCATCCCAGCACACAGGGAAGACACCAAAGACATATTTCCCCTTAAACGCCTCATATCTTCCTATTCCTATCATCATTCCAGTGACATTTATTTGAAGTGAAGGATGAGAAATCAAAGGTCAGGAGAATGAGACAGAATGGTCCCTTCTATGCCTACCCTCCCTTTGCCCTTATGGTACATCTGGGATTCTTGCAACTGGAGACCCTTTTCTTCTCCCTCTCTCCTTCTCCCTTCCTTTTCCCCCCTGCCCCTCTCCATTCCCCTCTTACCGTCTTCTCAACATAAATTTTAAGCCTGACCAAAAAATCCAGTCAAAGCCGTGCCAAGTGCCTTATTCTTTCTGGATGCTCTAAAGTTTGCAAGTAAAAGTTGCTTCAGAACTCTGTCTTTTTTCCATGCACCACCGAGAGTATATCCAACTGCTTTCCCCTGTACCCACTAAGCAGGATGGGATATTTCAAGCATTTTCCTTTCTTCACAGAATAATTTAGGACTGATCTATACTTGAAAGGAGTTGACTTGCTATTGCTAGTGCTGATGTGCCCCTTAAAGCAGAAATGTCTAACAGTATCATTAATATAGCAAGTGACGTGGGTTTTATTTGCAACACAACCACATGCACTAGAGAGAAGCTTTTGAAATTAAAGAATCATCCAGTGATTACTTGAAAATATAGCTATTCATAATAAGAAGTCAAAGGAATTAGTTTCTGACACGTGAGGTCCTAGTGGAGAGGGAGTAAAAATTATTGTCTTCACTTTCATTTGTGAAGTGGGACGTCTCAAAAACATAATAATTCCTTTCCTTGTCCTATGCACACAGAAATGTTGCTGTAGAACCTAAACAGACATGTAAGCACTTCTAAGAAAATCATGAAATGCTAATAATGAAGAAAAGAAACTCTTCTATGGATAACCACATTCATAAACTTTACTTGTGAGGCTTCTGAAATATCCATGTCAGCATATCCATATCAACAGAAATATCCATATCAACATTTAATCAACATTCAGTCCAGATTGTATATATCTGCCAGACAGTGCATATACTGCCTGTAAGCACCACAGAATGCTGCTGTAAACTCCTTTCAGCCAAGCCTTTAATATCACTGAAACAATGTTGGGACCTCCAAAACTAGCAGATATCTGGATTGATAGAAATGTTGAAAGACAATGACAAATACATTAAGAAAAAAATAAAGGAAAACTAATCTTATTCCTGGAAACCAGTTGCCATTTCTGTATCCTGGTGATGATTTCCCTCTCACTGAATTATTGTCTACATCAGTTTTGAGGATGCAGAAAACCTTTTCTTATTTGGGTACTGGTCAGCCACTGGAAACAAGAGACTTCTTGGTAGGCAGAATGGGGAGCATTCTGGGGAGGATACAGCCAAGAAAAAAAATTATGACTGAAAGGTGAGCCTGTAGTCTGAGGCAGTGAGGACTAGGAATGAATGCAATATGACGGGAACAAGCAGAGGAAGGGTAGACAAACTGATTGGAAGGGTTTTCCCTGGGTGTTTCTGAAGCAGTATTCCTGTTGTCATACAGGAATGCTGCATCATACACATTAGTAGTTCAGCTTCACAGGGTACAGAATGTAAAAGAAAAAACACAATATCAGAATATCACAATTCAGACATGACATTTCTGAAACTGAGAGAGAGCATGCATGGGAGCAATACGAGTGGTATTATATCTTTTTGCCTTCAGTATTGAAGTGGCCATATTCCCACTACTATGTAGCTGGTTAGAGAAGAGATGCTTGGAGTACTCTTAAGTTTAAGCCTGGCAAGCCATTCAAACTTGTTTCCCAGATTTTTGCCCGGCTGCCTGACAATATTTCATGATCACATGCCCCAAAACACATTCATGAATATATAAAATATTATCTGACAAAATGTTTCCAAGTTTTTCAAGCCTGCTACTGAAGAAAACAAAATAATCCTATTAAATGTTTTCTGTCTGCCCTTATTGTTGTACAGCAACATAGGTCTCAAGAAATACCATTTTCTCCAAACTCTGTAATAAGCCATTACCAGCTTTTGTGCAGCTGCCACTGCTGCTGACTGGCTTTTGTACAAAAGTCATTGCCAATTTACTGTTTTGCCCTGCATTTCCCAGGGCAAGAGCCCTTACAAAGAGGAGATTCTGAAGCTGGTCATCCAGGCCTGTCCCAGGTCACCTCAGAAGCTGGCCTATTTACAATAAATGACTGCAAACATGAATCTGTTACCAACTTGTGGAAACTTACAGGAGTTAAGAGAGGTGAATTCAGGTCTGCAATAAATCAGAAAACAAAAATAAAAACATAAACAAAAACCAAACCAAACAAACAAACAAACCAAAACCAATTACACATAACCTGAGGAATTATCTATTTTGTTTAATTATCATTGAGACCTGAAGATGCAGAATGAGAAAATGGTACATTGTGAAGCCAAAGGACTTCCTGAGTATCTCAATCAGCCTACTTAATGAGTATCTTACCCTCAGTGTTCGACTTTTCACTGTTGCTCATCATTCCTTAACTGCTTCTCCACCTTACCAGATTGTTCTCCATTTTAATGGGATTGGGAAAATGGTAACATATTTTGAGAGATGCCTTGCCAGCTTATTTTGAAAGACCCCATACCAGCTTGCCCTAAGCTTTAAAAAACTACAGAAAAGAAACCCCAGGTTTTATCTGTGTTGCTCTAAATCTCCACTTGGGTTGTACCATTCATGTTCCTATTACACTATTTGTGTTATGAGAGTCATTTGTCTTGGGGGAATTACAGCATCTAATACTAGAAATACTGTGCATCAGCATGGCAAAAACGCTGTCTGAAAATAAAATACATAACTCTCATTTGAGATATATATTTATTGTTTTAAAAATCCCATTTCCTGCATTTAGCTACAACTCAGTGAGTATGTAGCTTTCTTGATTTAAGGAGCTAAAATTCTGACTTATTACAATTATGGCAGCACAGGCAGTTTTATTTTTTATTTTTAAGCAAAACAACTCCAATTTTTGGGGCTTTCAGCAGATAACTAGGAAATGCACAAGTACCAAAAAAAAAAAAAAAAGGAAAATAATGGAAGGCTTGATCTTACATTGTTGTGGTTTGCAGGAGAGAAAAGAACAGAAAAGCTCAATGATGCATTAATGACAGCCTCTAAATATCCTGCCTATCAGCCAAACTAAGGCCCACAAGACAGGAACAGAAGGTAAGCACATAGTTTGTGATTTTTTTTTAACCCGTAAAGCTTTCAGAAGAATTGAATTCAAACAGTCCCAAATGCTTAGACAAAGACAGTGTTTCAACAATGAAGACTGCAAAGATGGAGGGAGGAGTTGTGTGTATATGTTAACTCTAAATTAACCTGCTTGGGACTAGAAGCAGTCTAGCTGTAAAGCACTGATCACTCCCCAGGCAAATTTGCTTCAAAAGTAACTTAGCTCCTTCATAGCAAGTCAGAAATGTAAACTCTAAAATTGTGTAGACAGAATATTCTGATCATTCATCATCATTTGAGTCATGCCTTTTAATCTTAGCTTACTGATTGCTCCTATTCTCTTACCCTGTTATTCTGAGAGAGGATTTATAAAACAGACATTTCTTATCAGCATATATCATAACACTGAGGTATGAAGGGTAAGTGACCATTTCTAATGTCATTTTCTTAATACAAAGCATAGAACCTCTCAAGTTAAAGCAATGTTGCCCAGGGGATGCATTTAATTGTTAACAATTCCATTTAATAGCAGCTAAGCACATGTTAAATGGTACATTTTCACCCATGTCCTTTACCTTCATTCCTATAGGCAAGAACAAATATTAAGATCCTGAAGTGCTTGTACTGAAAGCATTTTAACAATCACATATTATATTAGAAAATAAATTTGGGTTTTAGACAATTTTAGAATATCTAATTTTACTTGTTTCTAAGCCTTCTGAAGTTTCTCTTACCCTAGTTATACCAATATATATTTTAGCTTCAGGCTGCTTACCAGTGAATTCCATTAATTATGAAAGAGTGATCAAAGACAACAGGTAACCTGCTTATATGCTCTGAATAAAGATGGTAAAATATTTTGATCCTGATGGAATGAGAATAGGTCAGTTCTTAACAAATTTGTAGCTGGCGAGAACAAAAATGTAAGTTAGGACAGTCTAAAACATATTTAGTTTGCATTCAGACAATAAATGTTGCCTAAAATCTTATCTGATTTATGATGGCATGGCTGATCATTAAATGCAAGTAAAAGGAAATGAAGAATGTAATGGGAGATACATACCCAAAACAATGACTGATATCAGCCACCAATTCAACAAACTCATAGTCACATATAGACTTAAACATCATAACTGTGACCAGGGTTAGGCAAATAAAAAACTTAGCTATAATTTTTTCTCTTATTCAGATTCTTCACGATGCACCAGTGGTTCAGGATATTACAATCACACTATTGAGGAAGTAGAGTTCTTCCAGGTATGTGGTTATATCTGTGCTTGTAGTTCTCTCATTCACACTGTCACTCAAAACCTGTCACACAGGAGTGAAAATTGTGAAAACTGAAATGGTGCAAGCAAGGTGAAAACAAAAAGAGTAACAAAACATAACTTTCTGACTTTTCATTACGTTCCTGTGGTTTTGAAAATTTCCTGGCTGTCCATTATCACAGATTTCTTATAATATAAGGCACAATTTATTCAATAAATATAAATGGGTGGGGTTTTTTTTAGAATATGATGATAGGTTCTTTATTTCTGAGTGTTTCTATTACATGATATCTTTCCCTTCAACTAAAGAGCTAAAATGGAAATGTCACTTTTTTTTTTAATCACTGAGATATACATAGCTGTTTTATTCTATTTCTCTAATTATTTCATGTCTTCTTAAAAATGTTATTTAGAATATTGTCCTTTATATTTTTCTTTTCATGGAATTTTCCTTTAGGGGAGAAACAAAAGTTGAAAGAGAAAGACAGCATTGACCACTTAAAGAGTTTAACAAGACTCAAAATGCAAGCAAAAAGAAAATAGATTCTTTAGAGGTTTGTCTTATGGGGAACAGAAAAATAATGCTTCCTCTTTGCAAAAAAAGAGAAATTGCATACTTTTTCAGCTAAATAACAAGACAATATAGTCTTGGTGTGGGTTAATCTGTTGGTACACAATGTTGTTTCTACTCAGAGAACATTTTGATAAAATATTTATGAGGTCAGCTTGTTCTGGTAGATAGTAAAAGCAGAAAATGGAGAAAGTAGATCAGCCTTTCAGTGATGAAAAAAGAGTAAGGAGGAAATAAAAAAAAGGGAATAAAGGGAATTGCACTCTATCAGGAAAAAAAAAGAAATTATGTACAGAGATGTAAAGATGAGGGAGTGAGTTATAAGAAGAGGGTAAAGATAGGGAAACTAACAAGGTTATGAATATGAAGTTCAATTAAGTTATCAGAGTACACATTGAAGCAGCAAAACTGAAGATATGAACAAATACATGAAGTGGAGTTGCCTCAGTTTTCTGGTCTGATGTGAAGTAGTTCTGCAAGTGCAAGGAAGTGGAATATGGAAAATTATAAGTTTGTAAAAAAAAAATATTAAAAGGTGCCAGGAGAGGTTCAGGTTGGACATCAGGAAGAATTTCTTCACTGAAAGGGTGACTGAATGTTGGAATAGGCTGCCCAGGGAAGTCATGGAGCCACCTCCCTGGACCTGTCCAAGAAATGACTGGATGTAGTACATAGTGCTGTGGTTTAGTTGGTAGGGTGTTGCTGGGTCAAAGTTGAGCTCAATAACTTTAAAGGTCTTTTCCAGCCTTAATGAGTTTGTGATTCTATGAAAAGAAGTCACCACTACTGCTGTATTAAACCCAAAATAATGTGAGAAACCAAATGTAATGGAAATCTGTGTAAAATTATCTTTTGAATGTGTGGGTGACTGGGTTTCAGGGTAGTATTTCCATTTTCACAAGTGCCTCATTGGCACCTTTAAGTAAAAGGAAAGGCTACAAATTAAATTATGTAGCTTTTTAAGGTTGGATGGAAATGTTCTATGACTATCTGATTTTTGCTTCCCTTAGCAAAAGGGAAGCAAAAAAATTAAAAAATATTAATTAAAAAATATTACTGGCAAAACAACAACAACAAGAAGTTATTCAGAAGATAACTCGGTGTGTAATGCAGAAAGAAGTGTCTTAATGTAAGAAGAAAGACCAAGAAGTGTTTAAGGAAGATGAGGTCACTGTACACTTCTGTTGAAGTGTAGAAAAGCTGAAAGAAGACAGAGCTAGGAAGTGCACAACTAGTGATGCTTCAACAGAGAAGGTAAACTGATCAAAATCCAGGCTGAGTAAGGAATAAGAAAATGCATGAGAGCGTAGAGGTTCAAAACAGAGAGTTGATTGAAGGAGGAAAAGGGTTAATATAGAACATTTTACAAGAAGAAGGGAAGAAAATGAAATAAATTTGAGCAAATAGAATGAGATGAAGAAACTTCATTAACTCTGGTCAATGTGAGTGAAAAAATAAGATCTTCATAAAGAAGAGTAACAATTGCCCTGTTTGCATTGAGGTTTTCTTATTATTTTCTCATGTTTCAACAAGTGGAACTTTTTAAAAGCCTGAAGCTTGGATGATATTTCAAAAGCGTGAGACTTGCAGTCAGATAGAAATTCATAGAACCACAGAATCACAGAATCCCTGAGTTGGACAAGACCTTCAAGATCATCAAGTCCAACCCAGCCCTAACACCTCAACTAAATCATGGCACTGAGTGCCACATGAAATCTTTTTTAAACTCATCCAGGGATAGTGACTCCACCACATCCCCAGGCAGACAATTCCAGCACTTTATCACTTTTTCCATAAAAACTTTTTCCTAATATCTGACCTATATTTCCCTTGGTGCAGCTTGAGACTGTGTCCTTGGGTTCTGTCAGTTGGTGCCTGGAGAAAGAGACCAACCCCCGCCTGACTACACCCACCCTTCAGGAAGTTGTAGAGAGTGATAAGGTCACCCTTGAGTCTCCTTTTCTCCAGGCTAAGCACCCCCAGCTCCCTCAGTCGTTCCTCATAGGGCTTGTGTTCCCAGCCCCTCACCAGCCTCATTGCCTCTCTGGACGCACTCCAGCATCTCAACGTCCTTCCCAAACTGAGGGGCCCAGAACTGGACACAGCACTCAAGGTGTGACCTCACCAGTGACAAGTACAGGGGAATCATGACCTCCCTGTTCCTGCTGGCCACACTATTCCTGACACAGGCCAGGATGCCATTGGCCTTCTTGGCCCCCGGGGATTATTGTGGCCAAAATGCAGGACTTGGCACTTGGACTTATTAAACTTCATCTTATTGTACTTTGCAAATCCATTCAACCTTTCCAGGTCTCTCTGCAGAGCCTTCCTACCTTCCAACAGATTAACACACGCTCCCAGCTTAGTGTCATCTTCAAATTTACTAATAAAAGACTCAATCTCCTCATCCATGTCATCAATAAAGATATTGAACAGAACTGGCCCCAGCACAGACCCCTGAGGGACACCACTGGTGACTTGCCCCAGCTGCATGCAGCACCTTGCACCACCACTCTCTGGGCCCAGCCATCCAGCCAGTTCCAAACCCATCACAGAGTGCTCCTGTCCAAGCCACGGGCTGCCAGCTTGTCTAGGAGTATGCTGTGGGAGACAGTCCCATAACCTTACTGGGTACTGAGGTCAGGCTAACTGGACTATGATTCCCAGGATCCTCCTTCCCACCCTTTTTGTGAATGGGTGTCACATTGGCCAGCTTCTACTCACCTGGAACCTCCCAGTGAGCCAGGATTGCTGGTAAATGATGGAGAGTGGCTTCGCAAGCTCATCTGCCAGCTCTCTCATCACTCTGGGATGGATCCCATCTGGGCCCATAGATTTATGAACATCCAAGCAGCTCAGCAGTTCTCTGACTGCCTCCTCTTGGATAAAAGGGACCATTCTGCTCCCTGACACCCTCTGCCAACCCAGGATGACAGTTTTCCTGAGGACAAGCCATCTTCCCACTAAAGACTGAGGCAAAGAAGGTATTAAGCACTTCCACCTTCTACTCATCTGCAGTTACTAAGTTCCCTCCCTCAAACAAAGGTTGGTCTTACCCTTCTTTTTACCATTAATATATTTGTAAAAACATTTTTTATTATCCTTTATAACAGTTGTCTAATTAAGTTCAAACTGAGCTTTGACCTCTCTAATTTTTTCCCACATGCCCTAGAAGCCCCCTTGAATACTTCCTGAGAGACCTGGCCCTCCTTCCAAGCACAATATATCCCCTTTTTATTCCTAAGTTGCCCATTCAGGCTGGACAGTTTCCTCGTCGACTTGTCCTTCAGCACACAGGGACAGTCCACCATACATGTCCATGGATGTGATGTTAAGCAAGAAATTTCAGTGTAGAAGCTCATGTAAAATACAATTAAATGCTATAAGATTGTTAGAATGAGGATGAAATAAGAGTAATGTATGGATTTTTTTTGTTTCATGAAAGCTGTGAAGGATTCAATACTTTTAAGTCTTACTTTTAAAAGAGTTCGTTTATGGGTCTCATAATGAGGAAATAGAAGTAGGTGGGAAAATTGTCAATAGAGTTGGTCACATGGAACAATATCACATCTTAAAGTGAAAACATAGGATAATTAAAGATAGCACAAGTTTTACCAGACAGAATATTTATTGTTTGGAAATGACCAATTACATTCTTGCCCGTAAAAAGAAAAACTTGGAAGTCAAAAATATTGTATTGGATGGCACATATTCCCAAAGAATGAAGGACCACATTTTTCTCATATTTATATTACAGTAATTTAAGCAATAGTTAAGACAAAAATAAATAACAGTTTTAATTTAGGTTCACTAAACCAGGATTTACTGTCTTATTCATCCTTTCCTCTTCTCACAGCCACAAGCAACTCAGGAATTTTGGGTACTGGCAACTGATTTACAGTTTTTGAAGATCCCTATCCTAAGAAGAGATTTAGTGTCTAATTCCATAAGAATAGAGAGGATACATCTATACCAGCTTTGATGGAAATAATTCCATGCAAAATTGACTTTATTTCTAATGTGCTTTCTCCAATCCTTTAAAATCAGTAGTTAATAACATGAAGCAAAACATTTATTTCTAAAATATATGTTCACTGTACATCTAGAAAACCATAATATATCATTCATGTGTGACTGCTACATTTTTTGTGTCCCTTTGTCCTATCACTGACCTCATAAATATGTATTCATATCTATTCAGTACTAAGCACTTGTGATTGAAATTAGTATTAGTGCATATGTAGAACTGATTAAATAAGTGAAAAAAATAGAGGTGTTTATTATAAAGACAAAAATGTTAAAGTGACTTGAGTTCTAAGGCAGAAATATTCAGGGGCTTGGGATGAAAACCCACACCTTGTAGGTATTTTTAGAATCATGTTAATTTTGCAGCTAGCCATTTTTTCCCCTGCATATATAGTTTAATAATGTTTCAAAATTAACAAGTAAACATTCTGATTAGAAATATATAATGATCTATACCTCTTCAAGATTTCAGAATTTCATTCTTCACTGTATATATTAAAGACTATGTGATCTTGAAAGACTGCTAGAAGGACACATACCTAGCCAAGATGTTACAGCAGGTTAGCATCAAACTTGTGGAAGACAGACCTGAAAATACAACATGCCAAAAATCCCTTTCATCCAAATTTCTTTGAATATACATGTATAAAATGAGTGGAAATGTACTTTTGTGCTAATTTGATTAACATGAAGGAAAATCCCATTTTTCCTGTGATATGTAGCTATCAGAAAAGTCAGAAAATCTAAATAGATCTTGTTTTCACCTTACAGACTTTAACTGCTGTGAAACATAGGGATTAGTATCATTAAAAGATTTTACCTCAGATAATTAATCATGTAATTGGTTGAAATAAAAGGACATCTCATCATTCCACACAGTCAGGCTTACTTATCTGCTCACTTCTGCTAGTTAGGAGGCAAAGAAAAAGGTAGGATGTATACCCATTACAAAAGAAGAAGGAAAAATCCTGTTGCAGACTCTCACCTAGTAGTTGCATGGCTCACTACAAAATAAACCACCTAATTCATCTGACTTTTTGCAAATCAGTCCCAATTCATCAGAACCATTTTTCCTAGCTTTAAATAAATATTAACCCATTTGATAAGTTAACTGTGACCTGTAGGCTGTTTGCAATTACTTTGTTATGGCTTTTGGCTAAAAATTCCTCGTGCAGTATTTACTCATTGAAGTTTACACTTCTCTTGCAGTACCTGGATCACTCAGGTTGCTTAGAACTGAAAGTAGAAGTAAGAAATATTTTCTGAAATTCTGGTGATCAGTGCTAAAATTTCACCTAAATTCAGATGCAAAATCACATTTAAAAATGCATCCTTAATCATCTTAATATAGAAGCACATAAAATACTAGAGCGCCATAAATATAAAGCATATAAAACCATCTGTGCATCTAAAAGAGATTTGCTATTTCATTTCCACTTAGCCTATAATCTCTTCTCAGTAATACAACTATACACATGCTATGTAATATATAGCTACATAGAGTTAATGTGTGACTCTGTGCAGGGCTTTCTTCATCTGCTCAGCTGCTTGCAGCTAATGGACTGTAGCAATCTTCTTTAGCAAAGTGTTTGGAACTAACCCTCCCACCAAGTCATTTTCTCTCCCACCCTAACACTAAATATTGCATGACAGCTTAGTTATGAGTGCTACTTAGGGCCTGTCACAACTGAATGGTATACATCACAGAAGTCTTCTTCTGAACCAGGACACTAGCACTGAAGGTTATAAACACAAGAATGCAGCTCACTTGTAGTGCCATCTGTCCTTTCAAAATAATATGGAACATAAATTGAGTGAATGTATGAGGGCAGAGTGAAACTACTGAGCTGATACATCTACTACACTTTTGGTATTTTTAACCTACCTCTGTGAAGATGAAAAGTTACTAACCGTTGTGTTGTTGGATCTATACCTAAAGAATTGGAGATGATCAGCTAGGGAAGCAGAATTTAGAAAGAATTTTATGTGAAGTTGAAAGTGATGCTGTTTTCTCTTAAGGACTCTTTATTTCTTGAAATTTCATTTATTTTCACCTAAATGCCTCTCTTGTTGTAAATAAAATATCTGTGTGACTTTTGACTAAACTTACAGATAGTTGCAACATTAAAGGCATTATTAAAAGAATTCAAGGCTGCTTGGTACATATTCACCATTCTATACCCTTAAGGTGCTTCCCTTTAATTTTTATTGGATTTTAAGATATTAACTTGAAATCAGTTTACCCCTCTTATTTGTGTGTTAGTCCCTCTAAAAAGAATTGTAATTTTTGAAACAGGCCACAGAAAGGAATTTTCTAATACACTGTTGAGATGCAAGAGGTTTTGGTTTGGTTGGAAGAAAGTATCTACGAACATAAATCAATCAATTGATCTGAGACAAAAAATCTAAGATCAGTTTAAATGAGTAGGGTTGAGAATCACCCTTGCTGCTCTATGCCTTGTGTTTTCTGGGGTCTCTGAGGGCTGGGCTGGTATTGCCTGGATGCTGCAGAAGTGCTGGGTGCCACAAGGAGCTTGGGGGAGACAAGGGCCAGCCCTCACTGACCATTTTGTGATCAGAGGATCAGATCAAGAAAGTCCCAGTGGGACTTTCTTTTGGGTTTTGTGACCTTCCCAAGGACCTCACCCTTTCTTTTGGAT
The DNA here is from genome assembly GCF_037042795.1 of Molothrus aeneus. NCBI lineage: Eukaryota > Metazoa > Chordata > Aves > Passeriformes > Icteridae > Molothrus > Molothrus aeneus. Next base: position 74,121,650 of record NC_089646.1, read on the forward strand.
GAGATGTCAAACATGGCCTTTTTGGAGCTGAGGTCTCTGCTTGGGGCTCATGCTGCTCTGTGTGTGCTTAGCCCAAGACACAGTTTCCTGGCATGCCCTTAGGGGAATAGGAGAAATGTCATTCTAATCCCACACTCCAAATTCTTCCTCTGACAGCAGGATGGAACAGAATAAGTGGAAGATGAAGCTGGCAAATTTATCCCCATAGAGGCAGGTGGTGTGGAGCTTGCAGGGAAGATGGGTGTGGGGAAGGAAAATGGGAGAGAACTACTCTCAGGGAGCAGAGTCATCATCTGGGCCCACAGGGCAGTGGCCACACTGTGCAGCTGTGGAAGCAGGACCCTGCCAAGGCTTGAAGCTTAGTGCCAGGTGATCTGGGGCTGCTTCCACTATGGATGTCCACAAGAAGCAGAACCCTTGATCCCATCTGCAGCCCTGCTCTACCACCTTCCCAGGAATTCACCAGCACATAGTTTGCTGAAGTTTCCTTCTTGCCTTCGAAGATTAGAGTGATTTTTGGGTTTTTTCAGACCTCAGGACCTTTCCTAAGTCACCATGATGCTTTACTTTCATAGAAAATTTTATTTTCACTTCTATATAAAAGAAGCGAAACAGCATAAGCTGTATGCAGTAATAAAAATTTTGCCAGTTGGGCTCAGGTTTTTTTAGTTACTCAGTGTTCATTCCCTTACTTAGTTCAACACAGACACAGTCTCAAGTGGGGCAGGTGCTGCTGCTGAGGTGGACCACGGCTGCAGTCATTTAGCTGACAGTACTTGCTTGTCCAGCAGCTCTGACAGGTAGCATCAGCTGGGGAGAGTCCATGTTCAAATCAAATTGTTCTGATAATTTCCATCTGAAGATACAGAGTGATTGGTTGGCTAGAAATACACCTTTAAAAGCATCACAGCAGTGATTCTAATGGATTTGTCAGAGTTCTACAGAGAGGTTAAAATTGGCTGTCATTCCACAGCATTAGCAAAAGGAATAAAATCCTTTGGTAGGATGATACAATTTTGTTTAGAAATAATAGTGAGCTCTTGCCTTTAAAAAATGTATGCCTATAGCATTCAACTGATTTTAATACCTATCAAACTTTTGTAATATTTAAATTTAAGGAGGGGATCTATTATTAGGTTACATATAATTCTTTTTTTTCAGTCATTTCTGCATTATACTATTTATTTGATCCATTTCCACTCAGCAAAATGAAGGTACAACTAGAGAAGGAGTAACCAGGACATTAAACTTACCAGACACAACATAACATGAAATTTTTATGGAAATTTCAAAGCACTTAAGCTAATAAAAATGTTTTAAACCTCTAAACAGAACCAAAATTAATAGTTTTTTCAAGTTTTGAATAGGTTTATGCTTTTTTTTTTCATACCAAAAACGTCTTCTCCAGAAACATATTCTCTTGTTGTGTTAGTTTTAATAAAAGAGCCTAAAAGTCTATGCAATAGAACAGCAAATAATAATCTTTCCACCAGGGGCATTCTGAATTATGCTGTGTGACAACTTTTCCAGCTGGGACTCCAGGTGGCTATAAGTATGCCATAGCAGTAATAAAGCAGACTGCATTTACCCACACTAGCTCTGATCTGGAGTACATATTTAAAGCTCAAATTTTTAAAACATAAATTTAAATGCTATGTTGGCCTGCTGTCTCTTAATGCACATGTATCTTTTACACACAAGAAAAGCCACACTAATCTCTACAGAGAGCACTCACTTGAATTAGTTCAGCCTAAATGTAAAGAATGGGTACAGTTATTCTCTAACAAGCAATTAATCAATTAAAGATGATTTTATACTAAAGCCAAACCAAATGAAAACTCTGTTCTAATAAGAAAAGCATGTTTTCCTATATCAATTGCTTTGAAATATCAGTTTCTACCCTATATCCTACAAAATTTCACTTAGATAAAAACTCTGTCTTTTATTTTGTTGCAAAATTCATGATTCTCTAATATCATTGTAATTTTCATTGAGGATAAGTATGATTTTCTGAAATAATAGCTTTCTTCTCTCTAAAACCATGGACAAAAAGATGAATAGGAAATCCATTTCTGAACAAAGCTTGAGTAATTTTATTTTCTAAGCAGTTGCATAAAAGCTAAAATAAACCATTCCTTCTAACACAAAAAGTTATCACAAATCACATCCTCTGATTACAAGAAAAAAAATAGAAAAAAACAGGCCATAATTTTTTTTAATATTTTGTTCCATCTGGATGATAGAAACTTCTGTATGAAATCAGAAGGATTCCTAATATGTATATAAAGTATTATGACAAGGAAAGCCTAAAATATAAAGTAATCATTTATTTTGTGTAACACATTGCAGAATAAGAATATGCCACATCTGTGTAGTGCCATATTAAGTTTTTTTTCTAATGTGATGTTTGTCATAAATATTGTTACTCTGCAGAGATCACTTAAGTATAGAAACTGTGGTAACAGGTTCCATTATGATATTACTGTATCTCTTAAAGTATTTATCTTGACTTGTCTTTAAAGCAGTTATTTCTCCTTAATAAAGATCTTTGTAAACTCAGCACTATCATTTTGCAGAAGATTAATAGACTTACAATCCACAATTTAGTTCATTAAATCCTTAAATTCTTCAGACACTTTGCTAGTGCTAAAATGTTTTGAGCATATTTTATGTCATCCAAAGACAAGAAAGTGAGTCAAACTCATCTTAAACTTTTCAGTCTAGTGTTCTACAGCTCAATTTAATTTATTATATGCCTACTAGAAGCCAAGTCAGCTTTACTCCTCTCTTGCTATTTTCTTTTGTTATTGTTTCGGTAGGTTAGTTACACAATCTCTCACAGCTTGATAAAACAATTTGCACTACATAGAACAACTAACAGGAGTTTTGTAACATAAAGCAACAGAAATGAAAATTGTAAGCAAATATTAAGATAAAACAGACAAAGCACAGTCAAAAATATTAAGTTCTTCAGAAATTAATTTCTCAAAATAAGGAGCTAATATAATTCTTACTCATATCTCACTTGTTCATCCAAATGAAATTAATGCTAAGATGGAGAGAGTTCTGCTCCTCTACTGAAATTAAATTTTGTTACTCAACTACACTGCTCAGTGTCAAGTTAAAAATAAATGCTATGCTGAAGTCTTTCCATAAGTGTGCTTTTGCAAGGTATTGTTCAAATACTTCTCATTTCCTCTTCTTATTTTACAATCTTGCAGATACTTTCAGTGTTCTCATAGCTTATTTTTCCTGCACTGGGACTGATAAAGCCAATTCGATTTCTGTTCCTAAATGTATTAGCAGAATAAAAGAAATGAGGATTTCTTGGGGACTCTCAATATTTCACCAAAGGGACCTTTTTTCAGAAACAGCCTAAAGAACTCTTAACTTCAGATAAAGTCATACTTGCTTACAGTAAATAGATTAAAAATATGAACCAAATTAGCAATTATTAAAAGAATGAACAAATAGGACAAATATGAGAAATGTGAATCTTATGTATGATGGGACACTCAAGTTTTAGTGAGAGGACTGCTTCTGAGGAAAGACTTTAACCTTCTTAGTTCTTAGTGATTTTGAATACACCTAACTACAGGCATGCTGCCTCTGAAAATCAGATCTTATTAGGCTGTTTCAAGGACAGACTCTTCAAGCCATTTATCATTTTCCAAAATTCTGATTTTTCAGTTGAATTTTCATTTAGTAACATTAGATTATGAAATAGCAATGAAATTAGGAGAAAATTCTCAAGTGACTGGAATAACATATCTTCAGTGATATAACAAAGTGCAAACGTTCCCACGTTTGTCTACAATTATAGGAAAATACCTGCCTAAGTGACATCCTAAGTGGAGTCACTGTATCTTTGCTTTAGGCTGCCCAGACACAGCACATAGCCCAGCTGTAGGTTTACTAGGAAGGTTAGGTGTGACTTTTGTTTCCCAGACATCAGTGCTACAGGCTAGATATAAAAAAAACTAAATCTATGCTGCTGTGCATAGAGTGAAAATTGTTAGTCGAAAATTGTTAGTCTCCTACCAAATTTCATCCTGCAAGTCCAACCCCTTGTTTGACTTAAAATAGGGGCATGACCCTATTTTCACTTGTGTCACAGCTTAAGTCTCCTGTGATGCAGCTGTACCAGCCTGCTACAAGCTACTGCAAGAATCTCTAACATGGAAGTACACTTTCAAAAAGATATGCCATGAATTTCAATTTCCAGTTTATTTTGGACTATATGAAACCTCAAAAAAGACTGCAAAGGATAAAAACTGGAAGAACTGCAAATTCCAGTCACTGTATTAAATCTTCAGTTATCTATCACACAAGCAAATCTACAATTCTGTATTTGTATAAAGTTCTATTTATTGTTATAGCTAACTCTTCTAATTATAGTGACAGTTCTGCTGCTGTTCAATTCACATTAAAATGAACAGTGAGAAAATAAAGCTCACCAAATAAAAGTTAGTGAGTAAATAACATCCAACAGAAAAGTGCACACCCATATTAGTGAAACTACAATTAAGACCAAACTGGATTACAAAATTTTGTTCTGGAGACTAAGTCACTGAAAGGAACCTGTGATTAAAGGCATACAGTGACTGCCAGAATCCTTTTGGAGGCTCTGTGTTTAGCACACTGAATTAATTTTTTGTTTTCTTTTCTTTTATTTCTATGCCTATTTTTGAATCTCTGACAGCTAAGCTGTTTTCTTTTCTCTTCCATTGGCTGCACTTGGTACATGTCAAGTACAGGCAAAAATGGAGATTTGCCTTTACAAGAGAGACATTGACACACTGATGTAAGGCCAGCAAAGGCTGACAAACATAATTAGCACACATGCACAACCCTATGACATGGCAAGAGAGGGCAAAACAACTGGATGTGTTCAGATTCAAGGGGAGAAGATTACTGAAGCATCTCTTGTTATCTACATCTACTGAAGAGAAAGACAGAGATGCACCTCCAGGAAGTGATGAAATTCTCTCACTGTTAATTTTAATGTTATTTAAATATCAACAGAGCTGTGATTTTAGGATAGCTGCTAGCTGTGATAAAGACTAAAACTTTAGACAAATAATAACACTTCTAGATCTACTTGTGTGATAGACAGCTGCAGATTTAAGAGAGTAACCATATTTTTGCAGTTCTTTCAGCTTGGCCCTCTGTGACAGGGCAAAAGCCAACACACACCAGTTTCAACAAGGAAAATTCTTAGAAAGAAAGAAATATTAGAAAGAAATTTATGGAGTCAAAATATTCAGAAACTGAAACAGTTGCCCAGAAAGAGGGTGCAATAGCAAACTTGACTAGACTGTACTCTAACAACTTCATTGATGGAAGTGTCATGTTATGACAGGGATTGGTTTGTATGCCTTCCAGGAGTCTTTTCCAACTTTAATTGTCTAGAATTCTAAAAACTTTAATTAATCTCCAAGTAGTGTATACATTGCAAAAATAAAATTAATTGTTGTATTAAAAGTAGTTAGGAATTTCTGAATGTGACATACAGAGCAGTGGAAATATAATTCTATGGGTAGTTGGAAACAAATCTCAGAAGCATCTACATATATTGAAAAAGGACTGAATTACTTTCTTAAAGACCTTAATTAAGGGCTTTAACTAAGATTTTTTTTAGTTTGTTCTGAAAATTTTGCCATGATTTTGTCCAGAGAAGCTTCACAAGTGAACATCTAACATGTATACACTTTTTGTAGTACAAATTTTTTCATATGGGCTCCATATATTTTCTTAGGGCTGACTCCTTGCAAATGTGAAAAGACAAAATAGAAATATTTATTAACAAAAGTGCCAGAGAAATAAATATATTTTTCTTTGTTACTTTTTCTTCACACTATTTCTAGCATACTTGAAAAAAAATCATCCCTTTTGATAGTTTTATATATAATTCTCTATCCAAACCTTTTGTCCTCTCACTTCCTAACAGTAGAATTAAGTCATTCCATCTCACTGAATTCACTGATTGCATCTTGAAAAAGTTTAAAACACCAAACTCTTCCTGCTTCAAAAAATTCCTTTTTTTGTTGAATTTCTTCTCTTCCTTTTTTTTCTTTTTTTTTCCCTACCAGAAAATTATTGAAAAAGCATTAGAAATAGTTTTTTCTACATATTTGAGGAATCATGTATTTATAGTTTCATCTATCCTTGTAGTCACTCAGATGTTTTCTGTTTTCATTGCCAATTGTTGGTCTTCTAAGTGTGTTACAGAAGAAAGAAACGGGAAGTGCAGTAAGTTAAAAAGGTGTCCATGAATTTTTTTAGTTTCTTTGTTCATCAAATAATGTTTCAGACACTTCTGAGAGGCATCTAGGTTTATTGATTTACCTTTGAAAAGGAGCTCCTCACCATCCTGTCCTTTTCTCTAGCTTCTGAATAAACTGGAAAGTAATCTAGCCAGGTACTATATGTAAGATCCCAATAGACTTATTTTCCATGAGCTCTCCCAGTTTCCTTTACAATTGGGTTGCTTTTTTGGCTTCTAGAATGGGAATCTCTTACCCCAGCAATTTTTTTATTTTTCTTAAATCATCTCCTAGGACTTATATTGTAACAAGGGCATGAATAAATTCCATCAAGAGGTCTTAAAATCTCATGCAATTTGGACAGTACAATAAAATTACACTAAGTCTAGTGTGGCAAGGATAAAAAAAAATTGTTTTGCAATGGCATTAGACAAAATATTTGACATACAGTATCCAAATTTAACTGCAGACATCTAGATAGGTTTGGCCTAAATGTTTATTCCCTGATTGCATCCATCCTTTCTCTATAAAAAAGCTATTTATCTTGCTATTTATCTTGCTATTTATCTTGTGTGGGTTGTCTGCAGACAGTTTAGGCAGGTATTTACTTTTAACTATCTACTTTATTACAATCTCTCACAGTGTCTAGGGGTACAGAATTGTATTGGGAAGCTCCTGTGACAGAATGCAAAGTCAACAGCCTTGAAAGATTTCTTGTGAAGAAGTAGAGGAGAGAGGAAGATTTAGAATCAATGTAGCGTTAACCCTCTTTTACTGTCATAAGACTTACCAAGTCCTGCTTTTCATAACAGCAATTTAGCTTTCCTTAAACAGAATCAGAGGTAATAATGAAATACAGTAGAGAGTACTCATTTCTTAACTCAGCAGAAATTAGATTTTCCTTGCATAGGACACAGAATTCTATTGTGATAAATTGCAGTGCTTTTGCTAAACCATTATGTGCTTTTATGGCTGTGGTTTTTGCATAGTAAATCCTGTTGAAAAACAAAACAAAACCAAGCAAGGCCCATACATTTTTTTATACTTTGAAGAAAAACATATTTTCATGGATGGGAAGGTTTTCCTAAGTATAAAGCATCTCAACTTATTTTCCAATGCAATTCTAAAAAACGAAACCAGACACAAAAATATTAAACATTATGACATAATTAACATTAAGAGATTAATGGGAAATATTATAGTAAACAAAAAAATTATGCTCTGCAATTAATGAAAAAAATTCCTTTAGTACAGGATAAAAGACCATAAAATCTAACCAAGTAAGTACACAAAGGAATATGTTAAGGTATACCAACAAATACTTTAAAAAGATGTAGAATGTGTCTTAAGTATAAAACTTCTGTAGTCATGATGACTATAAAATACTATCACTAAGAGCACAATTAAGTTAAAATTTCTATGTATCATGAAACAAAGTTCTAATGCAGATTTTAAAATCTAACTTTTTCTAAATTTCAAATAAATATTATTTTCTTAAAAGCACGTGGTTCTGTCTGTATTAGGGTGAGTGGGAATATTTTCAACCATAGAGTGGATATGACAGAAAACACCAGCTTGTTCTTCTCAAAGCTTCATGGAAAAACTCACAAATTATTTTTAGTGTGTTTTAGATGTCTTTATTACATAGATTCTGCAGAAGGATGATATATACATAAACAGAAAACTATAAACTGCATACATAGGATCACTATGTGCATAAATTTCTATCTTGTTTGCAATGACTCAATAATACATAAAATGATAAATAATACTCTCTATTGATAATGAACCATGTGAACCACATTCAATTAAAGAATAAAGTACCTCAGGGAGATATTTTAATGCCTGGTATTCCTGTAAATTTGATTTTTTTTTTTTTTCACAGCCTAAGAAGACCCCAGACTTTTCATTTCCCTGTAAAGTATTAATATAAAGATTAAAAATTACAGATGGTTGAAAAATGGAAGAGTGATGAAAGTTTCCTGAGAATATTTATTTGCTTTTTCTCACTTTCAGTTTCTATTCTTTCCTACAAAATTATAATACTTTTTCTTAAGATTCCTCAAGAAAATCTAATCATGGGATTGTGTCCTCCTACTCTCTGTTCAGTGGCCAATTTCAAAGCAAGTTAAAAACAAGCAGGAAGTTTCCTAAATATTTTTTTTCTATAAGAAGTCTTCAGTAGTCAAGAAATAACCTTGTGTAATTGCTTAGTTCTGCTGCACAGAACAGGTAAAGAACAGGTTTACCTTGACTGTTCTATAGACAGTAATTTTTAGTATTTCATCAAAATGTTTAAATCATGTCCAGCTGTTATTGATATCTAAAGAACTTTGCTGAGCCTCCTGAACAACAGTGTATCAGTCTCTTTTTAAATGTAGCTAAGATGCTATTTTTATAATACCACTATGTAAAACTGGATTATTTTCTCTGAGCATCTAAAAGTAGAGTACCCTTTAAACTCTCCTTCCTGATACTGTCTCTTGCAAAACTCCTCTCCACTGGGCTAAGAGTTCCACTTTACCTGTCCTTCACTCAGGAAGACATATACAGATACTAGCATGCTTAATGGGTTCCATTTTTAAAATTGAAAAAGATAATTTTTAAAGATAAAAAGTTTATACAGAGAAACAGACACTATAAAGACAGATATACTTGCTCCTGTTCATGAGTCAGTCACAGTATTACTGTAGAGTAGTTGGGCATTTCTCCTTAAAAGAAACCCAAATTACGTTAGTAGTCAATGGCTCAGGGTCACAATGGACATCAGTGACAAGTGGTGAGCCTCAGGGATCTGTATTGGCACCAGTGTTATTAATATCTTCATTAATGAGAAAGGCATCAAGTGCACCCTCAGCAAATGTGTGGATTACACCAAGCTGAGTGCTGCAGTTTACACACCCAAAGGTCAGGGTGCCATCCTGAAGGACAGGATGCCAGAGGGACACAGACAATATCAAGCCATGGGAGTATGGGAATCTCAGGGGGATTAATAAGACCAAATGTCAGGTGCTGCACTGAGTTGGAGCTACTCCTGGTATCAATACAGGTTGGGGATGAAGAGATTGAAAACAGCCCTGCTGAGAAGGACTTGGGGGTGCTGGTATTTGAGAGGCTGGACATGACCCAGCCATGTGCACTTGCAGCCCAGAAAGCCAAATGTGTCCTGGGCTGCATCCAAAGCAGCATGGGCAGCAGGGCCAGGGAGGGGATTCTTTGCTCAACTCTGGTGAGATCCCAGCTGCTGTGCTGTATCCAGATTTAGGGTCCCCAACAGTGCAGGGATATCAGCCTGCTGAAACAAGCCCAGAGGAGGACACCAACGCAATTAGAGTGACGGAGCATCTCTCACATGAGGAAAGACAGAGAATTGAGATTGTTCAGCCTGGAAAAGAGAAGGTCACCAAATTGTGACCTTCTAGCACCTGAAGAGGGATATAAGATGTAGAGAGACTTTTTACAAGGGCATTTAGCGACAGGGCAAGGGGCACTGGCTTCAAACCAAAAGAGAGAAGGTTTAGCTTTGATTAGAAAGAAATTCTTTACTGTGAGGCTAGTGAGGCACTGGAACAGGTTGCTCAGAGAAGGTGTGGGTGACCCAGCCCTGGAAGTGTTCAAAGCCAGGCTGGATAGAGCTCTGAGTAACCCAAACCAGTGAAAGATCTCCCTGCACATAGCAGGGGGCTTGAACTAGGTGATCTTTATGGTTCCTTCCAAACCAGGTCATTCTATTACATTCTGAATATCAGCATGGTGATCAAAGACTGTTGTCTCAGGAATATTTTCTTGTGTGCCTGACCTATCACAGGTGAGACTGCCCAATTGATACTTTTGGATGATGATAGAGTAGTTAAGCTTGCAAGGGGAATCTAGAAGAGCTATTGTGAAGCACATTACACACCTCCGTTTAACTAACAGGCCATGTATATACAAAAGCATGTACACTTCAGATGTGTTCCTAATGACTAGAATAATATGCTAAGTATCTGTCAACAAACACGGGAACCTTGCTGCTGTGCATTGCATACTTATTTGTTAAGAATCTTCAAGACAAGAGACTAGCTTTCAGTGAACTCTCAAAAGTTGCACAAAACACTCTGGGCCACAGTAAGTTATCAGTTCTGGTTTCTTTCTTAGATCAACTTTTAAAAAATCAATTTATTTCCTTTAGCATAAAATCCAAATAAGCCAGGTCAGAATTAGGCTTTTCAAATCTAAAGAGGAAGCTGAGATATAGGAAAGGGAAATATCCCATGAGGATAAACAACTGACTATCTATAATGAAAATCTTTGTTGTTGAGTTCTGGAGAAAAAGATTCATTGTCCATAGAAATGCCATTCCTGTTCATTACTCTTGCAACAACGTAATCACATTTATAAAATTTTGCTTACATGCTCACTAGTATAGTCCAACCCTCAGCAATTAATACGCTAATTGTTTGATGCAGATAGCTAAAAGTACTCTAATTATACAGATTGTTTGATGAGAAAAGAAAATTATTTCATTCTGCAGCGCATGTGAAAAAGATGCTTAAAATTGAAGGCTTTGCTTAGTACAGAACATAATGGGAAAATACTGTTCACATTTTGAAAAGCAGAGAAGTAGGAGAGCAATAAAAGCAGATGTTCATACAATTGCATGACAGTGCTATAAAGTTCACACCACTCTAGCTGCTGTAACCAGGCATTGTTATCTGTATTGCAGCCGGCTTGATGCAACTGTTAAAATTGATTTTAGCAAAAGGTATGTTCAATTTTCACCAGTAAACTTAGAAAATTTCTCAGGTGTTTTTATAAGTCAGGAACTCAGCAAAATATCTGTGAGTTTGTGGGACAGAGTACATACATGTAATGTGTCTTGTACAGTGCTTGATATACTGTCATTCCTTAAGCAAGTTGCAGTTACAACCATTCAGGCTAGATGAAAAGCCTGTGGAAATATGACATAAGGAATGTTTAACAACATGTCTATGTCTTACAGATATATTAATTTCATATAAAAACATAAACTCTGGAATTTTGTCGGGGAGCCTGGCTGGGTTTTGTTGGGTTTTGTGTTTTTTTCTATTTTTTTCCTTTGAGATGTTGATTATTCTGAAGTCAAACCTTCAAATCAGAGCAGAATATGTAGAGAGATAGATATCAAATGAAAAATTGCTGGATCTGAGAAAGAATGAAAGCTGTAAAGCATAAGAGAGAATAATAAATTCCCTCTAATGCACACCAAAATAAATGCAAAAGGAACATAAGCTTCTGTAAAAATGGAATGTGAAAGCAGAATTTAAATTATATGTTTTCTAGAATTTCAAAGACCTATGAGAGAGTCTATGCAAAAAATTATCTTCCAATTTTCCTTGAAATTTAGATGGTATCTTAGTTAAATATCTTAATATACTTAAATATTTATTCTTACTTACATATTATAATAGAAAATTGCATAAACTCTTTAGAATTTTTCATGCAATATTGCTTTCTCCATATTCTGTACTTTTAAAGCAAGATCTATAGATTGCCAGTTGACATTTTAGAGAATTCTATTTACCACCCTTTCTCTGGAGAGTCTCCTCAACTATAAAGGTCATAACCAAGGACATCGTGGTCCTTAAAGAAGCTCAGCAACTCATGGGAGAAAAGAAAGATGAAGCAGATATTCTTTAGTAAGGTTAGCCTAGGGTTTCTGTGGCTCTGCAAATAGCTTTTACTGAAGTCAAAAGATTGCAATTTGTTATCCACTCTGGTGCTGAAGGCTCGTGCTAGTTATGCATAGAGTCCATTAAATTTTTCTCTATCATATTCAATCCCCATAGTGAAAGGCAGCATAACAGAAGTGCAAATTCAGGATGGAAGCTAAGGAGGCAGAAGTAAAAGAGAAAATTTTCACCAGCAAGCCATAAACAGTCTGCTAAAGGTATGAGTACTTTCAATTGCATATGTTGTCCTGGTTCCAGCCCAGATAGGGTTAATTTTTGCAGTATTCAGGATGGTCATGACCAGGACATGGAGATTATTTCGACTATTTCACACCTCACAGAAGAGGTCCTTTCTGCTTGGGGGCAATGTCAGACTCCACATGATGAGCAATTGTGTGTGAATCATTCGCCTCTTTTCTTGTACACTCTGTTATTAATACTGTTACTGCTACCATTCCTTTTCTTATTTCATTTGCTGTTTCCAGTAAATTGTTCTTATCTCAGCCTGTGATCTTTATCTTTTGTGCCTCCAATTTTCTTCTCCATCTTACCACAAGGGACAGGGAACAGGAAATGGAGCAATTAACAGAGGGCTCGTGGTTTGGAGTGTTAAAGTGGGAACACTAAATTGTGAAACATCATTCCTAAACCACAACATATGTTTTATAAAATTCCCTGTTCTGAATTGTAAATGGGACTTAGTTAATCCCAGTGGAATTAATATATATTTTAATTACATTATTTCTGTTTGATTTTCATGTAAATTAAATGTGTTATAACTTAATTGTAATGTGTTCATCTTAATTGTAATGTTTTTATGGAACAGGCCATGTGCAGTAACATATATTTTAGTTTTTGGACATGATTAATTTTGTTACATATCAACCAGAATAAATATAAAAATGACCAAATACTCTATGGTAATTTGATTGGCTTTGCAAGCAGACAGCTAGACAATAATGATTCTTTTAGGGGTTATACAGGGGTGTATGCTTTTTTTTTCCTTTTGGCAGCCTAATGTGCTAGAAAATAAACTTGATTTACACACCATATTACTTGTTAAATTTACAATAACTAATAATAAAATGTATAGTGACAGTTTAATGCAAATTATCTGAGTGCCATGTTAATGGCATCAGAAATTCCATTTTAGAGAAGAATATTAATAAATCACAAGTTTTTGAAAAAACAAAATGGATCATGTTCAATATAATATTTTTAGGTAAACGCTCATATGCTTTACCCCAGTTCTTTGATTTAAAGGTTGTCCTCAAAAAGATGCAATCTAGAGCTAGGGTAAAAGTTTTCCATTACTAGTGGATCATAAGGAAAAGGCATTCTTAAATCCTTTTGGAAGGAGCACTTTTCTGTTTTTCTTGTCTTTTTCTTTCTCAGAAATTAATATTCAGAGGGAAGCTAGGTCAAAAAATTTGAAAATTCAATTGCATCAAAAAATTGCTGTAATTTCCTTCCATTTTTTCTGACCTGAAAATGGTTTACTTCTATGCTTATATGGCCTAAATTTCCTCCTGGAGCCATAAAATACTACAAATGTCAAAAAATCTAAAATTAAAGTAAATTATTTTACTGTTCACAATCACCTTCAAAATTTGTGCCCTAAAATACATTAAATGCTACATAGCGCTGTAGCTACTTTAGCAGAAATTCCAAACAACTCCAAAGACTTACTGAAGCATAAAAGCTTTTTTTAAATTATTTTCTGGTAGTAGTACTGTATAATTGCCTAGATGAACCTTGTTTAACATTGTTAATTTAGCTGGATTTAACCCAGCAAACTGCATTGACAAAATTAGTAGGTAAGAACACATGATGGATGGAAGTTACCTCATGACACTGGAATAAAAAGCAATTAATTAGGGAAGAGAATCTTTCTGCTCTTTATGACACCTTCAGGAAAATCATCAGCAATTCACAGCTAAAAAACCCACAAGCAAGTAAACAAAAAAACCCTACCAAACAAACCAGTAAACCACCTGCCTCATCCTACTCCCAGTCCAAACAGTATTATTGCAAATTTTCACTTTGGTCCATGAATGACAGTAATGAAAAGATGCATCAGCATAATTAACAAAATAATCTGAAATAAGGGTCAAATTGTCCATGTCAGAATGCCAAATCATCCTGCACTGATTTTTAAAAACTTATGCAATGGGAAGCTTTGCATTAGTACCATTGTAAAATTCAAGTTGTAGCAGAAATATTTTATTTTTCATTTATTTTTTGCATAAAGGTCACTGTGCATGAGTCTTGTACACAGTTTCTAGAAGATAGTTTGAAATTATTTCTTGGGCCTGGAGTTTGCCTAAATTGCTCACAAATTTCTGCACACTTTAGAGAGAGTAAAACTTAGACTCACCTGATAGTTTTTAAGGATAGATACATCAACTTCAACACATAGAATGTCTTTCATTTATTTAAGGAAGCCACAAACACAGATTTACATGAAAATATCATCTTACTTCAATTTCCTATTAACAGAAGAGAGTTTTGCTTATTTAAACATTTTTTTAATTTAAAAAAAACCCAAAACTGTTAAAACTGTAGAAGTTCGGGTAATAATTTCACATTTCACAAGACCCAAGTGTTCTCTTACATGCGAGATTCTTTTTGATGCAATTTAAATTTAGAAGCTTCTGAAACATCTGCCAGAGATAGATGCTTTGGACACTGATAATTACTAAATCATGTGCAGCTGTACACATTTTTGATAGCCCTTAGAGCTCACAAAGCTGCTTCAACAGCAATAAATCTAAACAATTCCCTCTATTATAATCAGTGTTATGATGTTTTTTATACACAAAAACTATGCTTGCAGGTTTGGAAGCAAAAAGTTAAAAATAGCTTCTGTTCAGATGACATAGATTACATCTATTTTAAGATACAGTGATTTTTCTTGACATTGTAATAATGAAGAAAACACAGGGAAAAATATAAATCAATCTTTGCAATCATTTCTAGAATACGCCAAAAAAGAAATTGCTATCAAATCAGAAGGAACTTGAATTCTTCATATATTGAGACAAGCTAGTCCTGAAATTTATATTGGTTTTTTACTTTGTTGGGACCTCAGCAGCAGAAAAAAACCTCAAATTACCATGAAATAATAGCATAAATGAGTGGAAAAAGAAGAAATTGAGAACTGTGACTAAAAGAAGAACCCAATGGTATGAGACCTTAGTTATAATTTTCTGGATCCTCAGTTGGACTTATAAATTCTAAAGAAGCAGATGGACTTCCCTGAACACCAGTCAAAAGGTGTTATCAGGGAAGGTTAGCATGGTATGAAACCAAATATTTTAGAACAATTGTGTAGACAATGAAAACAGACATTTTCAGCCAAGGGTTGTATTGGTCTGTATTGACAGTGGGTGTCCTCAGACTACAACTTCCTCCAGGGAGGCTGTTGGTCTCCTCTCTCTTGTGACCCGTGACAGGATCAAGGAAATGGAATGAAGCTGTATGAGGGGAAATTCAGATTGGACACTAGGAAAATGCTCTTCAGTGAGAACCTTTATCGCTCTCAGGCACCCCAGGGAAGTGATCATTACACTAAGTCTGTCAGAGCTCAAGGAGTATCTGGACAAAATTGTATGATTTCGTTTCAGGTTTTCCTGTGAAAAGCAGAGAATTGCACTCAATAATTCTTAAGGATCCTTCCAATTTTTTCTATGGTTCCATGATAATACACAAAAAAATCAGCTGATGATCAAAAAAACTTAACTAGATGGCATGGTATTTTCTCTACCCCAATATCCTTGATGCTGTTTCTGTGTACTACCAACAGCAGGAACTTTTAAGAAATTAGATTCCATCTAGATACTTTATATTAGGAAACCAAAACCAGTGACTTTGACATCAGCTCCCTGAATCTCCAGTTTTCTAGCAATAGATTAGAAATAATAACAACAATCTCTATTACATGGACATTGAAAAAAATAGTCAGAAATGTTTTGAAAAATAAATCTAAAATGATACCACCAGAGAAAAATACAGGGAAAAAAATATCTATTTTTATCCAGTGTAACTATTTGTTAGTGCATATTAAATGAAGTTTGATGTGACAGGTTGAAGGAAGAGATAAAAAAAATAACATCAAAGCAGCACTAATCTGCTGAGTCAGGTAAGTGTACTCTTGGAAGAAAAAAAGGAATCATATGAAAACTGTTTCCTATGAATATCCTAGCTAAATACTTTTTCTTTTTTACTTTGATGGAAATGTCATTGTGATACTCCTTGGATACTGTAAGTTCTGGGTGAAATTTAGGATCATGACAGTTCTGATGGCAGTAGCAGTCATTAATCTGATGATTATGCACATGAGCCCACAGAACTACAGAAATGCTGTATGAGCAAGTACTCTCTGGTGCACCCACTCTAGGATAAGGCATCCTGCAGGATCCATTGAAGATGTTTGCCTCAGAAGGAACAAAGACATAAAATTGTGGGTCCGGAACTCATGGCTCATAGCATCATCCCAACCCTCAGGAGGGTTCACTAGAAAATTGGACAAGATCTGTTCAAATTTTTTCAAAAGCATATTTGGTGAAAAAAGAATTCTTCAGTAGAAAACATTGCTTCATCCAAAGCAGATGCATTTCAAAGCTCTTTTACCTTATAAGATGTTGGGTTTGCAGCCTTTATGGATTTCTAAAGTTCTTTACATACAGAATGGTCATTTCTTGGAAAATATTTACAGAAAGTAGGCATTCATAAGATTTTCACTGAATAGATAGAAGATATGCAAGCAAAAGGATTTTCCTAGGGTTTGTACTACTAAACACACTATAGAAGAAGGCTCACAAGCAGAACAAAATCCCATGTTGAGTTCTAAAAAGGCTGTGTCTCAACATGCCTGCCTCTATGAAGACTTCCACAATCCCATTTAAGCATTAGGAATTTTTCATAGTGAGGAATACAGCATCCACAGGAAAAAAAAAAAAAAGCAAGAGTTAACATGTAGTCATTTTCAAGCTATAGTTGTCAGGAACATTTTCAGTCAACATATATACCCAAAACGTTTGCTCTCAAGCACAGCAGTGCTCAGAAAAGAGGAATTAAAGAAGTCACTCATTTTAAAGGAATGATAGGGTCAAGTCTCTGGCTAGATTACTGAAGAGAACAAAAACTCTTCAGCAGTATCAAAAGACACCATAAGACACACAAAAGCAGTATGTTTCCTAAGCTTTTTGGGAAATATCGATTGGTACCTACTCTTCTATTCTGAAAAGGATGGCAGTTATCTCCTCTGAACACAAAATACAGAAAAAATACCATGTAAAAAGGGAAACATTACAGCAGAATTTCCTGACAGAAGTCAGACCTCTGCTTTCTCAACGAGAGAATTAGGTCTATGAAAAAAAGCTTTCAAGGAGAGAATGTAAAGAATTACTTCTGCTTTTATAGTTCATGTAACACTGATAATTGTTGTGACAGTACAATTACAATATTGTATCATTACCTCATTTTGTCAATATTTTAACAAAACCAGCAATTTTCATTGTTTCCCATTATAAAATGTGCATGCATTTAGAAGAATCATAAACCTCTACGTGAAAAGGAAGAATTACTCCATTTCAGTGATAAAGATGCCACAGATTTTATAAAAATCTGCATTTTCTTCTTACAATATTATCCTTTCTTCACTTTGCTCACTGGTTAATATATCAGTAAAATACACTATTGCTAAGAGCAATGGTCAGTAGCTCTTTGGTTCCTCGATATGTTATGAGAAACCTGAAGATAGAAAAATATTCTTTGACAGGATTTACTCTTGTCAATAACTCATTACATAATCTTGGTTTAGCCCTTTGTTTAGAAGGAAAATCTAAAAAGATCTTGTACCATTCAAAAGAGCTGTTATATTCTGAGTCACTCTTATGCTCCTGAATTAAACTAATTGCAATATATAATAAAGAAAAATAAAAAGCAGGCAATAAAATGAAATAAAATAATTGATCTTTTTGGGTGTGGCCTTGGGTATAATTATCCTAAATAGTGTCTGAAATTGAACATTTACTTGTTCATAAGATAAAATTTTTTGAAGGAGAAATGCATTTTCAAATAAATCTGAGAAACACGTCTTAAATGTAAAATATGATTAGCTTTATATGAATTCATATTGGAACTGTTCATTTATCCTGTTTAAAGAATTTATAGAGTCTTGCTGATAATAAAGTTAATTACAGACATAATGCAAGTTTTGTAATCCACCTCAAAATGCATCTTCAGGTTCCTATGTCGACTCTGAATCATTGCCACTCAAATATGTGGACGAAAAATAAATAAAGGAAGAAATAACAACTAACAATCAGGAAAAGTGAAATACGGAATTTTGGTTTATGCTGCTTCCACACAAGTGGTTAAAATACCATGCTAATATGATTTTATAATAGAAAGTACCTCTTGTATTTCACGAATACACTGATTTCTTCTATTTGTAACCATCGGCATCCCACCATTTTCGTTACTTTCTGCTTTGCTATAAGCTTGCTTGCTTTACTGCCAGCTGAATAAGTACTTTATTTTGTACAAACTAATCTGTATACTCTGATGAATACTGATTGTGTATTGTGTACTGATGAGATAGTCCACCCTTTTTTTCTTAGAAAAATAAAGAAAAAAGTTTTCCTTGGTACTGAGCTGTGGTAGGTTAATGTAGCATTAAAAGAAGCAAAATATACCACATTTTTGTGCAAATGCATTCAAAAATATAGCAAATTACCTGAGTGCAGTTTTATTTGATTTAAACTTTGATAGATACAGTCACACAAATATAGCTTTTGATGCTGGTACCGATTTTTATTGCACAGATCAGAATATTCATTTGGAAGAGTCCTAAAAATGTTGTAAAAGCATTCACTTCTACCTTAGACTACTTAAAAAACACAACCAACTTCTTAGCGTTGACCATAAATGTTCTTCAAAGAATCTTAAGAGCTTTTATTGGCTTACTTCGAAGTTCTCTTTGTTGACACTCTTACAGTCACCTGTGAACTCTATCACAATACCTGCCCTCTTTCCTGACTTTTGACTCCATACTGAATGGGACACTGAGAAGGGGACCAAGAGAAATTTCTGTGCCTAGTTTAAAAATGGCACATATTCTTTGAAGAATATGAAACAGAATATATTTGAGAGATGAATACTACAACAAACTACTACTTTCAAATTAATTTCTTGAAGAGAAGTTTTAATGAGTTGGTGAGCGTGTTCAAACATCACCTCCCAGAAACATTAGGTGCAATGGAAGGGGTCTCTCACTGACTATTTTGTGAATACAGATTCTTCTATCTTTCAGCAGGAAAGAAAGTACATATTGAGAAACATGACTGCCTGATGTCTGACTTTATTTTTTCAAACAATAGGGCTAGTTACAGAAAAAGTGAACTAGTTGTCTAGGCAAAGAGTGAAAAAAAGAAAATGTTCCCTGCTGGAGTTCTGGATGCTTTGAGAAATTTTTACCTGGACTGAGGATTACAGGTAAACATCTTTCTAGTGCTAAAAGTAAAAATTAAAAAGATCTTTTTTAACACAGAAGAACTTTGGCATGTCCATTGCATGACCGTTTTCAGACATGGTCATGCACGTTGTTTCTCCCAACAATTAACTGAATTTTGACACACTAACAGGAGATTTGTGCGTCAAAGCTCAGTTAATTGTTGGGAGAAACTTTGACTTGGAGGCCTAAGGAAAACCTAGCTTGTGATTACCCTGCTTGAGTCAAAGATGCAAAATGTTTATTACGTAAACACAGTACAGATTATTTTTGGTTTCATCTGTAAACCCAGCTAAACGGTCCTTTTAAAGTAATTTGGTAACATCTGACTGTCCCCAATAGAAGGTTCTATTTTAACAACTGAAATCTCAAGTGCTGTAAAGCAGGGATCTGATGTCACATGAAAAATAATTAGACTAGTCTTGCTTATTCACTTTCTTTTCACCTCATTTGTGTGTGTGGTTAAGTATGAGGATGTTAGACTTTTGTTAGATTTTCTTGCTAAGCTTGTCCACAGACACATTTTTTCTACCAGATCATTAAATATATTGCAGGAATCAAACCACTGGGTTTGATGTGTTATCTTTACGTTTTGGCCCCTCTTGCTCCATTGACCTAAATGGGGATTCTTCCAGCAGAAGTATGGAAGTGGGTAAATATTTCAAGTAGAAAGTACAAAGACAGGAAGAATTGTATTTGTGTGAGAAACAAATTCCATTTCCAAAGGTATCAAAATAAGCTGCAAATACATTATCATCTCCACAATCTTCCTTGTGAAATCAATTTTTACTCTTTTCAAAGAGAGTGAAACAAAAGGACAAGGAAAAAAATATTTGAAAATATCAGTGAAAAATCTGGAAGCACAATATATTCAGAAAGCTCTTTTAAATGCGTGAGCCACTTGGGCAAGGTTTCAAACCAAAGCTCAGCTAAAGGGCTTCTGAATTGTATTATGTTCCTTTAATAAGAGAAACATATTCTCCACAGTGCCACTAGTAGTGCTCTTGCTGCCAAGGACACAGTGGTTTCCCTAGTTTTAACTTTACTCTTTGACAGACTTTGTTGAAGGACAGAGAAAGAAAAGGAAAGACACTACACTGCAGTGGTAGAACAGAAAACACTGTCCCTGTATGTTGTTGTTCTATTTCTAGAGTTCCATACTGTTGTTACCAGATTTCTAAAGTCCCATACCTCCTTGGTGCATTCTCATGGCTGCAGATCTTCACAGCACAGACTCCTTCTTCTGCATGTTGTCCCCTTTTATCCCAGTTATCTTCATTGGTCACAGCTGCAGCCCATCAAGGACAACCAGGACCTCCCAGGGCAAAGCCTATGTACAGATATTCAAGTACAATGCATGCATTTTTCCATGACTCAAAGGCCACCTCTATTATATTTTCCCCTTTTCTTTTACTTGTTAACAGTTGTACAGATATTCAAGTACAATACATACATTTCCCCATGACTCACAGGCCATGTACAACACACATATTTCCCCATGACTCAAAGGCCATGTACAACACACACAGCTCTTTGCTCAAAGGCCATACTCTTTCACAGCTCCTTGACCCAAAGGCTATGTTCTCTCACAGCTCTTGGCTGTCTTATCTTCTACCAACTATCTGCAGCTCTTGGCTGTCTACCAACTATCACATCAGGGTCACCAATTGTTGTGGTTCTATTTCTGGAGTCCCATACTGTTGTTATCAGGTTTCTAAAGTCCCATACCTCCTCAGTGCATTCTTAGCTGCAGATCTTACAGCACAGACTCCTTCTTCTTCTGCACGTTGCTCTTTCCCAGTTCAGGACTCCTCCAAGGCTCTCCCTGACTGGCTAATCCGCCCCCTTTTATCTCAGTTATCTTCATTGGTCAGAGCTGCAGCCCAATTAAGCACATCACAGCTGCAGCCCATCAAGAAAAACCGAGACCTCCCGGGGCAACGCCTATACACAGATATTCAAGTACAATACATGCACTTTTCCATGACTCAAAGGACACCTCTACTATACCTGTATGAATGTGTAATTTTAAAAATGCCCATATTCAGTTATTTTCAAATTAAAAATCCCCAAAAAATATTTTCAGAACAAGAATTTGATATAATTTAGTTTTTACTGTGTTTGTAGCTGTAAAAAGAATCTGCTTAGTCAAAAATATAAAACATTCCAATGGTGCATTTTGGTCATTTTTTTATTTTTTGATGAATGCATGAAACAACAGCCAAGTACAGTTCTCTCAGTGCCTATTCAACAGTAGCTAAGCTGTTGCTTACTGCTTGTTGATAAAATCTTACTAATGGTAGAGAACCTAAACTCACATGATATTGGCAATCAGATATAGAAAAGCATGCACATTACTGGAGGCTGGAGGGGAAGGAAAGTTAAGCCCCTAAGTACCTTTGAGTGCCTGGCCTTAAATGACCTCAGTTTCCTCTGACTTTGATATGAATTGAACCTTCACAGTCACTCACAGAGTACTAAGGACTTGATTTATTCTATGACCTCAGAAATTCTGGTCATTATTTTCATCTCTCTGGGTCACACAGGTTAAATTTTGTCATAAACCCAGCTGACACTGGTATCACATTAATTGCTTTCACTGGGTCAAAGTTGATGACATTGCAGCCCATTTTACTGTACTCTTTAACCCCATACTTAAATCTCTGTCAGATACTGTATTTCAGTTCTCTGTCAGAATGTATTTTATTTCTTCAATAAATTGTATTTTTTGTTCCTTCTTTAATGTTTGCAACCATCATCCTCCTTTTTAACTGACCTTCCAGCAAGCACTTTCTTTCTAAATGCATAACTTTATTTTTTGAGAGAAATACCCATGAATATTTTACTGCCTATTTAATTTAAATATAGGTAAACTACGAGCACCAGAACCTTTCAAAAACAGAGGTGTCTTCTCCTTAGCAGAGGTACTGTTTCTGCTCATCACTCTGGGAACTGTGGGAATGCGCAGAGCTGGAGCTATGCACTGCCTGAAGTAAAGGACAGCACTTGTTGCAGGCTAACAAAAGAGGATGCTCAGCTGGCTCATGATTTATTCCTGCATCCTCTTTGCTTAAGAGGGCAGCAGTTTGTTGTTATTTCTGTTGGCTGAAATAAAGGATCTTCATCTTTGGGTCATAACTGTGGATATAATTATTAGTTTGTTGCTCTTTTGGGGATTTACATGTATTGAGATTGAATGTTCACCCCGTGGGAAGTCTGAAGGGAGCTGCATCATCAGCACTCTGCTTGCTGTCCTTTTTGATCAAAATATCTTGATATTGTTCACAAGTTAATAAAATAATGGAATGTGTACACACTATGTTTTTCTGAATAGGCTGGGCAAAACAATTGGTTTGGGACGAAAAAATTGCATGAATTCTGTTTTTACCTCTGTGTGTGTATGTGTGTGTGTGTGTATGTGTGTCTGATTTTTTATGCTATAATTGTGGAAGCTCTGTAAAAGTTGCGACAGCACTGTTTCTGATCCTAATTAATTTCTTTTGCCAAGCAGGAGGACAATGCTAATTCTTCCTTTTGAGATAATGGACAGATTCCAGAGAAAATTATGTTGGCAGTGTTTAATTTGCCAGTGAGCATATCTTCTTAATTTTTTTGCTGAAAGGAAAATAGACTATAGTCTGGATAAAATTTTTCCTTGAAATGTTAGCCAAATCCTAGATTTATGGAGGGAAGAACATGAAATACGTTGTGTTTGAAATAACTGGTAGACTTTTAGCCCAAGACATCACTCAATTAACATTTATGAGTAAAATTAAACATTGTTTACAAATAAACAACTTAGGTCAGTATTCCTGTGATAGATTGCATTATAGAATCATAGAATAAAAATTTGTGAGGGGAATTCAAGGACCATCTGATCCAAACTTTGTTGGCAAAATGACAACATTTCAGATTATACTTTTGAACTGTTTTTCAAAATCCGTTTTCTAAAAATAAAATTGAAACCGTCCAATTGTATGAACATAATGGTTTCACATATTCTACTACCAAATGGCTCAATTTATTTAAAATAGCACAAATATTACAATGAAAAGAAAACAAATTTATCAATGGATACTTGAGTCATCAGTAGATAATTCTTAGACCAGCTTAAAATCTCCAAAAAAAACCTGCAGGAAAGAAAGAAATAGTCATTTGAGCAGTATTAAAATAATGGGATACATTACCTCATGTGTTGCTTGTATGTCCCTATTAGCATTGAGCTTATTGAGTGGTGCTAATTTATAGATATTTATATTGATGATCTGGATGAGGAGATCAAGTCCTCAGTAAATTTATGGATTTTGGAGAATCGGAGAAATTTTGGAAATTGGATAATACCATTCTCAATACCAAGTTTTGTGTGAGTGTAGATCTGCTGCAGGGCAGGAAGGATGTGGCAGAGGGCTCTGGACAGGCTGGATCAGTGGGCCAAGGCCAATTGAATGAGGTTCAACAAGGCCAAATGCGGGCTCCTCCACCTGGGTCACAACAACCCCAGGCAGCACCACAGGCTAGGGAAAGCAGACCAGGAGAGAAGGACCTGGGGGTTCTGGTCAACAGCTGTCTGAGGATGATCCAGCTGTGCCCAGGTGTCCAAGAAGGGCAATGACATCATGGGCTGTATCAGGAATAGTGTGGCCAGCAGGATATCCGAATGTTCACCTGTACTTTGGCAAGTCTTTTCCCAAAATCGTGCATGTATAACTGTGGATGCTGCTGTGCGGGAGAACCTTCCTAGTGCTTTATCTCTTCATTCACACACAGGATGACATTGCAGTGCAGGAGGCATTACAGCTTTTCTCTTTTCCTTTATTCTGACTATGTACAAGGCAGGCATTATTTGAGGCCGAATAAGTTCCTTTTATGCTTTGAGAAGTCAGGCAGTTTTCAAGAAGAAAGGAACTCTGACACAGCTATGGTTACTTAAGCTACCAGTAGGACAGTCTTGAAATCATATATACTCCAGAATTAGAAAGCAGCAACTAAGATGACACTCTTTGGATTCCCTGTCCTTATTTCTCCTCCAGCACAAGTAGCATGAGAACAATAAAAAAATTCTCCTTCCTTCTTTGAAAGGAAGGGGTCTTATCAGTGCTCACTTGTACTTAATAATGCTTTAGGTCTCAGTGATGCTTCCATTTATTTTATCTGACATATGATTATGTACTTTTATGGTGATTTTTGCTCTCATTTAATGGTTCTTTTCCTTATGAACACTTCTATTCTCCTATGTCTGCAAGCACAAAATAGTTACCTGTAGTTTACAAAAGTGTTACAGACAGAAGGGTGCAGAGGGAATATTTTTCTTCTTGTTGTTTTCCTATTAACTAACTTGAAATGGCCATGGCCTTTCTGTTGACATGAATGAGTTCTGTATACATGGAAAAAACCATTACAATTCAATATAGTGGTTTTAATACACATCAAGAAGCATTTTCTGAATTTCAAACATATTCTAAGGGCTTAGAAATAAGCTAAAATATTTTTTCTAGAAAATTTAATAATGCTTTCTCTTCCTACTAATTTCTGTAAAGGAAACAATAACATAACAATATAGGACAGGAAATCTTAAAAGGAGATTGCAAGGCCACTTGCAATTTTCCTGAAAGCTTGACGACATTAATAAAGAGTAAAAGGTGTTCTCTAATCAAGATTAAAAAGTAAATATGAGTTTCTGCTTGGTAGTATGTGAAAATGTCGTGAGATTGTCACATGTTCTGGCTTGTGTAGGATATTTGTTTAAGAAAATGGCTATGGCCAATGCCAAAATTATATTTTTAGGAACAGACAGCAAAAAAACACCTACCTGCCCTAAGGAATGTTCATGAAATACTCCTGATTTTGCCAAGAACAGGGCTAAATTGTTCTGTCATTGTGAGGGAGTGGAGCCTGTAGTTGTGTGAGCATTATTTTACTAATGTCATGGAACGACATCTGACCTTATTGCCTCATGGGAGAAATGGGCTGTGTCTCTCTTCTGAGAAAAAGGATATTTCTTTCCAGTGGAGCAAGTGTGAGGGGTGGAGTGATAATGTGTCAATGATCATCAGAGGGAGAAGATTGGGTGGTGTCACTTCAGTCAGGTCAGCCTCTGCACTCTCTCTTTTGTGCACTTTTTTATTAAAATTGTTGCTGTTACTGTTCATTGTCTTATCTCTTTGCTGTTTCAGGTAATTTGTTCTTATCTCATTGTTCTTGTGTGATCTTTGCCTTTTGTGCTTGTAGCTGAAGGGGGAAAGGAAGTGTGTGTAGATGTGGATTTTTAATGGGAATACTGAATCGGAGAATACCATTCCTAAAACACAAAACCATATTAAAACTGAAACAAATATAGCAAGGACAGGACAGAATACAAGCAGGCACTACTTAACCCTCTATAATATATATATGTGTTCCAAACTATACACTGATTGTTATAGATTGGTGAGGTTAGCAGCTTCATGTTTCTATTGGTCTGTCCTAAGACCAAGCTTCCAGCCACTGCCCACCATCTCTTCTCTCTTGGCTCAATCCCTCAATAAGCACAGGAAGCTGATGTAGAGTGTATGAAACAAAGTATAAGGTTTCTTCCTAGCTGCCACTTAAACCAGACTCCCCAGTGTTGTGGGTCCCAGTGCAGGACCATGTCTCTGTCTACTCACAGGGAAAACGTCACCATGTCCAGGGACAGTGTTTCTACATTATGTAATAAAATTGCAGCCAACATCTCTTTTCACAGTGTATTTCTTCCCATTTACACAGAGATAGAGACCTTTGCTTGCTGCTAGCTGTTTAGCCTGAAGATAATGAGTTGACACGGAATCTGCAAAGTGAAAACAATTTTTCCCAGGCTGCAGACTAAAAGTGAAAATAAGCCCTTATGTACCATGTAACTCTTGTCAGGATAACTGAGACTTAAGTGGCACACAGGTAATGTCTGATTTTCTGGCACAGGGATAGATTCCATTCTAACTGCAACTTTGTAAAGCAAGTCAAAAAGAAGTATTAACTTATTCTCTGTTCCCTAGTGTATTGCCTTACCTGTGTTTCAAGAATTACTTTGTGTTCAAAGTAAAATTAAAAAGTCAGGAAAACAGAAATAAGTCTAAGGCATGGAATGAAAGAATTTTATCAAGAATATGCAGAAGTTAGGAAAATATTTCAATCAAAATATTGATATTCTGGTGCTTATTAGACATTCTTGAGATGCTATTATTTATGATCTTAAAGTTTTGCACAGTAATGTCATGCTTAATTGGAGCACAAGCTGTGCACTGATTAAGTAGCCATAGCAGTAATATTTTAGCTTTTGCAGTCTGATTCTCAGATTTTTAACTTGTAGGTAACAGCAAATTACTTTGTTAGCTGTAAACTAAGTTTACTTTTTATGATTGTACTTAACAACTTTTTGCAAATCTTTTTGCTCAATGTTACTATAAGTGATGGTCATTTTTGCATGCTGTTTAGGAAACTGTAATCTGTATTTTTAAAATGCTTTTGTTTTTTTACAATGTCCAACTGCATCTGGATAAACTTCCTGTTGAAACACTATCATCAAGCTGTGTCATTTGACCCTAGATGAATAGCATCAAAGATTGAATGTGCCATTTGTTAAGAATTGAAACTATAGATACTAACATACCCAGAAATACTAGATTCTACATTGTTCTTGATTCCAACACTCCACAACAATCACTAATGAGCCAAAATCACAGACACAAAATGTCAATGTATAGAAAAGTTTATAGAGGTTATAAAAATAGTGGTGAAATGGACAAACCAATATAAGGCATTAGACCAAACATTTGGATTCTTTTTGGGCTTTTTTTTTGGTTAAAGTTCATTGCTTAAGTGACTAAAATGTTTTTGACAGCATCATATGGGGAGTGATAGATTTAACAGAGTAGTAATACTCCAGACCTGATTCCAGGGTAGAATGATTATTGAACTGTAGCTCTATTTAATCCTTAAATATTAAGTTGTGGTTTTGATGAGAACATATTTCCAACAAGTCATTGTAACTCTATAATTTATAGAAGAATTTCACTCCACATTAATAGGCCTGGCAGTCAGCAAGATAAACCATTCAATTTGCATCACGTTTATCTTTTCTGCTTCCTATTTTTGCATTTAATATATGCACAAGCATTTTATTGTATGGCACTTTGTTTTGCTTGGCAACATCACAGCTGTAACAGCCTAATATACAGAAACAATGAAGCCTCTTTTGCAAAGAATAAAGGAAACATCAGGAGAGATCTATAGTTCCATCCTAATGAACCAATTCAGTGTGTGTTTATTCATCATAGTAACAGCTCACATGGGAAGGCCAGAAGCACTAGCACTGAGAAGGAAATTGAGACTGATACTTTATTTTACTTCGTGTCATAGCTGGTTTCAAATTCTAGCTGTTAAATCTGATAACTTTGTGCTGCATCAATAAAAAAAAAAAAATTAGCAGAAAACTGAAGAGAAGGGAGGAGAGGAGAGGAGAGGAGAGGAGAGGAGAAGAGAGGAGAGGAGAGGAGAGGAGAGGTTCATGTATTTCTGTACAGGAACGTCTGCGTACTGTAAAAATATGATGCCAGTGAAATAGATTTATTTTGGCAGAATTCTCAAATCCCCTTGAGTTAGGCCTATTTTCAGTTATTTTTGTCCTTTTTTTAATGGTAAAGTTTCATACTCACAATAACAAGAACTGTGGAGATATTTATGCGGTGCATCAACTGGTACACTACAAAGCTCCCCATACACTTTGTCTAGACTCTGAAAAGTGCAGTGAATGCCAAACATGTACAAAAGAACCTACAATGCATCCCTGTAATGTATAGCACAGGTGGTTTTAAAGCACTACAGACAGGTCAGTTGGAATAAAAGCCTCAAACTAATGTTAACACAGGGGCATTTCTCACTCACTTCAGACTGTCTCATGCTTCCAGAACATTGTAAATTATCTCATATTATTTGGGACTCCATAGACTTTGTCTCATTATGCAGCCATTTTTCAGCATTGATCATCATTGGTTAAAGCTTGTTATTTCTGTCAATATTAGTTTCCAATTCAGTTCCATGAGGGCACATGACCTAAACACATTCAGCTTGGCTTGGGTTTCAAGCATTGATTTCCACCATCATTCCTCACTATATTTCTCCTCAGGATAATCTCTGCATCAGTTCCCCCTGCAAAGTCTTGGAAGAAATTATCTTTAAATGCAAAAGAGTGCTTGTAGATATTCCAAATTTTCGTGATGCTATGCACAGATGAGTAGGTGTCATGAAGTCAGAGACATACAGAAGCTAAAATATCTGTAACTGACACAGTAACTGAAAAGAGGATGAAATCAGTAAAGTATCATCCCTTTCAAAAGAAATTATCTGGATTATGGTGCATATTGCTGATGGATGTAATTTTTATTTCAGTGCAGCCAAGAAAACTTGTGCTTGCTAAAAAATAACAATAGCTTTTTGAAGTTACATGTAACATCTCTAGATCAGAGTCCTCAGAAGGATCAGAGGGCTGTGCTTTCTGCATCACTAATGTTACACAGATAAATGTGACATAACCCTATCCCTATTATTCCCATCAACTAATATTAAATACCCTTCCTCCTTTTCTTGTACCTCCATCTCCAGATTAAACAAACTAGGTCTATTCTGCCAGAAGTGGTTTAAGAACAAAGAAAAATCTTGTGGGCTTTTTTCCCTGTCTTTTGGGTTTTTTTAAAATTAATTTCCAATTGTCTTCTGATGAGTTAAAATTACAAACAACTTTCTTATTATTCAATATTATACTAAGGAAACTTCTTAGCAGACAGAAAAGGGATCAATTTCCTAAACATTTTTATAGATTCTTTACAGCTTGAATTTTTTTGGTATCCAATATTGTGAATAATATAATACCAAAGCATCTTTTACTTTCTTCATCTTGGATGCACAGTGAAGATATTTATGTACAAAATGTACTACAGACATGAATGGGCTGAACTACAGACTGGCCTCTTCTAGAGTCTGTCTGATTTTGAAATTATGATCCTCACATCCAAGATAGATAAGAGAGATGGAAGCAATGCAGGAAAGTGTCAAAAAATTGGCTTCAAATGCTTTTATTTTTCCCTCTTATGTTTGGGTACATTTGAAGCCCCATTTGAAGAGCCCCATGGGAGAAACAGGTTGCTGATCACAGAGTAGCTTAAATGAGATAACCCTTGCAGCAAGTTGTATAAAGTATGTGCTTCACTGTCAGGCAAGACAGCATAAAGCTTTCTCTTGTTCTGATAAAAGATCTATCCAATGGGAAACACAACTTTAGAAACAGATCATAGGAGACCATCACATTTAAGACATTTTTCCTGGCTTTGTCTCCTTTGAGGTAGACTGACAGGTAAATTTGAAAGTATGACTTTTCCTCTGAGTTTGGAAGGTTATCTTTTAGGTTCATTTTATGTTCTCTGAAACATTGATAACAACCTGACAGAGCTTATGTGTTTACATCGATTTTTCAGAGGTAAGAGATATATATAACTTAGGAATTGAGTGGTCTTAAAATAAAAATCAAGGTGGAGTTCAGTAAAAATCAGGTTGTTACAAACAATTAGAGTTAAAAAGTCTACTGTGTAGAAGTGGTATTCTGAAAAGTGGATTCTTAAAAAATCATTATACTTTTAGATAGCTTTATACTTTTAGAAGCAAATTAAAAAAAAAAAGAAAAAAGAAAAGAAAAGGCTGAATGTCCTTCTTCTTTCTAGATATTTTGTCTTCACATTGGTAAAGAAATCAATGCCCTGATTTGGAGTGAAGAAGGGAAAGTGACTATGAAATGAAGAAGGAAGGTGTTACTATTTTTCATTTGTGCTGAGAAAAATAAATAACCATAAAATTACAAATGAAACTTTGTATAAAATTATATATTATATGCATAACACTATTAATAGAATCTGTAACTAAACACTTATGACCCTTTCTAATAATAGCAATTATAGGAAAGGCAATGTCTGATATTGGGTCTTGCAATGCAAAGCAACAGAGATATTCTGTGAATAGTTACCTCAAATGTACTACTGGATGTGTGTTAAATCCAAATATGTGTGAGGAAGATTCTGTACTAACTTGATTGAAACTGAAGATGCATAAGGAAATAAGAGCTGGCAAAATTTGAAGGCACACTTATACCTTTTTATCAGTCTAGTTGGTTTTTCACTTGACAACATACCTTCAGCAATCCGGAAAACTCATCCATGCTATGCAGGCTTTTTCAAGGCTCTAAGTGGTGTGGAACATCATTTGGACTCTCCATTGAGAATTCTTTATGTGACTGTACATTCCTTTCAAAGCCCTTGATACCTCATGTTGGGGCTACTTAGTTGGATGTTAGAAAGTCGATAAGTAATTTTTTTCCCATGCTGCTTGTTCTGCAGAAGTGCAGACAGAGTTTTAAAGCTTCATTTTGCCTCTCTTTTTTTTTTTGTACTTAGATATGCAGCATCAATATTTGATGTAGAAATATTTATTAGAAGCTTTCTACACCTATGTATAACTCCAGACTTTAAATTAATATTGAACATTAGTGCAAAGATTTTAGCTGACAGAATGAATAAAGATCAGCTCTTCAAGCAGGTTTGCCACATTACTGTTATTTGCTGGACATACTTCTCAGAGTTGCCCACAGAATCATTTCTATTTAAGGCCCTATTGAAAGATATTAATAAAAGAGAAAGCATACAAAAGGCTCCTTTTGGATTTCACATACACAAGTGAAAATATTTAAAAGAAAATCAAGATATGCAAATAAGTACTTGAAAGGTTCATTGATCAGGTGTACTCTAATTCTTTCCTTTACACATGATTGTACCAGCTGCTTTTAGATAAAATTGTTTTATAAGGATGCAAGTGCAAAGAGTCTCTTGGGGATGCCAAATCATGTTTACACTTTCCTCTTTTAATCTTTTTTCCATTTTGTCTGGCCTCTTGTTCATTGACTTTTTTCTCCTTACATTGACACTTTCACTTTTTGATATTTTAATAATCCACTACAGTTTTCTTGTTGACTAATGGAAAAAATAATAGCCTTCTTTTGCAAAAATCTTCAAATGTGTGCTTCCATTCTGTGAGGGATTTCAAAAAATTACTCCAACAGTGCTAAGACTCTTGGTGTTAAAAATCTCTATAGATTGTGGCTAGGGACTGCATTTTTTTCTGGGATTGTGCTGGTGTGTCAGCTCTATCATCCTGCTGAAAATATCCACACTCCTGACTTTCTGTGACAACTGCTAAGTGCCTTCCTTGGCATACAGAAAGCTGAAGTATAGGTTTAAGTTTCCATCAGTAATCCACATCTGTGAAACTCAATACATCTTAACAGCTTTGTCACAACCCTTCAAAGCAACTTTCTTATCAAGATGTCCTTTGCTTAATTTAACAAGGTCTTTATTTTAGAGGATAATAAAATGATATATCTTTTACAGATATTTCCTTTAATTTCCTCCTTAAGTGTACAAATAATTTTACAGAACTTTCATGACTGTAATTTAGATTTTATTTTATGTAAATCATATAACTAAAACATCCATGTGCTTATCCTAGGAAGCAAACAGTCCACTAATATTAGTGCTCCTTATTAAGGTTAATAATTTCCCAGCTTATTGAGATTTTTACTTAATTTGGTATATGTCATCAGATTTCTACTGGTTTTCAGTTGATACATCAAGATGTGGGCTTATCTATTTTCTTCTCCTTTTATTTCCTGCTGGGTCACACACTTTTTACAATTTACTTTTCATAAATATTTTTTTTTTAATATTGTGTTTTGAGTGGGTCTTCTGAGCCTTCTTTTTTAAGACTTTTGGCCTATTTTACATGTCTAGGAGGAAATATGGCAAGTCTTGGCTAAAGCATATGAATTTAACCAAAAGCACTGACTTCTGAGGGTGTTCGTCACTTAACACATATCTAGCCAATATCTCTGCCTACTCATGTGTCCTTAAAGAAAATAGAACATAACAGAAAAAATTTGAAACAACTTAAAATGGCAATTTAAGAGCAATTTATATAGAGCTACCCTTCAATTTTGACAATACTACAGATTCATCTGTAGATATTCAAAGGAATATTTTGAAAGTGTTCTCAACCCTGAGAAATCTATGTACTTCAAGCAAAACAAGTAGAAAAAGACTGCTTCAAATTTACCATTTTTTTCCCCTGCCATAGGAATAATGTCACTACAGTTGACACGTTCCCACATTCCAGCAAATGTTCTTGTATTTATTTCGTTGAAGTAAGATTTTCCAACAGAAAAACATTTCACAGCAATATTTTACTGGCTCTACTGAATTCTGTTTTGTCAGATAACCCTGCTGTTTCTTCCTTTACAGGCTTGGGGGCATTTCAGTAATTTTTCCCTTATAAAGACATATTTTTCTTACTGGACTACTTCGGTCCTCCTATTCTGAGTATAAATCTAGTTACCAGAGAGTATAGTGTGGGAGGAAATGCTAGAGAAGAGACTCCTTCTCAATAGCTGTATTGAGAGCCTTGCAGAAGGCCTTGTATTGAGGAGCCAGTGACCTTGAAGAGCCCATGTCTCTTCTCCTGGGGCTCGTACTCCAGCCTTGAGAAACCCGCACGCAGGACAAGCAGCTGCAGGGGATCTGTTGGTGCATGCTGTGCCAGCTTCTGGTGGGGGGTACAAGAGAGGTAACATCCAAGACTGTCAGGAAACTCTCTATTAGCTGAACAACTTCCTAATGGAAACTTGGAATATGTTCAAAAATAAAAACCAGCAAAGTTGGACCAAAGGGTGCAACAAAGTGGCTCTGACCACGGGCTGTTGTTCCTCAAGGAGTCGGTGATCCACACTGACATGAGCACAGGAAGGCCAGTGTTGGCTGGGCCACTTGTTCAGTGTGGCTTCAGGCTGTGTGGTGCTGCACAAATTCTTGGCCACGGGACAAAGTCAGCCAGCGTGTTGTAGCTGAGGAGCCTGCAGGCAGCTCCCACCCACTCATTACCCACAAGTACACGATGTGCAGTCTTGCCTCTATCTAAGTGAAGCAAGAAGTTTCTTGGATGCAAATATCCACTCTGTTTGACTGTACCACTGCTGAATAGACTGGGTTTCTTTAAGAAAACTGTATATAACAACTCAAATGGCCAAAATGGAAGACAATTCACCATAGGCAAGATCTGTGCAGGACATAGTTGGGAAAAGCATCAGTGTGGTCTGTCAGAGGATGCAGAGTGCCCAGCATCTGAACTGGTGTAAGACCTTATTGCTGTCTGTATTCCTTTTTCTATCCCACCTTGTTTAAACAGCTACTTTGTTAAGATATTTATTTTTGTCCGCCCTTGCTTTCTGAGATCCAGATAGAACTCTACACCATCTCTCTATCCCTTTAAATACCAAGTGCAGGGGTAGAGAGAATTCAGAGAGACAATGATCTTTTTCCAGAAAGGGTTTAAAAAACAGGACAAAAAAAAAAAGTATTGGTGACGGTATAAACAATATGTTGGAAAATTTAATTAAAGATCAGTGACATTATAAACCAGAAAGTACAATCAAGTTTCAACATCAAGGAAATATCAGTTTAACTTTGGATAAAAGAGATTTTGCCCTTTGGATTGGTACCAAAGCTTAAAATTCACATTATGAAAAAATTATGTTCAGAGTCAAGCAGGACAAATGTCTTAATCAGGTAAAACACATTTAGTAACTTGCAGCACAGCCACAGAACTGGCAGTCTGCAAATGGAGACTAAAAGATCAAGCTGAGTTGGAAATTACAGCGAATTCAAGAAGGAGCTTTACTTTTCAGTGTAAAGAGGGAAGAGCCTGAGATGGCTATTGTACATGCTATTTAGCTGCAAATCACAAACCAAGATATTAAAGTGCATTCCCAATACTTGTTGCTACACAAATAGCAACTTAATGGTCCTAATACAAGCTCCCCATGCTTGCAATACCGAATTAATATTGCCTTTAGAACACATAAACAAGTAACAAAGGCAGCCTTTCAAGGCTTCACAGACTTAATGGCAAATTATTGCTAAGTCCTTGGCTTAAATGTAAGTCAGGAGAAAGTGGAGGTTGTATCTTCAGCCTCCCAACCACCAAAAACTGTAAGAATCACCTCTTGGGGATGGGTAGTAATATGCAAATGTCAGCTGGATTAGGAGCCCTGTTACATATGTAAAGATAAGTTATAGATAGTATGATCAGATTTAAAGGTAAAAGTGCCCCAGAAATGCCTATAATAATTTTATAATGAATAAATGGATTAATTTTCAATTTTTCTTAAGGATCATGTACAGTTACACATCAAGAAAGTTTACCATCTCCCAATGCTTTTTTTATCCCACTAAAATCAACTTGGAACTCAATGATTACTAAATATTCTCTTAAATTTATAAAAATTATCTTTTTTCTAGGACTTGCATTTGATAGCCTGTGGTAGGCACAGATACAAGGAAAAATATGAATTTAGGATAAAAACTTTCAACAAAATAAATGTATTAAAATATTTTCAGCACATATAAAATTATTCTGGGTAATTATTCTCTTAAAGAAAAATACCTTCACTAACCACTTATGAAAAGGGCATCTATTGTAGTAAGAAATGGCCATAAATACTATCTGAATTCATTTAGTTCAGTGCAGGCAGAAGAATTTTGAAAAACTTCTCCCTTTTAACTTCTTTTGTTCTTGAAAATACACCTATGAAACTTCAAGTATGGATTTTCAACTCTATTACCAAATAATTTATTTTAAAACATATATAAATTAAAAATAATATGTTAGTGAAATTACTTTAGAATAAAAATAAATAAATGCACTTCAGTGCAGATTACTATGTAATGAGCAGCTGTTTTCAAGTCGTGATTAAACCTGAACAATCTGGGCGGGAAAAATTCTAATAAATTTCCAAGAGTGGCCTATATCACTACTACCAGCAGGCTTTCCTTTTAGCTCTAGCTGCCCACACAAACAATTCAGCAGAATTTCCTGACGCACCATAATCACACCATGTGCATCACACTGTGAGTTTTTTGTACTGTGTGTTCATGGCTGGTTCAGACTCTGCTACACTGGACTGAAAGTACTGTCATACATTTTTAAGTCCTGAATAGATCATGCTGTGGGTGCTCTAATTTCCTCCCATTCACTGCAATGCTAAATAACTGTAAATGTCTGAATTATATGGCCACTGCATTAATATGGACCCAAAATCTCAAAGAAGACATACATATAAATGCAAAATACTGTTTGCATACTTCTAAAATCAATTTTAAAATATTTCTTACAATACTGAAATGCAAAGTAGTGATGAAGTATTGATAAAAGCGCTTCAAAAATTTTCTAGTGCTCCATAAAATGATTTTTTTTTACATTCTTTCTGCTAATTTGTCATCTGAAGCATTGTAGGATAACCACATTTCCAGGAGGTAGGACATATGGGTAAAGGAAATTTGGGCAGCAGCATCAGCAGAGGAAGGCAAGAGCTCTTTCAGATGGCTCTTTTAGAAAGTTATGTATTTCTTTTCAGCAGACCACACCCGAAGCAAAAAGAGTTTTGTGAACCTGAGAAAAGAGGAGGACCATCCTTGGATCACATTATTTCAGCTCTATCTAATAAGGTAAGTAACCCTAAACTGATAAAGCTAATTTTGATAGAAACACTCATATGCAAGATCTTTGACTGAGGAGACTGGTACTTTTTTTCAGTAAAGATATCATCTTATGGAAGAATGCAACATATGTTAACCCTGAAGCAACTCCCATTCTTAGCTCAGACTCTTGGCCTGAGTCCCCTTGCCAAAAAGGGAAGCTAATTTGCTGAACTAAACTTGAACAGCTGAAACACACACACACTCCATTCTACTGACTCTACTACTACAGCAGTAACATCTGAAAAAGGGAAAATCACAAATGCCTGGGAACTGCCTTAAAGAGCATCAGCTGCTTTCTTGGTGAAGGTGATTCAAGCCTTTAAAAACTTCTGTGTAATTTTCTTTTTTTCTTTTTTTTTTAATTTTGATTGAACAACCAAATAAGAATATTTATTTTTGCAAGTCAACAGTTGCAAAGCAGAGGAAGTGCTCAAAGTTACTTGGTTTTGCTAATAAAACCTGTACTTTGAATTTTTAGCAAGATTTATTATAAAATATTAAAATAAATAAAGCTCTTGCAGCCTTCCAACTAAGTAATCCAAAACAATAAATTAGCAGCTATGACTCTCTATTCAGGAACTTAAAAAAAAATTTAGATCCCTTTATCATATTGATAGAGAAAGAAAAATTATCTCTGGTCTATCAGAAAAGCTCTTATCCGCGTCTAATTTTACTCACCAGTAAACAAAGATTTAATCCTATTTTGCTTCTACACTGATGGCATATTGGAACAAGATAGAGGTCATTTAATGTTATAGCTCTTATTTGCAGACTTTGCTCTTCATCCTGGTAAGTCTCTGGAGAACCTGAATTTTTCAAAAATCTTTTCCTGTAGACTGGAAGTAGGAAAAGATCCTTTCTAAAGTATGAGCCTGATTCTCTCACCAGGGATTAGTTCCATTCCCAATCAGAAAAGCCATATTAATTAAAAATTCTCGGGAATATCTCACACTGGGAAATTTTAATGGAGCAGGTCCAAGAGCAGAACCACTCCACTCAATGACATTTAATCTAAATTTCATTTATTAAGCAGAATAGATTTAAAAAGTACAATTTAAATTTAAAGATTTTTTATCCTGCAACATTATAGATCTTTTGAAACAAAACCCAGACAAAAAAAAATCAAAAAACTTCCAAAATTTCCAGCCTAGTTACAACAAATGCAGTATTTCAAGTCTGTTCTGGAAGTTCAGGACAGTTTCACACCAGCCATTACATTCCCCTTCCCCTAAGAGGCTTATTTTTCAACTATTTATAGCTTGTTCTTGTATTTATTTTTCCACAAATAGATTGTTAGCATAAGCCATAAGCACTATCCATGGAGCCCCAGTGCTCTTTCTATGACTTTCCCGGTCTCTAAGGCCAATCCCCAGTTCATACTTGGGTTACTGTCACTCTTTGGCCTCTCAACCCTGTGATGCAGTAGGAAGGTAAAGATGATAAGAGTTGTTCTCCTTTCCTTCTTTTCCTTTGTTTCTCTCTTCTGCAAACTGGAGTAAGCTTTATGGGGGGCAGGTGTAGTCCAGGTCTCACACGAGGATTACTGTTAGACAAGCTTTACCCCACAGAAGTGTCACAAGCACTGAAGTTTCCCCTAATAAGTCTTGTAGCTACCTGAAATCTTGTACTTGACTGAAATGAATGAGGAAAGTATCAGAATTCCTTTTAAGAATGCCATAGAAACATAGAATGGTTTGAGCTGAGAGGGACCTCCAAGATCATCTGGTTCCAACCCCACTGCCCTGTGCAGGGATT
This sequence comes from Molothrus aeneus, assembly GCF_037042795.1. Lineage (NCBI taxonomy): Eukaryota > Metazoa > Chordata > Aves > Passeriformes > Icteridae > Molothrus > Molothrus aeneus. The sequence continues at coordinate 74,159,517 of NC_089646.1, forward strand.
TCACTAAAATCATTGAAAGAAAGAAGAAAGATGCAGGAAACAAGAAGAGAGACCTAAATATTTCCAAAGAGTGAGAAACAAAAGCAACTTTCAAAAAAAAATATACTTGGCTTTGCAAGACTCTGCAAAATTTCAGCAGAAATGGGGACATATCAAACAATAAAACTGAAATCCACTAGCTCTTGACAAAAAAAAAAAATGCAGTCAGTATAATTGCCTGAGCCTTATGCACTAGAATTCAGTATGAACACCAGTTCATAAATGTTTATAATGTTTATAAACATTTACACAGAAATGGATTTTAAATGACTTTGGAAAGAAAGGTGGAATTGGATTTTAAGGACAAAAAACCCCCAAAAAACAAAAGTAACAACACAAAGCAAATAGCCTTCATTTATGAAGGTTTCTTAGGTAAGGAAAGGTATAAGTGAAGTTGCAGTTAGCTTTTCCAGATTAATTCCATCATTATACTTAGAATGACTGATTTCTTAATTTTCTGAATAAATACAATAATGGGAATATACTTAGTTTTCATATAAAAGAATTCATTTTAGATTAATAATAAAAATTGTGCAGTCATTCTTATAAAGTCAACGTATACACACAGTTATAAGAAAAAAAGCCGCAGAAAACAAATATTTCCTTATTTGAATATTTACCTGAGAATAAACTATAAAAACATGTGACTATGAAAATAGGAATTAAAGAAAATGAATCAAAGACACCTCATCAATGAATATGCATTTGTTTTCTAAGCAGTCATAACTCATATCTTTCTCTGGGAGATAGCAGATTTTAAACTGGACTTTGATAGATCTTCTCAGTGAGATAATATTAAAACTAAACATTAATTAAAATGTATTTAAAACACTTAGCTTTACTAACTTTCTGCTTGTTGACTTGTAGTTTACATTATTGTAAATCTAATGTAACTCTCTTGATGTAATATGATATTATATAGGTTTCATACCAATGTAAAGGATAGAAGAATCAATCCATAAACTTGCTCTAGTTCTGCTTCATCATTATTATGTTGTAGGTGGGACTTACAGATAATTTGCTGTGAAAAGCAAATTATTTGAATTACAATACATTGGTTTTCACAGCACCATTTCCATCTGCTTAGCTTCTCTGGAGGGTTAGTTCTGTTTGACACATCATTATAATTTTAGTTATAATCTTTTATTAACAACAAACAAATATGTTGACAGTGCAAAACATTTTCTTTCATGAGCAGTAAGAGATAAGCAAACTACTTAGCAAATAGAAAAAACATATGACAGAGTGGAGGTAATACAAATAATAGGTTACATTGAACATAAACACTGTCATAAGCATTAGATCAAAGTCTTGTTTCTAATTAATTCATCCCATTTGAATGTTTCCCTAATGTTGTTCCATTGCTACATGTTGCTAGCAGTATTTTTATTCCAACTCTCTTGTGTCTTTTATTGCAGTAAGCCATATTCCTTCAGGGCTCAATTCTGCAGTCTTCACTCAATCTAAATTCCCAGTTCAGTCTGGGGGCAGGATTTGCTTGAACAAGGACAAAAGAATTTAGTCTCTAGTGTGTAGTTATAGCAGTATTCTCAGAGCTTAAATGCATTATATTTTAGAAGAGTCTAGAATTTAATATGGAACAGAAGTGTCTTAAATTCCACTTCACTTTCTGCTTCTGAATTTTTTCAGATAAGTTTCTTCAGCTTCCTTTTTCCATTAACATTGCCACCAGTAAGATAAGTATAATGATGAACAATAAGCTCCTCTGACAGATAATTTGATGAAAGGCTCTCTGTATCTATTGTAGGTCAGGCTCTGTGAGAGAAATCTCTCATACAATATAAAGCTCAGATCACCCACTGATTTTCCTTTTTATGTGACTAGGAAGGGATTCCAGAGCAAAATTCCTTGGGCAATCTGGACTCAGTCACAAAGTGTTTAAAAGACTAGTGTTGCATTGCAGCTGAAGTATTAGCTCCCAGGAACCCATGATTCGCCAGTATGGAAAAGGGGCACACAACTGTCTTTGCTTCTCCCTCTCCAGCTGTAGCAGGCATACAAGAATTACACTCTGGGCATGACAAAATATCATTAGTTTATTTTCCAAGTCTTGCACATATTTCAAGCTCTACTGCCTGGCATGTTTTATGCAAGTCAAACATCTGTCTTGCCTATCAGAAAAGTGTCATAGCTCAACTCCTCCAAGTCAAATAGGATATAGCACAACTCACATTGTTCTGTTCCAAGCATTAAACTGTGGAACAAATTAACCATCTGTAAGAATATATGCAATTATCCTATTCCAATAAAATTTTGTCTTGTTCTTTGAACTCTCATAGAAAATGTCCTCTAAATCAACAACCTTTTACTGCTATAAACTTCTAAATAAAAATTGAAGGACTAAAACAGAAGTTAATTTAGATTACCACAGAGTGACTGGAATTACATCTAACAGAGCTCAAATGCAATTTTAGACTGCTACAGAGCACATTACAGATTCACTGAAAGAGCACAGAAGGTTTTCTGAAGGGTTGAAGAATGTGAACTCGTCCTACATTACGCTGTGCTGAAGTCTGTAATGCACATCTTTAGCAAAAAGTACCATGTATCCATAGGAAAATGTTCCTTGTAAGTGAATCTGATGCAAATTTGTGGAGAGGAACACAGTAAAGTCAAGCCTGAGCTTTAGATCTTGTGTACCATAATCTGAAATCTGGGTCATCAATGACTTTAAAAGCCATCATGAGAATCCATTTTGTCCTCACATCTCCTCTTTTACAGTTTTAGTCTCTTTCCTGTATGACCCAGAAAAATAAAAATAAAAAAAAATCCCACATACCTATTTATGTCATATATTCTGTTTTTCTGATGTGCTTTTCCTAAATATTTTCCTTCATTTGCAACCAAGTTTTTTTAACACCTTCATTCTGTCATCCTCCAAAACATTCAGTTTGCTTTAATTTCTCTGTTACATGATCCTTCTCATTGTTGTATCTTATTTTCCTGCTTGAAGCTGTTCACTCCTGTAAAGTTAAGCTAACAAGTTAAAACGGAATAAAATCTTTATAATGTGGCTAATATAAAATATAGCCGTATCTTAAAAATACCTGTGTCCTGGCTGATAATTTTTTTAAGAACACGATTATGATGTTTTTAAAATGATTTCATTTCCTGTAAAACTAAGCACAAAATTATCTCTTTAAAAGTGAACAAAAAGCTTTGACCAAGAAAAGGAAATTTGATCCAAATGGACTGAGTTACATGAGGCTTTTCAATCTGTAATTTCTGAATGGGTTATACCCCTGAAAATATTAATAAAATTGTGAAAATGTGCCTGCATTATAGGGCAAGAATTCAAACAAACATTTAAAAATTGGAAGTGAAAGATTACCTTTCTTATATTTTGTTCTTCTTATAAGAACAGCATATTTTGAAATCAGGCTGAATTATCCATGTGCAAGTTTTATTTATCACTGGTACTAAAGAGACTTTCATTAACAAAAACTTCTAGAAAAATAGTATGGAATGCTAAAGAATATAAAGCAATCTCTCATTTTCTAATGGATACATTTTTCTAATCTAATCATTCCTTATGTATCTTTAATAATGATTTATTTTTCAAGATCCCAGTCATGACTTCACTCCCCATATGTGAGAGCTAAAAGAGATGTTTAGAGATGATGAAGTCCTATGTGAACTCCTACTTAAAGCTTAATTATTGTAAACTATCTCTAACCTGCATAAAAGCCAATTAAGAGGCAGCATGAATTGCCATATTAAATATAAATAATATCAATGGCTTGTATTCTCTCAGCATGATTCGGTTTAAACACTTAAACTATGAATAACTATGGATGTTTTTTTGTAGCACTCCTGAGATAAAATAAAGTTGTTTATAGGAGTATTTCTTCAAGCTATAAAAATTTGCATTCATATCTAGACTATGTTGTTCTAAGCCACAGCTATCATGAACAATTAAAGATCCCTGTCAAACTCTGGGAGAATCTGAAACACATGAATATGGTATTGTTTCATTAACCACTGTGTGAGATTAAGATGGTTAGATGGTTTGCTGGATAAAAACCAAAACAAAAGAAATGTATTAAAAATATTTGGAACAGACAATTATTGAAATTAGCCATTAAAGTTATGTCAATCAGTTTCTATCAGTTTGAGAATTCCAAGGAAAAATACATCTTTGTTAGCATAATGTCAGCAAAAGATGCTGATTTACACTTCTAGCCAACAGTTCCTGTGGAAAGATTTAAAATAGTATCTATTACTCTGTAAACTCAGACAATTTTGTTGTGCAACTGAAACCACGGGTACACTGTTGCAGAGGATTACTTCTGCCATATAATTTGTGCCCTACATCTCAAATATGACTGTCTTTTAGCATTACTGGATTTCCAGATTTCTTGTCAAATAACCTGTCTGTGCAGAATTCCAGATTAGAGAGAATAGCAGAGCAATGAGCTAGGAATATCCACCTGAACTGCCAGTTCCAGATATTCTGGTCATTTGGAACACAGTACATGGGTATTAAAATGAATACAGAGCTTTTATTTTCAAAAGCCACCATTTCCATAGGTATAATGGTAATACATAATAACGGTAGGCCAAGGGCTTTGGTTTTGCAGAATTGTTCCTTTCAACTTCCTGCATACATGCCAATAAACAGCCAAACTCACAGAATAAACAAAAGCCTGGTGCTGCTGCTGGGCACAACTGCAGATAAAACAATAACATGCCCGCACTTCACCAGAGTCCCTGCTGCAATCGAATAATACCCTCACCCTGGATTGGAAAAACAGCATTAAACAGCTTCTGGTACTTGGGTTCTGGTCTTCTAAACTGTGGTTTGTTTTTTGGTTTGTTTTTTTTTTCCCTTCAGAAATTACTGTATCTAGATTTATAGAGGGGAAAAATGCCTATTAATTATCTTTCTCTCAACTGTTCTGAGGATAATACAACCTCCCCAGTCTATGTATATCTTTGTGATTGGGAATGGACCCAAAGTACGACGAGGAAGAATTTTATATTTGCTAAAGTATGTTGTTTAATCAAGCATCCTCTGCAGAAGTCCTGCAACAAAAATTCTAATTAAAATGTAACCTGAGGTGGCTTCACCAATTCTAATCTAATGAGAACTAATCCCTGTTTTAGGAAAATTAACTCTCAAGTCTTAATTTGCTCAGATTTCCCTTAAAGTCTTCTTTATTTAGGGAAAGAGCAGCTTGCTAGAATGTTTTGGCCTTCTGGGCCAGTGGTTTCATCCCCTAAATATTTGTCTATAAGATGAAGATGCATGCAATATCGAGTATTTTCTATATTAAACAACAATGTGATTTTTTTGAGAAGTCAATACCATCAAAAGTCTTATATAAGTGAGTGTGCATGCACTTGTATGTTCCTCATTGTGCTCCCATGTCAGCTGTCTTAGATTCAATATCTTTTTACTGGTCACATTAGATATGGTTGAAATATTTGAAAGTAAATATATTAGGACCACTCTATATCACAACACACAGTGAGATGAGAGTCAATCATCTCAAGTAAATTCTAAATCAATAATAAATGTCAACAAGACAACAAAATGAGATCTATTTACATTTGAAACATTGGAAAATACTACATAAAGTCAGAAGATAACTTGACATTTTTTATGACTTCTGCTTAAAATGAAGAACCTCCTGGGATTTCTAAAGTGATAAGTAATCTCAGAGGATGTTTATTATCAAGTATGCACTATTCTTAGTTTTTAAATTAATTATTCTATTTCTCACTTTTTAATCTGGTCCACCAATCATACCTAGTCTGCCATTTAACTACACTGGGCAAATTTATAATTTTAAAATTCCTTTTTAAGTGTCATTCGTAAGAGTTATTGACTAGCCCCTGGGAGCAATACATGCATCAAAAGAAATGGAATCAATTTGAAAAAGACTGGCACACAAGGAAAAAAAAGTAATGCCCAATCAAACCAAAACAAATAACAAAGCCCAAAAGACAGTCTAATCAGATTTACATCCAAAATAAATGACAAATTACTTTCTCTGTGGTTTTGCTTACAGCAACAACCAGTTTGTGAACCATAGGAAATAAAGAACCAAAACAAGAATGACTTGATGCTTGATGGATTATGTGCATATATAATAATTAATGGAATATCTATCTCCTGATATCATAGTCAACATATAAAATGCTCCTACATGGTTGTGAATATTGTTTTTATACAAGTTTGGCACATAAGCACAGTTGGATGTCAAGAGAAAACCACAAAAAATGACACAAGGGTCAGAAAGGAATAGAATCAGCACACATTAGAGATATTCCACAATATGTTTAGAAAATATAAAATTTTTGCTCTGTTTGGTTTAAAAGAAACATACAAAATATGCAAGTTTATTGATAGTCAATTTTAATATTGCTTTAAATCAAGTTCTGTTCTTGAAGTGGTCTATGACTTCTCATTTTAGAGAGCTGGTCACAAGAGGGCAACATAGTTACATACATATGGAGCAGCTCTGACACTCCTCCCTGTGAAAATTAATAGTATGAAAAAGTACAGCAATAAGGCATAAAAACTTGTTATTGGTCAATGTTTCTAACAGAGTAAGTATCTGATTAAAATTACAAAAGTTAAGCTTAGCACTGTCCCTCCATACAGGTTCCATAATATAATCTGGACTCAGTGTAATATGGTATTTTCAAATAAAATGTCAGAGTTTCATTCAGGGTTCACTACATTCTCAAAGGATGTGCCTGCTCTTGGGAATTTGCAGAAGTTTTCCCAGATCTGTGCAAGCATCTCTCATATACTACAAGTAAACTAGAGCATAGTCTGAAATTGGGATCATTGGAATTTCATCTCCTAAAATATTCTGATGTCCTTTTTTAACTTACTGATTATAAATTGTTTTCATCTGTAGAATGAATAAACTAGGTATCTTAGTGATTAGGGAATACGAGCTGGTTTGGGTAGAACATTCAACTTTAATTTTTTCATGGCTTTCTTAAGTTCTTAAGCGATCCAGGTCCTAAAGTAACAATTTGTCTGTTTCAAAGATTCTCCTTCTAAAAGCAGAGAAAAATCTTCCAAAAATATTTTATAATTAGTTTTTATGTAGAAATAGCCTTACAAATATTCCAATAGAGAAACCTTTGTAGATCTGATATTCTGAAAAAAATGAAGGCTATTTTCTTGGCGTTGATTGTCACTCAAGATAATTTTGTGTTTGTACTGGATTTAAATCATACAACAAACAAAGGAGCCACAAGAACTTCCACCATAGGTACAGTGTTGATTGGCAATATTGTCATTATTAATTACTACAGCATCACAAATTGTGTACAGGAAATCAACTGGAACAAGACTTCCAAGGACTCTCTGACAATGTCAGACAAAAATAAGTTCCAATCACTATAATAACAGCTGTGAGCAACATTGTGGTTGTGTTGCAGTTAATGGCAAAGCTCCTACAAATATCAGATAGGCTTAGAATTCACTTTTTGACAGTCATCTATGAGCTGCACAACTAGAACTGACATTTTAGACATGGAGTGAAAATATTGAATTTCTCTACAGCTTGCTTGTAGATGGGTTAGTTTACATTGTCCATAATGCTTGAGTGCCTAACCAATATACTGAAAATTCTGTATAGCCAAAGTCAAACCTTCTTTGAAGACAGAGGTTTAAATATGCAGGTCTTACTTACTGAATAAATTTCTGAGAAAGTTTTGTAGATGACTTTGTTTTCTTGTCACAATCAGCCTACTTGTCTTCTTTAGTACATTCAAAAGTTTTCAAATTTCTCTGTTTTATCTGGATTGAAAAAAGATGGGAAGAGGAGACAGAGGAGAGAAAAAATAAAATTTGAGATTAACTTCCAGAAGAAAATCTGATCATACATATTAAAAAATAAAGTATTGTATTACTACAAGAACATTTAAAAGGTCCTATATCAACATTTTAATTTTTCTAAGGTTTCATAATTTTTACTTACAGGGGAAAAAAAATAAGTAAGTTTTTTTTTTTTTCATTTCTAGCCACCTGGAACAAAATTTGGACTAATGAGAATTTTTCTTATATTACATTCTGTTGTACAGAAAACTCATTGAAATTGCAATTTAGTGTGATAATTCTTTTGAAAATGTGATCTGTAATACACCAGTCCATTTAATCTTAAACCTTCAAATGCCATGATCATTCTCCATATATAAATCACAAGATATATATTTTTATATATATCTCCATATATAAAAAGTAGAAGACAAAGATGAGGCGTTATTCATTTTTACTGCCTTTTTCATCGTGGTCTCACTGCTTTTTTTTTCCATTTCATTTGCCTGTACTCAGATTAACTCTTGAAGGCTTACCCTAGGTTTCAAAGTAGAACCAAAGCTGCACAGTTACTGACCAGCTACATGAAATAACTATATTAACAGCCAAAAAACTGTTGGACTACACTCTCTTGATAGATCACCCAAGGTGAGGTAAAAATGCAGCCACATTAGAGCTAATTCAGGTAAAATAAAGGTATGTCCTGCATAAGATCAGTCCCACTGATGTCTATATATCTGTGGAATCTATACTTAAAACTAATGATTTATGTGAGAAAGAGCAGGTGATGCAGAGAAGACAAGCACAACCTAACAAAAATGCATGCCCTGATGGCTTCAATCTAAAGGAAGAGAAGAATGTGCTGAAGAACTTTTTAAAGCAAAAATCCCATCAAGCTGCAAGAGAGAGATTTAAATCAGAAAACAATGTAAAATGATATCTGTATAAAATAGTGTGGATAGCAAATTAAAGCATTAATTCCTCCATGGCAGTAGAATAGAAAACTAAGAAGATGATTTTTTCTTGGTGGTTCTTACTAATACTGATATGAAACAGCTCCTGAGTGCAATATTTGAACCTCTCTGCACTGCTTGAACTGAAATATCCCCTTAACTTACAAGAAAACTGTAGGTAGGTGATTCAAAAGAATTTCCAATTTTCTTTCTTTAAGTTTACAATTTTACTTTGCTGCATATATCAATAAAAAATAAACGTTATGGCAAAACATGCAATAAAGTTTAAGAACGATAGTAGGCTGTGAAAAGTAAATGTATGAAGTATTCCATTTTCCATATACTGTAGAGATTTACTTTAATCCTTATGTACTACTTATGAGATAAATCTTTGTGTGCTTCCCTGTGGAGCACAAACCATCCTCCAAGGACAGGTCAGCTACCTCAAAACTCCTTCCGCTGCTTTCTTCAAGGAACACAACAGGAGTGAGTAATTACAGAAATTTCAACAACCAAACCTCTTCTCTCTCCTACTGGTCAGGTCTTTTAAAGGTACTATTGTCCCCTAATGACCTGATAAATCTCTGAAAGAAATACAGCACATAAAATTCCAGCTGCTTACTTTTTCTGCCTAGATTCAGCATGATGGAAATCAGGAACCCCTTACTGTGTTATGGCCCTGTGTCAACTCTTCTGCTGCTGCTGTAGCTCTCTTTTCATGACAGGTTCCTCCTCATTAACTTTTGCTTTCCTACCACTGGTGAAATTCACGCACCCATTCTGTTGTACAGCTGTATTTCAAGCAGTAACTTACTCAAGACTCAGGACTTCCTTCAAAGTCCAGTGAGTCTCCTAAAATTTTAAGATTATTTGTATCTGACCTGAGACCTGAAATAATGGAAAGGACTTGGTTAATTGTTTTTTATGTTTCCTGCTTTCAATACATTAAACAAAATTTTGACACTCCTTCCAAAGAGCAAAGGAAATGCACACTGACATGAACCTTTTTCCTATGTGATGCATTCAGAGAAAAATTAACTCCTTGCAATAGAAAAAAAAAAAATTAGAAATTTCACTATGGGAGTACTGTGAGGGACAAATAGGTATAATAGTCTGCCTATAAGCCCTGTGGGAAGTGCTAAAACACTATCTTGTTAGATTTTTTCCCCAAAATAAGTGAGTGCCACTAACTCAATCTCTAAATAACAAAGCATTAAACAATAAGAATTTGATAAAGCTACTCTGAAATAGATATCCAATAATGATTGCTAAAATTTAAGTGACATTAACAAATAGCTATTTACTCTAACACTTTCACACACAGCTACAAAAGCCTGTGTTCTTTCAACCAAATCTTTCTCTTTTTTCATAAATACTCAGCCTCTGCATCTTCTTTTGAAGTCCAGTGGATCCAGATACACTCATAATCATTAAAACCAGGACATGTTTTCACATTAGCTACAAAGACACAAATTTCTGAGTTGATTATTGATGACACAAATTGATATGTTGATCTCAATAAAGCAATCAAAAATTTTAGAAAAGCCAGCAGCTTATTTGAACAAAATTTAATTAAGTCTTTTTATTATACAATTTAAAAATTAGTATATATGTAGAACCAGAAGATGTCTCCCATTAAATATGTTCAAAGGACTGATAAGGCTGTTCCTTTTTAAAAATACTTTGTGGTACATGCAGTAGAGTAATATTCCTAATGAGGAGGTTTAGTTAATAGCAAGCAAAAACAATTAGGAACCGGATTCCACTTAGATTTTTTAGTGATTAGTTTTGTGGTTTTCTCTTATAAATTCTGAAATGTCATCACAATATGTGTGCATGCTGGAAGCTTTTTGCATGAGCAATATAACATGGCAGAACCTCCTACTCAGAACTCACTAATCCCAACATCTGACAAATACTATCCAGGTGTTCTTTCCACAAGACTTTCTATGCTACACAGGCTTAAAAAAGCTACTCTTTCCTTAGTTTCATTTCCTACCAAAATTCAATAATGGAAGGAACTCAATAATCTAGAAGAAATATCTCCTTTATTAACCATTACATCATACAAACATGGACCTTCATTTACCTGAATAATTATAATCTTCAGAAAAAGAATCAGTAAAGTTCCACTCCATCCTGGAGTTCAAAATTTTCACATCCTTTATAATTTTATCTACTATATTCTGGATCAGAAACTCAGGATTTAATCCAAATTACTTCAGTAAGTTTCATATTTAATTGTGTTGAACATGTGCTTTGGACAAGTTGGGACAATAGGCAAGAAAAAGCTTATTTTTCTTTAAATAACTGTAAAATAGGCAGATAGGCAGTAGATATCACTTCTAGCACAAAATCTGCTTGAGTTCAGAAAAAGACAGTTCAAGTCTTCCTCATAAAAAGTGATGGAGATGAGTAACACTCATCTGTAACTCTTCTGCCTCCAAGATATTTTAAATATATTCATTTTCAGTCTGAAAACATCCTGCATATTGTCAACAAAAATAATACTGTGCATTGTCAGATGAACTGCGTTTCCACAGCTCTGCTTTTTTGTCAGAAAAGACAAGTAAATAACCCCCAATCTCTTTCTACTTTGCCTAATTTGTTTCTGTTATCTCAAAGCAGACTATTATTGTGTCCATAAATCAAAGTGTAATGTTTCTTTACTTCATTACAATTTCAATTGGGTTGAACAATTTGGGGGACTAGAAGCTTCACACACATCTGCTGGTGAGGCACAAAGATCTGTAAATATGCAAAACTGGCAATCTGGACCATCTCCCATGCTTCCTTATCATAAACACTGTAGCTAGTGCTATATTGAGACACTGACTTTAAAAAAAAAGACAAAAGTAAGAAAATACATCCAAATTGAGAAGCAATTTAATGCCCAAAACAAAGACTTTCCTAAATAAGATTTAAGTATGCAACCTCAACAATGGGGCTGCAGTATCAAGGAAGGCCTTTTGTGACTAAAGTGGAAGGAAAGATGGCACACCTAGGATAGTGTCAATTAAGAAGTTCATACAACTAGACTGCATCCCTCAGAAAACAGTCACAGCTCATGGAGCAGTCTGGAGTTCTCCATTAGAGGGTAAACAAGCCAGGAAAATCTTCAGCATTTGCTCATTTCTCATTGAGCCTTGGAACTCCTGGTGGAACCCCTGGGTTTTTCTCCAATTCACGCTAGCAAGGCTCTGAACCATAATCACCACTCCAGTGGAATAATCCTCTACAGCTGTCCTAACTCAAAGAGTTACATATCTGAATATCAGTGTAAGTCCTTTAGACAAGCATGAGTATAATTGGGACTGCAAAAGTAATTTTTGTTTTAAGTGGAAGACTTCATTAAGGAAGAGCCACGGTGGCAAAAACATTTTCTAATTATGAATTGAAATCCAGAATTTGGATAGATCCCATCTCCTCTTTTTCTGGGGGCGTGTTCCTTACTTCTCTGTTTAGCCTCGGTTATATTCTCTAGTCCTTCAAATTTGCATTTAAGATCCTTCTGATACAATTTCATTGTTTTAATTTAACTGACAAAAATTATCAGATTAAAGCATAAATAAGAACTTGAAGTAGTGACGGAGGCAGTTGCTGAAATTAAGTAGAGGTATAATGGGTTTATTGTTTTTTTTGCCAGTGTAGGCAAGAATTATTTGCAGCACAAAATTCATTCTGGCCTTCTAAATTTTCTTGAAGAAGAGCAGATTTAGGCTGCAGCCAGTAAAAATCCCAGGCATATTTGAAGACAATTGAAGAATGAAGATTCTCAACTTAAAGTGGAAAACGGAATATATTATCATATGATACTACTTCAGAAACTGAAAACACGTGTTTGAAAACATTTTTCTTCTTCAGGAAAGTGGTGCTTCCTTTGCATTTCACTTACACAGCAAAGCTACGGTTCTCTCTTTCTTCTCACCCCTTCTCAAAATAAAACAAAATAAATGCAACATTAGCAAGATGAAGACTGGCATCAAGATATCAAAGACTACATTCTAATTTAAAAATGTCTGGAAAAACATCTGCATGATGTTTCTATTAAAGATTTATGTCCTTTATAATACTGTTAGTTCTGTATTCCATGGCAAACTGTAAAAATATATTTAAAAACCTACATTTAAAAACTGTAAAAATACATTTAAAATACATTTTAAAAATATTTAAAATGTTTTTTCTTTACTAATGGAAAAATCTAACTTCTGCAGCACAATATAGTTTAAATGTTTGCTTAGTTGAATTCATTGATTGACTAAAAATGTTAATCTATTTAGGACTGGATTTCTTTTAATTCAATTTGATATGTGAGGATGTTAAAACTATTTAGGAGTGGTTTGGACAAAAAAAGTGTACCTTATAATACAAGAACTTTAACCTATTTCCACTAAATAAGAACACGAAGAAAGGTTAGCTTTGGCATACATTCCCACAGAATTATTGAAGGAAAAGAACAATGAACACTATTATAATAATTAAAATTTCCATTATGTCTATAATACCTTTGACTCTCAAAACACTTGTTCAAAACACTTGAGAAAACATTTTCTTACTTTGAAAAAGAGCTGTAATGAAATAATAATCCAATAACATGAAAAGTATGTGTGGACATTTTGAGATGATGATTGATGTCAAACGAAATAAATTAATCTCAGCTCTAGACAAATTACTCATTAATTTTATTTACTGAAAAAATGCATGTATTTCATTCTCATTAATTTTGTCACAGGAACTTTGAGTTCTGGTAACTGGAGATTAGGGGATAAAATATATTAATGAAAAATTTGCCTTCATAGTGTTATAGACATATATTTGTTATAGATACAGAGAGCTAATACTTTATTAATGCAGCTGGTGCATCTAGTAAAACTCAATCTAAAACCAGTGACCTGATCTAGCATACTCTGGAATTATGGAAGGCTTCTTATTTATTTCAGTGGTTACCAAAAGATCATAGATTTCAGTGAGGTTTCATTGTAGTTTCAGTCTGTTGAGTACCCATCAAAATCTTGACTGCCAAATCTGTGATTTCACAGAGGCAAATTGAAATTTAGGGTGATTTAGTAAAGTTGGGTAATAATTCTTTATAGCTAAAAGATGTTCATCATTTACTCTCAAGCATTCCGCATTTGTCAAATACAAGATGCTTGAAGAGCAGTGGGGATGATCTAGCTTTGATCATATTTTGTGTTATCTCTGTTTGCTACAGAGCACTTCTGTTTGCATTCTTCATGACTCAGGGCCCTGAAAAGGGATTTAGACTTCTCTCTATTCTCTGTTCAGAACTGTGGGAATTCAGCAAATGCGCTCAGCTCAACTGGGAGAGCTTTTTGGGGGTTTGTTGATTTTGCAGTTTGCTCTCAGATATAGCAGAAAATGTTGGCTGATGTTTCTAGGGTTGCATAAGGGATTTTGATGACCAGTTCCTATTAAAATTAATGAGCATTGAGCATACAAATCCCACTGGTAGTCTCACCCTTTCTGCTATTAAAACAATAAAAGCAGGAGAGGAGTGACATGTAAAATAAAATTTATGTTGCATTAAAAAAGAAAATCTAGCTATCTATAAAACCATTCAGCAGTCCCATTCTCTCAGTCTTCAGTGAAATCTTTTATAGAAACTCCATGAAAGCACTTTTATTACAGCTCTAGATGCTCATACTTGGACCTTGCTTTATGTGGGTTATTTGACTGGTATTTATTTTATATTACAGTATATTTCTGAAACGTTGACCTCTAATTTATTACAGGAAGGAGCCATAGTAATAATAAAAAATGGCAGCAAGGGCTTCAGGTTTTAAAAATTTTGCTGATTCTTTATATCTTTCACACTGCATTTTCATTAACTTATTAAGAGTTTCTGAGCACTAGACATATCTTTGTACTAACTGTTTAGGAATCTATCCTGCATGATGTAATCCTAGAAATGAAAAGCAGGAAGAACATACTTGAAGCATTTAGCACTGCCATTAAAAACTGCATTCCGCAGGACAGGTTCACTGATGATATCACAGAAGACTAAGAATAGAAGAGATATATCACAAATACATTAAAAAGATTTCTTAGTTTTAGCAGAGAACCTAAATATTTTTAGTGACCAGCTCAATAACGCAGTAACAGATATTAAGCTTACATGACACATGAAATTACTAGAAAAATAAATTTATTCTCATGATACAAAATGAAGGAAAACAACAAACCAAAGTACTTTTGAAAAATATTTATCCAAAAATTAGACAAAAAGTTGGAAAAATTTAGATAACTATCAGTGGAGTTCCTTTCTGTCTGTCATTTATTTGACGGAAAGGATCTTTAAATGCCACTTTCTGCTGTAGGAAGTAAAATGGACATAACTCTTCAGGAATAGCAGTCAAAATGCTTTCATTTAATCTTGGTAAAATTTTAAATTTTTGAGATAAGATTTTTCTGTTGGCAAAATGGTAGTATGGAAAGTATTCTACAGAAAAAATATTTCTCTCAAAAATACAGAACAATTCATGCAATTTATTCCAGTTACACTTTTATGTATTTTTACTTTTATAAATCATTACTAAATACAATTCCAAATAATTATATGCTGAATTGTGTTTTTTTAATTATTCACACATATACTTTATTATTATCTTTCTTACTTAACCTAAATATTTTATAAAACTTGAGGTTCTGTGTCTATACTTTTTCCTGTCCCTCCTGTCCCCACTTTTTTCAAGAGTAACGGTATACTTGCTTTGCAAAAAAAAAAAAAGGACTTGAAATTCTTGGTGGAAAAACTAAACATGATTCAGCAATGTGTTCTTGCCTTGCAGAAGTCCAAACACATATACAGAGATGGAATCATAAAGGCGGACTGGAAGGTACCAGAATTGTTTAGTCCATCCTGCTACACAAAGCGGGGCCATCTGTGCAGTCAGACTGGATTACTCAGGGCTTTCTCCAATCAGGTATTGAAAACATCTTAAAACAGGAAATGCACAGCCTTTCTGGGCAGCCTGCTCTACTGCCTTCCTGTTCTCAGAGTGAAAAAGTGTCTCTTAAAAGCTGGTCTGAAATCATCTTACACTCACTCTCTCTTATCTCCCCACCTTGCAGCAGTGGGAAAAGACTTCTTCAGGCTCTTGCTAACCCTTGCACAGGTGCTGAGGCATTTTTGATAAGCCCTCCTGAGATGATCTCTCCCCCAGGCTAACAAACCCCAGTTCCTCAGATTCTTCCCACAGGGCAAAGGCTACAGTCTTCGGCCAGTATCCACTGCCACACTAACCTCTCAATTTCCGTCTCATACTGAGGGACTCAAAAGTAGATGTAGTATTTCAGATGGGATCTCAGGGGTTCCAAGTAGCAAGAGTTAGTACCTCCCCTCAATGTTCTGGAAATGCCCCTGTAAATATCACCCAGGGCACCATTGTCCATTGCTATGTTTTCTAAGTCTTTTTTGTTGAAATTTGTTATATGTTTCAATTTCCTGATTCTTTTTGCAGTTGCATTCTTCTTTAGTCCTCATCCTCAGTAATTTGACTTAGTCACTTTTGTGACATTCTTCAATTTTTATTCCTCAAATATAGGTTTGTGTAATTGATACATTTCCTCCATTTATGATCTTAATATTACCTCTGTCACTCTCTTGACCACCATCTTCCTTTAAGAATGAAGCCCTGTTAACCCTACCTAATATCCTTCTTGACTAACTGCAAATTGCTTTCTCTAAGTTCATCTCTAAGTTCATAATGTGGAATTTCTCTTACCCATTCCATGCTACACATCCTATGCCTTCATATTCCTGTTACAAGAACAGGAAATGTTTACCTTGAGACTGGCTATTTTAACAAACAAAAACAATTTCCCAGGTTTCAAGGGATAATCTACATTCTCAGGTTTGCCCTACCTGAACTTTGAGATGTGCTTATCATAGTGTTAAATCAAATCCAGTAGTGCCAAATCTCTATTAACATGTTCTGAATCTCAGCATAGTTTATAAAACTCAGACATGACTCTCTTTCTTCAGCATTCACACACCTTCTGTGCAATAAAAAAAAATAATTAAAAAGTGGTTCAAACCACAAGTTTGGAAACTTTCATATTGGATGGAAATATTTTTCTATTTTATTTTTCTTTTCCAATTCCTTATTTTCTTGACCACAAAAGCAAATAGAAAAATGGACCAGTCTTAAATTGTACAAATTTTGTATAGCACAGATTATGATATTTTACAGAATATGAGTATTGATTGAAGCTGAAAATGAAAGACATAAGTTTAGGGAACAATAAACTACATTTTTTCTAGTGAAATGAGCCATAAATATTCTGGCTGAAGGTCAGAATGGTTTTGGTTTTTTTTCTCAAAACCATTAAAATCAAACCATTTAGTGTTGTTTTTCTGGAAAACTGTTTTTAAATATTCAAAAAAAAAAAAACCCTACAATGAGAAATTTGCCATGTACCTTCTACTATTATCATTATCATAGTGGTTTCTTATAGTTCCTTGAGGCACCCTTCAGGGGTTGTGGTTTTTTTCTTATATTAGGAAAAGAACAAGTACGAATGAAAAATATTGGTTTCCCCAAAGAGCTTAGGATTTTAAAACAGTAAACATAGAATAAGGTAGACTGGAACGGATTTTTGAAGCTCAATAATGCCCTGTTCAAAGCAGAATGAACTTCAAAGTCAAAGTAAATTACTTACCACCATGTCCACTTGGGCTTTGAATAACTCCAAAGGTGAAGATATTGCAGCCTCTCTGGGCATCTGTGTCAGTGTTCAACCATCTTTTGGTGAAAAGTTTTTTTTTTAATGTTGTATAGATAGTGTGAGCAGATTGCTTGTAAACAGGTGGGGGGAAAAAGGAGATAAAATATTGCCTTAAGGGAACACTTGCATGTGAAACCAGATTTTTTTGAATGGGATGGTCAGTTACTCACCAAATGGCAATGGGAGTCCCTGCTGCCAAGGTCCTTCCAGCTACATCTTCACCTGGCTCCAACAAGACCCTTTTGTGCTCAATTCTAATAATCTACATCTATCCCACAGTTCTGCTAATTACTCTAGCCCATGCATATTTAGTCACTACTTGTTTCTTAAATATATTATCTACCTATTAAAGACCTACCTCACCATCAGTGCAGGAAAAATTTCTACTGTCTACCACTATCTAAACAGGATAGTTTCTGAAACAGCATCCACCTAGGGGAGTCTGAGGAGTCTTCCCTTCTGTGGAGGGAAGGACCAGATTCTCCCCATAGGAAGTTAACCAACACACTGACACATACAGACTGGACTATACACAGTGGGAGCTGATTGGGGCAATTTCTAAAGCTCCTATATGTCAGTTAACTACTTAATTTTGAAGGTGACTTGAACTTCAGTCACTCATCCAGTTTCAAGTCACCTTGTTCTCTTCTATGAGTTCCTTATCTCATCTACATAAATGAATAGTGAGACCATTCAGGAGTTTACTGAGGTGCGCTGGCTGTCCACAGAGACCCTAATATCTAGCTAGTCCACTCTTACAAAAAACTTGATTTTCATGCCTAACTACATAGCTTTTGTCCCGTAGCACTTGCTACATAGATAATTAATCAGAATTCTTTGCTCCCTGCCCCTTCACTGAACTTTAAAAATAGACTGACTCCATCATCTTTAAAAACCCCATTTAGACAGTGGAAGAATGTAATTAGGCCTCCTCTTAGCCTTGCTATTTCTTCTCCAGACTAAGCAAACCCAGTTCCTTCAGATTCTCATCAATATCCAGTGCTCCAGTTTCCTCCTCAGCTTTGACTTTGTCCTTGTAATCAACATTTGCTTTGCATGGGGCATACCAAAGCTGGCTCTGTAATTCATATATGGTCTCATACGGCCACCTCACTGAGAAGCCACACAGTTTCATTCTTCATTGAGGTATTCAATACCAGGAGGTTGGCACACAGCCATTGAACGGAAACCTGTCCGGTGATGTTTCACAAACACCACTACATTGATTCTAGAACTCCTGTTGATATCATCCCTCAAGATTTTAGCCCCTCAAGCTTTGAATCAAACTTTGCGATTTTTTCTTAGTTGTTTTATTGTAACTAGATAGTCATAATTAGGCAAGTGCACTGTGATAATTGTATGCTTGGCTAGATTTTTGCTTTAAGGAAAAGGGAAGACAGTCCCAACATTAATGAGCAGTCCAGAAAATAGCCATCAATAGTGAACTCAGCAGAACTGAGCAGTAACTGGGTGAAAAGTAATTCCATAGTAGGAGATTCTGAGCACCCTCATTCACCACCCACTCAAAACAGACCCCAGACTCAAATAAAAGGAAGACTTGCACATGCAGACTAATTAACATGAAAAATGACAGATATAGCAAGCAAATAGGGCACTAATTAATGAAAAAGTTATGTAACAAATGAATGCCTTTTTTTGTTGTAATGTATGAATAGCTTTAAGTTTGGATGATGGAAGAGCCAGCCTTCTGTGGCTTACAACCTATCTTCCCAATTTGTGCAAGCTAGAATAAAGTGGAAATACTTCTCACCAGGTAAGCAGCCTGTGTTCAAAACACTGTAGTTTAAGCAGTAACTCAAGGCATCCTGAGCACCCAATTCACATCAGTTGCCACATGAACTTTTTGCACACACCTGATCACAGTGCTTCTTGTTACTGGCCTCTACAGATTTCAGTCTTTTCAAATCACTGAGATTTTCTGACTTGGCAGGCAACTGCTCCCACTGCCTTTGGTTACCAAATGTGTGTCACTGTCCTCATGAAGAATATATATGGGGCATACTTCTTTCTGTGCTCCAAAAAGGAAGTAGACACTAAGTAAAGGAACTTTCAGTTAGAATGTCACATTTTCTGTACTAGTCATCAGGGGCCAGAGTGCAATCCACACTTCCACACCCAGTTCTAGAAGTTCAGCTGCCTGGGCTTAGGGCCAGCAGTTGGTGCTGCTGTGTGTCTGTTCAGTCAGAGAGAAGAGACATTTGAGAAAGAACTAAAAGAAGCAGGCACATGGACAAATACAAGCTAGGACAAGCAGTCTTGGTCTTCTGATGGGCAACCTTGGGACTATGCCTGCTCCTGGTCATGCAACTCTCTGCTCCTGCACTGGCACTTTTCTTGTTATCACAGCTTGTCCGGCCATATGCCAGCACACAAATGCCCAGACCCTGGGCTCAGCTTGTTGAAGGGTGGTGGTACTGCATGCCAGCAGGAAGGGACAGCGAGGGCTCTGCTGTATTGTGGCTGCACATGCAGACCCCAGACACTCAGGTGCATAAAACAATGACAACTCATTGCAGTCCAGAACATCTGCCTCCTCTCACTCCAAACCTACAGCATTTATTTCAAATCCATTTTCATTATATTATTTTACTGTGGTTTGGATAAAGGGTTAAGAAATTGGTTTTTGTTAGTTTGTTTGTTTTTTTCCAAAGGCTTTGATTAATATAAAAAGATAAAACCATGATTGCACCTCAAAGATACAGTGGTAAAAACTGAAATTGGTCCTAACCACCTTATTTTTTTGGGATGATAAGACTTACTGCTTTCAAATAATTTATTTTGTAATCTTTAACACACACCCTTCCAGAAAGATGATGCATAAAAAATTCCCTCATTTTTCATGAAAGAAAATATATTAATTTTTGAAAACAAGATTTTCATGTTATATATTCAATGTTTCATCAGTATATTGTTACTTGAGTTGTGGTGAAGCACTGAATTTTATCAGGACCTTGAATATTTTATTATATGTATCACAAAACCACAGGAAATAGTTTAGATTTCTGAAGTGTTTAACGAATTATATCTCTGTTATATTTTTTCACCCCAGTTAAGAGAAAGAAAAAATATACCTCTATGTGCAAATTGTAAGATACAATCAGTAGTAGAAATAGATCTGAATGTTCTCTGTTGTTCAGCCCTTGGAGTATTCCTATCAAATTGCTTTCCTAAGCCAAATAATTTCTTTATGATTCAGTAATAAGCAAAAGTATCAGCTTTTAATACTCTATTTTGATTTATAATTATCCACTTCACCCAATTATTTAATTTTTGACCTTGGCCTTTTTGGCTTTTGTTTCAGAACACTACAAACCTTTGCAATTATCTCTGAATTAAAAAAAAAAAAAATCAATTTTCCTCTTCCTCTTGGTCACAAATTAGTGAATAACACTTTTTATTGTCATATTTGTAGTCTGTCAGACATTGCACACTACCCAAATTTTGATTTTTACATGGTTTTGAAGGGTTAGGGGTTTTTTTTGTATCAGGGTAGACAGCATGGAAGATAGCCATCAGATCATGGAAAATTACCTGAGGAAACAAACGTCACTCTATTATGTTTATCAAGCAAAGGCAAAAGAGAGGCAGTAAATTTAAAGCAATCACTTTTCTCTGATTGTTACAAAGTTTACAATACTTCCTTCTCCTAAGTTTCATACTAATCTTAAGACTGTTGCTAATTTTATTTCTTGGACATTGATAAGTTGGTCAGCTCTCTCTTGACTGGTCACAGAAAAGAAAAGGTGCAAAGAACCTGCAAGTAGTAGGTGCAGTCCTACGGAGTGGCTCCCCACTGGAACCAATTAAGTCCCAGCACAAATAGACTCTAATACACTCATCATACTGGAACAAATCCTGCTTCTTCTGAAGCAAGGCAAGGGACACTTTGGTGCAGAACTGTTGGTAGAGAGTAATTTTGTGAATGCTGATATAATTATATTTAAATATACCCCAAGCAATAAACATCTCTGATGAGACAATTTTCATAAAATTACCAAGATCACACTAAGTGGCCAAAGAGGAACAAAAGTTTTATTAAGAGTTTAACCCCAAAATTAACATTTCTCACTTTTCCAAAAAAAAAAAAAACCCTAAAAAAAAAATATAAACCTTAAAAATTATAAAGCATTACATTAAATTTGAATAAAAAGTAAACAAAAAGGAAAGAGAGCTATGAATGTTCAGTATTCATTTGACATAGTGAAATCAACTTTTCCTCACAGAATAATGGTCGCATAAATCCTCCTTATAATGACTTCACACTTTTCATGTAAAAAAAAATTGATTGATGGTGAATTGAATAAATTGTAAATAAATAAATGCAATTTCTTAAAAAGAATCACATTGAAAATATGGCCTGGACACCATCGTGAAGTAAATCCAATTATATTCATCTAGTGCCATACACATGCATTGAAAACAGTACAATTATTTAGTTTTCTGTTTCCCACTATTTTAACTTAAGTTAAATACATTGACAATTTATTAATTACAACAGCAGATAAAGAAATAAAGATCCCAATTGTACAGATCAGGTAGATAAAATAAATTTAATTTACTTGCTACTCTACAGCATATTACATTTAATTTTCTTGTTGTGGTTAGCTATGAAGTAAAAATTTTCAAATGCAGGTAGTCTATAACATTCAAGTCCTTTCTAATCCTTGCTTCTTTTTTCCCCTCTACTTTCAATGGAAAAAAACTCCCTCCCTTTTCTTTACAGTGCTCATTGCTCTGTATGTGAAGAAGAGACACTTTATTCAGTCTTCTCTTTTTAACATTGAAGATAGCATATTTTTAGTCCTTTTGATTTCTCTTTTTTCTTAAATCATAACATCTTCAATGTCACACTTAGAAGTTTACTATTTGCTCTAATGTTTTCTGGTGGTTTCAAACATGAGAGAAACCAAAACTATTACTGTATAAAGTCTGCTCTTTGTGTGCCTGACATGTCAATCTATCTGACTTGTACTTAGAACTCTATGCCACAGTTTTGAAAAATAACAAGACTACCCTAAACAAATACAGTGTTGATTTGTTCTTCTGTACTGAAGATATAAACAGACTAACTGTTCAATCTTTTGCCTACATATTTCTCTTATTTCAGCCCAGAGAAGGAGATGGATGATTTGTTACATATGTAGTGTTTCAGAGCCTGATTTTTCTTCCCTTATGCATCAAAAAATGGAATTCAGAAGTTATGAGGCTATACAAACCACAAACAGTAATACCCATTGCATCAGCTGATGCCTAAGTTCCTCTTCAATCAATTAGAGCTTCACTTTTTTCAGAAAAGAAGTAATGTCAGGAGCTCAAGGAATACAATGGTTTTCTATGAATTTCTTGGTTTAACAGTGCAGTGCTTAATGTAGTAGAGGATATAAAATCAAGTTTTTCTGACAGGTTCTATTGTCACCTGAATGAAATTTATTATTGCATTTTTCTAATGGGATATTTGGAAAATGAAGTCCAGTTTTAAAATTAATTCCTCAAAATTAGCTGTTTTTTATCTTGTTGCAGTGCTCCGTTTTCTCCTTTTCCTTTAGTAAAGAGTAGTGATGTAAAAGTCCCATAGAAATTGGCAAGGACTTTTCAAGAAGAATTAATTTATCATAATTGTAAAAATAAAAGAGAAATATGCTGCTATAAAATCATTAAAATTCATATGATAGCGTGATATAGCATTTACATAGACATGGAGTTATTTGATTTGGCATTAAAAAGTCTGATGTATATTTCAAAAATTCTCATGTGAACACAGAGTACTAAATAGAGAGTCTTCCTTCAGAGATATAAATGTTTAGCTAAATAGATTGTTCATGCTTGCCTCACAGATTACACTTAGTAATAAAATCATATGGGAACAATACTATTTAATCTATCTGAATGGTGTTACCATCTCTTCGTTTTCACTGGCTGTTTTGCACAATGCCCATAAAAGTGTTTAGAAAAATAATACACCATCCAAGACTTCTACACAACCCAGAAGATTATAATCTGATCTCTGGATCTTTTTCTGATGTTCTTCTATTTTTTTCTCCTCTTCTTTAAGATGCAGGGTTCTTTCACAATGTAAAAGAATGAATTACCTTTGAATGATACTTTCTTGAAGATTTATAATGAGAACGTAGGTTGAAGGAAATTTTTACTTAAAAAAAAAAAAAGAAGAAGAATTCATATCTAAGACCTTATTCTTGCATTTAGTGGACACATGAGTACCAGACATCGAGAATAAATAAAGAAATTATTCTCCTATTTTACCTCTTTCTTTCAAATTCTAGGTATTACTCCTTATAAAAAAAGAACAGAACTGAAGGGGTTTTGGACCGATTGCACATCCTTTTAAAAATTAACAACTGTGACCAAAGTTTTAGTAATGTCATTAACTTTAGAAATAACATATTTTCTTCCTTAAAACAAAGCAAGCCTTATCTCCACAGTTCATACACAACTATTCACTCCTACAGTACACCTAATCTTCATGTGCTAGACATATATATGTGTGAATATCTAATTTCAACTACAGGAATGTAAATCACATTGTTTCAGTGTTTAGAGAATGCAATATATAGAGTATCAGCCTTTCCCCAGTGTTCTCAAAAAAAAAAAAAAAAAAGATAAATTTTGAGTGAAAACATTACTATTTTCCTTCAGAAATAGTAGAGGGTATAAAAATCCCAAAACTAAAGCCAAAGTACCATTGAGCGGTATGGTAATTTTTAAAGTGGACGGAGATAGCAATTTAACTTAGTTACTCCAATCCAAGTTTAGATCTTTGGCCATGACACAAGTTTTTCTACTGAGAAGGAAACCAGGAGAAGTTTCTCAAGAGGTGAAATCATCAAGTGATTGATCGAGTAAAGAAACCCATAAAAAGAAATTTGAAAAAAGCAGTTTGGGGAGCCATCTTCCTCCAACAGAATATCAAATAGACATGACTACATGCAGCTCACTTGCAAATATTTTTGAATGATTTGTCTTTTGATGAAAAAACCCTGTTTGTTTCTCTGTGTGCCATATTGCAAATGCCTGAGAGAAAAATAATTTAATCAAAAAACTTTCACTTGATAACCATAATTCATTAGTTGCTGAACAAAAATTTCTGAAGCAAATAAAAGAGAAGTGATTTTCTAAAGGATATGCAGCTCTGAGCAACCTGGTCTAGTGAGAGGTGTCTCTGCCCACAGCAGCAGGATTTGGAACTAGATTATCTTTAAGGTCCCCTCCAATGCAGGTCATTTTATGATTCTATGTTAATTAACCCATTATTTTCACTCAAAGCCCATTTTCTGTTTTGAAACTGTTACTGTCATTTGCAATGCATTGATTTTCTGAAGGATAGTTCTATCTAATGACATTTAAATTAAATCTTTTATACATAACGGTTAGAAATGAACTTCTTCCTCATCCTTATTACCTGTTTAATGACTAAGATTTTCAGATAAAGTATTTACAACTGCATAACACAATATTTAAAGAATAAACAGAGCCAATTCCATCAGCTGCTTGGTTGAATAACCTTTGTAATATTTAAATAGACTTTATAAAACCACAAAATTTAAATGGCCGTTTAGTGGAATCCACTTTTCACAAAAAGTGTGCTGTAGTTGTAGTAGCGTATGAGAACCAGCATATCAGAAAGTCTTAAAATATTTCAATTCCTGGGTCATCACGAGACAAAGACATTCTGAGAAAATATTATCTGCAAACAAGACACAGGGAGACACCGGGGCAGCAATGTATCTTCCCCATCAGCTGTTTATGTGTCTCATTTCGAAGAATTTCAGGAAGAAACTAAGCAGACAGAGGAAATGCCTCTAAAACCGATGCTCTCTTGTTTGACAGTGATTTCAGGAAGATGACTAAGTAGTAATGTTTCATAGACCATCACATGCATCAAAAGTTTGGACAAGAAGAACTATATTTAATTTTTTTTTTTTTTGTGAAAGTTACACTAGTTCTGGAAATCCTGAAAACTGGATACTAGTTCTAAAAGAGCTGTAATTTTTTTCTTCATTTTAATCTTGCTATTTCACTGTTTAAAAACTGCCAATTAGATAGTTCTCCCCAAAGTCAAATGATCAAAAAGCAAACATCAGATGAATTCAATTACAAATAATCAATAAAATATAGTCTAAGGGGACAATTCATGCATACCCCCTAGACTGCAAACTGCCATCTAAACTGTTCAGATTACATTCACGCATAAAATTCATATTTAAGGAATGAAGCTTATTTGATAAATTATTGTCTAACAGAATAAAGAATGTGTAATTGCTTAGATAATTTATTTTCATGGAAAAACAATTTAACCATTTCTAGAAACTATATCATCAACCTCCTAGAGCTTGACAGCCCACTAACTCCCCTGATAGCAATTCTGAAATCAAATGTCTTACCTACTAGTACAAGCGTATCTGAATAAAAGCAGGATGTTTTATAAAATTAGCAAAAGTTTTCTATCTGTTTTATTTTGAAATAATAGACTTACTTCCTGGTCTTGTTACAGAAAACAAAATCTGTCAACAATCAGAAAAGGCAATTAAAGAAAATGTTCCTGAACTTGTGCGATTATGTCAACAGTATATAACACTTGCGAATGAGTTTTTCAGGGGCCATTACACTCCTAAATCAGCAATATGCTTCCCTGAAGTAAACTCACTACTTTTGTCTCTATCACAGCATCTGCAGTGACAACATGTTCTAGACTCTCTCCATGTACACAGCACAGTCCCGTGCTCAAGTAATTAATTGAATATAACCATATGTCCATTCAATGAATCCATGTTGCTATTACAGCCGCTGCAACAGTTGGACAATTTGTAGATCAATTATTATTATAAAGTGTTTAGTTGGCTTTTTCTATTTTAATGGGATAATAATTTGTTAACAGAAGCATACTGAGGAATCATAATGAGCCTTATAGATAGCAGTTCTGAAAACACATAAGGCTTGTATGTATATACCTGTAGAAATGCTGGTGAATACAGCTGTGAAGGCTTATTATGATCAGTTATTTTGAGAATTTTTTTTACATTTCTTTGGAAAAGATCCACAAAACACAAATATATGCTCTTTTGTAACAAGAAAAATAATTTTAGATTTTTAAACAGCCCATCTTGCTTTTAGAAGCACTTAAAAAGTTGTAACTCAATGTGGAATACTAACTGTAAAAAATTGCTGGCAACAGAGGTGAAATTCAACACCAATTACTGTTATGTCCCTGAAATTTTTAGAATATTGTTGGAGTAAGCACCTTCTATCAAAGGTCTCTGTGACTTATTCACATGCTTTCACAACTGTGCTGGTTTCAGCTGAGGTAGAGCTAATTTTCTTCACAGTGGCTCGTGTGGGGCTGTGTTTTGGATTTGTGCTGAACACAAGATTGATATTAGAGAGATGTTTTTGTTATTGCTGGGCAGAGCTTTCACATAGCCAAGGCCTTTTCTGATTTCTGTACTTCCACATTGGTGAGGAAGCTGGGTGTGCTTGGGAGGTTGGGAGGAGACACATCCAGAACAGGTAACCCAAACAGACTAAAGATATATTCCACACCATACAGCATCATGCTCAGTATATAATGTGGGGGAAAGAAGGAGAAAAGGGAGGGACATTTGGAGTGATAGTGTTTGTCTCTCCAAGTCACTGTTATGTGGGATGGGGCCCTGGTCCCTCAGAAGTGGCTGAACACCTGTCTGCCCATGGGAAGCAGTGAATTAATTCTGTATTCTGCTTTGCTTCTTCCCTCATCAAATTTGCTTTTTCCCTCATCAAATCGTTGGGGTGGAGGGGGAGGAAGCAGCTGTGTGGGCTTTGGTTTCTGGCTGGTGTTAAACCACAACAGTCCTTTCTTGGTGAGCCAGGCAGGCATCAAATTGTTGAGATAAATTGATTGATAGGGATATACTATACTGAATTTATATCGGTTAGTGCTGTTTAATGGTAATGAGCAAGCTCCTGCGCTTGCCATGGGCCCACTTTTCTAACTCTGTGTTAGAGTCTAGTGCTTGTTAGTGGCTGTTTTTGTGCTGTTGCTGCTTGCTGGAGTGCTGTGGTGTTTATCACCTTACTGAATTGTATCTCCTTTGATAACAGCCATGGCAATGTGCCTGGGTTGGCAGGTGGCCAGGACATTGCTTCTGTTTTCTGATCTGCTGTACTGGACAGACTGGAACTCTGCTGTGAACCCAAGCAGAAGGGACTGTGATGTGTGAGTTTGTCCGTGATGGAGCAGAATCCACCTTCAAACCATAGATTACCCCATGTCAGAGTGGGTGGATGCCTGAAGGAGAGTCTGGTATGTGAT
The DNA here is from genome assembly GCF_037042795.1 of Molothrus aeneus. Lineage (NCBI taxonomy): Eukaryota > Metazoa > Chordata > Aves > Passeriformes > Icteridae > Molothrus > Molothrus aeneus. The sequence goes on from NC_089646.1 coordinate 74,187,388, forward strand.
CCCGTGACAAGCATGGCCTGGAGCAGGTTTGCTGGCAGGCCTTGTGACCTGATAGGGTCACAAGGTCCCATGCTGGAGCAGTTCTTGGATAACTACCACCTATGGTAAGGACCTGCATTGGAGAAGTTCAAAGAGGACAATTTCCAGGGAATGGGACCCCAGGCCTGAGCAGGGGAAGGAAAGATTCCCTTGCAGCCCATGGTGCAGCCCATGGTGAAGCAGGCTGTGTCCCTGTAGCCCTATGGCATGGATTACACTAATGGTTGCCTCCAGCAGGAATCCCTTGTTGCAGCCAGGCTGGGAAAAAAAGGGGAGGAGTTCATTGAAATGCCCAAAAGGGACAGGAGTGGAGATTGCAATGGATGTGCCTTTTAATGTTTGTGAATCATGATTTAGGTGGTATGTTACAAGAATTATTACAGCAGGATCCACTGGAACTAATGGAGGAGTCCCAAGTGACCTCCAGAACAAATGGAACCCAAAGCCATGAATTAAATTAATTGAATAGACATTTTTGGACATTTTTGGACATTTTTTAGGGGTGGTTCATAGACTAAGGGAACCATATCTGTATTAGACCAAAGAATGGGAAGAGCTGTGGTGGGCAATGAAGTTGGGTGAGGAAGCTGGGAGTGCTAGGGAGGTTGGGAGGAGACACAAGCCAGGACAGGTGACCCAAAGTGACCAAAGACATATTCCATACCATACAGCATCATGCTCAGTATATAATGTGGGGGAAAGAAGGAGAAAAGGGAGGGACATTTGGAGTGGTAGTGTTTGTCTTTCCAAGTCACTGTTATGTGGGACGGGGCCCTGGTCCCTTAGAGGTGGCTGAACACCTGTCTGCCCATGGGAAGCAGTATATTTTGCAATTCTGTATTCTGCTTTGCTTCTGTGTGAAGCTTTACTTTCCCTCCTAAACTGTCTTTATGTCAATCCATGAGTTTTTTACCTTTTACCCTTCCAGTTCTCTCCCTGATCTCACTGTTTGGGGAGTGAGGAAAAGCTGTGAGAGCTTTGGTTGCTGGCAGGGGTTAAACCACAACAACAGGAAAAAAGCCCATCTTGCTAACTCTTATTAAGTCTTAAGCCTGCTTGATGAATGTAAGAAGAAAGGTAATTATACTAACTCTAGTGGTGCATGGGCAGAAAAACTAAATTCTCAGGAGTTTTAATAATTTCTTTCCTGCAAACTTTAGAAAATAAAGATAAAAGGAGGTACTTGGCAAATTTTAAAGCAACATCCAGAAAAAGTAAGGCACTTGACTGGAATTTTTTTGGACTTACAATGTCCTTCAAGATGAGGTTAAGAGAAAAAGAGAGAGAAAGAGAAAAAAAAGAAAAATATATATAGTCATCACCTTAGATCCAGCCTAGACTCAGCTGCTTGTAGATCTAAGGCAGTGGGGTGTGTCTGCTGCACACCCTTGCAACAGCTTTTTATATTCTCTGGAATATAAAAAGAGACAGACCCCTCCCTCAGGTGTGTGCCCATGCTTTAATGTTCCCCAGGGAAACTATGTGACTGGCCAGCAGTATTTTGGGGTTTTCAGTGCGCCATATGGCTTGGCAGCCATTTCAGAACAAGACCAGAGCACCCAGGGGGCAGGTTGTGGAGCACTGCACCACTCTCCCTGCCTTCCCCTTTCCATGTGCACACACTTTCTCCCTAGCTGTTTTCAGCCAGTACCCATTCCTCTCTCCTTCTCCTGAAAGGAGGTAAAAGCAGGTCATCCTAGGTTATGGAGTTAGATTAGTTTAAATGCTTTTACCAGTGCTCTGTGTAAACCTTTTTCTGTTTATACCAAAGCAGACTTATGACAAGTATCACAAATCCTTTCATCTTCTACAGAGTGGATAAAGGAGTTCTAGTGCTCTATTTTTATGCCATAGACATCTATCTCTTCCATGCTGTTTTTCATCTTCTCAAAACAAAGCTATTAATAATGAAAAATAGTCTAAATATCACAGAAACTTTCCTTACTCATAAAAAAAAAAAAAAGAAAAATCAAACTCAAAATATACCTTGATTCTGAGAAGTTTTGGAAGAGTTTTACAACAAGGGAAAAGACTGTTACAGCAAAGGATCTGGGCTGCAACACCAGTTAAAGGTCCATTAGCTGGCCCAGCTTCAGCAGCTATAGCAAGTTCAATTCTTCTGGGAGAAAAATCTTGGTAGGAAGTGTAGTCACTGTACTGGGAGACAGGCCTTTCTTTCAAGCCACTCTTTGCATTGCTTGCACCTTTCTTTCGCTGATTACTCCCAAGTTAATCAAGAGCAAGAGTCAGGTCTATACCCCAGCACTTAGCAGTGAATGTAGGCTGTGACAGCTGCTAGAAGCAATTCCCACATAGCAATATATTAACTGTACTGCTACTGCTGGCTGCAAAAGCAATCATTAGGTCAGGATTCTTTTTGGTTTTTTTTTTTTTTTTTACCCTTACAGAAAGGAGATATGAGCTCATTAGGTTCTCAATGCTCATGAACGCCTAAGAAGGAAACTCACTGCATGCAGCTATAGCCTTTGTATCATGCAAGGAGAAAATGCTTTTTTTCTACACTATTAATCCATTTAATATTGGATTAGCAAGATAACTCACACATGAAAAAAGAAGGAAGAGCAGAAGACTTTTATTCACTTTTACATAAGCTGTGGGTCAAATCTTTCCCATGTGTGAAAGGTCTTTATCCTAGATGGAATTTCTTGGCTCAGGAGTTATAAATATGGTCAAGAGTCAAACACATATTATAGAACTTTAAACTTAAAAGGATTATAATAGGATCTGTAATTTCAATAAAAACATTAATTTGGGAGCATTTAACTCCTCCATCCCAATAGTTTCCAGATTAAACTGGTCTGATAAAAGGAATTTGTAGTAACAGAAAATATCTTATGTCTGTTGTCTCTTTGCTTGCTAGCAAGCTATTATTAGTCACAAAGTTCCTTTGCAACTGTATTTAGAGGAACAAAAGTCTGTTTTTTCAAGAAAGTCACAAAAAATTTTAAGAGCTGTTGAGACACAAGGATCCACTTTGGCTTTATTTTACTCTGTTTCTTCTTTGGCTGAAAGACAATACCAAAATTTGGTAAAGACCTCTCCCTCAGCAGAAAACCTGAACAAATTCAAGGTAATTCTGAATTGTGATTTTCAAAGTACTGTCTGGTCAAATAATATGCTTTTTTTCGTGGAGGCAGTCATATATCTGAGCAGATAACCAATAGTAGAGCTCTGACTGCTGTTTTTTCATCCAAAAAGCACCTCTCTTTCTGGTTTTTCAATTCACATTGTCACACACTAATGTTTTTACTTTAATTCTTATCATTTTTCTGTGCATTGAGTTTTCTGTTCACTTTCAAGGAGAATATGTATAGACAGAACTATGCAATAAATATTAAAGCCATTAAAAACATAGCCTTCTAAATTTTAACATTATAACTCTGTCTGATGCTTAATAGAAAAACTTTTCTTTGAGAAGACAGTTGTATAATAATTTTATTTATTAGTATTTAAGAGATCTATTTCCTCTTTCTCCAAAGAAATTACAGGAAAGGAATAGAAAAAAAAAAAAAAAGAAAAAATCTAAATGTTCTGTAAAAGACACTACAGAGGAAACTATAAATATTATTTCAGGAAAGTAAGTTTCTGTAACTGTAATGCCACAGGCAGCATATGTTGCAAAAAATTATCTTTCCAGGTCATTATTCTTCCAGTTTGTTCCTAGGGGTAATGGTAAAAAGTCACAGCAAAAAAAGTCAAACCAATACTGACCAAAATTAGTTGGTCAACTCAATATCAAATATAATTTTTTATTTAATTCCATTTTAATTCATGAACAAAACAACAATAACAACAAACAAAACCCCTCAAAGTTATTTTTCTTTTTAAATCTTCATTAAACTCAGTGTCAAAAGTGGCCTGGAAAGTTTCTGGAACAGTTCAAACCAAGTTAAACATTAAGAAAAAAAAACCCAAACAAAATTGCCTATTAACTCTTTCCCTGAGGTCTATGACATTGTTGTAACAACTGAGGTAAGTGTAGGATTTACTATATTAACCCATTCTTCTGGGTCTAACAGAAAAAAGTTCCAGCAGAAGACCTATTCAATATGAATGCAATACTGGAGAGCAAGGATTGGTCATCGAGATATGAGATAAATAAATCTTAAATTCAAGAAGGAAAAAGATTTTTCTCTGCGTTTTCAAATTCTGACATCATTTGTTACTTCCCCACAACCCTGAGCTTCCTGTTTCCCAATGAACTGAAACAAGATGTTTTGGAACATCCAGAAGGAAGGCTATTCACATACTCTGTGGTGCTTAAGCAGATATAGGGGAGTCTATAGAGGGAAAAAAAAACCCAAAATCAACAAACAAAAATTTGTGTTATAGTCTATGTTTTAGAAAGTTTTGTCAAACTTTCTATAATGTTTTATAGTTGTATAGAATAATGTATAGTTTGCTATTGCAGATTTTGTCTGCTGTGAGTTTTTTGCAAACTAAATTATTGTATGCCCGTGCAATCAGAAACATTCAGGATTTCAAGGAGAATAAAATTAGATACAGTGGGAAGAAAGTTTCCAAAACTTAATGGAATTCTCAATATTATTATAATTTCCCTTTTCAGCTCAAATTATCACAGAAAAGATCTAAAGGCTCTGCAATCCATATTGATTCTGCCCAGCCTCCCTACATCCATCCCCATGGCCCTGCTTAGCCATTCCAGGGCTTTGTTTGACCCTATTTTCCCTCACCTGTCCTGATCCTGTTGCCCACTAGCAAGATCACATCCCAGTCCAGCCTTGGCCATTCCCCATAGCCTGGTGTCGTATGCTGTGCCATGACACTGAGCAGGAAAATTTCTTGCTGAAAGGCATAAATTCCTGTCATAGCTTCTCTCTTGCTTTCTTCTATTTAAAATACTCTGGTTTGTTTTACGAAATTCTTCAGGGTTGTCTTTGCTACAGGAAATTACCACAACAAACAACAGCTGATTTAATCAAATTTGAACCTATGGAGAAGAAAAAAAAAAAATAGGCTAGCCATAACTTCCAGTGAAATAATCATCTCAAGACACAAACCAGAAGTTAGTATTCAGAGTTGGGAAAAAAACTTTACATATAGAATGAGGATAACCATAAACATATTTATTTAAAACAACAAGCAAACCAAAAGTACATGTACTAAATAAAATTATTAATTTTTTCAAATACAGAATAAAAATCCTTACATTTTATCTAAAACTAATGCATGTTCTACTGAGAATCTACATAATATTAACTAAACCTGGTATTGCTTAGGTTTGCTTTATTTATATAACATATTACCTAATCACATTGCTGATTTCTTGACCGGTATGAGAGCCTCACAAAAATACTTAACAGAATATTTTGAAATGTGAAATATTTCATGGAAGTATATAAATTTTGAATAAATTTGAGAGAAACGGCAAGTTTGTTCTGATGGTTTTGAAGTCAGACAATTCTTATCTAGCAGTGTTCCATTTCCCTTAGTATTATTTCAAAAATAAAATAACTTCAGGGTTATAAGCATAGTAGTACATAAATGTCAAATGATCAAAAGAAGAAATATACAAACAAGGCAAAAAAATTACTGTTCTGCTGATAAGAAATTTTCATTGCTTTTTGATGTAAACTTTGGACTTCTGCTCTATTTCATAAGGAAAAATAGGCATAATATATTTTTTTATTTTTTAGAATGCAAATTATCATTCCTTATGAATATTATCCTAAACATGTAGGTATTTCCAAATGTATTATTGAATAAAATTTAATTTTCTTTATCTGTGTATGTATATAGATATGCAAATAATCTCTTTACAAATATATTTATCTAAAAATACTTGTTATGCACACACAAGCATAAGTGGTTTATCGAATTGAGTACAGATTTACAGAAACCTATATAGATTTATAGTTACTGAGGAACAAGGTAAATATGCTGTAGTCCAAAGACACTGTGTACCAACAAATTTATCTTTGATAGTTTTGAATATCAGAAAGAGCCTAAACCCAGCAATGAAAAATAATGCATAGATTAATTTACTGTTTGGGTTTTGAGCACAAAATAAACTACTTTCAGTGCTTGAGAAGAAGAAGAAGAAGACTTTAAAGAGCTGCAGACATAAAATAAGACACAGTAGTAGTTTGGTCTTCTTTTCCAACCTACATTTTGTCTTTAGTGACTCAACTCATTTTTGTACTGATACCTTTACTGCAGCACATCAAAAGAACAAGTTCTAACTGCCTTAGCATAAAAACTGCACAGTATAGACCAGTCAAAACCATGGGTACTGCAGAAATAAAGCCTTTTCCAGCTGGTGGTGCCTTATAAATAAATATTCTCAAGCTGATGACAGCGATGAAAAACATCATTAATGAATTGCACTGAAGCTATTTTTCTCAAGAGAGAAATACAAATTTTGGCATAGGTGTTTTTCTCATGTGAGAGTGGGCCAAAAATGCATCTTTTTCTCCTTGAAGAGTAGTTGTGTACTTTATTAAAATTTTATTTGTTTTAAATTCTGAGCTGTCTTTAAAACCAAAAACTAACCTGAAAGACGATGCTTGTCTCTAATGAAGCATTAAAATGAATTAATATCTACCCTGAAGTCTCAACAGTATTTGTTTGGTAGAAGACTTAAAGACATGGGATTGATGATCATCTTCCATATAGTCACTGGTGGAATCTCCATCACGCTGTAGGAATAGTTTTACACATCCATCCAACCACCACACATGCATAAGAATTTACAGAAAGCAAGAAAACATCTTTGATCAAAACCCAGCGTGCACTTTGCAGAGTGAGGACCCTGGAAAAAGTCTCTGCCACTTACAAAGGAATTGAAGGTTTCAGAGGGATTTAGCAGCTTATATGGGGATGACACTAGAGCTGCAGTCTCAGTGGAATTAAATCTGACTTGATCCAATTAACAACATAGAATAGGGAATATAAAAGGGAAGGAAGGAAGGAAGGAAGGAAGGAAGGAAGGAAGGAAGGAAGGAAGGAAGGAAGGAAGGAAGGAAGGAAGGAAGGAAGGAAGGAAGGAAGGAAGGAAGGAAGGAAGGAAGGAAGGAAGGAAGGAAGGAAGGAAGGAAGGAAGGAAGGAAGGAAGGAAGGAAGGAAATAAATCAAGAATGGAATTTTTCCATTATCTGATATGATCTGATCTGATATGCTGCCATTGCAATTTAGACTTCCCATGGAATCAAGCTCATGGTGCCCTGCTCTAAGTACTTAAGACCTAGAGTCTTTGTCTGTGACAAATTTGGCTACATTTGTTACGTGGAAAGGGTACAAAATAACAAAATTAAAATTAAAGAAGAAAAGAAATTCTGTTTTCATGGTGTTAAAAATTGTTACATATTTAAATATTGTTCATTTTTAAACACATTTAAGTTGTTCTAATCAACACATTTTAATTGATCTTGTAATGCATATTAATTTTTTTGACATTTATTGATATCTATTATCAGGTATTTAAATCCCTCCTAGTCTTGTGTAAGACAGTTTACACATAAAGAGCCAAAATACAATTTCTGTGTATAATTTTTAGATATCCTATCTCACCCTAAAATTTGTATTTGTTCAATGCTTGACATGTACTGAATTTCAGTTCTGAAAACCACTGTGGGTTTTTTGTGTTTCTGTATCAGAAATGTAGACCTTTTAGAGGGGTGGAAGCAAATAACCATTTCACATGTGTCCTCACCTTGGCATCCTTTCTCATCATTGCATATAAGCTTGTAATCCCTCTCATCCCCTAAACAGGTAACTTATTATTACACTAGACAGTTTTCTGTCCTTTATCTCCCACATTCAGGCTGTTACTAAATCCTGTCTTTTTCCCTTTAGAACATCTACAAAATCTAGTCTTTTCATTTAATTTCTGTTTTCAGGAAGGAGTAATCATTCAGGAAATAACTGAGGCGTATCAAGGGCACTGACATATCTATCATGTACTTCACTCCTTTCTTTCTAATACTTCAACTGCTCCTTCCTTTGGCTCTAGCTCACCTTCTTTCCCTCTTTGTAATTCCTTATCTTCTGCCCTGAAGGCTTTATCATTCTGTGTCCAATATAAATCAGTTATGACTTAAATATTCAAATCCTTTTAAAAGCACTTTGGTGTCATATTCAAGACTGCTCACCATACACAAGAGTTCCATCCTGCTCCTTTACATAACAAGATATTCTGCTCTTTCAGAGAGGACTCCTTATTTTCACAGTTCTGTGAAAGCATTCATTACAGTATTTTTTTTTTGATTTCTTAATATTTTACTGTGAATTTTTAATGACTCTAGTTGTTGTTGTTGTTGTTGTTGTTTTGAGTTTGATTGTTATCAGACAGTGGAAGCATTAACTTTTAGCACTGAAACCAGAAGTACAACAATACAATAACAGGCCTAACAGTTATGATGTGTCTGACAGTTTCCAATTCTAATCATCCATCTGGTATAATATATTCAGTTGAATCCTTGTTTGTCAGTCTATTTAGGATGTCTTTGGGGTTCTAAGATCCTGTTACTAAGAATTATGAAAAAAAAATTATAAAATGAGTCTAGATAATGAAACAAATTTTATTCTTTATAATGTGCACAACAATTGAGAGTTGCTAAATTTTTGCACTGATGAAAAGAGGAAAAGATTTGCATTATTTGAGTAAAATAATTCTGGAATGAAAATAATTCTGTATCATATATTTTGCAGAAGTGCAGGAGACCGTAAAGACAGCAAGGGTGTAGGTGATGTCCTCCTGCTTTATCAGTATCCTTACTCTTAAGATGAACCGGATTAAAGATGATAAAGAAAGAAGATAAAATGATGAAGGCTTTTTTTGTTTCTCTAATCCATGATAAACCTTATAAATTAGAAGTTAGCATGTATTTTCTGGTTTAAAAAAACTTTATTGTATTGCGGGTCCCTTTTAATATTCAAAAAGTAATTTAGTTACCATTGGTGCAATATTGCCTGTGAGAAACTGATGAAGATGGGATAGAACTAATTAAGGAAAATTAGATTGCAGTCTTCCCATGAAGGGGAGAGAAGTAGTTAGCTCCTCTTATGCATTTAGAGGCATGTGAATATGATGACTACAGTTTGCTCTTTTTCCTTCCCTTGTACACTACTGCACATTCAGGTGTAAGACTAGAATACATAAATTACTGCTTCTACATTGCTTAGACCTTTATTTATAGTTATTTCCCTTCAAGGAAAAAAAAAACCACAAACCAACAAAAAGCAAACAAACAAAAAAACCCCAAACCCCCCCAAAAAAATAATCAACCAAAAAAAAAAAAAAAAAACAAACAGAGAAGGAAATACAGTTACCACTGAATTTTGTTAGAGAATAAATACCAGCCCTGAGATTGGTTTTGGGTGTTTGTATTGCTCTCATGAGGTAGGAAATTCACAGTGCCATAATCTGAAGTTGTTATCCCTGTAGTACAAGCTTTTTTCTCCCTTTAGGCAAATGTTTCAGCAATAATCAGCAGGGGTTACTTCAAGATTTGAAGGATTTAGGTACAGAAATATTTGGATTTTAATCTCTTGACAGGGTATGCCAAAATGGACTTTCTGTTACCAAGAGCTTTTATAATTTCCTATGATCTTTTGGGGGAACCCATTTTAAGTTCAGCAACATTTTGATCATTTTTTCAGACCAGGTTAGAAAGATAATCCAGTTTTAGACTGTTACAAATGCGGAGTAGCAAATGTATTTCTAAACTACTTTCAATTGTTTTAGTTTCAAATTTCATCACTGATACTTTCATACTTTTCAAAGGTTAGATTTTTTTTTACATAAGTTCAGTAGTAATCTTGTACCTTAAAGTAAAATCTAGCTTTGATTGGTCAGGTATCCATGAAAGGCAAACAAAAATGAAAAAAAGAATCAGCATCCTTGCACAGCACAACTTTTTCATGTGAAATGATCTAAACAGTACATTTTATTGCTCTACTTCACATGATAATACAGCTAACAGTAATGCCAAGAGGATAAACAATGTGCTTAGCATGCTCTGCAGAGGATGGAGGGTAGATTTTTTTGTATGAAGAAAATTGAATCACACCTAAATTTCCTTACCCTGACAAATTACCTCTGCTACATCCTATGTCTCTATTCAATTAAACAAATATTCTGTTGGTCGAGCATTATTTAACCATGATTAAAATCACTTAAAATAAAATTATGATTTCTTCCTTATCAAAGATTCTTTTGTAAAGAGCAGCACTTGTCAGCTTTTTGCCTTAATTTATTCTTCATTTGTGCCAAAGGAGCCAAGTTAGATTCTCACCTTGACCAAATTAGTAACTGAGACTCATTCAGAAGAAAAAGTTTAATCTCAGGGGTAAGAGGTTGCCATTAAGATGCTGTCAGAATGTAATGTGATAAAAAAGAAAATAAATTCCATGCTGCTTGAAATGAACAACATACTGAAGCTCTTTGAAAAATGTTCTTTATATTTTTGAAACTATATAATCACATCATAATGGATTTGGGCCAGAGCTTTTGCCAACAATAAAATGTTCAGTTGCATTTTTATGTGCTAATTAAATGCATTGGTGCAATGAGATAAGGGCACTTATGATTAACCCTTCTGGTTGCATTCAAGGACTTCCACATTTTTCTTAAATGATGGGGCACAGAACTGCACGCTGTGGTAAAGAGGAGGCTGCACCAAAGCTGAATACAGTTGGATAATCACCTCTTTTGACTGTCTGGTGTTGCTGTGTTTGATGCACCAGAATGCAGCTCTTCCTCTGGGCTGCCAGGACACACTCCTGGTTAACACTGAGCTGCTGCAGACCAGTACCCCCAAATCCCTTTCCTGCAAGGCTGCTCTTCAGACAATTCTCTTCAGATTTATACTTGCGTCCAACATAAATCTGTCTCAGGTGCAGAATCTGGCATTTCTTGTTAGATTTCATGCCACACCAGCACTAAATGCTGCTGCTCCTTTGTGTATTGCATAGATTAATATAATTTATGTATTTAGACCAAAATATGTATTAGTAGAAGTACATGCTTAGAGATATTATCTTTCTGTTTCCAATTAATTAGTAAAGAAAACCTATAGAATACTCTTCATTTATTTGCAAATAAACCAGTTGCTATATGGATTGTTCAGTCTTTCAAATGTAATGCAGTCTGTACTCATAACTTGTTGGCCAAAGTTTACAGAACAGCTAGAAATTCTACTTTACAAATAATCTCAGACAGATACTCACACACACACATCACACACTTGGTTGTAAAAATTCTCTTCTACACCTGCTTCCAAATCTCCTGTAATGGTATATGAATAAAGAACGAGACACTTCCACACCTCAGGTTGACATTTACAAAACTGTTCACAATTTTTGCTGCTTTGCCAAGGGGCAGTAAGGGTTGAACAGCTTTCTGTGTTGTTTTCTTTTTTTATTTCCTTTTAGCTTTCTTTCCAGGCAGCAGATGCTTCATGCACTTGAACATTCTAGCAGACCTAGCTAATCATAGCAATCATGCCCCAGGGAGGAGTAGAATACTGTTCCTCCACTTAAAATCATTTCTTCATCTGATGCTTGAGAAGGTACTAGTTGCCATTAGAGACTGGAGATTATGGGAAAAGGCTCATAGATGGAAACTACTGCCTGAGCATGCTCTGCAATGGCTCTGGGAGGACAAGCAGCAATCCCAGATGTGTAAAGATCAGAGCAATCAAACCAAGAAAGCCTACACAGTATTCTACCTCAGTGAGGGAAGGACAGCATCTTGAAAGAAAGAAGATCTAATAAAAAGAAAAAGAAGGCAAGACACAGAAAACATACTGAGCAACAAAACTATGCATCTGTGTTTGTATTTATAGCTGTGTTCCTATTCAGTAGTTCCTACAGGGAGGGAAAAATGACACTATTTGTGGGGAAGGTTGTTTGGGGTTTTTTTGTGGGGTGATTTTTTTGTTGGTGGTGGTTTTTTGTTTTGGATTTTTTGGTGTGGCACATTATTCTTTTTGGTCTGTAGTAATTTTATATTATTCTTTTTGTTTCGTAGTACATTTATACCTTGAACAGTGACTAATCTTATTTTGCAGCTGGCCTTTGGGTTTTATTCAGAATTCCTAAAGCTAAATAACAAAGACATGGGAATATAACTTTCTTTGAACATGTCTTTGTTTATGCAATAAGAAATGAAAGCTGGGATGACTCTGTGTCTCCAGCACACAAAGGACATGGAGCTGTTGAAACAAGTCCAGAGAAGGGCCACAAATTTGATAAGAAGACTGGTGCACATCCCCTGTGAAGAAGGGTGAAATTTGGGGCTGTTCAGCCTGGGGAACAGATTGTGTGAAGACATCATAGCAACCATCCAAAATCTTAATGGGGCTTACCAGGAATCCAGAGAGGGACGCTTCATCAGGAAATGTAGACATAGGACAGGGGAAAATGGCTTACAATTGAGAGTAGGTTAGATTATATATTAGGAATAACTTTGTTATTTCAAAGGTGATAAAGCACTGGAACAGGTTGCCCCAATAAGTTGTGGATGCCTCAACCCTGCCAGTGGCCAAAGCCAGGTTGGATAAGGCTTTGAGAACCCGATTTACTGGGAGATGTAAAGAAGGGGGCCTTGGGGCTCTGTGATATTTAAGGTCCATTCCAACCCCTTAACATTCTATGATTCAATGGCAAAGCACTTTGCCTACAATTCCTAACTAATGAGGCCCAATAATAATAATAATAACAGCTCAAAACTAAATTAAATGTACAGGAGAAGGTATGAAGAAAATTAACTAAAAAAATATTGTTATGAGTCTTGGTCTTGAACACGGCCAGTTCAGAGAGATTTGGTTATCTATTTCACAAGATAACCATGATGAAGAAGTAGATGAGACGAGAGGTAGATTCTTTCTTTATTTTCCCACTAAGTAGAGAGTGTCTGTGCTACTAGTGCTGCCAATTTGCAGGTTCTAGATGCCCGTTAAGGAGTGATCAATCCTCACATGGGCAATAATAAAGATAATGGCTTTTAAAGGACAATGGACAGATGTCCATTATCAATTATTTTCTTTATTCCTTACACTCTTTCCTTTGTCCTCCCAGATGCTGTTACTTAAAATTCACTCTCAGCAACTTGAATACCAGCCATTGTTTTAATGGCAAAAAAGTTGCACAACAGCAATTTGTGGAGTTTAAAATGCAAAAAAAAAAAAAAGATTGTGAGAGAACCTTATTTTTCTAAAATATTTCTTGGTTTTTTTAGCCCCAGTATTAAAATGGGAATTACTAGGTATTCACAAAGCTATTTGCCATTCAAAATGGCTCCTAAAAGGAAAACCAAAAATGCTTAAGCTTTTGGCTGAGAGTTGATGATATAATATTATGCCTTTTTAATAGAAATAGTTTTTAATCATTCAATTGCAAAAAGTAAATCGCAAACAACACTCATATATTGCATACATTAAACGTGCTGTATTTACATAAATGTCAGCAATTTTGTTATTCAGCAACACTTTTTTTTTCTTTTTTTTTTCTTTTTTTTTTTTTCCTAGGAACCAGAAGTTATTTTTAAGAACCAGGAAATGCATTCTAAGTGAACAGAAATTTGCTCAGATTTGCATGAAATTGCAGGTTCATGATGGTTTTATTTTGCAGTAAAAAAAAAAAAAGTTATCTGGAGACCAATATCAATGGTCCAAGCAACTCCAAAATCTGACCATTTTGGTGCATTGTCTTGCTGTACTGGAGTGGAACTGGTTGACTTAGGGTACGGAGAGATGGAGAAAAAAAAAATTAAGGCAAATCATGGCCTGAAATCTATACATGCATACTGATAAGGTAATGGATATTGATAGACTCTTGCTAAGGAACATTTTGTGACTTTCAGACTCCAAAATATGGTATTTATTTATGCTTCAAAGACAGGAGGACAGAATGCCTTTGTTTCTGTGTCTGTTAAATCTGAATGAGAACAGGATAGCCACTAAGCATTTGCAAGTATATATTTGATTTTTGTAAGAGCTTTAGGTGAGGCCAATTATGATGGAACTAATAGTGGATGATAGCATTTTGAATTTAATTGCTACTACTAATGCAGTTTACAAAAACTTCCTGGAATCCTGGAAAGTATTTTGCTCTGAATTACTGTAATCATTGTTCTGATTCTTTATCTCATTATAAAGAAGCCTTCAGAGAAATATTTGGCCTTATGCCTTTCGATTCTAGTTCTTTTAAACACAGCCACAAATACATCTTTTCTGCTCAGCTGCTATTCATCAATATTTTGTTTCAGTTTATTGAGATGGTATTTTACCATTTTAACTTAAGTAATGGGCATTATATTTGTTTCTTTGAAGCAAAAGAAGATTTAATATTAGCAAAGATTCTTGTTAAAAGGAAAAAATATATCTTATAATGGTAAATAAGAATAAAATTAAATTTTGAAAGTGATTTTACTGGCAATAGAGCAGAGGAACCAAAAACAGATGAATGAGAGCAGAGGAGCCAAAGGTAAATGAATGTAAGCATCATGTTAGCAATGATTTATTTAAAAAAATTATTAAAGGAGTCTCCAGAGAGAAATAGCTTACATATATAATTTTATAACCCTAATGATAAAAATAGAATAATGCTGAGTGGTCTTTGTCCTTTTTGTTTTCTATATATTTCATGGTTGCATGGATTATGCTGAAGCTGAAGCATCACATACTATCTAAGCACATGATTTTATATTTTACAGGTTCTTGTCAATTATAATATGGCTTAAATTCCTTGGCTAATTATTTTGTTTTGTTCTTGACTGTCCTTTTGTATTTATGCATTGGCACAAAAATATTCATCAATATCAGGATAGCAGCTATCCTTGAACAAAACTAAATCACATTCTCTTTATATAGTCACCCCTTTTTCTTCCCAGATTTAGCTTCACTCTTTCATTTCCAACTATTCCATCTCCTACCTCACCCCCTCCACCTTCAGTTGCTAAGGTGGATGGGAAATGGAAATTGTGATCACTCTCTACCTGTTCATCTCTGCTGCTCCTTCCTCCTCCCACTTTTCCCCCACTCCAGTGTGATTTCTTTCCTCAGGATGCAGCTTCCTTTAAAGCAAATCTACCTTTTAATGTGTGAGGTCCTCCACAAGTTGTACTGTAGATATCTGCTCCAATATGGTCCTCTCCATGACTTGTAGGGAAATACCTGCTTCATAGGTAAAAAGGCTGAAAACTTTAAGACGGGAAACAAGAGTCTCAGATGTTATGGAACAGTATATCTCCATCATCTTAATCAAAACTATAACTTAGGCTGGCTTATGTTCTGGCTTGAGCTGGTTTAAGTTTTGTATTGTCAGAGTTGGTTCTGCCCTGTTAAAGCTATTTAACTAGTTTAAACTTTCTGCAGTGAAGTCTTAGCACAGAAACAAGGAGGATACTTCAGGGAATAACAGAATACTTTGCTATTTTTACTGTGAGACTACACCTGCTCATTTCATGTTAAAACAGGACGGCATCATATGGTTTACAATAATTTAGGAATCTGACACGTAAATTCTTGCTAAATTGCATGGGTATGATGAAAATATGGAACTTCGAATCTGTCATGCACTGTTGCCTAGCCACTCCCAGAGCAGCACAAGAATGTACTTGCTGCTCTCAAAAGGTGAGTGAGAAGCCACTAATGATAAATTTATATACTCTCTTTGCCTTTGTGTGAGGGGAAGGAAACAAAAGAAACACACAAGCACAAGGACTCAGCCTTGCATTACACATCCACAGCTCCCAAAGCTTTCCACTGCATCATTTTGCTAAGAAGCAGGTGCCATAAACAACCGTAAGTCTTGCTGGACATCAGACAACATGGAGCAATGGGACATTATGGAGCGGTGATACAGTCATTTTTACACTTGGCTTCACAATATATGTTGAAAACTCAGTTTGGTTATTAAGACACAAACCCATAAAGAGGAAGCACACCAGCATAGCATTTCACATTATGTAAAGGTAACTGTTGTATAACAACAAAAACTACTTTAATATCACAACAAATTGTGGTTGATCATTTTCTAGGTTGTAGATGTATAAAGTATTTGTCATTATTTTAGTGAGCCCAGGACCAAAACAGTGTTTTACATGTTGTTTCTGTGTCAAATTGTTGTTTTCCATAACTAATTAAAAAAAAATAGTTGTTTTTTTTTTCCTGAGGAAAGATATGAGACAGGCACATTAACCTACCAAATGTTACAACAGTTCCATATTGAGCTACGTGTGGGAGATATTATCAGCTGTACCTTGGGTATTATTGAGCAAACAAAACCTCTTTTGCATGAACATTTTCACTTGGTGTTTCCTCTCTTATGTAATTAATTTTTAGATTAAAAAATTCTTTACCTATCATACTTATCCCTCTCTAACACTGAAATAATAAGGAGCTGGCTAAATCTGAGTTTAGTTAATGCAGTCATGTTTCTTGGGAAATACATTTTGTGAAATTCATTCTCTGAAACTGTATTTATCACCATCTGCCCAAGAGTTGAGAAAGGATAGAAAGAAAATATTAGGAGTATTTCATACACATATGTGAACAAGTCCTCTTCTACTTTTCTTTCTTACTGAATCTCTTGAGAAAGAGAACACTTGCTGAAATAAGTGTATCACTACAAATATCTCTGAATCCTTTACATGTCCTTTGTGGTAGGTAATGTGGAGGTAAGAGGAAGGGAACAAACCTATCAAGCTATAAAGGCCAAAAACAAATTTAAAAGCTTACAACATTAAAGGACAAGAATTAAGGATCACATTTCCCAGGCATTTTTTTGTTCGTTGTACATTTCAAGGCCTTTATAAGCTAAAACTTGTTCCCTTTAAAGGGAGGCTGCTATAATCAGTAACATGATGGATTCATAATTTGCCTTTCAATCAGTTATACACAGAGCCATCAAGAAAGGTGCTCCTTCATTTTAGTAGTCATCTATGTTCTTTGTGAAATGTGTTTACTCATAAATATGTAATCCACTGGTGTATTGTGCTATGTGTCTCTCTCAAGCACCTGGTCCACCAAGATAACCACTTATTTCTGTTGCCATCTGTGATAATTGCAACAGTAGAGCTTTATTGGAAAAGATTTATGCTATAAAGCTGTAGGTCCAGTGTTCAGATGCAGACAGTGACGACTGAGAAGAGGCATAAATTTACTGGTATAAGCCCAAACCAACAAAAAAGGAGGTATACATTTAAATCTGAGGCAGTGCATGTAAAAAACCAGCTGTTTAAAATATGTGATTAAGAGTATGAAAATAAAAAATCACAAATATTAGAAACAGGGTTATACTCACTAAATTAATTCTGTCCTATTCTATTATGATGCTACTTTACTTCACAAAATCTTGGTAGTAATTTTTTTTCTTAAACAGTAATTTTTAATGTAGATTACACTCATATAATTTTTAAAAAGTGCCACTGATGTTTTTTTCTTAAGAAAGATAGTCCCAAAGATAATCCTTGCATTCATTTGGGAGTCTATGGGCTCTTAATTATTCTGTTTAGCAAACAACCAGGTGCTCTTGGAGCCTATTTATACTACTCTGTGCATGTGTAAGCTTCTCTGACAAATAAATAAATGCACCTAGCTAGTTCTTTTCATACTCAGCATACTAATAAGCTATGAATCAATGGATCTCACCTAAATCAAATTGCAAATGATTAGCAGCACCACATTTGTTTTACATCAGCATTCAATACAATCAATGTATTTTTCAGCCATTTGTAATATTCCATAATTTTATATATGACCAATAGTTTTTTTTGGTTTCTTTTCTCTTTAACCATTGTACTTTTTTTACCTACATTAAATGCTGTAGCTTTTTACATGTCTAAAAATAAGTAGCTAGCAGGAGACTTCTTACTACAAGAAAGTAGAATAGTTTGGAGTAGCTTGATCATTATATAAAAATATAGCTATTTTTCCTTTTGTGGGGTTTACTAAATAATTTCAAATTTGCAGTAAGTCCATGTAAGAATATAAAATTGATTGAGATATAGACAATGCCATTTAGGTCAAACACCATTTTGTGGTGTTACTCAGGATAGACACAAGCAGCTCTGATGGATTGTTTGATACATGTGATAAATTTTAGATTAATCTCATGCTTTCTTTTTTAAGCATTATCTTCTTGCCTTGAGATAACCAAGCAATTGTTTTGTTTATCACCCCAGTTAATGCTGATAATTCTGAGGATCTGTAGCCAAAGGAACAGATGATAAAATGAAAATATGAAATTTCTTTAAACTAACATTTCTATAACCAGCAGATATGTATGAGTGAACCTAAAGCCTTCCAAAAACTGCTTGCAAATTTTCTAAGCCATTACAACCAAAACTTCTGAACACTCTTTCTAAAGATTGGAAAAGTCTGCCTCCTGAATGACTGACGCAGAGTTATAAAATACTCCAGCTTAAACTTCATTCCTCACTATAAAATTTTGTCAAAAAGCACCACAAAACCAAATTCAAAACCAGAACTAACACACACCCACCAGCCAACCAACCAACCAAAAAAACACCCAAAAAATA
This sequence comes from Molothrus aeneus, assembly GCF_037042795.1. Taxonomy (NCBI): domain Eukaryota; kingdom Metazoa; phylum Chordata; class Aves; order Passeriformes; family Icteridae; genus Molothrus; species Molothrus aeneus. The sequence goes on from NC_089646.1 coordinate 74,205,953, forward strand.
AACCAAACCAATAAACAAACAAACAAACAAAAACAAACAAACCAACCCCAAAAAAACCTCCATCTTTCTGGACCATCCCTTACTATACATAATTTCTACTGGAAAAGTATAAGAATCAGGAAAAATAAGAGAGGATGTAATACTGAGCTGGCAAAGAGTGAATGCATTCTGGTTTAGTGGAAGGTGCCCATGCCAATGGTCCCTCCCAAACCATACTGTAACTCAAGATTTCTACAATTCTCTGATTCTGTGAAAGAGATTTTACATGAAGAAGTGAATGCTGACCTACAGTCCCTGACAGACACAATTTTTGTTTGTGAGAAGCTAGTGTAAAATTTGAAAGGTATTACAAAATCAGTAGCAAGTAAACATACGATTTTCAGTAGGACCACATTTGGGATATTCCAATACAGAAAATAATTTTTATTCCGACACAGCTACCATGCATGTGCATGGAGAAGCAAGGTGTTGTGCCTTCAGAGGCCTCAGGGAGCATATCTGCACTCTTCAAATAGGGGAGGGCTGTGTGCTGAGCACACAGGATGCCCCCACTCCTGTGTGTTGGGCTCCCTGGACACAGGATCAATTTAGAATTTGTTTTTTTGTTGGGTTTTTTTTTTTTTTTGGTAACAGATAATGACATGGATAATTTTTCATAATTTCCTTGGCTCATTTCCTCGGTTATTTATTTACAGAAGTGTAACTTCAAAAGGATTAAGACTATGACACATTCACAGGGGAAGTAAAGATAATTGACCATAATGGCTGTAACATTTGGTTTCTACTTGGCAAAGCTTAGACAGTGCTGTCTTCAGACAACTGGCCCCAGATGGACAGCTTTTTGGAGAAGGAAAATATAGTGGTGGGTGGACAAAGCAACATTTTTTTGGATAATTTTCCTCCTTGGTAAAGCACTCCCTTTTTAGTGGAGGGAGGGCTCTGTTTCAATTCTCTCCTCTAAACTACTGCCTCCTTTTAGTTTCTGATTGACAAGTGAATATTTCTTTAAACACTGGGTTTGTTTCTACATTTTCCCATAATTAAAAAAAAAAAAACAACACCAAAAATAGAACTGGTTTTAATTTTTAAGCAAATTAAGTATGTCTTGATTCAAACCAAGCACTTGATTTCAGTGAAAACAATTGCAAATCTTGATTTTGGGATGATGCTAATTGATCTATTCTTCAATTTCCTGGTCTTGCCATTGAATTGAGGAAACACAGATGCATGCACACATACATACACTTCCTTGAGAAGACTTAAACTAGAATCTAGCAGTGCTCAACAATAGACAAGTTTCTAAAGACTATGGCCAGCTGCATGTCTTCCATTTCTTTACCTTTCAGTGCAAACAAAGAAAAGCACAGTAATTTTCTATCCTAAAAGGGCCTGTGCTAAGAAACACTTGAGTAGATAACACTTATTACTAACTCTAGGAATCACTAATTACAGCAAAAATCAGGAAAAGGAAATTGGAAAAAAAAAACAGTAGCCATTATTACTAGTACTGTTTTTTATGTTTTAAAACATACAAAACTTTATTAACCTTATATTTTCCTTTTTTTATCTGTTTGGATGAGAAGCACCCTGTGTTACCAAGCTTGAACTCTTTTGAAGTACACAGAAGGCATAAATCTTGGACAGATTACACATCTGTAACTCACAAATCCCTGAGTGTATGTGTACAGCTATGCCTGAAACTAGAATTCTCCTTTCTTCTTGCAATTATCTTCTGAAACAGATTATGCACCACCAGGAGTTTGTTTGTTTGTTTGTTTGTTTGTTTGTTTGTTTGTTTGTTTGTTTGTTTGTTTCTTTCTTTCTTTCTTTCTTTCTTTCTTTCTTTCTTTCTTTCTTCTCTCTCTTCTCTCTTTCTCTCTTTCTCTCTTTCTCTCTTTCTTTCTTTCCCTGCCTGCCTTTCTTCCCCTTCTAATGGCACAGCAAAAAAAAACAATATAACAACTTAAATTCTGATCTCCAAAATAAATTAAATATTTTTATCAGAGGTTATCAGCAGCAAGAAGTAATGAAGGAAGAGGAAAAGTGAAAATAATACTAGCAAGAGAATAATTTTCAGCATACTGCCGCTTTCAGAAAGTACTTTATTATTTCTGGTGGAGGATGTTTTTCAGAAGATATGCCAATACACTAAGGACTACTTTCCATGGCTTTTATGAGTGCTGTGTCTAAGATAGTGGAGATTTTAATTTAGCCTTTACACATGCTTTGTTAGTATATTGCAAGTGACATAGTAAAGAAAACTTTCTTGGAAACATTCCGTTCTTAATATATTAATTAATATTCACATCATAATATAAATCTCACAGAAGCATAGAAGGTTAGTCACAGAAGGTACTGATCTTGAGGTAGGACTCTATAAGTGACCTGTAAGTGGCATGGACTCCAAAAGGAGACCTGCATTGTACAGGAGTTGTGCATAGGGATTCTATTTTTTATCTTTCACAGAACTATAGATAATTTTATAATTTAATCTGAATTTAATGAAATATATAAATATGAAATTATATTGCATATGGTTGATTGGTTCAGGAGGTAAGACTCATAAGAAGTAAATCTTTTCCCATTTGGCCTTTTTTGGTGTGGAAATCATGTTCAAATTAAGATAAAAGGTGCATGGCCAATACTAACCAGAAGCAGCATTAATAATAGCAGTTTCTGGTATAAGTGTTCCCTTATAAATTATGTAATCAAGGATTTATACTTTTTTTTTCTCTTGCAGGATTACCAGTAGCTGGTTTTCTTTAATTACAGAATAATTGCAATCTGAAAATCCCCAGTCATACATCTCTGTCCAACCCTTTTTAACTACTAGAGAATATGGGTTGGATTCCTTTTTTTTTTAATCACAACAAATGCTTTTTGATAAATCAAAATTATTTTCCTCATATCAGGAGCCAGAATCATAAAATCCATGCACTAGATTTGGAGTTTTAAAAATTAGTTATTCCAGACTTGATGAATTATGAAGGGAAAACTGAAATGACATACACACATGTAACAAAGAGTACACTCTTTGTAACAGCCCTGGTTGTTATGATAAGTTATGATAACCCAGATAACCATATTTAGGCAGGATATATAAAAAGACTCAGAAACCTATGTGTCATCAAACTGTCTCTATAGATTCTTCTGTTAAATAAACAGAATTTTTAAACCACCTACAATTCATAGGAAATTCCACTACTTATCAAATAGTTTACAGGAATCTGTACCTTTCAAGACATGACCAGAACTGCTCAGGCTGATTGCTAAACACAAACTGAGTATTCCTCTTATACTAAAGAGCCAGAAGATTTTAAAGAGAAAAATTCATAATTGCACATGTAGATTTTCCCACGGAGTGGGAGGCAGCAGTGAAAATTGTAGTGCTTTGAAATTGTCTCACCATGGATTCAGATAGCTCCTCCAGCTTGTGCATTTGGCAAGAATTAAACCATGAAATGTGAATCTCCACAAGTATTCTTTGACCTACTGAATATTTATTATCCTAGAAAACAGAATAATTTAAAGGTATAATTCTGTTCCACCAAAACCTTTTGCATTCTGACAGAGTATTTACCTTGGAGGAAAAAGAAATCTAAAATTCTCTCAGAAAATTTAATCCAGTCCTATCCCACTAGGGTTACTACAGTTACAGCTGTATTACAGCATCAAAGGAGACAGGAGCATTGCCTTTAATTTCTGTATGATTTAGTGTAAATTCTGTTGCTTTTTTGTTCAAATTGCCAGAGCAGATAACCCATGGGGAGTTGCACAACAAAAGGCTAAACACCTATGTCAGGAGAAGAGGTGATTCTCTAAGTTTACTCCCCTTTTTCTAATTTTTTATTTGGCTACAAATATGGACAGGATCCATATTTCTTTTATAAAGACAACCTTCTACAAGGAACAGGTCAGATAAAACACTACAAGGAAAAGAAAGTGATTCTTCCCTTGGGACACAGACATGAAAAATAACACTTGATGAAGCAGACAGAAGGGATTGTCATAGTGAGACACTGAGGAGCAGGGAATAGGCAGCTGGGTCTCAAAGGAGACTAAAGCAGTGTAAGAATTAAAAGGAGCAGCATAAGGCTTATTGTAACCTTGAAAGCTACTGAGCATACTGAAACCTTCCTGCAAGGTTTTCAGGAGATAGATTTTCTCATATAAACTGTTTGTATTTCTAGTTTCTCTGAAAAGTAAGTAGTCTTAAAAACTTGCTTCTTTTACATTCTGCTGAAAACTGATTTTTCTCTAACCCTCTTTTTTTCTTTTTAAATCCACTTTGAGGGATACAAAAATGTAGACAAATCCAAGTCCCTGCTATGACTGACACAGGCTTCTATCAGACATGTCTGTGATATCTCTTCACCCAGAATACTGTGGTTTTCAGTTCCATTCTAATTTTCATGTATTTTTAGCAGGTCTTGACTCCTCATTTGATGTTTGAATTTCTCCAGGCAAGAAAGAGAAAATGGGGGATAAATACGCTGCTAATACACAGAAGAATCACCTTACAGCAACTGTGGTTCAGGTTAAAGGAGGTTTAACTCATTGAAAGAGCAGACATTGGTAAGGAAGCCATCTTTTATGGCAGCAAGCTCTACAAATGGTGCAGCTACTGATTTTCTCTGAGTGCTTCAGTTAATGGATATGATATGCCACTTTTGTTTCTATTATGTAGTTTCTGATACCACAAAAATTCCTGTTGGCTTTGGGGTAATTTTTTGCATTAAAGTTTGCTCAACATGATCCTGTAAAATGAATGTCCAACTTTCTGAATACAATTAATATTTATAAAATGGATTCAAATTCTGTCTGATGGTTACTCAGACGTATAAGGGTCAAGATCCTTCAACACTTATAATATCTATATAAAATCCACTAAAAGCTGCAACACCTGGCATATAAAGTTAAGAAAAAAATTTTTAAAAAGGTGGAGAAACCCATCTTTTTATTAGCAATTTATCTTTGTGTTGCCACAGTTATAATACCACCAGCTACCTGATACTGCTATAATATTTACAGAAAGGTTTTATTGTGCACCTGTTTAACCATGCGAAACGAAAATGTAGTTACAGAGACATTTTAACATTCTTTTTAATGGGATCATAAATGGCTTGGGTTGGAACAGACCTTAAAGATAATTTAGTTTCAACCCCACAGCCATAGCCAGGCAAGCCACTCACTAGATCAGGCTGCTTAGGGCCCCATCCAATCTGGTCTTGAACTCTCGCAGGTATGGAGCATTCATAACATCTCTGGATAACCTGTTCCAGTGCCTCACTACTCTCAAAGCAAAGAATTTCTTCCTGAAATCTAATCTAAATTTCTCCTCAGTTCAAGCCATTCCCTCTTGTCCCATCTGTGTCTGCCCCTGTAAAAAGTTCCTTCTTTTTGTAAGCCCCTTTTAAATACTGGAAGACAATGAGGCTCCCCCTGGAGCCTTCTCCAGGCTGAACAATCCTAACTCTCAGACTGTTTTTGTAGGAGAGGCGCTCCAGACCTGATCATCTTTGTAGGGCTTCTTTGGCTATGTTCTAACACACCTATGTCTTTCTTGTGCTTAACACCCCAGAGCTGGGTGGAGCACTCCACATGGGGCCTTACATGGGAAGAGCAGAGGGGCAGAATCACCTCCTTTGACCTGCTGGCCACTCCTCTTTTGACGAAGCCCAGGATGGGCTGGCTTTCTGGGCTGGAAGTGCACATTGCTCATATCCAGTTTTTCATTCACAAGAACCCCCCAAGCGCTTATCTGCAAGGCTGTTCTCAGTGACTGCTCCCAGTCTGTACTCATGTCTGGGATTGCCCTGACCCAGGTGCAGCACCTTCCACTTGGACTTTTTGAATCTTATAAGGTTCTTGTGGCCCCACTTCTCAAGTTTTTCCAGGTCCCTCTGGATCACGTCCCTTCCTTATGGTGCGTCAGCCACACCCCTCAGCTTTGTGTCATCTGCAAACTTGATGAGGATGCACTTGATCTCACTGTCCGTGTCACTGATGAAAACACGAAAGAGAACCAGCCTCAAGAGGGGTGCCCTGAGGGGTGCCCTGCATTTTTCACCAGTGTCCACCTGGACATGGAGTTGTTGACCACAACTCTCTGGCTCTCCATCCAGTTCCTTATCCATCGAATAGTCCACCCTAAAAGATCCATGTCTCTCCAATCTGAAGATAAGGATGTTCTGTGGGACTGTATCAAAGGCCTTACAGAGGTCTCAGCAGATGACATGAGTTGGTCTTCCTTTGACTATTGTAGTGATTCCATCACAGCAGGACACCAGAATTGTCAGGCTTGTTTGGCACCTAGTGAAGCCATGCTGGATGTCTTGGATCATTTCCTTGTTTTGCATTTGTCTTAAGACTTCCGTAGACAGAGAGGTGAACCTCCCTAGTCTGTCATTCTCCGGGTCTTCTTTTCTCCCCTCTGTAGAATAGGAGTGATGTTTCCCTTCTTCTAATCACCAGGGATTTTTGCCTGACTGAAATAAATTTTCAAATAGCATGGAAAGTGGCATGGCAACAGGATCAGCCAGTTCCATCAGGACCCTGGGATGCATGTCATTAGGCCCCCACAGGCATTTTGTTGGCCAGGCTAGAAATTTAGGTCAAAATCACAAATCTGTAGCATTGGCAGATCATTTTTAAGATGAAACAGTTCCTACTGCTGTATCTCAATCAGGGAAAAAAAAAAAAGAAAAAAGTAGCTCCCCAAATCCCACCTAGTTAATTTTGAGACCCAGTTCAATGACTCATAAAAAAGTCAGTATAATGTTGTTGCCTGTGATAGTACAATACTGAATTTGATGACAGTGGTGGGCTTTTGCAGGTCTGTGATCTGACAGAATGAAAAGAGCTGATAAGGAATCAAAAATGTATACATCAGGGAGACCTGTCTTCTAAATGTTATATGTTTTTCAGACAAAGACTTATAAGTGTATACTTAATGGAAATAGATAAAAATCCTCTTTGCATTTTTTTTCCTAAATTTCAGAGAAAGAAAGAGATTTGTTTGTATAAGTTTTAATGTTGTTTCAGGCTCAAAATTCAGAGGGAAAGAAAAAAGAGAAAGAGCAGTGGGAGTGGAGACAGGGAAAAAGAAGAAAATAATAATGAATTTCAAAAACTAACTCCTTTGATTACAGAAGTTCAGTGATTTCTAAAAAAATTTTTTGATTATTTTTTAACTAAGTCTGCGCTGAAGAAAAAAAATGGTAGGCACAAGCCTCACTTCCATAACATGAAAATTCTTGTTCAATTGGCAGAAAAAAATCTTTGCTTTAAAATAAAATAATACTCCCCTTGGAGACATAGCTGAAATGTTACACTTCTCATATTCATACTATGCTTGCTACTTACTCTAAAATGGTCTAATGCCTCATATTGTAATATCTTGCACTTTTTGGTTAATCTACTCATTGAAAACTGATTTAAAACAAAAAAATGAAAATAACACTTGAGGAGAGGTTGTACATTGCTTTCAGCTTGGCCACATAAAAATGACCTTACAGGAGTAATTCCAGCTTTGCCAAAACTTCTAAATATCTAATATCTTATTGATATATTTGGGTAGTCACCCTCAGGCCTTTGTCTCAGACATTTCTACTTCATGAAAACTATGCCCAACTAAAAATATAGCACTTTGCAGCCTGTTCATATTCAATGACCCATGCAATTAATTACTGGAATCAAGCAAGTCGACTTACAGTGGAAGCAAATCTGCATTTGGACACATAATCAATCATTTTCATGTTCAGTTATTGGAACAACAATTGCAACTGCAATAATTATAATGGGAACATAGCACATAGGCATCCTGAGCTTTGGATTTCAGGATTTCAGAAAGTTGGCAATTAAAGCAGAGAGTATTTGCTTGTCCTTTTCCTTCATTCTTAGCATACAGTCCTGCAACATAAATTTTATGCTGCTAACTGCATAAAGATGTATTTAGGGAGAAATAAATATATAAAAATACTGTCAGCTAACATTAGAAATACTGTCTTTATTACGTGTTTTAAATAGATAATCCTTATACAGACATATAGGTGCACTGCTGTTTCTCTTTAGCCACAGCTTCAGTCTCTTCATCCACTCTGTCAAAATAGCCTTCAATAAAAGTAGGCCCAAACTGTATATTGTTACATATGGGACATATAAGCCTTTAGTTCTACTGCATGAATTTTGCCTTATGGTGCACTTTGCTAAGGTGTTCTGCAATTAATTCAATTTTTCCTAGAGAGCAGAAGGGGTAACTGTTAAGGGAAGAAAATAATTGCTATCACGAAGGCTTGCATTTGCCTGAAATTGTGTGCTAAAGAAGTAAATGGGAAGGAACAAATTATTTTTTCATTCTGTCTAAGGCTATGATATTTTTATGGTTGCATATAAATTCAAAGAATGCTCAAAAGCACCATCCAGACTAAAGAAAATAGGAGATATCAGAAGAATATTGAAGGAAGATATTTCAACACCTCTTCTCACATTTAGAAGATTATGAGAAGTACAGATCAGAATTAAGGATTTCATTTGTTCCTCATAATTTTTTACAATACAAAACAAAATTCAGTAGCAATGGGACTGACAAGAATTTCTTCATTTGTGGTGCAACTACATTTGGCTTTCAGCTAATTTTTTTCCTTGGGAACTTGAAATCTCAACATATAAAATTTTACATTAAGTGGAAAGAAATTGAAAGGACCAGCAATAACAAGAGAGACTTACAGACAAGATGAAAATAAAGTATACAGAAAAATATGACAAAATGCCATCATCTTGATGTGGTCACAAGCAAAAGGTATCAAACAAACAATGAGCCATTAGATAGAGAGGGAAAGACTGCAAGAGACCTAAATTATAAGTACCTTGGGAGAAATACTACCAAAGTTTTGAATCTTCATTCAAGATAAATCTGTTCTTGAATTCAGTCATTTTGGAAAGAAACTGATCTCACACACAAATTTGGACTTCCAAACCAAAACTATTCATTTGCCAACTAAAAAGTCTTAAGAAACAACAAGACTTTTAGGCCAAATTAAGAAGTCAAGATATTTATGTCTGTCAGCAAAGTTCTAGACAGAGATCCAAGACTGTGTTTCAGATCTCTCTTCATGGTAGCTCTGTTACATCAGTGAGGTTGTTTGAAAAGTGAACCCAGAGGGGGTGATCAGTGACACAGAATCTAGTTGGAGGCTGATAACTAACAGGGTACCCCTGGCCTATATATTAGGTTTAGTCCTGCTTAGCATTGTCATTAGTGACCTGGATGATGGCGTAGAATGTAGCCTCAGACAGTTTGCAGACAACAGAAAACTGGTGGGAGTGTCTGACATGCCAGAGGGTTTTTCTGTCATCCAAGGGGACCATGGAGAAATGGTGTGACAGGAACCTCATGAAACTCAACAAGAGGAAGTGCAGATTTTTGCTCCTGGGGAGGAACAACCCCATGCAGCAGTATCCGCTTGGGGGGGGTCTTCCCCACAGATGGAAAACAGCTTTGCAGACAAGTGCTAAGTCAATACAAAGCAAGATTCATTTCAATGGAGCTTAGTGGTGTGCTGTGTAAGAAGATTGAGGAGCAAAACAATTAAACATCAGGATCCAGTACTTTCATTTCAGTCCCTTACACTGACCAACATTTAAATGGTGTTGTGGAAAGAAACACAGAAATAGGAAGAAAGCACATCCTTATTCCCATGTAATATAGCACGCAGATGAAAGAGCAGCCCCATATGGATTGATGTCAGCAAGTGTAGATAGCAATAAAAATACAGCAAGTCTAAATAGAAATAAAAACACTGTTAATGGCTGTTTGTTATAAATAGAAAATTATAATAATCCTGATTTGTGACAACGAAGTTAGGTAGTATTTTTTTAAGCAAAGGCCCCTCATACAGTAATGAACAAGGAGGTTTATATGTTAGGTATTAATGAGAAAATATAACCTGCATCAAAGCAATTGTATTATGACAGAAAGCTTTTTCTTACTCTGTGTTTGCTGACTTGTTTTAAGGTCACCCAAAGAAAGAGCTCAGTATATCAAACAGCACTTTCAACAAGAGTTATACAGTGAAATACTACTGAAACCAAGGCACCTGTTTCCACTGCTTTAAAGTAAATTTTTTAAGTAGGGTGACAATATTTGCCTTCAGCAAATCTTGAACTGGCCACTTTCTAATACTTTTAAAAAAGATTAAAATACTGCTTTCCAATAATTGCAAATATTTTATTTAAGTTTATATAAGTAATACCAAAAATTGCACAGGGTGCTTTTGGAGCATTGGAATTCTCATCTCTGCACTGTAAAAAATGACATCATTAGGGTAGACACAAAAGCAGTGAAAGTGCTGAAAGGCTTAGGAAACAGGAAGAGAGGTTGAGAGTAAGGAGTTTTTACAGCCTACAAAGGATATAAGTAAGAGGTGATTAAAAATAACTACCTTCCAGGAATTTTCAAAAAAGAAAATAATTTAAAAAGGCAGTTTTAGCTTAATTTGTCCTTGTAAGAAATAGAATAAATAAAGGCCTGAAATTAAGAAAATGGAGACCAAAAAGTAAAAAAACACTGTATAACAGTTAAATCAATTAGATAATGGAATAAGCTGCCAAAACAGCTATTATCACCAAAAGCATTCAAGGCATACCACAGAGGGAACCTATTAAAAAATTGTAAGTAAAATTGAAAGTACAGATGACCAAATCAGTAATTTCTACTTTTAATGAATATATATTATTTAAGATAATAATATAAAATTGGATGATAAAACACCAGCAGTAAAAATAGCAATGTATACAGGTAGAGTTACCTTTGAAAGAAATATTTTCATATGTATGGGTATATTTTTAAGGAACATGGTTGTCATAAGTTTGGGGTAATTTCTCCTATATCAATATCCTTAGTATCCTTTAGGATACTCTGCAGGACTTTATTATTAGTAGTATTAGTATTAGTATTAGTATTATTAGATTCTAAACACGTGTCTCAAAAATACACCTGTAGTGATTAGTTAGCAAATAGATAAATAACTTGTTTACTCTAATGTTGTTTAAAAGTGTCATTGCATCAAATATTTTTGAAAGTTTTAGGACGTTTAATGTTGAACAAAATGACATGCAAAAATGCCTCTTCAACACAACAAATCATCATTCAGTATTATGCTTACCCTGCCTGTACAGAACAAAATTTGATGTTTTCAAAAGGTCTATTATAAGGGTTTGGTTTTTTTTCTCAAAATTTTCAGCATTTTATAGATCAGTTTTAAGCATTTTTGTGCAGTCCTGAGAGTTTCAAAATGGTTTTTTGAAGAAATATGGAAGTTAAGGAGATTCTGTACAACATATAAATACTGTGGACAATTTCTGTACAACATATAAAACTGTGGACAATTTTCAGCTAACATTTTCCTATGAAATTTCTAATCTCACCTCTTCAACACTAGGTGTGATATCTGATAATCTTATTCCTTTGAGATTGCCTGAAAACCTTAATTTAATTTTAAAGGAACATTTAAATATATTTTAAACAGAAGATATTAAGAAAAATACCCTAATTAATACAATATTTAAGTGACAAGAATTAAATTAAATGAAATTGAATACAATAATTAAGGCAAAATACATAAAATAGAATCTAGTCCTTGGAGTTAATCAGTAAATTAGTTTCCTTTAAATAATAGCATAAGAGAAGTAGTATGCTTTATTTGAGTGTCTTCATAAGAATTTGCTTGCAGTTGAGAGATTTCACAGAAAATTTTTGAGAATTTTCTCTTCTCCTAGCTCATGAAGAAAAAAAAATGCTAGTTGCATAGTAAATCTACATCCCATTATTGTCTCATTATACATTTTTGTAAAATAAATTGAATTTCATAGATTTATACTTAAAAAACACCACTCACTCTTCATTTAGATACACAGAACAGCTGGATGTTGGGAACTGACAGAGAATGTACAATAATTCTTCCTCACATAGTATATCCATTTATTTTATACTGGTGAGTATTCTTCCAGACAGTTCAATCATTTTGAAGATTAATGTGTTAGAAAAGGGATACTTTGTAAAGGTCCCACAGTATTTTTTTAGAAGTGTCTCTTGTGTCTCCTACAATCCTAAGGAAAACCAGATAAGCAGATAAACAAAACCAAAACCAAACTAAACCAAAAAAAAGAACCCAACAAACAAACAAACCCCACAAACAAAACCACAGTCAACCTCTCATAAAGACAGAATATGATAAATTGAGCCAGAAAAAGAGGCTAAAGAATTTATGTCAGCAATTCTAGGAGAAAGCATAGTGTAAAAATAATGAAGGATCTGAATGGAACACTGGAACATTTATACCTTCTAACTAAATCCCAAAATTTCTAGTTCTAGCAATACCTATCTCAATTTTAGTGGTATTGCTAAGGATTTAACCTTGTGTCAGAGACCAAAACTTAGCCCACAGAAAATTTCAAATTCTGGGAAAATTCAAACTTTTTAAAGAAATTCTCATTTTGTGTGGCAGAGCTGACAAGTAGGATTGACTTCTTCTTGCAGATGGTAGGAAACAATCTGGCTTCTCTAGAATTAACAGGGCAATTCAGTCTGTGTGGTGATGTCCTTAACTTTGCTCCAAGCTTTAAGATGTACTTTGGAATCCCAGCTTCTGCATAATTTTCTAAATGCTTTACTATTGCATTGAGTATTGATTCACATAAAAAAAATAAAAATCTATATTCCAGAGTGCATTTTTGCATCTGAGAATTTGTCAACAGTGCTCAGATGTTTGGATCAACTGGTTTAATTATATAAATCTTATTGCATTTATACAGTGACAGAATTTAATCCCTTTTTAATTCACTGCCCTACCAGCTTTTATAAACAGAAAGTTCAGGAAGGAAAGGGATTTCCTGAAAAAGCAATTTATATTGATATTTCATATTAATTTTAATATATTCAGCCGTTATACACAGAAGAAAAATGAGGTAGGAAGAGATGAAGTAACATACTTAAATTAACAAACTAGATCAGTATTGACATATTTACTTGTAAGTGTGTGGCTTTGTTCCCCTTCACTTTCATTGCTGGAGAGCATGATGGTCTATTTTGCCTTGCAGATTTGAGAAAGCATACATTTCTTCAAAATGCAATTTCTGCCACTACATTATTGCTGTCATTTCCGGTTCATGCACTGAGTGCTTTATCTCACCAAGAGCTGATAAGAGGAACCATAGACAGCTATTTCTGGGAAAAAAATATGTATATATAAAAAAGGTACTTTGTTGCTGCAGAGAAGGAAGTATAAAATATATTTGAATGTGTGACTTAAAACATGTAACAAACCTGTGTATTTTAGTCATCAGCTCCTGCATTCCTTAATATTTTATCCTTCTAGGAGTTAAATGAAATGAACTGTTTAGTAGTAATACAACTTTTAATTAAATAAACACTAACCAGATTCCTTAAGAAGCAATAATAATATTTCTGGTTTGGTATATCACTTGCTGCCTCAAACTACTTAGTGGAAGAATGCCTGAAGTGCTGATTGGCCAGGGCTGACAATGAACTTATTAAAAGACTCATGGATAAGAACAAACTAGCCGTTTTTTTTTAATATAGATATTGATAGAGACCAAGAGTGAAATTATCCTGAGATAAGGAAATGTGTGAGTGGTTGTGCTGACTGACTTTCCTTGAAAATGGGTTGTTTTTGTCTCTCTTCTGCACACACACAGAGCCCAGAGAATCTATCTGCTGAGGAGCCCTCTATGTAGAGAAGTCCTATGTAGCTGTCAGTTCTTTTATTTTAGGGAAAGAGGTTACATAGCATTCAGAACAGCCTCTTTATAGCAATAAAAAAGCATTTAAACACAATTAAAAATTAAAATTGAGGAATTCCTTCGTGAAAAGACATTGAAAGAAGCTAATATAAAATAATGCTAAAGGATAATCCCTGCTATGCTTGCATACATCTTTTGTCTATACAGCGAAATATTTATGAGTACTTAATAAAACAGAAGACAGGAGGAGGGAACTGACAGTTACTTAAGTTCCTTGCATATTATAAACATCCAGGAACTAGGAGAAGCTATTGATGCTGTCTGCAGGTCCTACACAAACTTTTTTTTTTTTTTTGGACAGCTTTTCTACCCAGCAGCTTTCTTACCTGACTAATTGTAATTTCTGAATTGTAGAAGGCAAAGAGGTAAAAATCTGTCTTTCCTCACAGAAAGCTAATTTCAGTGAAGTCCATTAAATGAACAGAAGTCTTTCATATCTCCAGTAGGTTAATAAGGGGAAAATTTGTCCTCTTGCATTTTGCATTCTCATGTAGAGATAAACTGAAACATCAAATTATCTGGAAAGCATTATTTGTGCAGAAGTCTTTGATGTAAATGTGATGAGTATTATCTGAAGTAAGAGGAAACATCTGATTGTGCTTGTTCTAAGAAAGTGTTTAATAATTTAATTTTATTGATCTCGTGCTCTTAACAGTCTTTGCAAATATGAGTCTTTCAAAGGAACCAAGCCTATTAAACTCCTGCCTCCAATAGCAGTGTGTTAGAGAACTAGAATGTTTGTAAATTCTATTTACACTGTATATGAAGTGCTAATGATATGGTCTCAAATCACCCATTTTCAGAATTTGAATTTAGGTCCAGTAAATGTAAGTAATTTTGAAACACTTTTAATCATAATAAAATAACTCACAGAAATGTAAACGTTACTTACAGGAAAATTGTAAATCCCTGAAACTCAGAAGTCAGTTCTTTATTTGTGCACCCACCTCTGATCCCCCCCAAAAAAGAATGGATATAAGCTGAACCTAGAAATGACAAAGAAAGAATACTAAAATTCATCAATACTCTCTTATTATTGCAATTACATGAATAAATTCTTTGCATTATTTCACAAATAGTAGCAAAAATGCACTAAGATTTTTCCTTCTAACAATGTTTAATATAATGAAAATATAAATTCAATATTACCTAATTATTAGTTAATTTTAAGAAGTGGCTACAAGACACTGGCAGGCTGTCAGTAGCTATTTCTTCATACACATACTCATTACTTATCAGGACAGTGATAGTCTCCATTTATCAAAGTCACGCAAAATATGGATAATGAAATCCTGAAGTGAGGTATAATTGTGATTTTTTTTTCATTTTCTTTCTGTTAAAACCAGGTGCCAGTTCTGTGAAGGAAATCTTGAAGAAGGTTGTCAAGTGCATATCATATATGAATTGCTATACAAATGACATTATTCACAAAGTAAAATCACCCATGACTGTACTTATAAAATCAGGCATCTGTGAGTATTATTAAAATGTTCTTAACACAGAGACCTTTTACTGTGATCAGGAAGTAAAGAACTATTTTTATTTTCTTTTATTTTGTCATCTGAAAATAAAAAATAGTTACCATTTAGGGTATTTTTGGCCCTTACATTTTTAAGGCCATTAAAGAATTAGGCTTTTCATTAAAAAATAATTAGACCTTAAAATGAAACATTCACATATCTCAATTTACAGATAATAGAAAAAAGTTACTAACCTCATTTAATACAGATTTAAATAAAGTTTCATAAGTAGTAAGGAAGTTAAGGTTAACCTTTTAAGCAATCATAAGTAAATTCAGATCTTTTTTAACATCTCTTTTTGCCTCAATGGAGCATAGATTCAGTCTCTTCATGGTTTTTCCATCTTAAAATTTTGTGGTCAACCTCCTACATTTTTAAGATTATCTCAGTTTTTTTACTTCTTTCTGGCAATATTTATGCCACTACTTTAAAATACAAGGCTGTCATGCTTTGTCTTACCATTTAGTAAATTCAACAATGAAAATGAAAAATTACTGAATGTACTTAAAAGACATAAATCATTATTGAACCCTTTATGTTCCTATATCACCAGTTATACCTTTGACGTGAAATTAGGCCTTGGATGTGAAGTGCTGTTAGGACACTTTGCTTAAGTAATGGCTGTTTAGTTGAAGTCTAATTGGAAGAATTATATTGGCCCTAATAAGCCAGGAACTAATGACTTGCAGCACTTATATTAAAATACCACTCGTGTCTTTCTAACTATGGATTTCCTTATTCTTTCAGAAATAGTTCCTTCTCTAAAGCATATTGAATAGTCTCACATATCTAACCTGAATAAATGCATATGATGGACTTTTATGAGGGCTTTTTTATTATTATGAGGTCGCTTTTATTGCTTTCCCTTTCTCTCCTCTTTTAACCACAGTCTATTTGCCAGCTTCAGGTAAAGAATTTTATGCAACACTTAGACATTGCTGAGTTACTATGAATTCTGATTAACCAAAAGGGTCAACTTTCATTAGAAAGTGCATAAAACTCAGTCCATTAAATTGTCCATTTCAAGCTTGCAGTAATGGCTTATGGGTTTGATTATATTAATTAGTGCACCTTCTGCATTGCCAATCTAAATGGTTATTTTAAAGAGCACAGAGGTTCCCTCTTCTAACAGAGAACTACTTTATAGGGAAGAAATGGTTGAGGAGGTGAGGGATTTAAAATGTAATCAGTTAACTGAAATATAATAGATTAAAAAAATAAATTCATTGCAATAGATAAATTATTTTGTCAAAGAAATTAGTATATCATATCAGCTACAGTTTAGAAAAAAATAATCCCAAGTCGTTACCTTTTACAGCTTCACTTCGAAATAAGGGCCAGATGATTTTATTGTCTTTGGTCAGAGAAATCCTTTTAATTGTTCGGAACACAAGGTCCAAACCCATATGCTCATATCTCCAATGACTCCTCTAAATACATAAAGAGTTACTGGCTTTCTAAACCCTACTCTAAAACAGTACTCATTTCTACCTCAGCAGCTAATGCAATGCAACATAGCCAGCCAGTGTTCTACCTAACTTAATATTCTACATAAAATGACAAATCCCTTTCCCAACTCAGCCAGTCAATGATCAAAACAGATCAAGAGAAGGGTAGAAATAGCAGACCTTCACAGACCATCCTCTGCATGGGACCACTGAGTGACAGTTGAGTCAGCTCCAGTGGGAAGCAGGACTCTAATTCATTACCAGCAAGTTATTTCAGTGATTAACGTGGATTTAAAAAGTGAACTGCATCTCAGAAGCTTTCAATTTCTCAAAAGGAATAAAAATTAGTGGGGTTTTTTGTGATAACAGGACCTATCTAGTCATGTGCTAGACTTCTGTGAGTCAGAGGCACAAATTTAGCCTCATCTCTCCTCCAGGTAGGTGCAAGAATCCAACATCCCAAAGCTGAAATGAATATTGTAAATAATATATCCGATACCAATCTACCTCTATTCCTTGTGTGAGTACCATCTCCCATCAGCTAAGCAACATCAGTTTGTCATGTTAAGGATCTGCAACTTTTAGTCATCCACAGGGCCCCTTCTTCCTTTTCTGACCTTCTCATGTCTAAGGCATACATATAATGTGACAGAACAAGAGAACTTGAAACTGCATCATCTAAGTTTTAATTTGTCCTCCCTATCTTATTGAGGTTCTTGGTATGGCTTTCTGTCTTTGCTAAGGTGTTCAAGGTCCATATGTAGATGCTAAAGAGCAGTGCCAGAGAAGACACATGCCCCTGGCATCTTCCCTGTTTTTCCCACAACATCCTTCCTACCTGGGAACAACGCGGCCCCTTCCTCCATCAAAAACACTGTTCAGTGAACATCACTGCTTGGATCAGGCAGCTAGCTCCAAGAAACCCAACATAATCCATAGGGACTAAAACTCTTTGAGAGGCTGGTTCAGAGCAGATGTTAGCTTGACAACTCAGGTCTGTCATATCAGAGAGTTAAACTTTCTGAATATATGGCAACGTGGCCTACATCACTACTTTTTTTCTCCATCTTTCCCTTCATTCTTAAGTTGACAAACTAAGTAATGACTGTACATGACAGTAAGCCATGTCTTTGTGTGGAAGTGAGGTGGAGGGTGATAATGCTGAGGTTTTTGCATTACCATTCTCACAGGAAAAAAAAAAAAAACAACCTGAAAAACATAATAACCTTGGAAACAGAACTTTCTTTCTAGAAAGAGTATAAATTTGTCCATTGCTTTGCATTACTGTATACTGTAACAGAAAAAATTCATAACCAACATTTTCCTTTTTTCTGTTCTACTGATTTCTGCTTATATCTGCCCCTGGCTAAAAGATGCCAAGTGATCAGCACAGGACCAATATAGACAGCAGTAGTGCGAACTTGCTGTGCAGTGTCTCAAAGCGGCACTTGTAATATTTAAAAGATTCAGGGCTTGAAAACAGAATGATAAAAAAGTGAAGGTGCATAGCTGCACAGCTGGGCTGCCATGAGCAGCTGGGCTACCTGAGCACACTACACTGAAGAGTGGGTGTAAGTGCTCCAATATACCTAAGGGTGTTTAGTCCTCAGCCTGGGGGAGGCTAGATCTCCCTCTTCTTGAATATTCTACCTACTCTATCTCTGATAATAAATTCATGGAGAGTGTATGCAGCATGTGAGGTTTTTAGATTCCTTCGGTATTGGACTCTATGGTCAAAGCAGCCACAAAGATAATGTTTAAGAGGCAGAAATTCCATGTCTAAAAATGTGCACCATCTTTCAAAACATTGTCCTCATTATCACATTATTGCTATAAATTTTGTCTGACTACAGGAGTTCATCAGAAATAATGTAGCTGTTTACTCGTTTTTTTTATCAGGTTGGAAATAATTATAGAAATCAAACATTCTTGATAGAGCTCAATAAAACACATTGATTTTGTAAAATTTTAAGAGGAGGTTAAATTAGAGCTTGTCAGACTGACTGTTTCTGTGAGTAATTTCAGTTTTAATACTCTTTTTAAAAAATCAATACCTTTGGTTTAGGCAACTAAAAATGTTTTCAAAAATTTGAACAAGGTCTCAAAGTTCTGAAGAACCCTTTATATACAGAGAACAAGTATCTGTAATTATATCTTGAACAAAAGAGCCTGAGAGTTCTGGATTGTTGAAAAGGCAACTGCTCTTGATAGAAAAAATTAAAACTGGGTACAAAATTCTCATTATGACAGTTTAAAAATACAGTCTTTTATTAACAGCTTTTTTTATCAATTTTCACAAAATTTTCATAAATTATGAAAGAACATTTCTCTTCAACAAGATAGAATTAAAAAAAATAAGAAATAAATGCCTCTTCTTATAAATTTACTTATTAGGAAGGCTTACTGAATTTAACATACTAATGCACCAAAGGCTCAAATTTAATATATATTATCAAGATATATGGGGGAAAAAATCCATGAAAGTAATATTAGATCAGAATGATGCAAATCAAAATGGGTTTAACTTTATTGTTACAATTAATTCTACGTTTTACAAAATGTCTAAATTCAAGGTAATTAATTTCCTTGTTCTTCAAAAAAAATATTTCAAGCAAGGTAATTGTTTCTATTTAAGGTTAAATAAAATCAACTGTTAGAATTCCCAAGAGAAATAGGAATCTATTAGCTGATTTTAAGTTAGACATTATCAAATATTACAGAAAGCAGGTGTACTTTTCTCTGAACTACAGAAATACAGGTAGGCTCTATCTGATTTATTATCAGAAGGCTTACCACAATATTGAACGGATATTCTTTTTTATGAAATTCTGAGAATGACAATCTCTGCCCCTGTAAAGTGATGAAACTCCAGTAAAATGAAACGATTGTTGCTCATTTGTATTTGCACTAGGTAAAACTGGAATATTCAGACTGTTCGTATGTTGGTGTAATGTGGGTACTTGGAAAGATTTACACTGCTATAGAAAGAAAAGTTAGAAAGAATATTTGTCCTTATTATAGCAGGAGTTTTTATTATTGTTGCTTGTTATTGAGGAACACATTTGCATAGTCATTAGTAGAGGTGATATAGGCACTATAAGAATTACAACTAAAAACTTCTTTGACATAGTTTCTCAAAGGCAATTTTGTGTTGCTGTCAAGACCCTGTGGAGGTCTGTTTGGTTTCAAACACCTTAGTATTCAGTACCAATAGTAATATAATAAACCAGTAGCTTTTACTCACACTCAGATGTATACTGTCTTGCCAAGGTCTGTTTCATAGACCATTCCGAAGATTTCATATGTGAATAGACCATAAAACACAGGATGCATGTCCTATCCAGATGACATCCCATTTTTTTATTTATGAAGAAAACCTGTATTCTGACCAATAAAAATGTCCTTTATTTTTTACTCCTGAGGTATGAAAGAAACAAAAGGCTACCTTTTGTAGTGATGATACCAAACACTACATAAGGTTTATCACATCATGATAGTAAATCAAGTAGGAATAGAAGTTTGGATTTAAAATAAATATGTTTGCCCTATTCACTCACATGGATACAAATATAAAAAATATCAATTTAAAAAAATATTTTTGTTGCATTTCACATGTGATTTTACCTGCTCATCACTTGATCACTTATAGCTTCAATAAACCTATGTATTTCCAGTAGAATCAAACTCAGTATTTGCTTCCATCGGGCATGGATGTGAAATGAGTAACCACATTTACTTGAATTTTTCTAGCTCTCATTCTAGAAGAAGTTTAATTGTGTAACTGTGTTAAATGGGTATGTATATATATAAATAATTTAGATGGAAAAAAAATAACACATCTCTGAATCAGGTCAGAGTTCATCTAAACAATTCACCAAAAAAAGCAAATTCTCAAAATGCCTTACATACATGCACATCTAAAAAAGGCCCTATGCTGATATGCAACAGTCTGCCTTACCCTGACACTGAAAATAAATTACCAAACTGCAAGAGGTAAAAACAGATGTATTTAAAAGACAAATAGCCATTCTCTCTGAAATTCAAAGTAGTGTGAAATGGAGAAGTCACAGCAGATTAAAAAACAAATGGGAAGCAGAAATTCAGATTGCCATCAAAGATAAGAAAGTTCTAAGAGAATACTTCTGTGCTCTTTCAAACTCTAGACACTCTTTGCCTCACAGCAGATGAAAGAATGGCAAAGGTTGACTTCTGGAACACTGCAGCAAGGAAAACAGAGCTGTCATTGTCCCCCAGGAACAGAGGTTGAAGACAGCTGGCATAGTTAGTAATGCTTACAGAAAGTGCCATAAACTGGAAGACTTGAATCATGGGCAAATGCTCTAGTTTCCCTCTATTCCACTATTGAACAATAAAGACCACTTTCAAAATACTTGTGCATTTAGGTGTAGTCAGTTCACTGTAGCTATAAGACATTCTTTTCCATCTTTTGCTCCAAAACAGGCTGGCTGTACATCCCAGCCTCTGGATCCATGGTATGCTTCCAAAAAGATTCCAACTAGTAGATTGGATACTGCACAGAGATCATATAAACATTAATTCAAATTATATTTGAGGAGATAGAGAATGACAGCAAGTTAAAAGAAGGTCTTGCTCTTAAACAGAATAGCTTAATCCTCAACTGACCACTCTTCAGAGTTAGCTGACAGGAGCCAGCTCACTAGCATGTTGTGGGGTGACAATATAATGCAGAGTCAAGAAAACCTGCAACAGTACAAAAAGAAAAACCAAAACAAGAAAAAAAACACGTGGATCAAGGTGCCATGGATTTTCTCTAAAGCACTCCTGGAAATATATTCAACGTTTGAAAGCCTACTATAAATTCTGTGTAACATTTTCTTCAGAGATTTCCTAAATTGTTCTCTCAGAGATAACTAAGAGAATGACAACAGTGGATTGTCTTCATAGTCTTGGAGAATAAATCCCATCACTGCAAATTAGCCTCCTTTAGGTACTTATTCAGAACTGACCTTTAACCAACAGACTGACACTCCTAAGCCTAGTTGGGAATATTTCATTATCTGGTGAATCCCACTAAAACACTAATACTCTCTGAGTACATCAAACTTAACCTTCATTTTAGTATTCCTTCAAATATTGCTCCTGGAACTTTTTGCTTTATAATGAGCACTCCCAAATTTTTTCATAAAAAATAATGCTTACTTATCCAAACATAATAATTCACTTTTTTATTTTTACATGCTATAATTTTCTTTCTGATATCTGTTTCTAGCATCTTTCTCAGGACCCTTCACCTGCCTTGATACTGCAAGACTAAATAAAACCATTTGGAATGTCTTCCTCCATTTTGTGTCTGAATGGTTTCTAAACAAAAAGTTTAATTTAACAGCAGAGAAGGCAATCTGGATGTCACTTTATGTGATTAAAATCTCCAACACATACACACATATACACATGAAGGAGCAGAGAAGCACAGTGCCAGACACAGGAGCCCTAATAACCCTTTTGAGAAATGAACTCCAGGGTTTCCCACAGCAATCCCAGGAGAGTCTCAGCCTCCACTCATATCAAGATGGGACTAGCCACCATCGTGAGCCAACACAGAAGATCTGGAAGTCACCTTTATAACTGAGGGGGGGTCACTGACCATAGGTATGGGGCACATTATGAGATCACACAAGGCATTCTGGGATGGTTAGGGGTAGGAAATAAAGGTGGAAAATGAGAGAGAACAAAGTGTATTGGGGAGGAACAAGCATGGAAAAAAATAGAAGACTAAGATAATAAAAGGAACATGTAAACAGGTGGCTGGCTGTTCACCACACATCTGTTCATACCATGTTGTCAACACAGTCTTCTCTGCTCTCTTAGTACCTTCTATTCTCAACTCAAATGTGTTTATGGGGGTCTGAATGTCAACACCTGGAATGAGTGTGGGTGTGAAAGTGTGAGAGGACTGTACCAGCAGCTGAAGGGGCCCTGGGGTCTCAGTGGCTCATTTTTCCAGGTGTGACAACTGGGAAGATTTGGATCCATGAGCAGCCAATGGATAGATTAAGTACCTGAGCCCAGCTCCAGGAGGGATCCACGTTATGCATGTGCAAGTACATGCAGATGTGCATGGGTCTTTCCCACTACCAAACCTTCCTCATAATCAGGCATTACATGGAATGGGAAGAGACCATTCGTGCCACTTGGGCTAATGTCGCAGACATCTTTTATGAAAAATCCTTTCCTTAGGATTTTTCCTCCTGAGAAGCTGAGAGGCCTCAGGAACAAAATGTAAACATTGATTATCTGCTGCTGTGGAATGCAACAGGTGCATCTGTGATTAGTCCATGTTGGTTGTTTCTAATTAATGGCCAATCACAGCCCAGCTGGCTCGGACAAAGAGTCTGAGACAGCTGCCTTTGTTAGCATTCTTTTCCTATTCTATTCTTTGCTAGCCTTCTGATGAAATCCTTTCTTTTATTCTTTTAGTATAGTTTTAATGTAATATATATAATAAAATAATAAATCAGGCCTTCTGAAACATGGAGTCAAACCCTCATCTCTTCCCTCAACCTGAGACCCCTGTGAACACCGTCACAGGCTAGTGTGAGTGCTGAGTGTATCTGGGACACATATACATGTGTGTGGTATGTGTGCCAGATGTGCATGGGTGTGTACATGTGTACATGCTTGTGTTTGAATATATGCCTATTGTGAATCCTTGCTTTGCAGGAACGGCGTTACAGCAACCTCAGGTCCTTCAGATTATGAGATTCAGTAATCCCCTCCCCACCTTGGAGACCACAGTATGAGCTAGCAGATATGAAAAGCACAGTAAAATCATTACAGTAGGTGCACATATGAATTTAGATAGACATCCAAAGACACAAACTGAGAAGCAAAATGCTTCTAAAATGGAATATTTAATTGTTTTGTACCATGCATACCATACCTTTAGGTCTTACTCTTTCAGAGTTTGATTTCCTCATGCCAGCAGTGCAAATATGTAAACCAAACGGCCTAAGAGTTAAGTGAAAACAGAAAGTCATACTGAAAAACTATAGAATGAAACTCATAATCTTATTGCTGCAAAATAATGGTTTTGAATGTAAGAGACCTTGTGGCCAGCTTTCATTCTAATCAAATATGTCAGCCTTCAAATTTAGTAAACTGACATCCCAAGTAAAGAAAATGCCACTTGTGAAATCTGTAGATAGCAGACTCTATGTAGTGCAGTATTCTGTGATATTCTCTAAGGACCAGAAATGTCACTAAAGTGCCCTGCTTCTGACCAGCAAGAAAAAATGTTGAAGAATGACTTCAGTCAGTGAGGGACTGGCTGAAGACCGGCTCTTGCACAGAGGACAAGAGAGGCAGGAGGTGCCCAGGGCTGCCACCAGCTGGCAGTGAGTCAAACACTGCTGCAAGACAACCATTCCAGCCACTTAACAGGTTCTGCACAATAAAAGAAGAAATAATGCATTACATTCATGTCCATTGATAGAACAGATATTACTAGAGCCTACATTTCTCCTTTCCTCTCTTCTTTCCATTCCTCTCTCCACAACAGGGACTTGATTCACTGTGAGGAGACAGCCAAGGTCTAGTTTGGTCAATCAGTTTAGTCTAGTTTTCCCTGAGTTTGGGATAGAACTCAGGCCAGTGTTTAATTATGGCTCTTTGAAACTGAAGCTGGCTCCCATTTCTAATCAGAACATGGTAAATATACTATGCATACATATTAATAGCATCTGCATATGTGCACATATATATCTAATTCAATACAAAAAACTACCTTTAGGAAGAAAGACACATTACACAGATACTCTGTATATGCAGATATGTAGGTATATAAAAAAATAATTGGCTTCTCTTTAAGTTTTTACTTTGGAAATAATACATTCATTCGAAAAAGACAGTTACTTATCAAAGATTTAACACAATACTTCAAGTTCTATTGTCAGAACATACAGTATTTGCTTGAGTCTTATATATCCCTGAACACCTAAATGAGTTAATATTTCCTTTTTCTCAGTATGGCAATCCTTCTATTAGAAGAGAAGAGAGAGTCTCTCTCTAAAGCAACTGATCTTATCAAGCAATAAGTGAATATAACAGGAATCTATTACTGACTGGATTTTAAAAATGCCTTTCTCAGACAGTAAAACTATATTATGCATATTATGAAGTGAACAAATAGTAATTAAAATATGGAATGTGAAAACATTTTAGTTTGCCAGCAAAACTGTAAGTGACAGAATTCCTTATGGAAGAAAGATTTATTTCAGGGGAAAAAAAAGTCAAAGCATTTTTATTTAGCTTTTCAAAGAATTCACCAAAGCCTGACCCAGCTGGGACCCAGTAGTCTGTCTCTAGCTGCGGTAAAAGCTTAGCAAAGTATTCAAGAAGAAATATGAGAATGCTCATATTCTTAAGAACATTGTTTCATGATATTACAACTGAGGTTCCTTTGTACAGGATCATACTACAGGGACACCAGTTTTAATATTCAACTTCCAACAGCTGGCATATGCTGCTTTAGAGAAAGAGGAACAAATATAATTCTCCTAATTATCTGTATCATTATTCTTCTTACTTCATAAACTATGTCTGCCTCCTGGGTCTGTTTTATACTGATCTCAGTTTCTACCAGTTGTCTGCAAATCATTACCAAACCCTTGTCCTATTCTTCAACCCTTGTTCCTTCTTTTATTTGAGAACCAAACATAACAGGTGAGCATATTTAATGCTGCAGCCATGCCAGGTTTATATGTATTCATCACAAACACATTCTTTTGGATGTCTGCCAATAATGTTTAGATATTCCTTTAAAACTTTGCCTCTCACATTCTTTCAGAAGTCTCACGCTTTTCCTACTTATTGCTTCATTTGCTTACAAGCTCAGACTCTAAGGATCAGCTCTCTGTTGCATTGTAAAATTATACTAACAGAACGTAATACCCTTGTTTAAACAAAAAAAAAAAAAAAACAAAAAAAACCTTAGGTTTTAATTTTCCCTTAATGTAAGTGCTTGTAAGCATCAATTCTCACTTCTGTGTTGTCACTGCCACAGATGCAGCATTACTTGCCTAATCACTCACTAAGACTCCACATCTTCTGGATAGCATTCTGTGCTCTCAGAGGAGTCAAGCAAGGCCTAATAAACTTAGAAGTGTCATAAAATCATTCATGGGCACTTGCAACAGTGTAGTTATGTCCTAAGACTGTACTTAGAGTTGATCAAGAGAAACTTCCAATAAAAACAAATCATATGTAAGATTTTGAAACAAGGACTGTCTCTGAGTTTTTACAGTGTCTGGCATAGAATAACTTTGCTCTTGCCAGTCCTTCTGTAGTCAGTATGACTAATAGCAATTAAAATATGTTTTAAAAAATATCAGTCACAACATTTAAAATGTTTCTACTAGATTCTGTTGATTAAGCCATAACCAAGCACTACATTATTCTTTTTATCTACAACGTTAATCATTGTCACACACTCTGAAAAGTGATATAGGTTAGTAGTAACTTCTGAATGAAAAACACAGCATAAGATAAATCTGATGCAAATGAGCTAAAATTTTTTTTTAATCAATATCACAACATCTCAGATGCATAGTAGGAACTGGCAGGGAGAAAGTTATTAATACTACTACTGATTTTCCAACAATATTATTGAGACTATAAAGTAGAAAATAAAGAATTTTACAAAACCTATGGAAAGACATCAGCAAAGAAGAAAGGATTTGGCAAATAAGAAGAGCAAAAATACTGATTAAAATTTTAAAATTTGGAAGCTAAACATTGAATGCTAATAAGAGTGCATGCTAGTCCTTTTTTGAATTGGTAGAGGTTCAAACTGTTTTGTAGATTAACCATTTTTCTCTGAAATTGGTATAAAATTTTAGACCTCTATGTTTAATATAGTATGAGAAGAATCCCTCAGCTTGAATATGAAACTATCATAAGTTGTAGTGGTTTTGAATTACACTGTAGATATTACAATTGATGAAAAAAAAGAGTACTTACAATGGTTGCACATGTGGTGACTCTAATAATTATAGTGAATTCTTCCAATGGTGTTGTTAATGGTAGCAATAAAAGCAGTAGTTTAGACATCATATAGATTTGCACTGACTCCTGCATAAAGTTAAAAGGAATCCTTCATATGTTATAAGACTCTTTATCAGAGGGCAAATTTAGTAAAAGATTCAAAATTCTTCACCAGAATGAAAAATCTTAGCCATTTGACAAGTAACCCTGGCAAAAAAACAAAAACGAAAACATAAACAAAACCCAACCAAACACCAAAAGCAACAAAAACAAACTGAAAGAAGTATGCTTCATTCTTTTCAATAAGATTGAACAGAACAGTTAGTAGAAGGTCCTCATCCCTGTCCTGCTTACTGGTCAAAACAGACATTCCAGGCAGAGAACTCTGGGTTATCTCACCACCTTTCTTTCCCAACAGGACAGAGTAAACATGATGTGCATCCACATGGGAATCTGCAGTAATCGCACAGCCTCCTGCCAGCTCTGACTTGTGTACTCTACAAATTATACAAGATTCAGAAATATTTGAGTTCATTTTAATATTTTTAATATTCACCAAGAGTTAAATTCAATTCTACATCCAATTTACTTAATTAGACTAGTTTTTAAAGTGTTTCAGACTCTTTCTTCTCCTTCAGTCAGGTAGTTGTGCCCTTGAGATATCAGCACTGCTGGTACTTAGACCAGACAAGAAATTTTTAGCACCTATTCTGGTTGGTTTATGTAAACAGACTTATCTACCTCAAACAGAACTGTGTCTGAATTCATGTCTTTTATATTTCAGTATCTGTGAAAAAAAGGCTTTGTTGGATAACATTAAAACCAAGATTTTAATAGATTCGAGTTTTTAAGAGTTGAGAAATATAAGTGATGGAATCACCAGAAAGTACAAAAAAAAAAAAGTGTATATTTAGCTCTTATTAGTTTAATAGGGACCTGAGTTGTGAAATCTTATGGAAAACCTATAGAACAAATAAATATTTTAGTGAAAATTCTCTAGCAGTTTCCCTACAAATGTCTTTTGGAAATATTTTATCTGAACATCTATGCATGGTTTCCAACAGATATAAAGCAATAACAGATATAAAAATCCAACAGATGTAAAACAATACTCAGAAGGTTGTTTTCTGTTGTTACCTCAATATCTGGTACTGATGGCATTTCTGTTGCCTGCAGTCACAATAAAAGTTTGTTCCTTAAGTTAACTGTGGAACTGTTAATACCATCTGAGAAGGTTAAAATCACAAAATGATAGATCCATTATTCTTCATTTCAATCTGTTTTACTGGTATGTGGTACGTCCAACACGGCTTAAAAAGTTGCTGCAATCATTCCAGGACCCAGCTTTATTTTTCTCTGTGTAACAGAGGTACAACATGTAAGAGCTTTGACAAAGACTTATCTTGCAATTAGCATCACTGAAAGTGGGTGCTCTTGTTGGTCATACCATTCTGAACCTCACATTTTTTAAATTATTTAGAAATTCTCATAAATAATGTACTAAGATTACAAATTTCACCATATAACTGTGATGGAAACATTGGGTGAAACATGCAAAATTAATTTCCAAAGTATACCAAAGGATTTGCTTGTGAATGCATTTGCTCCTCGGAGGATGAAAAGGAAGGAGAGAAAAACCTGGTTCATTAAGTTGTCTTGCAACCAAAAGCAGAAACATCTGCTAAAATCATGAGCAAGCTCATGCCTAGATGAAGCAAGGAAGATGGAAGACTTAGATATGCATTTCATTTAAGTTTCATAGACACCCTTAGGAAGAATATTGTTTAAGGTATTATCCTTAAGGCATGGTTTTTATCTGAAATATGGGTGGAGAAGTATTGTATAGGATCAGTCAAAACATGTACTGTTAAATGACTATTTCTTCACCTATTTTTCTGTTTGACTGTTTTCATATTTTTACCTATTTTCTATGTAACTGCCTTTTTTTCTGGTCCACATTTTTGCTTGCTCTTGATGATTGAAACTTCAGCTTACACATTCATTCTTCCACCCCCTTTTAGGGGTTCTGGATAGATTACCACAATTGTGACTGAAATGTTACACAGTACTTTATATGGAATTGAAGCAACCAAATACAGGACTCTGCATAAGCTCATTTGATCCTACAACCAGAACTTAGTGGGTTTTACTCTTCTACATTTGTTGCTCCTGGATTATACCAACACAGCAGTGTGATTTCTTAATGACTGCAGAGTCAGTTCAAATGAACCTGATTTCCCATAGATACTCAATGACTTGAGGAATTATCAACTGAAACAGAAACTTACATGAACAAACTGGACTGGAAATTACTTGGAGAAAGAAAACAGCAAAATATTTAAAAGGCTTGTTTTATTTCTAATTTTTTTTCAGTATTTGCTACTTTTTAATATCTTTAAATACAGTTTCATAACGGCCCCTTACTCACCATATCATTGAACTAGATATGACTTTACCTTTACCTTAAGGTAAAGCAACCTTAAGGTTTGCTTACATGAAAGACTGATTAGCTTTTGAGGAATCTCTAAACAGTTAAGTCAGAACTGTAATAAGATGATTTTGTACATATTTTTTTTATTACAACCATGCAGAGCAGGTTCCTGCTTAGGCTCTTAGGCTTAGTCTCAGTTAGTTCAGGGTCTCACTAAATTAGAGCAAACTTATTCTTGCTTATGATGTTTCACTTTTTTACCATCTCTGCAACTCGATGACCAAAGCCTGATTTCAAACAACTAACAACTCTACCCTTCAACTCTTTGTTTCAGACTATCCAAAGTATATGCTATTTCCCCCCAGTGTGATCACTGGATACAAAAGAAGACATCAATATGCTACAGAAATAATTAACTCCAGCTAATTCTTTTTTAGAGAAATGTAAAGAAAGTGCAACCAAAAACATCAACTGTGCAGTTAGTCAGTTCATCTCATAATTGCATTAATATTGGCGAATACTTCCCCACCCCTACTTAACTCTAATAGTATATAAGTTTTTCCTGTGACCATGTTAGGCAACAACCATGTTTAAAATTTCACTATAGCACTATATTAATTCCAGTAAAATTTTGTAA
The DNA here is from genome assembly GCF_037042795.1 of Molothrus aeneus. NCBI lineage: Eukaryota > Metazoa > Chordata > Aves > Passeriformes > Icteridae > Molothrus > Molothrus aeneus. The sequence continues at coordinate 74,235,833 of NC_089646.1, forward strand.
AACTAGGTGATTCATTGTATCCCATGAGACAGTTTAAGGATTATTCTAATTTACACTGACATTAGTAATTACCCACAAGGAAATCCAGTTGTGGCTCAACCAAAAAAAGCAAACATTAGGATGATACATGTTTCTTCAGTCAAATCTCTTTACCCCTGCTGAACTAGGATTGGGAATTTAGAGGGATTAAAATCTTCGTATCAATATTACTTTAATTTTTGCTTTCTTTTCTTCATCACATTTTTTCCTGAGGCAATTAAAGCAATATGGTAGCCAGACAGTGCTAGAAATGTGCTTCTAGCCCTTTGCATTATTTCAGAGGTGTTAACCAAGACAGGATAGGGCTTTGAAAGAATCATTTACCTGGGTAGCACTTTAAGAAGAATAAAAAGTTGAAAAAGTAATATATTTTTTTTGTCTTAAGTATATTAAAAGCATCTCAAACTTAAAATAAGCCACCAAGGAAAATAATTTAACATAATAATGAAAGAGCTTTTAAAAAGCTGCATGTAAACATAAGACAAAATGGCAAATTTATTCTGAGGCACAGGGTCAAAAATTATCAGAAATTTTCTATTACAGACGCAAACTTTGAAAGTTCAGTTTAAACAATTCTCCTCTGTCAAGAATATAAAACTTATATATATATATATATATATATATACATATATATATATACACACACACATTAAGGAAATTGAATCATTTATTTTACATTTACTACAATAAATTAATATGTATAAGAAATAAAATAATAACTAAAGTACATCCAAAACTAAGCTCCATGTATGCCTGCTGTGAAGGAAGCCTACTTATATGTAGTACACAAAAAAATTTCAACACACAGAAAAATTCTATGTTTGAAAAACATCCTTGTCCTCTCAAGGTTAGTGCTCTGCACAGGATGTAGAGAAGGATGAACTCTTTTCTCCACAGTCAAACTCATTGTAAAACAAAGTTCACAGGAAAAAAGAAAGAGAGTTCCTCGAGGCCCTTCCAAAAACTTTCACCTCACCAAGGGGCTTCTCAGAAAGTAACACAAGTGACAATCTCTGTGGGTCAGGACAGCATAGAGAGCATCAGAACAAGTGAGAAAAGAGTCAAGGAAAGATCAGACTTCAGATATGACATTTGGAAGAAAGATATATCAGAAACCTCCCAGGAAACCATGTACAGCCTTGACAGTAAGTAGGATATTTTTACCTGAATTTTCTGTTTATATTCACTTTTTTGACTGAAATATACCATTTTATATGTATATATCATTTTATATATGTATAGATAAGTTTGGATAAGTGTATGCGCATGTATATATGTATATATATTATATATAAAAGTTTCTTCATCCAGGGATCTGGATGAAGAAAACAGGTAACTACAAAAAATAAAAAGAGGTTCTCAAATTAGGAGAGAGACAGTACTGCTGCACACTGCCAAGTGCTGCAGTACTGACAGACACAAGAGGAGCAAGCCTTCACAGCTTCCCCAAGGACAGAAGTTTCAATGTGTTTTCTTGCATTAGTGTTGTGGTTTGTTCTGTTAGTATGTTCCGTTCCCCCATTTTTTAGTATGTAATGGTTCTGCCCTTGTTCTCCTCCCCTCACCTGTTATGTGTCTATCATCCAGCTCCTCCCCAGTTGACCCGGTTACAAATGTATCCTCTTAATTCCCCACCCCCAGCTGCCTGTCAATCACTCAGCACTCCTGCCTCTTTCTCTAGAAGCTTCTAGCCAGGGTGTTGGGTGATTGGCTGAGGGGCCGGGGCCCCTCCCCAAGTCCTCCACTACTGGTTCTTCCTTTATGCCAATCATTTATATATCACCCCTCCCTGGACCCCTATGTGTCCCTGTATTGTTACCACCCCTACCTCCCACTCCCTTTAAAACCTGGTGTTTCCCTGCCCTCCGGGCTCTTCTGTTTCTGGCTTTTTCTGGTAGGTTTGGTGCCCTCGGGGCTTCAATAAACCTGAACTTGCCACCAACCGGAGAGTCCCCTCTTCTTCTCAGGGGTTGAAGTTCTGCAGGGCCACGTCTTTGAAAGGCAGCGTTATCGCCATCGTGCGAAACGCTAGCCTTAGGTGCCGCGCACAACAAAGGAGTTGGGAGAGTGCCCCCAACGGCTGCAAGCAGGCTGGCCAGCTAGCCGGGACGTGATTCATTGGCTGACCAGCTTCACATTAGTCCACCCGGGCTAGGGAGAAGGATGGAGCAGCTACCACGTGATGAAAACCTGCAGTAATATGTGAAGTGCTGTGCACCAGCAGCCAAAAGAATAAGATACTGAGACAACCAAGAAATAAGCCAGGTACCAGCCCGTATGGTGGCACTACATCAAAACTTCACTGATGATTCTGTTCTCACCCAGAACTTTTTCCTTCTCATGGTTCAGTTGTATGAACAAACCCAAATTACTTGGCAGCCATACAGCAGCTCTCCTTCCATTTGATGTTCTGTTACAATAGGCAGCATGTGGTGGGAGGGAGAGGAGCCATGACTCTGTAGCTTCTATTTGTGTTTCTGATTTGCTCTCCAGCTTGTGTGGGTGAGAAAAAAATTGGCCTGAGAGCCATAGCTCATCCATTGTTTATGAACTGTGACAGCAAAAGCCTATGCAAATAGTTAGGTGTACTCCACTTAGCTCCATATGCACGAATAAGAATGAAAAAAGAATTTTCTTGGGGAGGAAAAAAAAAAATACCCAACTAAAAAAGAAAACTAGAAGGAAGAATAAAAAGAGGCTGAGTCACCAAATAAAAAGGGAGATGAAAAATTGTGTGAAAATGCTGTCCTCTGAAGGATGTAGGCGCTTAATATTGGTATATTTTCTTCATAATAAGAGAACAATGACAGAAGTTATGCAACTGCTTTAGTAATAAGAATAGGAAGAGTTGTTTGCTTGAGTTACCAGCCGCAATGAACTGTGCTGATTAATTCTTCAAATTAGAAGGCGGAAATAATAATTTCAGAACACGTTATTGGTCATATTCAATGCTGCTCTGGAAATGAAAATGGTATATTTCAGTCAAAAAAGTGAATATAAACAGAAAATTCAGGTAAAAATATCCTACTTACTGTCAAGGCTGTACATGGTTTCCTGGGAGGTTTCTGATATATCTTTCTTCCAAATGTCATATCTGAAGTCTGATCTTTCCTTGACTCTTTTCTCACTTGTTCTGATGCTCTCTATGCTGTCCTGACCCACAGAGATTGTCACTTGTGTTACTTTCTGAGAAGCCCCTTGGTGAGGTGAAAGTTTTTGGAAGGGCCTCGAGGAACTCTCTTTCTTTTTTCCTTTGAACTTTGTTTTACAATGAGTTTGACTGTGGAGAAAAGAGTTCATCCTTCTCTACATCCTGTGCAGAGCACTAACCTTGAGAGGACAAGGATGTTTTTCAAACATAGAATTTTTCTGTGTGTTGAAATTTTTTTTGTGTACTGCATATAAGTAGGCTTCCTTCACAGCAGGCATACGTGGAGCTTAGTTTTGGATGTACTTTAGTTATTATTTTATTTCTTATACATATTAATTTATTGTAGTAAATGTAAAATAAATGATTCAATTTCCTTAATTTTATTTAACAGAAACTTAGAATCATATAATAGTTTGGGTTGGAAGGGAATCTTCTAGGCCAAACATCCTGATATAGGTGGGGACATATTCCATTAGATCAGGTTGCTAAAAGCCCTGTCCACCTTGGCCTTGAAGACTGCCTCTGATCCAGAGCTTCTCTGGGCAACCTGTTCTAGTATCCCACCACACTTATAACAATTATTTTTACTCATGTCCAATCTAAACCTACATTCTTTCACTTTAAAAAACTGCCCCTTTGCCCTGTCACAACAGGCCTTGGTAGTCATTCCTGCTTTTTGGATAAACCCCCTTTATGTGTTGAAAAAGTACAATAGTGTGTTCCTGAAGCCTTCTCCTCTCCAGACTGAACTCCAGCACTCTAAACCTTTTTACATAGAAGGTGTGTGGCAGACCTCTGATTATTTTCCAGACAAAAGCACATTGCCAGTTCACATCCAATTTTTTACAGCAGACTCCCCAAGTCCTTCTCCATAGTGAAGCTCTCAATCCATTCATCCCACTGCCAGTATATATACTGAGGATTGCTTCACCTGAGGTTCAAGTACTTGCACTTGGTCTTCATTCGAGCAACAACTCATGATGCTGAAATGAACTGACTCTTCAAGCCAGTCATAGTCCCTCTGGATGGCATCTCATCCTTCAGTTTGGTGTCATGCACTAACTTACTAAGGGTACATTCAATCTCACTGTGTATGTGATAAATGAATACACTAAAGGGTCCCAGTATGGACCCTTGGAGGTTACCATATGTTACCAGTTTTCATTTGGACATTTCCTCAATTTTGCTGTATTATGAGAACTAGAGGTCCTGTCTCTATTGACACAGTTTTTGCGTACAGCCCTTCTGATTCTTCAACATAATGTTGATCTTTCTATGTTATTGTATTGTACCCATATGAGTTTTCTGATCTGGGAATCATCATTCAGTGTTAAGATCTAGTAGCCTAAGATACAGAAAACAAACGTTTTCCATATTAAAAATACAAGCTAAGGGAGTGCATGAAGTCCCGATTTGTAAAAGGTTTGGGAAAAGCCTCTGGGTCACTACAACATCAATAATGATCAAAAGATTTTTCAGTTGGAATATAATTTGCTTCCTTAGACTGATGAGAAGTTAACAGGAAGCATTAGTTTACTCTGTAATGCAAAATGAAGAAAGGAGAACAGGGAAGGTAATGTACATATACAAAAAAGTAAAAAAAAAATTGCCAGTGCTTTTATCTTGGACAAATATGATGAGTTTAAGATAAGGACCCAATGGTCTTATCTATTGTAAAGTCAGATGTCCTCACACTTCACACCAGGTGTAACATTTGGGGTGATGGACATATTTGTCCCTAATTTTTAATCAAAAGTTCTTTGTGGGGTTGTCATTTAACATCAATTTTTTTCATAGGTCTGTACTTAAACCTGATAAGGATTCATCTTGATTTTGGAATAAGGTTGGCAATAGTGTAATATTAATTATAAGTCTCGGTAATGTTGGTTTACCTGAAGCTAATAGTCTAAAACTTTTCTTCATTGAACATACAAGTAAGTGCCTTTGTGCTAGTTTGAGAAAATAATCAATCCATTTTTCAAGAGAGGATGTTTGTGAAACATGCAAATTCATCACTGGTCAAAATGGCTGAATCAGACTGGTTTAAATATCCAGGAATTTTAAACTCTACACCAAAGCTTTCCTGAATACTGTGAAGAAATAAACTTATTTTAACTCATGAATCCTTGATCAGAAGACTCAATATGAGTATCTGACAGATTGGCAAGCTGAGGCTCAAAAAGAGAAAGCCTTTTTTAATGTAATGGGAATTCAGTTTCCTGTCAAGTCCAAGAAATAACTTGCAGTGCATAAAGCTAAACCTGTGCATGTCCCTGCAGAATTTGGACCTAACGTTATGAGAGAAGGATGAAATAGTACAATATTAAAGAGCTCTGCTTGCTCCTCTGACATGCTGTAAAGTTTCTGTTTTGCTCAAAAAACAGGAAAATGCCTGGAGAATGTGATTCTGTGTTTTATTAATGTACAATCTGAGCTCACAGAAATTTAGGAGAACGCAGAAAATAGCACAATTCTCAACATTTTGACAGGACTTGTTTAGTTCATTTCTTCATATTTTGAAAAGGAAAATTGTATTTCGTTTGAAACTGCCTTTGACACAGTTTCCATGGCTGAAATATACAGGCAATACTTCTGTATATATTTGGCATTCCTGTAACAGAACTATTTTTTTTATGGTTTAATTTCCAGGATTATCCTGAAAACTATCTAGATGAGGCTATCACAAATCTGAGTATAGAAGAAATAGCATTTTTTTTAAACGTCTGTAATTCACTGTTATAATTTAACTGCCTTAATTCTAGCACCAAAATATATTTCCAATACACAGTAATGTAAACAATGTAAGAAGAAAAGATCATGGTGTCAGTCAAGCACGTGCACCCGGTGAGCAACTGAGCTCAGCAGAGAGAGGCATGACCTGGCACAATCAACCTCGGTTTTGGGGCGTATGTTTGTCATTGTCAAATTGGGAGATATGTTTGTCATTGTCAAATTTTTGTTATTTCAGGCTTGACCTGGGCAATGCTAGTCCCCATCTTGCCTTAGTTGCCAGCGGCCATGTGGGTAGTAGGTAGGAACAGTTACCTTTGTTTGGGAAAGCCATCGGGATGTGAGATTTGGGGGGTGTTCACCAACTTGGTTATTTTGTTCCCAAGGGTGAACACCTTTTTCTGGGTAAAACACCTTCTCTTTTTGTATACTTTTGCTATTAATACTGCTGTTGTTATTTCAGTGTCTTATTCCATTGCTTCGTTCTTTCAGTAAACTCAAGTTACCTCAAGCCATAATCTTGGCTTTTGTCCTTCCCTTAACAGAAGAGGCAAGTGCCTTATTTGGAGTTTAACTTCCAGATGGTATTAAAACCAGCACAGTAATTTTCAGGGCACTTAATTAATGTTACTATACTAAAGGAAACAATAATTCACATTTATATTTAACTAATCACGTTATCCTTGAAAAGTACTTGAAAATTCCAGGAGCTAATCAGGGAAAAATGTAAATTCTTTGCTTTCTGAGATCCAGTTCATGCTCTTGAGTCTCATATTTAGATTTCTTTATAATGGAACAACTGGTTAGCATAGTCAATAGAAGTATTTCAAAGGATACTGGTTTTGAGGGATAGAGAGCTGGGATTTCTGATCCATGGGAAACTTGAACTCATGCGTGTATTTCATCTGGCATTCTTTTTCTATTTATCTGATGATTAATAGATAAGACCTAGATATATAATAGACAAGGCTATATAAATATTACCTACCTTTAAAATTTGCTTTACCTTGATCAACTGTATTGTGCATCTGTGTGACAAGTTGGTGTTTTTGCAATGAGAAGGACTAAACAATCAAAAGAAGAGGGAAAAAAGTCTTAGAAAATAAATAAGTGGTATATTGAGTCAGGAAGGAAGCAATTGATAATAAGTAAAACTTAATAAAAATGTTTAAGTCCCTCACAGAAACCTATAGCCAGCTTGTCCTACAGCTACAACAATCAGTTAAATTTTGTTATTTTTGACTGAGACAACAAGTATTGATAAAATACAAAGAAGACATGCAGTACACACAGATCAGCACCTGTGGAATATTAAGGAAATAACTGGTTTAGAATAATACATGTCAGTCTCTGGGATATCTCTCTAAATAGTGTAGATGGGGAAAAATATGATTCCTGTTGAAAGCAAAAAATCATGAAACAAAAGATTTATAACACTGTCTGAAATAATACTAGTCCAGTGGTCAGTGCAAAGAAGCTAAGGCTCATCTAGCAAGCTAATCTGGTTGGTTTTGTTTGTTTATCTTGCATTTTTTTAATAAGTAGCAGGCAGAGGTAGTGTTGTAACAGTCACATAAGAAAATTCATGGTATGCTTTGCATATGAAATAATTTTCTTCCTGTGAAAGTCAAGAAAATTGTGTGGGATAGAAAAACTGGTTTATATTCACTGCCATAAAAATGATACATAAAATGCTAAGTTGTTTCAACTTAACAATATGTCAACCATTAGTTAGAAATGTATTCCAACAAATGCATTGGAAACTCCTTAAATAATAGCTTCATAAGACTTACAAGCCTCTCTCTGCAGGATGTCAGGTACCCTCCTGTTAGTAGAGAAAACAGAATAGTTTGAACCATCCATCTTCATTTGAAAGGTAGCAAAACTAGATCTTTCTTGTAAGGTGGTAGTTGCTGGATTTGTCAAATGTGTAAATATAAATGAGAAATCGTTAATTAAGCCTATAATATTTCCTTTTTATTCTGTAGCATACACCTGAAATCTGTCAGTTCTAATATCCCTGTCAGTAATTATGAAGCCCCTCAAGGCTATTTTTTAGACACTACATGATAGATTTTACAAAATAGCAGCTTCTTGGGATATTCATATATTGCTTCAGAAAAATAATAATTAGTTTTTCACAGTCTCATAACAGATCCTGTACAGGAGTCCCTCATTTATGCAAGGAGAAAAATAATGAAAACAAAAAAGTAAATAACTTCTTCTTTCCACTGCTGCACTTGAAGAAAACAACTAGGTTGAATTTGAAGTCTTTTCTGAGCCTGCTTAATGCTTAGAATGTCATTAAAATTTTATTGAACACTTCCTCATGCTTTAAATTTCATCTAGGAAATTTATAGTGCATTAGTTTATTTTATGCATGGCTTATATTGCGCATAAGGGGCAATACTGTCCAACTTTAATGTTATTGCAAAAAGAAAAAGCAGTCTTCTTTCGTACACATCCTGGGCAAAGGCAAAGGAAAATCTCTGTTGGTACTGCAATCAAGAGTAGCAAAACTATAGGCACATCACAGATTTGAATTATCTCTATCCTTGAGTTTCTGTTTTCTGGGCAAATTCTATTCTCAAAATCTTCATTTTTCCACTCTGCCTTCTGTTAATCGTTTTGAAGCTCTATGGGGAACACCAGTAATGGCGACAAAGAAAGACTGAATAGGACTTGACGAAGATGAATTATAGAGGATTATTTAGATCAGCCACTGTGTCTCTGCAAAGAACCAAAAGTCACAGTCTCTTGATTAATTCATTCCTTTTCACAATGTCCCATCCCTCCCTAGACAGAGGCCTAACATTGAACAGCAATATGCATACAAATAGGGGCATCTATGTGTCACTATTTGCTTTCTGTGTGGTAGTGCCATGGATTTAGGGCTTTGCTTATTACAGGAGTTCTTGAGTTTCTGGACCAAACCCACAAATTCATTAAAATGCTGTTTTCTGGAGCCATATCTGACACAATGGCAGTGATAAATAAAGTATATTTTCAGCCTTGGAGTCTTACAGTGAATTGTGGGTGGTATTTTTGTACCCATCCCCTACATATCTTTCTTCCACCATTTTCTTTCAGAAAATTAAAATAAATTACAAATTTCATTTATTTTATGGACAATAGATCTTCAAACTCAAACAGTTTGCTTCGTTGTCCCTAGAAATGCTGCCAAAACCAAGGACTATGATCAGCCATTCCCCTTAATTTAAACTGACTTTTGTTGTGGCCAAGTGCTCATTGCACTGAAGTGAGATAAAACATGCTCTCTGAGGTTGGTAGGAGGCAGTGAAATGAAGGAAATCTTACCCCTTTTGACTATTAAAACCAAATCTCCAAAATCTACCCATGTATCATTAGAATAAATGAAAGAAAATTTTAATTTAATGCACTAACTTAGAAAGTTAAAAAAAAAATAGGCAGTGTATGGTTCGAGTTTTCAAAGACAGATGTTTTACTGACTTCAAGGATTCTGAGATAGTATCAAGAATAAAGTGAGAAGTAAAAAATATTAGCAAGAAAAAAAAGCTTGGGTTTAGTTTTCAACAGCAAAAATTGCATGGTTGATCTTAGATCACAGTCTTATGTCTTCAGGTAAGAGTACTCTTGTAAGAGTATCCTTAACTCATACAAATATTATGGAGAAACCCATTAATAATTCTACTCTAATGGACATACTATTGAGGTTGCTGAAGATAAATCGGTATGGAAATTGAAATTAGGATGGAAATCAAGATGGGATATTACGGCTATTGTGTGATATCTACCCGTATGGATACATTTATGCTGCAGTAAATGAGGACATTTGTAAAAAAAAAAAAAAAAAAAAAGTTGTTTTACTGTGAAATAGATTTTTTTTATTTGTGACCTTATAGGTATTATTCTAAACATGTTGTAGAAAACCCAAACAAAATGGCATATGATTTGTTTAGAAGGAGAAATATTGTCTGTGCTCATGGTGAAATACAAATCTCTTACAGTGATGAAAAGGAAAGATATTGTAAAGGTTGTGTTCAGGAAAAATTGTATCTCTCTTAACAGATAATCTTGAAATTATCGGAGAGAAAATTCAGTCCCTAAAGTATTCCAAAGCTAAGAAAGAAGGATAAATTATGGGATGCAGATGATAGAATTAAATGATCCCTTGGAAAATGACATGTTTTTTTCTACAAAGCAGAGAAAAGAACAAACGCCATTTAATTAAACTAATCCTAATCACATTACCTGACAATGAAAATAAATTTTTTAATTTTCTAGAATATGTATTGCGCATAACAGCAGCAGTTTGTTGCTGCTGTTTGCAGTTTTATAAATCTAGAATAACATGTTACATTAATTTTTATTAAAGGAGCAGGGATCATCAGAAAAGCCTTTCAATTTCATCTATGATTGTCTGTCAAATTGCATTACTCTGTTGCAAAGTCAACTTTCTGTGTGCTCACTCAAAGTTTGACTGTTCAAGCTAGTTCACTGGGCAGGATATGAGAGGGAAAGAAAAAGAGCATGAGAGAGAAGGAGGTAAATATTATAGAAACATAGAAGTATAAGGGAGAGAGACAATGAATTCCATTAAGCAAACATGTTAAAAAATGCATAGCAACAATTTAATAAAACCAAATATTATTAATAGCTTCACACCTGAAATGGGATTATGTATTGCTATGAAATCTCATATGAAATTTTACAGGAGATATTACTAAAACTTTGCCAGTATAAAATAAACTCCTGCTGATGAACCAACATCTACTTAAAAACAAGAATACAGTTTAATAGTTATGCATTTATTATCTTCCTATATGCTTAAGGGATTGTATTATCAATGACAAATCCAGTCTTAAAATAAGCACAACAAAAGCTAAAAGGGCTTCACATTTGTGTAGTATATGCTTATAGGAATAATTTCAAATGTTAAGTGAAATTTTTACAGTGGTATTTGAGACATCCTTGAATACTGATAGTCAAATAAAATTTATATTCTTTATCTGTCATTAAGGACAAAGATTTCTTTATGTTAATCAAAAATGCTGAATCACTGTCAGCCTAATTTTCCAATTTAATCACTGCTTCTTTCTTTCTGTTCTGCTGTATTTTGAACATTTGTTTACCTATGGGAGCCTTTTTACAAAATCAGCTATTGTTAACACATCATGATGATTTTCAATAGTAGCCTGATTTTATAGCATTTAAGCTTTTACAGTGTCCTGAATTGAAATATCTATGACTTTGCAATTAATTCATATTGAAGGCTTTCCAAAAACATATAAAAATTTTGTTCCTTTATAAAATCATTCCTCAGAGTTGTTTAATACAGATCTAAGAAGTAAATGTCTCATTAAGTCTAGCATGTAAATTTGTTAACATTTTCAATGAAACACTGTTTTACACAATCAGTGTCATTTGTTTCGGTATCAAGAACATATATTCAGGAAACTCAGGTCCACAGTGGAACACTCTTAACGTTTGTAACCATGACACTAAATGTTCCAAATTTGGAAGTTTTAAAGGTACTACAATACCCACCATACAACCCATTTGCTGAAAAAAAAATAGATTCACTGAGGTCAGGAGTCTGCAGAAGTATATTTTTTTTTGTTTATGTCATTAATCAATGTCAATGTCTTTCATCAAATGATCTTATGAGTAGTTTCAAAGAATTCAAGTTCCTAAATCCAGGAGACTCTCAAATTGTGTCCTATTTCTACAGAGCCAACATCTACCTTTGCATCATCCTCTCACAGCCTCTGAAATTATACTGCTGAGCACACGGTCTGTTCCAGTCAATGCCCTGATCTGAATGACTGATTGTCCACAGTGACCAGGCTGGACTGTGGTATCTGCTTGTCCCACCATTAAGATGCAATCTGAAAGTGCCAGAATGCATAAGATCACTAAAGATTATTGCTTCTGTAATTTATAATGAATGTTGTTCATATAGAAGGTAACACTAAAATAATAAATAATTATAATTAACCATATATGGTGTGGTGAACATTCATTTTTATACAACCGCATAATTTGCATGCAGAAACATAAGATTAGCTCAGCTGGTTGGAGTATGGTGCTAATAACTCCAAGATCACAGGTTCAATCCCCTCTGGCCATTCAATTAAGAGTCAAACTTGATAATTCTCCTGGGTCCCTTCCAACTCGAACTATTCTGTGATTAATTATGTTTTAAATGCTTTTTACTTTATTTGCCTGACATTTCAGTTCTTAACTGTACAATCTTAATGTTAGTTTAGAATATTTAAAACTAAAATTAAATAGTTCACTGCAGTGGGAAAGAGATATTAGGCAAGTCCAGCAGAATTTTTCCAAAGTACAAGTTTGGCGTCTTCTCAGTAAAAATTATACAGAAGTGACTTCAATATTTGCAATCTATTTTATATTATCTAGAAATGGCTTACAGTGTTTGTAATAAGGACGATACAATTTTAATCTCTTATTCACTCCTGGGTTTGATTTAATATCTGCTTGGCAATTAATGTAATGAATTTAGTAAGAGAGACTGAGAGGATGGAGCTCTTTTGGAGCAGACACCTGGCATACATCAGTTGCTATGGTGATCACCCAGATGTGCAAACAAGTAGAGGAAAAAATAATTATTAAATATTCCCATGGTAAAAAAAAATCTAATTGATAAACAGCAAAGTAATAGGAGTCAAAATCTGGATTTTCAGACTACGAAGAAAAATGTAATATATACTCTACCTAAGAAGCTGCAGGAGTTTTAGTTTCTTTTCGGAGGCTGAGTAACTTGCAACATCTGGCACAGTGGTTTAATGTTGATGTCCTGGTGTGCAAGTGTCATTTCCTGCTCAGATTTGTAAAGGAGGTACCCTGAGAAAATATCTGAAAAAAGCGAACATGAAAATTGTCTCACCTCATCTACCCCAAATTCTGTCTTGGTTTCATCATGCCTGGGATAGAACAAGGAAAGCAGAAAGGCAGATGGGAGAGTTTTAATATTTTCGTTGGTCTGCAAAGACTGTGTCACATTTATGATTTCATATATAGCCAGATATTAATATATTAATTTTTTCAGCAGAATAAATAAATATCCCACTGTCCAATATTAAATTGCACTACTCCTTCCGTCCATGGTTCTCACAGGCATGGTTTGCTGCTTCTGTGCTCAAATCTACAACTCCTTCATGAACTGTTAACGTCACTGACACAAACAAAGAAGAATAGGTCTTGAATATGAAATGAGATTGGTGAATGTTATTGTTTATTTCACACTGCATATAGGAGTATTCCAACTGCATAGTCCTTGCGGTTAATCTAGATTTGCCACACTGGAAGGCAACATAGCATTTTGCAAAGTGGACATTGAAGCCGATTGGAGCCTAATGATGTATAGTGACAATAATTGCTTGCAAAATAAATTATGTGAAGAAGGCTATTATATTAAATGACAGAGAAATAATAGCTTTAGCATTCTTTCTCCCTAGAGATTTTGAGACAATGAAGGTGTGCATGTAGAACAACACTAACTGTAGCACAGAGATGAGTGCTGAGCCAGATGGGTATCCCTATGTAAAGCAATGCCAGAAGCCACCAGGGAAGGGAAGAAAGAGAAATTGAATGACTATAGTTGAAAGTCTGTAGCTCCAAAACATCAAAATGCCTCATTAACATTCCTTCCCCTGAATTGTCTATAGCACCTTTTCCCCATTCTCTTTTTTCCCACAGCAGCTGACAGATTATTCTTGGATCCCACATTTACTTTTAATAATATAACCTAAGGACAATCAAAAAAAAATGTCCTGCAATACTGCACAGACAAAATCTCTTATATTTATTTTTAAATTCACTTGTAATGGCTAATAAATTCTTCAAAAGAGAAGGAACTATCTATTATCTGTAGGAATGCAAGGACAGCAGGTTTTTAATTTCCCATTCTTTGGAAGATATGACAAATATGTTTCTCTGTCTTGGTTCCAGCTTACAATTTAAGTAAACTAAAGGTAAAAAATAAAATAAATTAAAATAAAATAAATAAAACCAAAATAAAATAAAATAAATCCTGTCCTCTCTGGAGTGGAAAATGAAGCAACTTACAAGTTTGTTGATTGAATGACTTAAAAGTCATGACCCATAACCAGATGAGAACACCTACCTGTAAATAAGTAAAGCTAAGCAAAAAGAGACATCAAATGCATTGCATCCATCCAAGTTCAATTTTTTTACCTCTATCTATTTTATTTTTTTCAGATTATTAAAGAAAGGGAGGAAGAAGCTAAAGAAACTGAAGTTAAGGAAGATGAGGAAGATAAGGAAGATGGATGGATGGAGGGATGGATGGATGGATGGATGGATGGATGGATGGATGGATGGATGGATGGATGGATGGATGGATGGATGGATGGATGGATGGATGGGTTCTTGTAAACTATAATGTATTTATGAGCTATTTCTGAGCAATTTCCCGTGAAAACTTCCCTTTGGGAATCCCATTTCCAACGGCCAAAACAAGGGGAGTTCAGATTGAAGAGGTTTCTGACCTGTAGCTTCTGTTTGATATACAAACATTAAATACAAGGTTTTTTAAAACCAAGAACTAGGACAAACACTAAGTTGCAGTTAAAGTAAAAGATAGTAATTTTTTTTTTTTAAGTTAGCAACATGACTGAATATTTAATGTTCTCTCTCCATACAGGTAAAGGGTGCTAAAAGTTCTTAGAACAGTTTACTGGAATGATGGTGGGAGCTATTTATGCTCAACTCAGAAAAGTAAGAATTTAGGGTGAAATGAAGAGGTAATTTCAGGGATGATGCAGTGATATTGACAAAGTATTTTATGTTTGTCACCATGGTGGGAGTTGAAGAAGTCTCTCCATTTATTTTAAACTGTACATTATACATAATGAAAGACCATGACTTTTGTCTTACTCTTCAATTATTGCATAAAAAGGCCACCATTGAGTGCCTATATCCCTGTTAAATTTGATCTGGATCTTATTCCTTCAATATATGCAGTTTGTTTCTATGCCCATTTTATAAGACTCGCACTCTATGACTATTCTCCCATAAGAATAGCAATTATGCATTTGATTTTAATAACTGGTATAAACCCATAAGTCTCCAGGTACTTCCAAACAGTTATATAGGTTTTTAACTTCTAGTATGTGGGTTGAATACAAGTATTTGAAAATCATTACTGCTCAGGAACACAAGCTCATGCATTTTGTGTCCTCAAAGGAGTAAGAAACAGCCAGGGGCAAACCTCACTTCTGTGACAGGATAAAGTTCATTGGCAGCAGAGTTAGCATGTAGATAAGCTATCAGGTGTATAGTGAGGACATGAACTCCCTAGTGTGATGTCGAGAGTCATTCTTCAAGAGCTGTCTGCTTGCAAAGTCCCAGTTTGTGGCAGCAGCTAAGGCAAAGCTGAGAGCAGTCCTGCAGGAATCCTCAAATCCTTCTTTCCCCGCAGTTAGTTGGAATGTTACTTCAATCAGAGATATCTGTAGCAAAAGTAGCTCTACCACTTGAGAGAGAGAATATATTATTTTCTGTTTCTCCTGCTCTGTGCTGAAATAGAAACACAAAGGAGGGACTATCCCACATTCAGCTTCAGGAAAGACAGTTTCACAGAATAAGATAGCACTGACCAAAGCAGCAGCAGCCTTACTTTTCATTGCCAGAGAAGGTTTGTGTTGATTTCAAGCTTAAAATCTTCTAGATCCAGTATCTAATTTATGGTATTTTGTTTCATGAAAGTCTCAGCACCATTACTGAAGTAGCAATTGGCATGCTTTTCCACTCTACTTCAAAGAGAGATATTTTGTCTTTAGTGCAGACTTTTCACGTGAGGTATAACAACACTTAAAACTTTTTTTCTGCATGGCGGACTATATTAATATGTTGGTCTTTTGCTTGCAAGATTATAAATAAATAAATAAATAAATAATAAAGTGCTGTATCTTGTGTGGTCTAGTTGCCTTCAGCATGATAGGTCATGGAAAGAGAAGATGAGGATGGAAACAACTGAAGAGATCACTTAAGGAGCACATTAAGCAGGAAGATGGAGGTTTCTGTAAGAAATGTAGGGGAAAACAGAAAAAGAAGAAAATGTAAGGAAAACACAGTAGAAGAGGATCAAGGAGAAGGAGAACAAATGAAAGAAAAAGAAAAGAAAATAACTTGACCACTTAGGAAATAAAAATGCAGACTGTCTAGAATAAAGTAATGGAGAAGCAATTACTGACTGTTTTACTCTTTCAGATATGCTATTCTATTTGATCTCTTAGAAGAAATCCTCACTTTGGTTATCTTAATGGAACAAAGCAAGCACCAAAACCTACACTCTCCTTCATACAGCACATCTGTGAGATGATCCAAGACTGTTTTTCTCCACATCTTCCAAATTGTAAGAAAATAACCTGGATATTTTCTCTGACTAATAAACAGTATTTACAGAAAAAAAAAGAAAAAAAAAGAAAAAACCCACAAAAACAACCCACAATGCAAATACTTTAGCAGTGTTTTCTCTAGTGCTCTGGAACTCATGTCTATTCTTCTGTATGCATCTGAACATTGTCCTCATTTCTATGCCAGCAGTAGCCATTTTGCTTTTAGCTTCCATTTTCTTCTTTTTTTTTTTCCCAAACTTAAAATCTTAACTGAGAGGCTTTTAATGCTTCCTACTTAGTTTCTTTAAATAAAAAAATAATGTTAAAAGTGATGCATCACTGACATGCATTAATCATGACTAAAAGCTGTGACCATGGCTACATGAATAAAACAAACACGTTAAGAGTTTCTCTGATGCCCCTTCTTCTTCTTCCTACAGTCAGGATGGCTGAATTTTTTTCTTCTTTATTCTTAAGAGGTCACTTGGGGTTCAGTTGTGTTAAAGACATCAGTATTTCTTACAAGCTCATACCACGAACTCATTGTTTCTTTGGCTCAACTTCTACTAAAATAAGGGATTTTTCTCCCCTTTTTCAGTTACATCAGTTGTAATAGAAGATCCTTGAATAAATGACAAAAGGAAGGCAGTAGCAGGAAATAAACAGTAGTATATCACACCACTCTCCCATGATGAAGGTATAAGTAATAGTATTCTATTTCAGTACATGCTGTTAACTGCAACACAACTATGGGAATGTGAGTTTCTTTCTATATTCCTAGAAACTAGAGTAAATCTAATCCCTCCCTATGCTTCAAGTCAATCACCTCCCAATGCAGAAGCAAATAACACTTAGGTAAGTTTAACATTGTGGCAAAAAAGACTGTTGCTTATATTTATTACAGAAATAATTAAAATTTGCCAGAACTAGAAATGCAGAATTGAAAAGCATTGCAAATTTCTGTCATGTAGCTGTATTTCTCAACAGCCAAATTTGATCACCTCAAAAGGATGTGGCACAGATGGGCAGATACTGTCTTACCGCAAGACAATGAAAACCTGGGTAAAGAACATATTTCCCAGGCCTCTGAATTATATTGAAATTAAGTATTCATTATAATGAATAGTAGAAAAATGAGTCTGAATTTCCTCATATCTGGGGAATATTATTAGTTTCTTAGTGAAAAACATACAGGTTTTAGTCACTATACTGGTTGAGGGAAGAATGATCTTCAAAAGGGACTGCCTTTCCACCTCAGGCTTAGGATATTTGAGACCTATCAGTTTCTGACTTTACCTAACCTGACAGCCAGTACAACTGAGTTTCCTTCTCATCCAAGTGATGGAGCAAATTTTTGACAAAAAGTTCCCAAATATGTGATAGGTTTGCAATGTGGCATGTTTGCAAAAAAGTATTATCATAGTGAAAATTTACATTATCTGAGGAAAAAAACCCCAAACATTTCCAGGATATACTGTTTGGCCAGCTGCACAGATCCCCCCTGTCATATTATATACCCAGTTATTAATCTTGAAAATTGAGGCCTGACTGGAATGTGTAAACAAATTCACTGGGTTGACTGAAGCAATATCCCCTTAATATTTCTTTAAAAGCCACTGGACTACCTAGGAGCACATAATTACTAATTGACTGGAGGAATAAACACAATTTCAGTTTTGCTGGGTGTATCTGTTAACTTCTTGCTTGCACGTGTGCATTTACAGAACTGGAGACTTAAATCTCCCATTAAGATACAAAATGTTTTTAAATGGGCACTAAATTAGAATCATAGAATTATTTAGCTTGGAAAAGACCTTTAAGATCATTGAATCCAATGGTTAACGCAGCACTACAAAGTCCAACACTAAACCATGGAACCAAGAACCACATGGATACATCTATTCACTACTTGCAGGAATGGCGACTCAACCATTTTTGGGGCAGCCCATTCCAGAGCCTGACTACTCTTTCTGTGAATAATTTTTTCCCAATATCCAAATCAATCTTCCCTGGAGCAACTTGAGGCCATTTACTCTTGTTCTGTTGCTTGTTACTAAGGGAAGAGACTGATCCTCAGCTGGTTACAACCTCCTTTCAGGCAGTTGTAGAGAGAAATAAGATGCCTCTCTGAGCCTCCTTTTCCCCTGTCTAAACACTTCCAGCTTCCTCAGGTGCTCCTTGTAAGACTTGTGCTCCAGATGCTTCATCAGCTTCCTTGACCTTCTCTGAACACTTCAGCACCTCAGTGCCCTTCCTGATTTTAGACGCCCAAAACTGGATGCAGGATTTGAGGTGTGACTTCACCCATTGTTGAGTACAGGGGCATAATCACTGCCCTGGTCCTGCTGGCCACACTATTGCTGATACAGGCCAGCATGCCATTGACTTTCTTGGCCACCTGGGCATACTCTGGCTCATATTCAGCTGAGTGACCCCAGATCCTTTTCCAATGTGCAGCTTTCCCATCTCTTAATTAGGCTAGATGGGCTAGCCAAAAGGAGGAAATGTAGTATACCAAGATTTGCACCCACCCTTGGGCGTATTCTATAAAGGTTTGCCAGTATGAGTGCTGAGTAGTTCAAATTCTCTGTATGAGATTTGCTATGTGGACTTTTACTTACTATTAGCTTGAATCAGACTGTCAACAAAGAAACTTTTTGCTCTCAGCCAAGAGCTTGATGGAATTATACATCTCCATCAAATTTGACAGATTTGAATTACTGACCTTGAAAGGAAAACATTCATATTCCTTTACTGGTTCCCAAAGCAATCCCTTTTTTTTATTATTACAGGTTTAACAAAATGTGATGTGGAAAGGATTTCAAGATTGGATTCACAGCACCCCATTATGCACATTTTGCCTCCTTAAGCATGGATGATTTTTAGACTTAAGGTGTAGCAAAAAACTGGCTATTTTTATAGCAGATACCACATATAAAAGACAATGTTAAGAAGGAGACCTAGAATACAGCAGAAGACCAAAGAATTCAAGTATCATTCCAGAAAATTTAGAATGAAAGCATAATCTGAACCTTGCAAGGTGAAGCCTACTGAAGAGGACAACAGATGCCTATTTCTTATTATTAAGTTCCTCACAGATTATGTCCATTTTTCTAGTGGACAGTGAGGGGAATTAATTCTTCATAACTTTATTTACTTTGCAATATTAACTATTGTATTGTGCTGACCCTGGCTGCCAGACACCCACCAAAGCCTCGGTATCACTTCCCTCTGTATCACGTCCCACTGGATAGCGGAGAGAAAATCTAACAAAGGATTCATTAGCTGAGATAAGTACTAGGAGAGATCACTCACCAAATACCACCATAGGCAAAACAGACTAGAATTAGAGATATTAATCGAATTTATTACTTACAAAACCAGAGCAGGATAATAAGAAGTAAAATAAGACCTGAAAAATACCTTCTCCCCACCCTTCCCTCCTTCCCAGCTCTACCACCTCAGCCAGTGGTGCAGGGAGACAAGGAATACAGGATAGTTAATCACAATTTTTCTGCCATGACTCATGGACAGGAGTCCTTCCTCTGCTCCAGTGTGGGTGTCTCCCATGGGAGAAAGTTTTCCGTGAACTTCTCCAATGTGAATCCATCTTATGGGCAACAGTTCTACATAAACTGCTGCAACATGGGTCACTCTTCCATGGGGTACAGTCCTTCAAGGAGAGGCTGCTCCAGTGTGGGTCCTCCAGATAGTCACAAGTCCTACCAGGAAACCTGCTCCAATGTGGGCTCCTCTCTCCACAGGTCTACAGGTCCCTACCAGAAGCCTGCTCCAGCATAGGTTCCCCATGGGTTCTCATCCTCCTCTCAGGCATCCATCTGCTCCAGTGTGGGACTCCTTCAGGGGCTGCAGGTGGATCTCTGCATCCTCGTGGATCTCTGAGGGCTGCAGGGGCACAGCTGCTTCACCATGGTCTGCACCACAGGCTGCAGGGGAAGCTCAGCTCTGGCACTTGGAGCACCTCCTGCCCCTCCTTCTGCACTGACCTGGTGTGTGCAGTTGTTTCTCCCACATGGTTTCACCCTGCTCTTCTCTGGTTGCAATTTCAACTGCAAATTAACTTCTTTTTCCTTCTTCATAAATGTGTTATTGTTCTACAAGGTGGAATCATTTCTAATTGGTCCAGCCTAGGCCAGTAGCACATCTCTTTTGGAGCCAGCTGGCATTGGCCCTGCTGGACATGGAGGAAACTCCTGGCTTCCTACAGAAGCCACCCCTGCAAGCCCTGCGCTATACAAAACTGGCCTGTTGTTCAAACAACTTAAAAATCAACTAAACTTTTGAAAATGGGTAAAATTTTGGCAGAATTTCCTTGGAATTTTTTAGAGTTGTAATTTTAACATTTTAAAGTAGACATCAAATTAAGGGTTTTTTATAGGAAATGCTTAAATTAGGCAATTTCTTGACTAATGGGTTCTAAAATAGGCAAAGTGTCTTGAAAATGAATCATTAGGAGATGAAGAAAAATGGAGAAAAAAGTGAATAAGAAAAACAAAATATCTGTGGTCTTATATAATGCATAACATCATTAATTAGCTAGAGCTAACTAAATTATCAGCTTTTTCTTGATATTCAAATTTTAGTAGTAGGCCAAAATTAAAAATACCCCTTGGTTTATTATTAGGGAAATTATATGGCCATTATGTCAAATAGAATAGTTTTGTCATTTAAAGAAGTTGTTAAGAATCACCTTACCAAGGTTTTACATCTAGGAATTAGTTATCCCCAAGCTCATACAGACCCCATAATCACTCTTGTGTTTTATGTGGGTAATGATGTTACTGATTTGTACAAAAATATTTCAGTTTTATCCAGCTTCCCTTTTTCATCTCCAGCTGTATTGAAAACATGCCTTTTTGTATTACAACCAGAAAAAACAAATCAAATATGAACATACTTTGTGAATAAATACATAAAATATAAAATATAAGAGCCACTCTCACCATGATATGTACACTATATAAATACACTCCCATTGTACTTTTCAGCTATAGCTACACATATTCCAAATACAGACACAGATGTGTTACCCCTCAACACTGGATATTCTGCAAGTCATACCTAGAATTCTTCTACCACATTGTTTTTCTGTTGTTCTGCAGGTAGTTGGAACTTTCAATCTTAATTTTTTTTTTGCCATTGAAGCTTGGCAAGAATGGGATTTCTGTGTTCTAGGAAATTCTCTGATGGAAAACATTTCCATATTTAACCAGACATTTCTTTTACTGGAATTTTTTTTTTCATCTTAAAACATGACAGGTTGTCCTATCTTGTTTCCTTGTTATGTCATATTTGATAATTAAAAAAAAAAAGAAAAAAAATCAAACTGATTTTTAAATTAGGTCTTTGAACTGTTCATTCTTAAAACTTTGTGTCAAAATCTTAGTATCCTTCCAAAGTTAAAACTGACCCCAAGCCACAAGGATGGCCTTCTGAAAGTTAGGTTCTTCAACTGTCTTTTTTCTGTAATCAGGGAAGTGAGAAAGGCACCTCTAAAATACAAGCAATCAATTACCTCAGGATAGGTTGAATCAGGCTTCATTCACTACAGGCAGAGACATGATACTTGCCTGAATAATTGCTGAACTTGTAAATAATTAAGAAAGAATGTCTCAAGTCTGGATTTTTCTGCCAAATACAGGTTTGATGCAGCCTCACCTTAGATATCTGTAAAATTATTTGATTTTTGCCCCAAAGTAATTTTAGTTCTCCAAACAGTCCAAGATAGTTAACTAAATGTGCAGTAGTTGGTATGGCACTTTCAGCTTGTGTGCTACGATGTTTGTGTACATTATGTCTGCATTCCTCTGAAAAGGTGTATGCTGGATGGAATGATTGCTCCTTCTGTAGGAACAGCCAAGCATCGGTGATAGAAAAGGCATCCAAACCAGTAGCTCTGGGAAAGGCAATAGGAAACAGTCCCAGGACATCTGTCACTTCTTGTGTACCAGTGGTACTACTGACTCCCATCTCTGGGGCAGACCACAAAGATGTCAGAAAGAGAACTCTGCAGATGCCAAAACAGACCTGGTAGAGTTTGCTCCAACTCAAGGCCACTGATGTGATAAACAAATCAATGGAAGTAGGAATCTGCCTGCAAGGTCACAATGGGAGAATATCTTAAGAATTGCTATAATTTCTGTTCTATCTGATCACTTGCAGCTTTTTTTAAGAGTTCTGCAAAAATTTTTCACTTGCATCTTTTTCACCTTTAAGGTTTTGGAAAACTGTCTACACAGAAAAGGTCTGGAAAAACCCAAAGTTTTGTCATTTTGGGAAGATGAAAAAAAATTACGGAAAAAAAGCTTAGCTACAAGTTAATTATATTGGAGTGGGTTGACTTTGCCTGGATGCCAAGTGCCCACCATGCCACTCTATAACTCTCCTCCCACAGCAAGATGGGGGAAGAAAATAAAATAGAATAAAACTCATAAGTTGAGAAAAAGAGAAGAATCAAAACAAAACCAAAAAGTCTTGTTTTTGCATGCAAAGAGATAAAAATTTTATCTTACATCAGCAAGCAATGCCCAGCCACTTCCTGGGAAGCAGGACTTCAGTGAATGAAATATTTCTTTGGTCAGTTTGGGTAAGCTGCCCTCATTATGTTCCTTCCCAAGATTTTAATCACCCCCAGCCTTCTGATGAGGGTGCAGAATGCTGAGAGACAGCACTCATGCTTTGGGGAAATGAACTCCAGCTCAGCTAGACTCAATGCACCTACTCAGTAGAGTGGAAAGGGTACTTCAATGGGTTCTTAAATTCATAACCTTAGCAAAACTGCCTTCTTGAAGGAAATGAAGCTAGTCTGACTAGATGACTGACTAGATTTTACAGTGATGGTTGGACTGAATTATTGGAAAGACACAGACGAAAAAGTGGAAAGGAGTAAAATTAAAAATGCTGCAGGACAATAAGTAGGGCCAATATAATGCTCAGAAAATGAGTTCAGGGTGACTATAACAGCAATATCCTGCAAAGACTTCAGAGGAGCAAGGCTGCTGTAAGGAGGTCTAGAGAACAGATGTTGTCATAGTTAATGTAGGCAATAATAAAAGCTTGCACAAATGTTTTGACTGCGTGCACAGTTGGACTGACAAGGTTTGAGAGAAACCCAGTGAAAGCATCCCCCTGGAGACAGCAGAAGTTTAAGCTTGACATTAGCGAAGTAATTTGGAGAACAGTGATGTTTCTGCCTAAGATGGAAAATGAATTAGGGAAATGTTTTGAAAGAGAAGATCAAGAGATTAATTTTGGCCATAATGAATTTAAAATACCAACTGGATACAGTTATTTGTGAAAAGCAGACCAAGATCCTTGGCTGGATGAAAGGTAATAGATCTTCCACAGAAAAACACATTTTCAAGTAATTAAAATATCATTCTGATACATGCTTGAAAACTAGTGATCTGTATTTTTACTATAGCCTGGAGGTCAAAATAGCTGTCAAGAGGTCATGAACAACATTTAAAAAAATTAATTGCAAGGTGTTGATAAAATAAGAAAGTCAATGTTATAAGTACAAGTAAATATATCACTTCTGAAACATTTATTTACACCCAGTTGGAATTATATTCAAGAGATTCACTAGTTTATTCCCCCAAAACCTCTCAAATGTCCAGTTGTAGCCTGCAATACATCTAATATTATGTTTTATATTTATACAAGTTTACAGGTTAAAAGTTCTGCATCTTTTCTATGAAATACTTTCTTCTAGTTGTATTTTTCTTCTTCTCCCTCCCACTTCCAGACTTTACTGGGAGGCAGTTTATCTGTTAAAATACATTGAAAGTTTATATCTATAATAAATATTCATAATGCAAGATTTTAATAAACTGTAACAGATATTTTTATTGTGCCACTAAAAAAACAAGTGAATTTAATTAAAAAAAGTGGTGAAATAATGTGAATTGACATAAGCTTGTTTCATACAGAGTATCATAATAGATTCAAGAGCCACTAGAGATCAAGGAAAGGGAGGGATGAGAATGGAAAGCAATTTTGCTGGAGGGAATCTCTCTTGTTGGAATTATGGTGAATAGGAAGAAAACAAGAAATAATAATAAGAAAAGGTTCAAGAGCCTCCATAGTAGATAAACTGCATAGATAAACCAGGGATTTTTATTTTTTAAGGAATACTGGCCTCCACATATTTGAAGCTATCTCCACTTCCTCAAATTTTATGATTGCTTTAAAATCCAGATAATAAAAACAGAATCCTCCCATGGTTCATGGGTTTTCAGTCTTTTTCTTTTCCATCTCCCTCACATAGAGAAAAAAGCAGAGCATCTGGTTTTGCATTTTGGAGTTGTGCCCTTGGCTCTTGATAAATTAACATATGATCAAACCCATTTGCACCTGTGCAAACTGGTAGTCTCTAGCCAATGTTGTTTTATGTTGCTTTTTTTTTTTTTTTTCGGTTAATTCTGCTAGATTTAGCTAAACTTTAGAAAAGTCAAGTCCAAAACTAAAGCAAAAAAAAGCTGTCCAAATACTGACTCATCGTATGTTTATTGAACATATTCAAATTAATTTTTCTATTTGCATTTCTTGAAACCCAGAAATTTTCATAAAAGAACATTGTAAGTTTTCATAAAAGAACATTGTAAGTTAACAATACTTTCTCATCTTCCCAAGCAAAACAAGGAAGACACACAGATGTTACCTTCCTTCACATATTTTCCTACAATAATAGAGAAACACCATGTTTGCCATATACTTTCCAAATCTATAAAATATGCCTCTGTAACCAAAATACTATTTTCTATAATACCAAAACAATTGGAATTATATTCAATTATTAATCAATAATATCAATTATATTCAATGTCACAAAGACATTTTTGCTTGAAGTTAAAGGCCAACAGGTGATTTGGATATCACAAGGCAAAATTAATGATCGTTAGCATTAACAAAACAAAATGTTTACTCTTATCATAATGAAACACAAAGAAGATTGTGGCTGTTTCAAACTGCCCTGTTTCAAGTGTTTCTTGAAAATATTTCTTATATAAAATACGTTACTTATCTTACTTTAATTAATTCAGTCTTTGTACTCAGTCTCTACTATATGTTCTTCACACAACGCATAATATTTTTGCATTCATATATAAGGTCATTTTATTTAAAAATGTTTTAGTTGCAAGATGGGCATCTCAAAGCCTCCTGAGAATGTGTTCAATCCAAAAATTGCCGTAACGTAAAGCAAACTTTTCCTCCATCTCTCAATATTAGAACTCATAAGCTCTATTTATGAGACCAATAGAACATATTTACTACAGCATATTTAGTCATTGTTCTTTCTTCTTTGTTTAGGCACACAAATGCTCAATCCATTTACAAGGTTGCTCTTTGGAAACAAGCCTTCTGAGGACAATTTATGCTATGTCTATTTCTTTAGAAACGGTCAACTGCTAAAGTATTTGGTCCAGATAATTTATGGACTTTCCAGAAGTTCTATATGTGTCTTTGTTTTCTATATTTCAGCTGCTGAAAGAGATTCCAAGCCAACCTAGTAGTTTATTGTAAAATAAACTTTCAACTTGTTGCAAACATGAACTCCATGTAGCTAACCTCTTCTTCATAAGACCACAGCAGTTGTTGTCCTCAGACCTTTTCTGTTCAGGGGGATTACAGTGTAACTGCCTGTCCTGTCTTCTCTAAATAACCTTTTTTCAGCTAAGTGCCACAGTCTCAACTTCATTGCTTGAAATAATGCATGGGATTAAAGGGGAAACGAATTTTTTTGAATAGTCAGGATAAAGCCAGATGGCATCTAAGATTGGTGTAATTTATTAATAATAAAATACATTGTATTTCCCTGACTTTTTTTCCTATTATACACTCAGACCTGTTGCAGTGATAGTAGTACAGGTGGGCTGCAGAATCCTTATGTACTTTTGTCCATGAATATTGAAGAAAATAGATTTTTGATCAAACCAGAAGTCATGATGTGTCAATTCTCTAGGGAAATATCTGAGTTTGCATATGAATATTGCTGTGATAGATGAGCTTCAAATGTTCTTTCCTACTAAAGATGTAGTCATTCAATCAGAAAGCAGTTGAGAGTATGATATAGTGGGGGTCTGTTCCAGCCTGTGAATAATGAACCTCACACAGCTGAAGACATCTTCAAAGTGAACACATCAAATGACTTCTAGCCTACCATATGTTTGTATCTAGTCTTCAGTTAATAATTGCAAAATAATAACAATCTGAAGCTGCTTACATATAATTTGCAAGAATAAAAAAGCCAAATAACTTGCTAACTATAAAGAAATATTTGATGGACAAAAAATAGCCCTTTTACAGAAAAGGTTTCACTGACAGATAATTCAGAGACTTTATAAAGGATCTGGTAAAACAAAATTACTTCAGCTATTTTCCATGAGACTACTAGTACTTTTTAGAAAGTAATAAAAATAAAATAAAGTCACAAAACAAAACAAAAAAGGCAAAACCCCACCCCTAAAAAATCAATTATTTTTCTGTCTCAGAAGAATAATTTTATGAAAACAGAACCTATATTTGCCAAACAAAGGATGCACGTAGAGAATGACTTCATAGCACAATACACTGCAGGACAATTGTTCTGTAATATGGTGTGTCCTTCATGTTTCTAACTGCCTTGCAATCACGTTTCTATGTATTTATCTTACTCACCCTCATAAATCTTTCAGTTCCTCCTAAGTAGATTGCTCCACGGCTGCCCCAGATGGACAAGTAACAGCATATCCTGTGTCTGTGTGTGCTACTGCTGGCCAGCAAGCATGTGCGTGCTGACAGACCTAACAGCTGGCAACACAAAACTGGTAATTGCTGATCTCATAACACTTGCTGGAATTTAATTATGTTCATGACCTTTAATCCTCTGTGAATTTGGCTCAAATTGCTAAGTCATGGAAAACTTCTTGAAGAAAGACCATGTGATTGCAACGCTGCCTTGTTTCTAAAAGATATCCTTGGAAATTTTTTCAGAAGTAACCTAAGTGAGATGACAGCAGTTCAGAAAATTAAAGATCAAGGTCTCTTTAAGATCTTTGTTGGCAACATGGACAGTGGGATTAAGTGGGAGCAAGTTCACTGAAAAGATGGAGCTGTGTGATGCAGCTGACATGTTGTAGGAAAGCTATGGCATCCAGAGGAACCTGGACAGGCTGGACAGCTGGGCCTGTGCAAACCTCATGAATTCAACAAAGACAAGTGCAGGGTCCTGCACATGGGTCAGGGCAATCCTAGGAACACCCACAGGTTGGGCAGAGAAGTGATTGGGAGCAGCCCTGAGGAGAAGGACCTGGGGGCAATGGCTGATGAAAAAATCAAGGTGAGCCAGCAGTGTGTGCTCCCAGCCCAGACAGCCAATGGAACCCTGGGCTGCATCCAAAGGAGCGTGGCCAGCAGGACAAGGGAGGCGATTATATCCCCGTCTCCTCTACTCTGCTGAGATCCCACCTGGAGTGCTGCATATACTTCTGGAGCCCCCAAAATAAGAAGGACATGGACTGTTGGGGTTAGTCCAGAGGAGGAACACAAAATTGATAAGAGAACTCAAACTGGGGCTGTTCAGCCTGGAGAAGGTTGTGTGAAGACCCGATAGCATCCTTACGGTATCTGCAGGGAAGCTAAAGAGGGACTCTACATGACAAACTGTAGTGATAGGTCAAGAAATAATAGGTCGAAACTGAAAAAGGGAAAATTCGGTTTAAATATTAGGAAGAAATTCTTTAGTGTGAGGGTGGTGAGGCACCACAACAGGTTGCTCTCCCCAGCCCTGAAAGTGTTCAAGGCCAGATTCGGTAAGACCTTGGGTGAGCTGGTCTACTGGGATGTGTCCCTACCTGTGGCATGGAGGTTGAGTCTAGGGGATCTTTAAGGTTCTTTCCAAACCTTAACATTCTGTGATTCTATAAGGTCACAGTAGTTTTTTAGTCAGGGGATGGATATTAGCACCAACATTAAGGCTGATGTGCAAGTCAGATGCTTTTAGTCTTTATTGCAGAGTCTGAATAATCCTCTAGAAACTAATTACTAGCTATCAAAACTATAAAAACAACTGCAGGAAAAAGTGATCCTAAACATAGATAAGTGCACAGAAAGATATGCCAAAATTCAAATTCTTTCAGTATAAGACTAGAACTCACCATTAGTGACTAGTGTGGTTTAATTTCAGAATAATTTATTAGTCAATCACTGTGGCTGCTGAAAATCAACTGCTTGAAAAATAAAACATGACTGGAAAATTTAATGGATAAGAGGCAGAAGGAAAAGCAGAGAGCAGGAGATAGCTTATTGTCAGAGAAGTTTCTGTAACAAATAAAATTTTGCAAATTCAAAGGCTCTATGGAATGTTCTATTGAAGGCTCCTAGTTTAAGGTGTGGAACAATAAGCCATAAAGAATAGAAAAGCATGCATTATATCAAAGTAAAATGCTACTAATCCAACAAAAAACCTATCTGGAATTTGTACACAACTATTTGTCAAATAATTCCACATAATGAACAAATTTGTAAAAATCAAAAAGAAGGAAAACAATATAATGAAAAAATATAATTGCTATTGACAAAGTCATGAAAGTGTAAGGAAGTTCATCTATCTGTCAGTCTGAAAAGACAAAAAACTTATATTTGTAGTTAAAATATTTAAAATGCATAGAAAATATGAAAGAATATTTTTAAGAAGGTGAAAATCAACACAGGGCATTGTTCTTGAAGGTAGCTTGTCTGCATCTTTTATATTCACTGAATCTACTACACCAAAAGTAAGGGTCACCTTAAAGCCCTCAAGTTTCCCTCCCACTTCTGAAATATCATTTGTTCTCACTCTTTGTGACACATTCAGACACACATTTTGCTTCTCCAGATTCATAATTACACTTAAAAAAGAAAAAATCAGTGCAAGTTAAATCTCTATCCTTTTTTCATCAGTCCTCAGCAGATTTATTGAGAAGAACTTGCCTCTTCATAGTCTGTGTTGGTTTTGATCCCTTGGGAGAAAAGCAAGCATGATGGCCTGGAATCAGACATAGAAACACAGCTAAGATGTACTTCTCTGATCATTTATTTTGACTCAAAGGGAGATCTTCTTTCACACTCTCTAGTAAATATCAAAGTTAACTAGGATGGAACACCTTTTCAGTAGCAGACAAAGGAAATATATGCTCTAGCTGAGATAAGCATCATGCATTATTGTGATTCAGTTCTTCTCTTGCCTTCTCAAAAGAGTGGGTAAATGCATAGGCTATACAAAGACATTCAGTGAGAGAATTTTAGCTACAACGCTGTTCACAGAAATGTTTTAATAGAGATCCAAGAGGAAAAAAAGCCTTGTGCCATTATTAATTTATCAAGTTCAAAGACTCTCCCTGCAGAGATGACATGATGGCACAGAAAATAATATATTACAAAAAATAGGGTAAATGAATACTTTAAGTTAGATATAAATCCAAAACAGCTTGAACATAACACATTACTGAATGCAAACATTTGAAATACTCTGGGATTGTGAATGCTAAGGTCAGAAATTCTGTGATTAGGTTGTAAAATGTAGAAAGGCTGAACATGTGTTTCTTTCTCTTATGACCTAACAGAAGGTTTAAAAATGTTGTTAATGACACTAACTTCAGGTCAGTATCAATATACCTTTTACCTACCTTTTTCATAAATTAAGGATTATAAAAAGGAATATTTCGCAGCAAAATATGAAAATCAGTGAACTGTATGTTCAGTTGTAGGAAAAACTTAGAAGAGGTGTATATTTAGTAGGAGCCACTAAAGACAACTATGCAATTTTTCTTATAGCCAGTTGTCTGTATTTTCATCTTACAAAAAATGACAAAAGTGAATAATAACAAACACATATACAAAAACAAATCAATAGAATTAGTAATGGCTTCAAATTTTAAAACTATTTTAATATACTGTAAGGCCATCCCTCGTACTTATAAGAAAATCCAAACAAATCCAGTGGAAGGAACTCTCCTATATAGACTGTTCCTCTCAGACCTTTCTATGACATCCATTCTTTTTGGTCAATAATATTAAGTTGGTGATACAAACATATCATAATATTCTACATGGGTTGTGTTTTGCCCTGATTTTGCTGACAGCGATGATAACAAAATAACTCTATCTGCTTCACCTTATTTACACAATAGGAAAGCAACACTAATTAGATTAGAAGTGGTTTTTATATTATAGAGTGCACTAAGAAAATTCAATATAAGGTTCCCCCTAATAATAGTAATCATCTACATATCTATATACTTATAGTTGGTTTTGCTACTCTGTTTTATTTCTAACTGAGTCTTGAAAGGAATCAATTCAAACTAAATTTCAAATTAATTGAAATAGACTCAGAAACACTATCTGCAAAATGGTCACTCTCAATCCCTTGGTAAATGCAAGAGTTCTATCCAAAATTTGAGTCCAAATACCCTGTTGTTATATACCATTCTCAGGAGAAAGAAAAAATAAAGCTAAAGTCCTATATAATGGTAAGATAATTCCAGAAGATTTGTACAAAGTTACACATCAGGATGTGTAACACATCAGGATATTTAAGCAGCAATGTTACACATCAGGATGCTTAAGCAGCATGGCACATTTTTTTTAAGAAAGCACTGTTTTCAGTACACTTAGGCCTTTAACCTTGATAATGTCTTACTTTTATCTTCGTATCTGTGGAAAACAGCATTACAGGGGCTCATTATCAGAAAACTGCAATTTGGAGGAAGTACATCAGAAGAGACAGTCAAGTACTACATCTTAGAGACTACCAATTAGTTCTGGTTAGTTTTGTTTCTTTATGTTAGTAGTTGTAACTTTGGTGGAAAATGCATATAAAATGTATGCAGAGTGGGATAATTTAAAACTGAAATACTGTAGCAATTTCAACTCATTTAATGAATAATTTAGTCTCACAAAATCCACACATATTAAAAAAAGCTATGAACAAAAGATAATTCAAGTGCCCAAATAACATATATGCTATTATGATGCAACATTCATATTTCTTTTTCTGTCACAGAAACACAGTATCACATATTGGTGTTCATACCAGAATTCCCAGCAAATCAAACATGAGATTTCAAATATTCATTCTAAACACCAGTATCACACAAATGCAATGTGAACAGCATCATTTAGATACAAAAAACCTCCAAACATTTCAGTATGACTTGCGCTCTATTTGGCAAGTAGAATTTAGCTGGATCTTTCTCTATACAGGGTCAGCTGGAAACTGTACAGTGCAGTTCATGATGCACTACATGGCCATCATGAGCATTCATGCCCGAGGTAGCAGTGTTAAGCCTGTCTTTTATTTAGATTTATTAGTTTCTGTTTGTTCCTGTGGTAATTACTTTTCAAGAAGGCACATTTCAATGTAGACTACAGTCAAACCAAGATGGTCATGATGCATGTTTTGTTGGGTTTTTTTGCAACACACTTCACAGACAGTATTCTAAACTACATGCTTAAGGCAAAAAAACCTAAAACCCCCCATGTCCTATAAGTCCTGGTGATCTGGAGGTTCCAAAGCTAAAGTAATAAAATAACCAGAAATCCTGCTTCCCACTTCCTCATTTTCAATTTATCATTAGATTATCTGAAACATTTCTTTTAATTTCAAGGCTGGTCATTAAAGACATGAATACTTCTAAGTATTATGTTTTGCATAAAACACATTAATGAGATAAAGATCTTAATTGAGCAGGAGCACAATAACATTATAATACCAGACTTAGTTGAGGTTGTTATAATAGAATATGTTCAGTTGGAAGGGACCCATCAAGATCACTGAATCCACCTCCTGGCCCTATGCAGGACACCACCCCAGGAGTCACACCATGTTCCTGAGAGCTTTGTACAAATGCTTCTTGAACTCTGTCAGGCTTGCTGCTGTGACCACTTCTCTGTGGAGCCTGTTCGAGTGCCCAACCACCCTCTGGATAAAAACTGTTTCTTTCCTGATATCCAACCTAAACCTGCCGTGACCTCAGCTTCAGGCCATTTCCTGTTACTTGATCATGAGAGAGAAGAGATCAGTACCTGCCCCTCCACTTCCCCTCATGAGGATGTTGAAGACCATTATGAGGTTTCCCTTCAGTCTCCTCTTCTCCAGGCTGCACAGAACAAGTGACCTCAGCTGCTCTTCATACAGCTTCCCCTCAAGACCCTTCACTACCTCATCACCCTTCTTTGGACGTTCTCTAATAGTTTAATGTCTTCATTACATTCCAGCATGCAAAACTGTCCTCAGCACTTAGGTGAGGCTGCCCCAGCTCAGAGCAGAGCAGAACCTGCCTTGACCAGCTGGTGATGCTGTGCTTTATGCACCCCCAACACAACTGGCCTTCCTGACACTGCTGTCTCACATTCAACCTTCCATTAATCAGAATTCCCAGGTCCTTTTCCACAGCACTGGTCTCTTACTTTCTAGTCTATACATAAACTGGGGTTGCCCCATCCCAGGTGCAGAATCCAGCACCTGCCCTTTTTAAGCTTCATATGTTAGTGATTGCCCATATCTCTAATTTTTCAAGGTCTCTCTGCCCTTGAGGAAGTCCACAGCTCATCCAATTTAGTGTCATTGAGAAACATACTTAGCATTTCTTTAAATTCTTCATCCAAGATGGCAATCATGTTGAAGAGAAACAGTATGTTAAACAGTAACAGAAAAAAATTTATAAAAATATCTTTACAACGTTTTAGCGTACCAGTGAAAATTTTTGTGACTTGAATATGCTTGAAAAAATGGGAAGCCCTGTAGCAGAAAACTGAATATTCTAATATTTTTACAATTCAAAAAATGATGTTAATTGCTCATTTATTTCATACATCAAAACCTGGGCACATGACTTCTTTTTTCTCCCAGATACCTATTCTACGGTAATGAATTATAGTTTAGTGCATAAATTATTCATGACAACTTTGCCCATATGCAACTGTGCACAGAGAGATTTGAGCAGGTGCGGTTTGGTGCAGTAGGATTTGTAGCCTCAGAATCAGTAGGTGTGCTGACAGAAAGTCATACATGGGCAAAAATGTCATCAGTTACATTATCTGTGGTTCCAGAACTAGTGTGGTGCCTGCCAGCTCCAGAGTTATCCTGCCTACTCTACTGGGCACTGTGGACATGTCCTTAGTAGCCAGTTGTTGAGATTCAGTACATAAGTCTTTTGATAGTTTCTGTTTTTTTGAAAGATCCTAAGGCAAGAATTCAAAGCCCACATGAAAATCTCAACCTGCATACTAAAAATTTTGCTTGTAATTCTTCAAGTCATGGAAAAAAGCTTTGAAATTTCACTGAAAAGGTGCCCTAAAGGGCAAGAAAGCTAAGAGAAATGCTAACACCCAAATCCTTTTTTTTTTTTCCTTCTAAATAGTGTAATGTTTAATTACCCTAAAATCTTGAGATATTTTTTGGTTTCCCGGCACTGAAAAGTTCCTAAAACAAAAGCAAGGAAAAACCAGTCAGAATAGAAGCAACACAATGGCTATGTTACATCACATATGGTATATCCATAGGAAAGCTGAAATTTTTTGGGATTATGCAGATTCCAAAGGATGACATCAATTCACTGCATCAAACATAGCTACTGATGTGTGCTATGTGTGCCCTTATTACATTCCACCCTTTAGAAAGTCAATAATAAACCCAAACATCACAATTTCCTGAACACAAGATCTACATTTCGGCAAACTACTCTTAGCATCCATTACACCTATTATTTCTAGTCCTTAAATTTCATATTTTGAACTTGTCTTTTAACATAATTTTTTTTAAACCAACAATTTGTTTGGTATGTCGTTATGCCAAAGATGCATCATGAAAACAATAAGCAGCCAATGATGCTTTTAGCAGTAAACTGTTTTATTGTGAGCCTACTCAGGATATTTAATGCTGTTGATTTCTCTAAACTCGTTGAAGGTGAGTATGTTTATCACTTTGTATGATGCTCTTACCACTCTGGTTATATGATGTTATGTCCAAGGTTTGATTTTAAAAACTAAAAAAAAAACAGCATCAGGGTGAAATAGTCTAGCAGACCAGCAATGAGGAGTGTGAAATTTAAGGAGAAAGACAAAGTATATTGGAAGCTTCCATCCCCACTGGATGAGGTGTTCTATGCTGTTATTTGTCATTTAATAAGTGCCCATTAATAATAAAAAACCAAAAGTTGTCATAGAAGAAAATAAGAACATAAAAACATGATGCTGCTAAGTTCAATTTACTGAACAGGCCAAATTAGACAGAGGCAAGTCAGGAAAAGCTTACCCTCATGCACATATGCACAATTAACTGGGACTGCCCCAATTTTTTCTTCAGTGACCAGCACAGCTCAGCCACGGGAACACAACATTGACTCAGGGTAGTCTCAATGTCTGGTTCAGGATAAGATGTCAACACCCACATATAACTTTTTTGTCTGGGCCTTCTGCTTCTTTAAGGCATTGGATGTCCATGTAGCAACACTTTCCCCAGTCTTTCTTACTGGTGGTATTAAATAGCAAGATTACATGCCATCAAATCATTATCATACTGTACCTTTCCATCAGTTTCAGGTATTTTTCTGTGTCACAAATGAGTACTTCAACATCACTGAAAAAATCATCAGCAAAGGTATCAGCAAAACCAGGTTTAATATAAAAGCAATAGCATAACAAAGTTCATTTCCAAGGTTTGCTCTATTACTTACTAGATGGTTAAAGCACACTGAGATAAAAAGAAAAACCCAAAATATCCAGAGTCAACAAATCCTAACTGAAATAAACCTAAACCCTATTTATGTGGAGGTCAGGGAGGAAGACAAAAGGATAGGAAAGGGTAAGGAAAAAAGGGGTGTGGACTAGAGGCCCAAGAGAACTTAACTGGTAACTTAAGTCAAACAATTTTCCAAAGGATTCATATAGAATTTACTACACCACAACAGTAAATTATGTACAGGCCTAACTTAAAAATCTGAAGATTTAAGAATCTAGGAGAGCAGCATTCCAAGTACATTTACTGTGGCATATTCACACTCATATGCACACGGACATAAAGAGTCTTCAAAGGGTACCAGTTAAAAATTCTACTCAAATTCAGTGAAATAGTCACTTCAGATGACTTTGCATCTGAACAGGCAAAGGGTTGAACCTTAAGGATTGGAGGGTATCAGCCCAGGATCCATTGTTGCTGTTTGGTGATCATCCAAGTAAAAATCTTGCAAGTTCACTAGCTCCAAGAGGTTCTACTCAGAGGGATGTTGCTGGTTGCACCCTGCTGTGGTCCACAAGACCTTAAATAGTCTCATTTGGGCCACTGTTTATTTGCCACAAGAAAGTTGGTTTAAGCAATTTTTCATCCTGGCTCCAACTTTGAAAGTTTAATAACATAAATATTCTTCCACTTGAGTTGGTATTCAGGGAAAAAAAAAGGTGTCCAAGGCTGTTTGCTTAAAAGTTAAAAAGAAAGCAGGTGCTTGTTAGGAGAGCATAAGTTCCTGAGAACAGATAATCATTCTGACGAGCTCAAGAGGAGCTCAGCCAGGTGCTGTTTGTCAAGGCTGAGGTGTAATAAGTATTTCTCAGATCATAGTGGGGTAGGGGGGGGGAGCACCACCACCTGCTGTCACATCTTAATCTGTATAAAGATTCATCACACTCTGTTTTGTTTTCATTATCCTGACATTCACATATTATTATATTCAATTACTCAACCCTCACTCAAACCAGCGTTATGAACCTCCTGTGTCAGGAGTAAAAGAAACTTTTCTTTATGTTTTAGCATGCTCATTTATAATTAAATTAAAAAATTTCCTGAAGAATTATCATGCCTATTTTCTCCATTTTTAGGGAAGAAAATGAACACTACTTAATGGACCGTAAGCTCAGGTGAAGTAAATCCTGGTAGCATGACTGACTTGAAATATTTTTAGACCTAGAAAAGGACATACTCTGATTTCTCATTTCATTTTTTCCCCATGGCATCACCTCTCCTGCATTTCATATCACTTTGACTATAGCATTAATGAAATATTAATAGTGATTTAATGTGAAAAGAAAAATTCTTAGAACAACTCTACCCCTGTTCAGAATTGTTTGTTCTATCTGCCATTTTGCCTGTCAAGTCCCTTAATGTACTCTACTTTCATAGCATCAACTGATTTCCTCTGAAATATAAAAAAAAAAAAACCAAAGAAAAATTTTAAAGCTTTCTTAGAATTTGTTCTGTTTGGATAAGCAATTTAGCAATTTATACTTATTAATCCCTAACAGACACTGTCTTATTCTGACAGGCCTATTCAGAGAATGTTGAGAAACTAAAAGTACATTTCCCTTATTTCCTTTCTTGGGCCAGATTCTGCTTGCATTAAAAGTATCAGTGTTCCAGAGAAATAATGTTGCCTTAACCTCTACTTCCAAGATTTTCCTGCAAAGTACTTGGAGCTACTGATGAGTTAAAACCTGGACATGAGCCAGCTATGTGAACTTGAAGTCCAGAAAGCCAAATTTATTCTAGCCTGCATCAAATATATGTGGCCAGAAGACCAAGGGAAGTGATTTTGCCCTGCTACATCCAGCACCAGGGTCCCCAGAAGAGAAACACATGGACCTGGTATAGTGGGTCTGGACGAGGGTCATTAATTCTAAAGGGGTCATTAATTCTAAAGGGATTAAACACTTTTGCCATAAGGAAAGAATGACAGAGTTAGAATTGTTCAGCATGGAGAAGAGAAGGTTCTGTGGAGGTCTTTATTGCAGCCTTTCAGGCTTAAAGGAGGTCTATAAGAAACTTTTAGGGACAAATCTTTCAGCAGGGCTTGCTACAATAGGACATGAGTTAATGGTTTTAAACAGAAAAAGGACTTATCTTAGAATAGAGATAAGGAATAAGTTTTTACAATGAGGGTGATTGTTGTAATTTAGGAATTGCATTGCAGTTTTCCCACCCCCTCTATGCCCATGCTTTTCTTCCCAACCCAAGGCAGGCCCTTTCTTCTCCCTTCCTTCCAATGCCAAGAGATAACCTGAAGTGGTATGGAATTGCAACCTAGACACATCCTCACCGCCACTGCAAAAAATTAACCCTGTCCTTGGGTGAAACCAAAGGACAGTGATGAAACACTGGAACAGGTTACCCAGGGAGGTAGTTGATGCCCCATCCCTGGAAACATTCTAGGTTATGTTGGTTGGGGCTCTGAGCAACCTCATCTGCCTGAAGATGTCCCAGCTCCTTGCAGGTGGTTGGACTAGATAGCCTTTCAAGATCCATTTCAACCTGAATCAGTCTATGATTTCCAGAAAAAAAAAATCACATTTTTGTAGCAGCAGTTTTTAACTAAGCAATTCTTTGAAATTTTCTTGTGTTGCTTATTCTTTTTAACAATGCATGGCATTTAAATATCTAGAATAATGTATCTTTATGCATTTAAATTTAAAAAACCCAAAAAACTAAATTGAGTAGTGGTGCAAGAACTTTGCCTTTGCACTTTTCATAACCAGAATGATTTTCCACATTATGACACTTCATGATGCTTAAAAGAGCTGTCACAAAATTAAACTAAACATGATTGCCACCCACTGTGTTTTCAGAGAAGAATCTTAAAATATACTTTAAAGATATTTATTTTGGAGAAGGTTTTCAAATATCAGATTCATGGGCAGCAATACGAATGGATGGATGGATGGATGGATGGATGGATGGATGGATGGATGGATGGATGGATGGATGGATGGATGGATGGATGGATACAAATGGATGGGATGTAAATTTTACATTTTCCAGTTAGCATATAATATTTTTAATTTATAGGGTGAATTAAAAGAAGTGATTGTAGAATTACTATACATGCTTCTTGAAAACAAGAGAAAATTTTAATAATTAATTAATAATGTTTTTAATGTATGGATTTGTCCTCTTGTCCTTCACCAATTTTTCCTACTGGTCTTTGCATTATTTCTAATGAAGCAAGGATTTCTCATTGTCATGTTTACAGAGCCAGGCATCTTGTCTTTGACAGTATGAGTGAGAGTTGATTGTTCCTAACCACCTCACCTTTATAATTTTAAAAACTGACTTGGAACTATTCTATCCTTCTGGAGATTCTTTAAAACTTTCTGAGTATGAGTAGGCAAATCCTAAATCCTTTTTTGAAAATCAGACTCTTTCAGAGATATCTCAAAACTAGGCCTTCCAGAAACAAAAGAACCCCAAATCACTTCTCATTTTTGAAAATGTAGACTGCATCTTGTGGGAAATAGCATTCAAAGAAGCTATTCATACACAGTCTATCAAATCAATGTGTAAAAAATAGAAAATCCTGTACAGGTCAAGAATAAAAAATTCTAATACATGAAACAGTTAAACTTCCTTTCTGTATCCCACAGTGTGAGATGGCTTCTTATCTTTATATGAAGGCCACCTGACACATGCTGTTTTGTACCTGGACTTTTAGAAAAGGATGGCAGTCTGAAAAAGAACAGGCATACTTCCATTGCATTGAACATGACTCCTACCATGTTTCTATCATAGAAGATGCAAATATTTGCAAATGAAAAATATTTCTTTTAAAATATTTATATTATAAACTTAGGTGACATTCCTAAGCTGTCCGATTGTCCAGTTATGCTTACAGTTATTTCTGTAAAACAAAATTGTGTATTCACAAAATAATTATGTCCTAGTGAAAGCTTGAATTTAGCCTGCCTTTTTGGTTTTTTCTAAGTGTGCACTTAAATGGAATTGGCATTCTAAAACATGTCCTAGTCATGCTGTGACTTTTCTGCCATGCAAGGAGAACAGGCAAACACAACAGAAAAGGGAGTAAATTAGACATTATATAGAGTAGCTTGTAAACCAATAAAAAGTATTATTTATAACCTAAAAAATAAAAAGACATTTCAAAAATTGGGTATGTTGAGAATGAAGGTAATAAGAATTTGAAGCTTAGAATATTTGAATATGACTAATACCACAGTTTTTTGTAGTGTCACCATCGTATATGCTGCAGTTTTTCCACTGTTCATATCTACTTCAGACAGGTTTAAAAACTAGGCACCGAGAAACCTCTCCTTAAGACCAAAATATGTAATCCAGACTTTTGTATGGAAGAAAGACACAAATACACACACACTTGCTACCCTCA
The DNA here is from genome assembly GCF_037042795.1 of Molothrus aeneus. Lineage (NCBI taxonomy): Eukaryota > Metazoa > Chordata > Aves > Passeriformes > Icteridae > Molothrus > Molothrus aeneus. Next base: position 74,275,267 of record NC_089646.1, read on the forward strand.
AATATTTTTTTAGGAGGATAGAAATGATCACCTACTGTTCAGCTATTACCAGTGTGGTATTCCTTGCAGAAACAAAGGGGAAAAAAACCAACCCAACACTGGAGGGAATGTTGATAACAATCAGTACATTATTCTATCAACATTTCATGTTTCTTCTCTGCAAAGCCAGCAGAAGAAACTGTTGCTTGGTCATTTTACTCTCCCGAGGCAAAAGGAAGACAATTACAATACGAACTTCCTGACCTCTGAACATTGTATGAAATTACTCATTACTTTTCCTTATTGAATTCAACTGTCCTTTCCAGCTACCAGCAGAGAGATGATCCTGTTTCTCAGAGAGAATTCTTGGCTCCTGATTCTGCTCAAATAATCTATAAAAATAGAAAGTTGAAATAAGAAGATGGAGAAAAGTTTATTAGGATAGTTCTAAAGTTTTATGTAGTTACTCAGATGTCTGCTAAAATGTCAGAAAATCATCATACCAATCTACCCCTCTTCCAGCTCTTCTCCTCAGTTAGCACTCAAGTAGCCATTCTCTCTCCCCCATTTTAATTTTGTATTTGTCCATTCTTAAAAATTCTAGATAAGTAAGTAATTCTTAGTATATGGGGCGCATACTTTCTGTTTAAATATCAAATCTAGATTTTGTAATCACCTCCATTAGTGTTGACATAACATTTTAATTAACAGGCAAAGCCAGCTCTTTGTTTGTTGAAAACAAACCACAGTGCTTTATCTATCATGTAGACTCATCTTGTTCCAAGTACCTACTGATAACAAGTACAAATACATTCACTATTGTAAACACAAGGAAAACTTCATAATCATGCTTTACTCTAATTCTATCCCTGTACCTTTCATATTATTAAAACATATACAATTCAAGGCATAGGAATGACTTTACATCTTTATAACAATGTGTCTTTTAAGACAGTAGTTGTAAGTTTCTTTCAAAGCTTTCAGTCAAAGTAGATGGACATTTTTCATATCAGTTAGCTTCATCTATTGATCATAGTCCTGTAGAATTAAGCATAATAAGAACTGTCTATGGTGTTGGATTGTGTTTTTGTCCAAAAGTAAAAAGTGACCCAGGGATACAGACATTCTAAACACAGAGCAATAATACACCTGCATATGTAAACAGAATCACAAAACCACAGAACTGTGAAGTTGGAAGAGACCTCTGGAAATCTTTTAGTCCAAACCCTTCCTTAAAGGAGGGACAACTATGGCAAGTTGATCTGGGCTGTGTCCTCAGTAACTACATGCATTGAGACTCCACAAATACTATAGCTCCCTGCTCTAGAGGTTTGACCACCTTCAGAGTGGTAGGCCTTTTCATTATTTCTAATTGGAATTTCTGTAATGAAACTCATCTTTTTACGTCAACCCAGTTCTTTAACTAGGCCCATTAAAAACTTACCTAGGAAGTGTCTAAACACAGGGACATAGGGAAACAGTGGTGTCCTGGTTCCTAGCCATGGGGGCATGGCTAGGACCTGAAGTTATTCTATATCACCTCATACAGTTTCTGGGGGAAGGGGAAAGGGACTGTCTCCAGGGAAGAAGGGGCTCTGATCTGGTGGAGGATATGCAGCAAAGGGGGACATCCAGTATTGTCTGTTTTTGGGGCTGTCTGTCTAAATTGATCTTTCTTGTACCCTTTGTCATTCGTATTGTCGCTCTTTTTCTTATCTCATTGCTGGTTTTGAATAAATTGTTCTCATGTCAACCCATGATCTTTGCCTTTTGTGCTTCCAATTCTCCTCTTCAGCCCACTGCAGGGAGGAAGGGAAGGAGAAATCTGGGGAGCGAGGCAGCACTGCATGGTCTGGAGAGTCTTATGGGGGCATGATTTGGGGAGTACCATTCCTAAACCACAACAGGTGCAGAAGGAAGCATCCTACTTCATCGCAGGATAGATAGGTTTTTTTTGTTTATTTGTATGTTTTTTGGTTTTTTCTTTTTTTTTTTTACATGATTTGCACCTTGATGTGTCTTCAGAGTTCTTGAAGATTGATCTCTATTACTATGGAGCTTTTTTCATATATACACAGAACAGTGTTTTCACTGATTTTAAATTGTTAATAAGTATATTGTAAAAAGATTTTAATTGATCTGTTACTGAGTACAGGAGATGCTGCTGTATTTGCAATGCTTAATCATAGCCAGATGAGAGCCAGGAAATAATATGGAATGTGAATAACAAGCAAAACTATTATCCTTCAGAAGAAAAATTGAGATGTTTCCTAGTATTCATTCAGTGTATTTATGCAAATAAAGTAATATTTGTTTGCTATCATATTTCTATTGCCAATCAAAACAAGAAAAAATATTAAAAGGAAGCATGGATAACCACTGATAAGAAATTATATAATAATAAGGAACTAATTATCCCTTTCCAGATTTGAGTTTACAGATTCACAGACTGACATAATATTGATAATTATTCAGAGAAACTGTACTCCATTTCATCGGGTCTGTAGCCTTATTATATTTGATGGTAAAAATTCTGTCTGGAATAAGGATTTTGACATTTAAAGGAAGATTGTAAATGCTAATAGTTTCAAGGACATGCCATTTTGTGCATGTATTTTTCATAATGAAATGGATTTTTCTGTAAATGAGACTCCCTTACAACTTAGCCAGACTCCAGGTTCATGGAAGAATGTTCTTCTGGCAAATTCCTCCACTCCACATGAGGACAGTTTTAGGCCTTGAATTCCATATTTCCACAAAGGAAGACACATTGAATTGACAGTATAAGCCATTACATATTCATAAAATTATCATAGCATGTATAAATAGGTGGGCTAACAGTAAAATGCTTATCTTTCCTCTCCATTAGCAAAAAAAAAATTAGCAAATGGTAAACACCCTCCTTTCTGAAGTCTTCTTAAAAGTCACACAGAGATTAAACTAGCCCATCTCTTCAGAAAGACCCAACACAGCACAGGTACACTTCTGCCTATTGGATTGAATTTGTAAAGACTAGAGGAACAATTAGATTTTAAGGTGTTGTACAGATGAGCTCCTGTGAAGGGTACATTGGCTATTTGCTTTAATAACAAGAACAGTTAATCTTTAGCTTTAAGAGGATATGGCTTTTTTTTTTAACAGATTTTAGGTATCATATTTTATTGTCTCTTGAATTTGATATAGTATGTTTCAGTTGACCCAGCAAAATAGATTGAAAGCTCTGCTCAGCAGTAAGTGCCTGGACCTGAATGACATGGTCCCATTTAGATGGGCCTCTTTACAAAACACATTGCTAACTGCATTAATTGCGAAGAAAGGGTAATTTTGCTTCATTTTAGAGACAGCTCAGCAGATGCCATTTGCAATGCCCTCGAAGTAACTCTTAATACAGCAAAATTTTTGCAGGAATATTCATAGAAGCAATGATTCATAAATATGGCACTTGTTTTTACAGAGTCACTTTTTGGAGAGGAATTGTATATTATACTGTTAAAAAGAACTCAAGGACTATGATCTATTAATTAAGCTGGGGTGAGAATTTGTCATTAGTATTGATACCCTGTTTGAACTTAGCCAAATCACTTACAATCTGTCCTTCAGAGTATTAACTTTGAAAATATGTATAATAGTATTTTTTAGCTAACAATCTTAGCTGTTCTACAAAGGTTTTGTAAACTTTAATTCATATTTGTACAGCATTTTTAATGTCATTGCAAGAGAAATTACTGTAATCACTGTAAAAGTGCAAAATAATTTCTGCTAAAGTATACACATTTTAATCAGATGTATCTTCATAAAAAGTAAGCTTGATGAAATGAATTCTATCCATTGACATTTAATAAATCAGGAAGTGTACATGAATATTTATGACAGAAATGTACCAGCAAAGAGAAATCTTTGAAGCTGTCAATCTATTTCTCTGCAGAGAACACCCAAACAAATGTAAAACCAACTGTAAAGCCCAGGTCCTCACTTGGTGTGTTTATTTAAAGAGGCTTAGGCTTTTTTATACCCTGAGATTGGTGCACAAGAGAAACCCAACAACATACAGGAAATTAAACAAGAAACTTCTACAAGCGAACTTTAGAAGATCAGGAGCCTGGCAAAATTTAAAGCAAACATTCCATCAAAATAAAGCATTTCACGAAGCTTTGACTTAGCAAACTCTAACCCAGGAAATGTTAAATTACCCAGATATCAAGAAGGGGAAATCAGGAGAATAAAAGAGAAAGAGAGGAAAAAAAAAAGGGAGGAAGAAAGAGGAAAAAAAAAAAAGAGAGAGAAAAGTAAGATATAGCTGCCATCCTTGGAACCAGCATGGTCTCAGCTGCCACAAAATCCACAGACAACAGTCCTGCAACCATATGCATCTTTGTGCAAGGCTTTTATCCATCTTGCCCTCCTCTGGGCACACACCCAGGTGGGGCTTGCACTCTGATAGCCACTCTGGGGCTAGGCTGGGGCTCCAGGGGCAGGGTGTGGGACATCACTTCTGGTGTGCCAGTGACTGACAGCTGGACCAGATGGCTCCAAAGGGGGCAGGGTGTGGGACAGCATCCCGCTTTCACAAAACATCCCCTCACCTGTCTCACACAAACATTTTGGTTGGCTGGAGCCAGTAACCACTTTTCTCAGTCTCTCACATTAACAAATCGTTATCAGGATAGAATATGTGCCTTAGTAAAATTACACTTCTTTTTAGGGGAAGAAAAGAAACAGAATTGATTAAGTATTTCCAAGTACAGCCCTTTTAATATAACTGGATACTTTGCAGTCATATTAGCTAAAGTTTAAATTAGCTGGACTGGAGCAAATTATGTAAGAAAAGATGGCTTTTAAGTCATTAGCATAAAATCAGTCAATTTAATGAAAGAAATCCAGATAATTCAATATTATTCTTTTTACTTATTCTTAACCTTGTTAGCTTTTCTAAGGGTAAAATACCCTGAACTTTCTCAAACCAGCTACTCAATTTCAAAAGATCTTAAGATTTTCTTTTGGCAGTCATTATAAGTTAGGCTGCCAACAGTAAAACCTAAATAAGCTCAGGAATTCTAAAGGCATTATCAGATGTCAGGCATTCTGTACTTAATTGAGCTCAAATCCTTATAACATTTAGACCAGCAGTGTATCCCAAACAGTAAAATATATCCCAATATTTAATTAATCCTGGATTTACTTAAGCAAATCCACTACATATGAAAAAAAAAAATCAGTAATTTGACCACTGTGGGCTCAAAAGTATTTGATTGATTAGAACTTTTTTTTTTTAACATGGTCTTTAACTCAAGCTTAATTAATATTACAGACTGCCTTTTATTCTGAAGCCCAAAAGAACCTGCTCTTTCTGTCTCAGATACAGCAGAATGATATCTTCAAAGATTTTCCAAAGGACAAACTTGTTGCAGGGTTAGTGACACATCCTAAAAAAAAATACAATAGAGAAGCAACTTCTGCCACAGAAAAGCAATGTTAAGATGATGAGTACGAGACAGGTTGAGATACTTCTATGGTAAGAGTGAAAGAAAGAATACTTGTGGAGAATCAAGGATAAGCATGTTTTGTCTCAAACTTTCTAACTATTGTGACAGGAAAATTGGGATTGGAAGAGACAGTCCTGCAGAGGTGGGACAATGCTGTTCTGAGCCAACTTCCTTTCCCACCCTGACACTCATGCTCAATCATTGCCCCTGTCCTTACCTGACTCACTTCCTGAAGGGCTCTAAGGGGGTGGCTGTACATGCATGAATTAAGTGGTTTGAAGAATGTACTTTACCAAGTTAACTGTAGAAGGAAGTGGATTAGCCCCATCTGCTATCTTTTTCCTCTCTTTCTTTGTCTCGCTACCCCACTTCTGGAGCATCCATGAGGCAGGACTAATGCAAGCTATAAAGACTGGTAAAGATCTTTCTTCCCTTTCTCCCTTTTCTGTCTTTATTTCCTCCGTCCCTTGCTTTGTCTGGGCAAAGTGTAGCTATAATACCTGCACACCATATTGAGGTTTGTTTGGGGCTTGTTGAAGTCTGTTGTGATAATTAAGGACTTGTTAGCCAGAACATTTGAGACTAAATAGGGTGCTAGATGCTAGAGGTAAGACAATTGTACAATAAAGCATAAGAAGTCCCTAAAACAGGACTGGTGTCTTTGTTCAGCCTGACAGGAATTTATAAGGAACATGATGCTCCCTACTGGTTGGTCGTGACATGGAAGAAAGTCAGCAGCACTGACCAAGGAAGGTGAATTGCTTTTTACATCTTTCCTTTTGTAATTGAGTTTGGGCTTCTAATGTCATCTAACCGCTTCTGACAATCTGCCAAAATAGAGATGACAAGGTCTTACAATAAGTTGCTACAGAAATCATCCTTCATCTACTCAGTTCAATGCCACAGCAATTTTTAGCATATACTTTTAGAGTATGCCCCTCTTATCTTTAAGTTTTCCTAAACAGCTGAGATAGCCTTAATAATTTCATTAAATAAATAAATAAGCAAGCCAAAGAAAAGACAAGAGAAAACAGCTTTTTCAAATCACAAATAGATATGGAATTGAAAGCTACAGACAAGTCACTGCCTATGACTTGATATTGTCTCTGTGTATTAAGAGTGCACAAAACACCTGGGAATCCTATTATTCACCTTACAACAGAAGAGAGTTATTCATGTTACATGTGCCATAAGCAATCCAAATAAAAGAAGTCCTGGCTGGAGAACTGTGTTTAAAACTACTGCACAGTAATCAAGTAATTGCAGTGTCTACTACAGAGGCAATCTCCAGATGCTACTCTTAGCAGTAAACATCTCAAAATTCTCTCAGTCGGAGTCCAGTCCATTGCAGGGCTGATTATTCTTGTTTGTTCTCTTTGTTGTTCATTGATAAAGGAAATGCATCTGTTTTCATCCCTGATTTTGATACTGTTGCTCATCCAGTACTATCACACTACAGGGAACTACAAAGATGAGAATAATCACCTTCCAGTGATTTAGATTACTCTTCTTAGACTGGATAAATTTTGCATTAGGCAAAATGATTCTTTCAATACAGAATTCTTATTAAAAGAAACATTTTTACACTTTTATCATGGTTTTTAAAACGAAATATTTTCCTTCTGCCTTTTAATCATATGAGAGATTGATTTTAGTTGCTACTCACCACTCCATACCTATATTTTGCTTGACATTTTTTAATTAGCCAACTCATTCATACACAGACTCACACCTTCAAAATGGTAGAAAAATAAGCTGGAGTACAGGACATATTCTATAATTCAGACTTTAAAATCATAATCCCCAAAATATATATTGTTTGCTTATTTTCCTGAAATTTTGCTTGACTCAGATTTTTGTAATAGTAATAAATTTTTCTATTTATAGCTTCTTTAATAAACAGTATATTGATGAAAAATATAAAAGATTAAGGTGAGCTATCCAATCAACTATGAACACTAACTAACTAAAAATCACAGTAGGGACTTTTATCATCCCCACGTTTTTATTCACAGCTAGCTGTTATGGCCTTTTTTTCCCTCTCAAATCCTGTCATTCTTTCCTGTGTATTCACTAAGTGTTTTTTTCAATTCAAGCGAGAGAGCAAGGGCTTCCACAGACAAATCAAAGATATTTTCCCTGTCTGTTCATTTACTGCATAAATTGCAGCATGCAGTGTACCTTTCAACTGAATCTTTTAATTTATTTTCACCTATATTTTCAGCATGTGTTTAATGAAACACAGTGAGTGGGGCTGGAGAAGGAGCAGAAGGGCAATTAGAACACTGAAAGGATCAAAGCAGCTGCCATACAGGGGGACACTGTAAAGGTTCATACTTTTCAATCTGTGAATGAGAAGGCTGAGAGGAGATGGAGGCTGGTGAAGTCATGAGTGCAATGGAAAAAGAGAGAGCAGAACTATCATCAAATCTCAATAAGACTACTAAGAATTTTTTTTAAAAGAGATAAGAAGTTTTTCTTAAGCACTGAGTAACTTTGTATTAGCAACTAGTCACACAGGAAACAGTAGAAGTAGATAGTACTGTGAGGTTTAAAAATGCAAGACAAATTCAGGCACAATGAGTCTATTAAAATGTACTTAATAGAACAGGCAACACTTGTGCATCCTGGGGTGCCAGAGAGAAAATGCTGATCTGTTCATGTAGTTTAAACCAAATGAGAAAAAAAGTCATGTATTGACTTATTAATGATATGTAATTAACCAGCAATCACTGAGCAGTCAATCACGACAACAGATAAACCACAACACTGTATAACTACAAAATGCATTTACATTCATTTCCTCAGAAATTGAGACTAGATAAATTTCTACTTCTCTTTAGAAAAACAGGCAACTAATTAAAGAAAATTCACAGCTGAATGTTTTAACTAGATTCTTTACAAATTCTGTATTGAGGAATCTGCACTGTCTTAAGTTGTTTTTCATCCTGGCATACCAAAAGTGCATATTGAAGCTATCTAGATATCCATCTGAAAAAGCAGTTATGTTGTGAGTTCTATTTGAGGTTTAGCATTCAGCTTTTTTTTGCAATGATGCATGTTTAAAAATGCAAGTCATGAACAGTTAAGATATTGTTAATTAAAATTATTTCAAAAAAGGAACTTTAAATGGACTGCTTTAGCTTAGAAAGTCTAAACAATTAAAGACATTAAAAAGGTGAAGCACTTATAAATGGTAACTGAAACTATTTCCAAGTTGCAGAAAAAATATACACAAGAGCTAATGCATATGACATGAAATAAAAAGTTCCACAACTTCAAAGATATTGGTCCTATCTTCTTCTGAAATTTATTTTTTTCTTTTTCACTTTGCTTATATAAAGAAATTAATTTGGAATTTACAGTACTAGCTACTTTGTTATATTCACAATATAAAAACAGAATATTTAAACAGAATATGAAAAGATATAAAATTGTGTTTGCAATGTATCCCAAAACAAGGGATAAGAATACACAAAAATTGGACTACAGAACAAGACTAGAAACTGCAAAAGAAAAAACTAACTAGAAAAATCTGATAAAGTGAAAAAGCAATTTTTTTATGGTGTGATGAAAGTTAGAACTCACAGAAAACAATGAGTCTTCGATTTCAAATCTATTAAATCAATGTCACTGCTGCAAATGAAGTCAATGCTTACATGGCAGGTTTATGTAAAGAAATAACCTTCTAGGTATAAAAAGCATCTAAATTCCAAACTCATGTGTCTCGGTCCCTCTGGGAGCCTCTCAGGAACCCTGGGCCAGTCCCGAGTCGGCAGACACCGGGGGGCAGCTCCGACACGGCCGACAGCGGGGAGACACTGTCTGTGCCCCGAGGGTGCTGAGGGCACCTGGGCTGGCAGGGAGACACTCTCTGTGTGTGCCCCGAGGGTGCTGAGGGCACCTGGGCTGGCAGGGAGACACTGTCTGTGTGTGCCCCGAGGGTGCTGAGGGCACCTGGGCTGGCAGGGAGACACTCTCTGTGTGTGCCCCGAGGGTGCTGAGGGCACCTGGGCTGGGGGGAGACACTCTCTGTGTGTGCCCCGAGGGTGCTGAGGGCACCTGGGCTGGCGCCTTTGCAGCACAAGAGACACCAGAGACATCGTGGAAGATAAAGGGCCGACTCTTAGCAGGGGTCAATCCAAGGAGCTCCTGCACCTCAGGGGCCTCCTGCCCAGAGCCCCGGGAGATGCGCCAAGGTTCCATTTAAAGGGAGGTGGAAACCAAAAGCAGATAACATTTTACCAACCAATGAGTGACCCTAAGGGATGGATGCTGGGGGATAGACATCTAGGACAGCGTATGGGGCAAGGCTTGGGGGGCTGACCCCTGGCCTCTGGCTGATCACTCGACGACCTGGACCGAAACTTCTGGATGGAGGGATGGGATGCTGAGTGATTGACAGAGAGCCAGGGTGGGGGTTTGGAGATGATCTCATCCCCGGAGAGGGATAACACAGGTAAAGGGAGGGGGGTACAGTCTGGGATAAACCATTTGGGAAAAATATGAGGATACAAAACAAAACTACTTCAAAGTATTACAAAATATAAAAACACTACAGCACTCATGTATAAGGCCTCCAATCTGATTTCATTTTTGTGACTGAAAACTGCAAATAAGAAAATTACTGTCATAACAACACCAATACAGAGAGAACATAAATTCCAGTTTGCACTTTCACATTTTAATGAGCAAGATATGTTTAATAATTATTATTTAAATTAATATTTACACTAAAAGAGCCCATTAGCTTGGAGAAAAGATACATAAACTGCAAACTTGCTCACAAGCAGCTCTTCCAAAGCCTTTTCAGCTCTGCTAGAGATTATAGCCTATTAGAAAGACCTGTCAGTCTTGCAAGTCTTGATGTTTCAGCCACTTACAAATAATAAAATGCTGTAAAATTGTTTTTGTCTCTTGATATTTGATTATTCTTCTGAGCAACTCCACTCTCCACTTCCCTCCTTTCTCGTCCCCTCCCCTCCCCTCCATTATCCCCTCACTTGGCCTCCCTTTCCCTCCCTTTTCCTGTCCTCTCTACATTACTTTTGCACAAGATACAGCCAAAAAAGTTAATTTGAAGGAAATGGGACTGTCCATAACACAGTGGTTGCAAAAGAACACATATGTTTAGTGCACTCTCAGAGCATCATACACCCTCCAAAACTCAAGCACCTTCCATGACTAGGTGGAAATATATTTTTTAATATATTTGTGTTTTTGTGAATGTTTAGAGTATTGCTCCCTCCAAAAGCTGAATCTGTCCTGTGTTCAAGAGAAACCTGATTAATTTTGACATATATACTCTCTAATGGTAAAAGGAAATCCAAATGTTAAATGTTTTACTATCTTATGGCTTTGCTAGACTGCAAAGGAAATCTAAAAACTGAAAAAAGGGTTCTGATTCTCAATGACATAGGTATCAGCTCGTTCGAGGCCCCTGAAAATTCTGAAATCCTGTCATTAAGGAGAAAAGTAGATCTGACCTCCTGTTTTCTTTCTATAGTACCATGTAGATTTTTTAATACATGCATGCCTGCTAGCAATTTTATTTACTTAATGTTGGAAGTAGACTGAATGATGTGGAAGTTTGATTGTGAGAAGATTAAATTACTTTAAAAATATTGTATTTTCAGATGTAAGTAGTGTTAAATAACACTAGCAGGATATTGAAAGCTAAGAGTAAAATGGAGTTAGTTAGGTTTGTATGCCCAAACTAAGCCTTATGTTTACTTCAGAGGATCACTGTTTCACAGGGGAAAGCAGAAAATCACTGTTTCACAGAAAGCAGAAAACGAGAGCCTGTGCTCACAGATCAAAGACATTACAAACTGCCCCCCCCAAAAAAAAAAGAAAGAAAACCCCAAAAAATTTGTAAAATAATCAGATTTAGATAAATTCAAGAATTATACTAATACTGTAGATGTGTAGATGTTTCTGTACCCACGAGGAACTTGTTCTTCCCAAAGTGGGAGATGGTGGCCAGCAAACAGGTAATTCTTTGGAGACTGATAACAGAATAACTGCATCTCACTCTGTCCCATAGACAGTTATTTATCACAGAGGGATAAAGCATGAGGAAACAGATACAGGAGTAGGAAATGGGTGTGTTGCTATCCCACACCAAAGTCCAGTGTCTGTCTGTAAGCATGTTTGGGGATCCCAGGGTTCTGTCACTTTGCCATCACCACTCTAGTCCCTTGTGAGAGACTTTCCAGAGAGAGCAGAGAAAACAGTAGTGCCAGGACCAGCCTCTCCTGAGCTCACAGAAAAGGTCTTGGAGGCCTCACCTCCTGCCTTAGCTCCAGAAGTGACATTAAACAAGCATCTCCAAAGGAAAGCAAATGTCAGAATTAAGCAAGAAAGCAAATGTCCTCTTGCATAACACCAGATGTGTTTGCCCCAGGTAGCACTGGCACATAACACTCCAATGACATGTATTTTGAGGAAAAAAGTTTTCTCTGCTATTTCCCTTAGCCTAAATGGTGGCCCTGCTGCTAAGCATTGCTGCCAGAGTAACTTGCCCATTGCTCATTTTGTCTGAAATTTGAGTCTCTTCAAGACTGAGATTCACAACATGAATAAAACCTGTCTTGTGGAAAGAGTAAAATGACATCTGTCATGTCACAGCTGGCTCATTGCACATACCCAGCTGCTTGTACAGCTGAGAATCTGTCTTGACTGATGTGGCCCTGGCAATGAAAGAGTTGAAATGCAGGCTTGTTAAACAGGCTTCCACGCCAACGGAGAAACTTAAATAACAATTTGTTATATTTATTTTATGATCTCACGATTTACAACTTTGTTTCAGGTCTTTGGCTATTTCAGAGCAATATCGTGGTAATCAGAGTTGCCAGGTCTTTCTATCCTGGAATTTCAAAGAAATGAAAAGCACAAATTCAAATTGAGGGACAGAAAGGATGTGGATGTGAGAAGCAGAGAAGGAAAAAGGGTGCACAAATCTTATTTTTCCACATTTTCTGAATTTTAATAGTCATTAAATACCTACTAACTTCAGCAATGTAAGTAGGAAGGTTTAGGAAGGACAAGTATTCTAAGTCAGTTCAGAAGTTTGAGCAACCTTGTCTAGTGGAATGTCCATGGCAGGGGGGTTGGAACTAGATGATATTTTAGGTCCCTTCCAACCCAAACCATTCTATGAGTCTATGAAAAGAATGGTAATAACCTAACTCATATCTGGATGGTTTTATTTCCTTTTCTAACTTTTTTCCCCTAAGTTTGCACAGGAATGTCAGGGAAGAGGGGTTGTTCCTAAGATGGGTGTCTAAAAAATCAACTGCAAAAGAGCGATGGCTTCCTTACTATGTACACCACAGGGATCATATGTTTTGCATTCACAGGATCCAAAATAGTATGTTCAGACTTTACCTCCAAGGGTATATTGATGGTCAACAGATTTTCTCAAGAAATCAGGCTTGGTGGCACCTGGTACTTGCACTTCAGGTACTTACAATGACTTCCACTTGACTACCCTGGGAAGGCATCTGGGATACCTGTAAGTAGCTTCCCAGGATACAGGAAGGGATTTTTCACTTATGCTGCAGTGTGGTCTGGGGGAGCTGAAGGGCTCCAGGGGGGTCCTTGTTGTGTTTAGGGTGCTCAGGGTCAGCACTGTAGAGCACCACTGGCAGCTATAGGTGCTGGGCGAGGGCCTAGGAGGATGGGTGGAAGCAGACACCCATCTGAGCACAGAGAAATTGTGTCATCTGCAGGGAGTGGAATAGCTTTGTGAGCCACTTCTGTCACTGAGAGGGGTTTCCGTGGCTCTTTTCTCAGAGTAAAGCACAGATTTTCAGCTTTTCACCAAAAAAAATCTGTTAAGTGACTTAGAGGGGAAAGAGGTGATGCTCTAAGAAATGGTGGAGTAATTTGTAGGTGACAAAATGAGCATTTTTGAGGGAAAGACTAAGGTATATTAGAGAATTCATAGGTCACATTTCAGGGGGAAGATGAGGTAAATTAGATGGGGTAATGAGCTTACTGAGGAAAAATTGAGGAGACTTGGAACAAAACTAGTTTTTTGAAGAAAAAGGTGATGAAATTTAGAGGGAACAGAGGTAACATTTTGGAGTAGAAATCCGAGGTGCTTGTAACAAAATGAGCCTTTTTGAGGGGAGGTAATATGAAGTAATGTAAAAGAGTGGGAAGATTTTAGAAAAAAAATTTAAGTATTTTATAGGGACATGCTGTGGAGGTGAAACCTGAGACGGCACAGTTTTTGAGAAACATACGTGGTACATCAGAACATGTGGTAAGAATTCTCTCAGGGAAGAGAGCTATCACTAATAGGAGTAGTGTGGAGGTTACTAATCAGGAATAAGGTGAACATTTTTGAGAGTGAAAGCTAGGATACATTAGGGAATACACTAACAGTGATGTGGAAAGGAGGAAGCTTTACAGAGGCCATGCTGAACAATCTGTCTCTGTGAGGTCATTCTGGCTCTAGAGTACTGAAGGGTATTCAGTAGAATGTGTTTTCAGACTCTGTTCCATGTATACCAGCCTTCCTACCCCACTTGGCTGTAGCACATGCCAATCAAAGGGCACTGTACTTGTTATTTTTACCCTTGCAACAGCTGTTGCAGTTCATGCAGTGGTGAGGCAATTGTGTGTTTGACTGAGGACTACCACAAGGAAACCCAAGGATGGTAATTTTTTTGTCCTCAAACTCTCCTCAGACTCAAGTCTGAAGTCCAGATGGGAGTATAATGATAGTGCAGAGTACAGAACAAGTCTTGTGGTTCTGCAGGCCCAGTGGAGGGAGGCAAAGATGGAAGGAGGTTTCAAGTCTAAGTTTGGTGATATTGCACTTTGCTAGGCATGAGCTGAAAAAGTCAGGATGTGGGTCTGCAGGTGAGTTCAGCCCCATGGGGCTGAAACAGAGGGCTGGGCTCTGAGCAGGATGGGAAGAGCCTTGTGAGGGGCTTAAATATGGTCCCATATCATGGGACCAGCATGAAAAGTTATGGATTTGCCCATGCAAGATGCTGTTGAAGATTAATTTCAAGAAAATACAAAGTGCATTCTTGGGATTGGAGCTTGGATATGTATGTAAAAGCTGAATGACAAGAATATAAAATCAAGAATAATTTGTTTTTACCTCTGAATTTAGTATCTGCACCCACTGAAAATTAATTAACACTTGGATGTAACTAGAAATTTCAATTTTTGAATTTAATCAGAACTTCAATAGGGAAAAGTGATCTGAATACATATGAAAATTTGTGAAAATTGAAACAGAAAGTATACACTAATGAAAATTGAAAATTAAATATTGATGTGAATGAAGGTATTTTGTGACCGCAGACTGCCATATTTGTGCGTCTAGTTTTGCTTTTATATATCACAAGCAACTTTTCACTGGAGGCAGTTGCATCTCACTAGCTCAAAAAGGAATTAGCAATGCAACTTGCAAAAAAAGTGACTGGGTGTACATCGGGAATACAGCACTTTAGACACTTAAAACAAGAGGATAGCATCAACTGGCAGAGAATTAAGTACTTCTTCAAAAGTCAATACAAATATTAAAGTATATACAAGTCTATATGGAATAGTTACATCAGTTTATGCAGTTGACTGTGATTTACTGCTACAAGCTGCTGTATGGTTTTCAGTTTGTAAAAAAGGGAGATGTAAATTATGTGTTTGGCTTTTTAAAGACTACATGATTTTGATACTGGCAAACAATTTTGGGTCAATAAGATGAGGTGTAGGTGCCCACATCAACTTTTTATACTGTTATGATTATTTTCTTCTCTTAAACTGGTTATAATCACTTTCCTTAAGGACCGCAAATGCTGCACCATCCATTTCAAGTGGAATTCAGTAACATCAGTTTCACTTTTTCTTCACTGAATAAACATCAAATTTGGACACTATTACTCTGATTTATGTCTCTTGATCTTTCAAATACATGAGGACAGCTGACAGATCCATCTACAAAGGACTTATAGAAGACCAGCAGCTCTAAAGAGCAGGTAATGCAAGTGCAGAGGGATAAGCTAGCTTAGTTGAAATAGCATCAGACTTTCACGTCTAGACAACTGAAGATCATGATATTCTAACCAAAAATGGTTCCCATTCCTGTTACTCTTGTCTTTTGTCACTATCTAATGAACAAAAGGGAAAAAAAAGTCTACTGTTTTCTGCAATCATAATAATCCTCTCATTTTTCTTCAGGTGCTGTTTTCATCTTGGGCCTCATAAAAATAATGCTCAGTTGTAAAGAAGGAAAAAAGATGATCTTTGAAAAACACATGATCATTTAATAACAACTCAAGCTTTGGACTACCATAAGGGAAAGGCAATAGATTGGAATGATTCATCATACCAAATTTGTTCAGTAATGATTTAACTTCTGTTATGCCTCAAGAGAAAAATCTGAGACTGTATTTATCCTGAGTTTTAAATCAAACAGAAGTAAATTAATTATTAATATAAAATTAGTATTGCTCTGTCTGATGAGGCACTCCTAGAAATCCACTGCATTAAATATTTTGAATCTGACTTTCTCTAAAATACTCCTGGGAATGTGTACAGAGTGTCCCTTATTCATGCAGAAATTAAGTAGAAAACAAGCAGCAAGAACTTCAGCATAATAATCTGTGCAGAAAGAGAGTCAGCAGCTCTTGAAAGCAATCCTGGCACTTTTTCTTTCTGATGTACAGCATTTTGGCCCCAACCCTATAGTGGGGTTTTGCTATTTACACGGGGGTCTCCCCTCCTTCTATGCCAAAAAATGTCAAAAAAAGACTGTCAGGTATCAAAAGGGAAATCCAGCACTTGGGGAAAGAAAAGCCAGGCCCCTCACTAGTGCACTATTGCTGCCTTTTGCTGGGCTCAGGGAGGCCCATCTGAACTACTTGTATCCACCTTTCTGCTCTGTCAGTCACTCAGTGGACTCTAGTGCCACTAATGAAACAGAGGTAGTCTTAATGCTGCTTGGTAGTACTCACATGTTCAGAAAAGGCAACAATGGGGCCTGGCCAGTGCTACAGGGTGGGATGGGGTGTCTGAGGTGGCTTCTGCCAAAGCCTGTCCTGGCTCCTGCTCAGCTGGCTCCAGAAGTCTCCACCTGACATCATCTTCCTCAGTCATGGGTCCACAGTATTCCTTTTAGGCGTAACCTTAACAATCTGCTTCCTCCTTTTTGTGTTTGTTTTTTTTTTCCTCATTAATTCCCAGCTGAAGTTTGGCCATGTTCACCCACAAGCCATGATTAAACTTTTCCCTGGCCGTCGTAACTATTGGTACAGAAGGAGATACTGTTTATCATGCAGCTATAACCCAGGTTGTTTTTATCTTAGCTGAGGACAAACCCGCTACCCAATACTTTTGTGGTCCTGAGAAAGCCAGTTTTACCACAGCAAAACCTAGCCAGGTTGAGGCAAGCCTGGGGCATGTAGCAAGACCCTGGACCAGGGACAAGTTTCTGACACATGAAAATGATACTGGTTCTATTTTCTTGATCACATACCTTATACAATCCATTCCTTGTATGAAACCTTAAAAATAACACTGCTGATGTGTCCTAGTAGCAGTGCTGCTACATGTCAGCTGTTTTTGCACTGCAGAGCCTTGGAGCCAGGTTAAGCAGCAATATCAGAGTGTTCAGGCATGCTCCAAAGGCTGTATCAAATAGTTCCTGGATGAAAGATAAAGTAGACCTAAAGTAGTAGAGTAGTCCTAAATACGACCAAGATGGATGCTTGTGGAAGGTTAGGAAATTCTCTCCTGCTTTTTCAAGAAAGTTGCAATGAAAGAAGAAAGGGACTGAGTCTCTTAATGTCCAGTAGGCAGCCAAAGAATTCTAGTCCTATTCTAGCTCTTTATTTTCCCTTTCTAGTACCTCATGTTTCTTCTCTTCCATGCACAGTATTCTATTTTTAATGCACTACTTCCATGGTTTGGCAAGTGATCTGAGAAAAGCAGGAATAGCATGTTAAAAATGAGATTACATATTGCCAGGGCAGAATCCTCCAGCAGCAGTGGCAGTGTGTCTTGCTATGACAGCTTTTTAAGAGCACTAGTAGAAAGGGATTGTCAGCAAGGATGATCTCAGAATTTGCAGATTTTCTGAATAGCAGTTACCATAATTATAAGTTTAACTACAGATCTTGCAGCATTGCTAGCATCACTGTGTTAGCGTGTTATTATTCTGACTAATCTTTCTTTTCAATTGCAATAGATCTCAGGGGCCCAGCTGTGAGAGGCCACTATGCGTGAATAGACTTGCAAAATGAAATGTCTTGTGTACTGAGGTATTTAAAACTTGAGGCATGGCAGTAGAAGTTCCTTTTTAGGAAACATTTATTTTCCAATACACTCTAATCAGGAAAAAAAAATTGTTAAAATTTACAGAAAAAGCAAGTATTTTTAAAATAATTAGAAATTTGTAACATCATAAGGTAAGAATAATATTTTAGAAGAATAGCTTATTTGTACATACTTGCCTATTAAAATGCACACATACTTACCTGCACTTCTAAAAATATTTATTGGAGTAATTTTTCTCCTTGTTTTCTCATGTCAATAGTGCTCTAAGAGTTTATTTCAAAATCTTAATACACCTATTATTTCCTCTGTAATGCATGAATAAAGAAGATTTTCCAAACTCTAAATGAAATTACAGTCTACTACAATGTGTTGGATAGTGCCAAATGCATATAGCAAATTACATAATCCATCCCCTTGAGCCTGAAATACTTTGGTCCCTTTGAAAATATGACTTAGAAACACACGAAAGGCTGCATAGTTTGGTGTAAACTGAAAAATGTAAAATGTAACAATTTGAAAACTGCAAAATCAAAATATCTATGTTATGTGTAATTAATAATATGGAAGTTCCTAGTGTCTTAAACCAAGCCTCTTTTCAAAAGTATTTTTCACCAATTTTTGGCTCACTTTGCCCCCACTTTCAGTAGTTTTATGCTCCAGGGATCTATAAAAGAGATACTCCTGCTTACATATGAAGAGAAAAAGATTTTTATGAATATCAAACAAGCATAATTTATGCAGAAAGTCTATTTAAAACTCTGTTTAGCACTTTTACTTGCATTAGTAATATGAGAACACCATTAAAATGAATTTTCCAAAAATGTGTTGGACCCCAATTCTCTCAACTCATTCCCATAGTTACTTAGTTTTCATTGCCCAAGGACTGCTAACATATTAGTATTAACAATATCTTCTTTATTACCTTTCATAGAGATACTTACATGTTCTCTTGTGTGAATATATTTGCATATATTTATACACACATGTATTTGCAAACTCATTTAATGAAATCCAGGTCCCCGCAAAATAAATTTAAAAAATCCTAATGACTTCAGCAAGAATCAGAATGTTATTCTTTGGCTCCTGTATTTTATCATCAGTCCTTTTAGCCTCAGAACAGCAGAACAGCCTATTACAGGTGTATAGATAGCCTTTACAGGCTTTTCATCTTCTTGTTTACCACCATGCTCAAGTTTGGCCTTACTGGTTGAACTGATTTTTGTGCTGTTGCATATGTGTCATGGAGACATGAAAAAAACTTCAAGTAAATAATAAACTCAGTCAAAATTTAATTCTCAACCAAAATCAATGGCCAAAACTAATAAATGAAGGGGGTAACCACAATAACACTCCAACAACATTTAACAGGTTTCAGGTGCACTGTTGCCTGTCAGGGATATCATAATTACATGGATGGAATGATGCCCCCAAGTGCACACCCACTCATGCACAGTCACTGAGGCGGGCTCTCACTCAGCATTAGTCAGAAAATCAATTTGCTTCATGCAAAGGGTCCTGGAATTGCTCAAGGATATCCAGAAAAAAAAATAGTCACCCATATGTGAGTAAGGGGGGAGCACTTAATCCTGTGAAGTCTCCTTGGATGTCATCCCAGTTCCCAAGGGAGGTTTCCCATCACTAACACACTGCTTCAAAAAACACCACAAATGATTTCTGTCAGGGCCTCATTTTTAACCTGGTGGGTTGGGGCTCATGGCCACACATGATCATGGTCCAGAAATGTCTGTCATTTACTGGGAGCGCTTTCTATTGTCCAAGGGTTCCTGCCCTTCTCATTCCCACAGCTGTGGGTGAAGTGTGGCGGGGTCATGGTTGTACCTGTCACAGCTGTACTATAGTGCTGTAGAAAGGGCACAGAAAATTGGTGCTGGCCACTTATCATCCAGGGAAGTGAGTACTCCTGCCATAATACATTATCTGCTATGTATTCTTCATTGGGTTTATTTACAGAAATAATATTTAAATTTTTGTCACTTCTTTACATATTTCACGTTCTGCAGATGCATGTGAAAGAAGCTTTTTACCTTTTTAGGCCAGACAAACTATTGCAAACAAGATTCTAGAATGATTTAGGAAGCTACACTAACAGATTATGTTATAGAACTGCTCCATATTTAAAAGAATTCAGGGCTGTCAGTACATTTTATTACCATAAGATATCTTATCCTATCCTATCTTATGCCTTATCAGCAGCTTGGTCTTGCCAATTATCCTATTACCCATAATTTCAGACGCATTACTGAGCTATTTGACTTCCTATCATTTAAATCTTTTACCTAAAATGATTAAAACAAAAAGGAATCAAAGTACATGAAGCAGTAATGGTCACTTCAGACTAGTATGTGGAAAACTTGGCATATTTTAAGGATGGACTTAAAAAACACCTCATACAAATTTGGTGATACAGAACAATTCCCATAATGCATGATTCATAACTCACAGGAAGCGCACTCAGCATATGCTGCACTGAGTTATGCCCTCTAGTACCTCTTGCCTGTTTACTGGTGCAAGTTGGAACACAGCTTATCTTTGTGACTATTCTAGTCCTGAATCTGTATCTTCAGCTTCCCAAGCTTAGAAGATTTCTTTACTTATTTTATAAGGAAATCAGAACATCATTATTGATAAATTAATCAAACTGTAATTGTGATTATAATTATGCATCATACAGTCTGCTCATTTTAATTGGTCATTACTTTTATTTGTAATCAAAGCCGTTTCTCTGAGACATATTTCAGGTGCTGTGTAAAATAAGAAAAGGAGCAACTTTTCTCTCTCTTTTCTCTCTTTTTTTTTTTTTCTTTTTTTAGTTCTCTACCTCTGCCAAGCATTTTTTTTCTTGGCTAAGCAATTTTTTTTTCAGAATAGTCACTGTATTACTCATTGACTTATTTATTTTGAAACATACAAACAATGGAATAAACAGAGAGCAAAGAGGGATGTTTTCTGTTAAGTAATGAATTATTCAAGCAGTTAAAGACAGAAACAAGGACTTCATTGAAGCTGCAGCTCTCTTAGGCAACACTATGAAAAAAAACTGTACTGAGACAGAGCCATCCTTTAAGTTAAGAATCAGAGCAGGTGCAGACTCCGTTGTCTGAGGGTTGTCACTGCCAGCTGTATGGACTGTGTCTCAGCTTTGACTGGCATGAGTAGGCAAAACTATTCATTGGCATCCTAGAAAAGGGCAATGGTGAAATGAGTTAATCCACATAACACAAAGCCTGAGAGTTGGATTTGGTTCTGCTGTTACAACCATGGGCAAAGGAATGACCAAGCTGGAATGTGGAATCATTTCTAAAACACTCACATGAAACACTGTCCACAGTGAAAAACATACAAAAAGAGAATCCACACAGTCTTTAAGATACTATTCATTATACTTATTTGAAGCTAGATCCAGGTTGATGCTGATATTAGAGGCATAACTGATACACGTCGATACTTTTTCTTTCATACTAGTTATTTTCAGTAGGGGAAACATGTGCCTATCAATCCTTTTAATACTTTTTTGCAAAATAATTTGCTTCACCAAGAAAAGTACCCCATAACAGCCAACACATTCTCTGACAAACATGTAACTTTCTCTCATGTTGACAATTGCTCTAAACTCTCTTGTGTTTTGAGTGTTCTAACAGTCGGGCTGTTGCCTCAAATAGCTTGCCCAGTTTCCAAAAAGATCCATTTAGCTCTTGACTTCAGCTGAGGATATGAACAGAGACTTCTCCTTCAACAGAAATGCACTCAAAATTCTGGGTATCATATCGCAAGATCAGCATTATTTAAGCTACCTTTTATAGACATCCCATTAGTTATTGCAGTCTAGTCCTGTTGTGAATCCTAGTCTGGACTGATTTAGTGAGAGTGTTTACATTACCTACCTGGGGAATTTAAGTTAGTGTAAATCAGATGCACAATGCAGAGAGCTAACTCTTTCACACAGAGTGAATCAATGATAAGAAGTTCCAAAGTTATCTTGTCTTCTTTACCATGTTTCAAAGAAGCCTGTCTCTTGCAGTTGACAACGTACAAGAAGTCTAACTTAGGGACATAATTAAGTGATAAGTGCTTTAGCATTTTCCATTCAATACAGGAAAATTAAGTATTTGGTTTAGACTCTGTTTTGTTTCAGAAGCATAGAAGTGAAGCACTGATGATGAATATCACAACTGACCTAACTCTTTATGGAGTTTGATGCTAAACATTGAGTCTCATCTTGCTACTACTTTTGACTCCCAATGCTTTAACAATAAGAAAATTAAGCCACAGTATCCTTCCCAAGATATCCCAACCTCACCCAGACCTCACACAGGTCTTTATCTATTTTTAGAACATCTCTATAAAGTCTTAATACTTATATCCTGGAGTTATCCCAGATGTTTGCTTCAGTACATAAACTTCAGTTTGTACAGAATTCAATAGCTAGGGTACCCTGTAAATGCAACTTGTATAAACACTGAATTGGTATTAAACTGGAATACTGCTTCCTGTAAACTGCTGAACTGATTTAAAGATACTTGTCGCATACAGGCTTATAAAAGTGAAATGGTTGTGCCCTACACATTGAACTATTGATTTTAGTACCCACTATATTTGCTTATGGTGTCATAGCTAAGGCTTTTTAGTGTTCTCCTAGTATGACTACAGTCATCTGCAAATACTGTCAAAACATCTTCTTGGAACCTAAAGCTTTTCTTTCCAAAATGCATAAAAGTTGAAATTCTTTGGAGATTTAATTACTATTAGTAGCTGCATTAAATATACTTTTGTGTTACTCTTGTGGTTTAAAGCAGTCCTAAAGCTGTTAGAGAACTCTCCAGTGAGACAGGTCTGAATAGACTTTTTTGCCACATATTTCTATAGAGATTACACTCTCCCCTGCATTATGATGGTCCCAGCATTTTCTGAGAGTCCCACAGAGCAATAAATACCTAGAATAAACAGATATCAGCAAGTTCCATGCTTTTGCAACATACGCTAAAGTGTCTAAGCAGTGCAACTGAAATCTTACTGAATAAGACTGCACTTGGCAATTATTCAGTCATCTCTGTGCTACAAAATTTCTATTATTCTCTAGCTCAAGGTAGGATGAAGAGCTCTGTGTTTGGGTGACTTCTTGTACTGGGTCTGCCACAGATGGAGTCAATTTGTTTCCCAGCAGCCAGGATGGTGCTGCACTTTGCATTTGTGACTAAACCAGCATTGATAATACGTTTTAGCTATTGCTGAACAGTGCTTCCCTAGTGTGAAGTCCTTTCTGCTTTCCAACTCTCTCCCCAGAGAGTGTTTTGGGGGTGTGTGGGAAGCTGGGTGGAGACACAACCAGGAAAGCTGATTTGAGATCACCAAGGGATATCCTATGCTATATAACATCATGCTCAGCAATAAAAAGCTGTGGAGGATTTTGGGGTTTTTCTTTGATGGGGTGTGGGGGAAGGTAGTCCTTGATCAAAGACTGGCTGGAAGTGTTAAGTGTTTTGCTTTTGTTTTTTTGGGGGGTTTTGGGGTATGGTTTTTTTGTTTGTTTGTTTGAGTTTTCGCTGTTGTTGCTGTTTGTTTGGGGTTTTTTTGTTTTGTTTTGTTTGTCTTTCCTTTGCTTAGTAAAGTATTTGTATCTCAGGCTACGAGTTTTCTTTTTTGGTCTGCCTATTCTCTCCTCCAACCCACTGGAGTATGGGAGTGAGTGAGTGAGCATCTGTGTGGTGCTTAGCTGTAGGTTAACTCACAGCAACTCTACATAATTAGCTGGTTATAAGACCAGTTGGAGATTCAGAAATCAGTACAGCTCCCTAAAGGCAGTAAAAGAGGACTGTAGTAGAAAAAAGTATATGGGAAATGTTTCTAACATTTTTCTGTAGCTTCCTTATGGGAAGTAGAAAGTGTTCCATTGATTAGGACATTTAAAACCAGACTGCCTTAACAAAAAAATATGATTGCAGTGAAATCTTTGTCAGTTTGACAATATGATTTTGTATTTCGGTTTCTGTGACAGTTCTGATTCTGGAGTTCTACTGAATCATTGACAGCCGTGGCAACGTGATGGGAAAGGAGACAGCAGTATCATGCTATTGGAGCTGTGAAGCAGAGAAACTGTTGCTACTTGAGTTGATTATAGCTGGTAAAAAAAACAAAACTTGTCACAATAAAAATACGCTGACAACCAGAAACAAACCATCTTTCTAGTCCCCTTGGGCCAATCAGTTACACTGCTCGTGACTACAGCACATTGACCATCTTGCAAGGAACAGCGCTGTCAAATAGAGTGTTTTGGACACAGCAGTTTTGCTATCTTTGTTCTCCTTTTTAACTGCCTCTGAAATTTCATTTGTATGCTACATCTTTTTTTTCTGTTTTAAACTGTGTCTGTCTTCATGATGATTGAGGTCTTCACTTTACATTATATTGGATTATGTTTGCAATATATTTCAGAATCCTTCAAAATGAGAAATGTTACAGTAGAACTATTGTTTATCCCAGTTTTAATGGCTTTACTATTATTAAAAAAAAAGTGAAACCAAACCATAATCTGGATGTTTTATTGCCAAAAAAAATAACTTAAAAAAAATCAAGCACCTGTTTCATATTTGAGTTTTCTGTCATGCCATTTAATGAATTTCACTGGTTATAATTCACTTTTAATTAACTTTTAATGCTTTCAATTTATTTTTTAAAATAAACTTCCTCTGCAATATGTTATTTTCCAAGATTCTTATATTGCATGTGCTCTGTTTCCAACCTCATTGTTTTCCTGGAAGCACCAGTAGCTACTCTATAGAATCTAAGGAAAAAACCCAAACAACTAAACAAACAAAAACATCAAAATCCAAAGAAACAAACAAGAAAAAACCCAAACCTGCTCTCAGAAAATTCAACACCTCAGCATATGCATATGCAAGAATTGTCTATCTTTCTCACTGTCAATCTTTAACACAAATTCTGCTAGAATATTCTGTTAGAATACCAAAAATATTCTTGAATAAGAACATTTTCCCCATCCCACTAGAATATGTGGGGTTATTGTTCTAAGACATTTTCCCCCTCATTGATAGACAATAGGATTTTTCTTTAGATCTATCTGTTCTCTGACTTTTTTTTTTGGTGTTTATATATTGTTGTCTTCAGTATTAGCTGCTGAATCCATGAAATATATTCTTCTATCTGACCAATGTCTCTTTTTTCCTTCTTCATATCCAATATAATAAGGTTACCTGCGAAGAGTAATTTAAAATATGTGAATACATCTACCAAATCTGTGTTCTTCCAACCTATAGGAAATGAAGGAGGCTGTAAACTCCCGTAACAGGGCAGCAACACATCAGATAGACAGTCTCATGCTCCAGAATAATATTCAACAGAACACTAAAGTCAGCTAAAATTATCTCAAGACAATAGTTTTCAACATTCAATAGTTAAATCTAATTGAGACCTCTAATCTGAGACTATGGAGTCAATATTAAATAAAAGGTATGTTTTTAAAAAAACAGGAAGAGAAAGTATTCTGTTAAAATTTAATTTGAAATCTGTGCAGATTTCAATGCTCAGTTGTTGGTCTATGAACATGACTATGGTCTCAGGGCCATCCTGACACAGGTAACGAAATCCTCAGGAATTCTCTGGCATTTATATTGTGCACTCCCTGTTAAGGACTTCACAGTTAAACATTCAACTCAAATTACAGAATTCTCTTGCACTTGTTATACATGTTTGATTGTGAAAATTAGAAAAATTAAGTATAAAGAGTTCAGTAAGTATAAATTTTATCCTAAAGGTAGGAGTGGCTTGAAGAAGTAGTACAGTTGGAACTGAGAATATGGTCACAGCATATGAGAAAGACCAGGGAGTGTTCTGGGATTTTATAGTGTTAAAATGATGTAAGAAATGGGATTTCAAAACATTACTAAGAATGAAATAATGAGATCTGGGAAGGCTTAGGGAAAGAAAAGCAGAAAGCAAAAAATAACCACAAGATTGTGAAGTGAATGACAGGGCAACTAGTTAGTTGTGCAAGATAATAGGAAAGTGTCAAAGATGATGATTTTGGAAGAAAGATTCAAAAGAAAAGAACAGAGTAGCAGCACGATTTCCTGAGGATGTGTCATAGACAGAGAGAAACAGGATACTGGGCAGACTAGATAGTGAGAGTTAAGGAAATATAATAGCAATTTTCTGGCACAGAAAATTCTAAAATTTAGGGTAAAAAGATAAAAAATAATTCAGTCAACACCACGAGAGAAGGTGAATGGGAAGAAGATCCACAGAAAGTATAATGAAAAGAATAATCATTGGAACAGGACATAAATGACATAGTAGAATGCAAAGTAGAGAAGCTGTCCAGATAAAGTGGATTGCAAAAGTGTCGCAGACATCTTTTCACTAAAAATCCTTTCTTTAGGATTTTTCCTTCTGAGAAGCTAAGAGGCCTCAGAGACAGAATGTAAACAATGCTGATCTGCTGCTGTGGAATGCAACGGGTCCACCTGTGATTGGCCCATCTTGGATGTTTATAATTAATGGCCAATCAAGGACCGAGCTATCTCGGACAGAGTCAGAGAGAGCTGCCTTTGTTATCATTCTATTCTCTTCTATTCTTAGCTCAGTTAGCATCTGGGAAAACCTGTCCTTCTTTTTCTTTTTAGTATAGTCATAATGTAATATATATATATAATAAAATAATAAATCAAGCCTTCTGAACATGGAGTCAACATTCTCGTCTCTTCCCTCATCCAAGAACACCTGTGAACACAGTCACATAAAAGTTAAAGAAAGATCAAGAGTGCCTGTAGAAAACAGACTCCTAGAGCTTAAAACAAATGATCAGCAATACTTGTAGCGGCAGTGTCATTGATCAATCTGTTTCACACTGGAGTGGGTAGTATGGAAAATCAAAGACAGTGAAAAAAGACATCTCTAAAACATAACGTGTCCAGTAAGAAAGAATATATACAGCTAAAACATTTACTGACTCGACTGATGAAAAAATCAATGCAGAAGGTGGTCATTTGGGATGAGAAGTCGAGACTCATCTGACTTTACTGCCTGTATTTACTAAGTATTCACTTGAGTACATAGGAAAAAATAGGAAGTCTCAGCAGTAGGTTTTTTTCTGCCTGTATGTTGCAGCCACAATGGCAATATTATTGACAGATGTCCCCAAAACATTTTAGCAGCAGTGTATAAAGAAGTCCTTGTAAAAGTAGGCAACATGTGGATATAAAAATCAAAGGTAATTGGAATAAACCATGTATCTAGAGTGAGCTAGATTTGACCCAGCCTGCCAAAGCGAAATACAATGAGCTGCAGTGCTATGCAAGTTGAAAACTAGTTAAAAGTCAGCTCTGATGCTTACAAAAAATCCAAAGGAGAAAAAGCATGAGGGAAAAAAAAATGTTTTCAAGACAAGCTTAAAACAGTTTAAAGCTTCAAAGAAAACAAGAAAATCATGGAGTATCAGAACAGCTCCTACACTCAGTCAGTTAAGGGAAAGGAAAAGCAAATAAACTGGTTAGAAGACTGGCCTACAGGGATTAGGTATACTTAGTTTTAAGTATGTATTAAGTATAAATGAGGCTAAAATCCAGATCACAGTAATACATTTGATTGGGTCACCTAAAAAATGTAGGTGTTCATGGTGGATATCAGTTCTTTATCTCTGAATTGTTACATTTTTTGCACATGATGTAACAATATGAATGGTGAAAACACAGGAAAACAACTCCTTTGTCATGGAAGGTGATACATTCCGACGTGGCATAATCCTTCTGCATATTATCTAATATGACTTTCTCTTGCTTCAATAGACAACTTGTGTTTTGCATAAGGCTTTGCACACACTGTAGGCATGGACCAGGTAAATCTAGCTTCTGTGTTTCTATTCTCAGTTAACTGCAGTCAGGCTTTGAAGAGAACATAATAGAGGACGATAATCCACTGAAATCTGTGCTGAAAGTGGTCTAGGTATACAGTGGATCAGAAATGAGGGACTATTTTCTACTTTCATAATGCTTGTGCTCTGTAGCCTTTGAGAATTTTTAATTTTTTTATCTTTTATTTTATCATAATTCATTTTCTTCATATTCTGTTTTGTGTATTTATTCTACAAATAGCTTGGGGCAGGGACTCACTTTTATTCCATGTTTGTGCAGATCTTAAAAAAACAGATTCTCAATATCTGAGTATTGGGTGTTTGTCATCAGTAACCACTACAAGAACTTCTGATAAGATTCTGACATTATAAAATGTGAATATAAATTGCAATTCAATACAAGTCTCAAACCTTAACTCTGATTCACTGTGGATGTTTTACTGCCATTTCAGCCAATCCTCACTTATAAATAAGTATCTCAGTCAGAAACAGATGCAAAATAAATGCCTTTATTCATATTAGCTTATTTTCTTTCTATCCTGAAGGAGTGTTAAGGAAAAAAATAATAATAATTCACATGTATAGATAATGGGAGGTTTTATTATGTTCCCATGGTTATCTGTTCAATTTGCAAACTCTTAAATAAAATAATTTCTGTGGGTTTTTTCCACTCTTTCCATGATAATATCTGGAAGGAAAAGAAATGGTCACCCCAAACCACCTTTCAAAACAGAGCTTTATATGTCTATTTTACTAGCCTAATGCCTGATTATAAGAAACTAGGTCTTTGCTTATAAACTCACTATACATAAGACCTTTATTGCTATATAGTTCAGAAAAGCCATATATTCATGTTTATAATACAAAATAACATATGTCTGGCCTTAGAGTTTATGCTCTTCCACCACGCTGGGGGGAATGATATTTATTGGGGTTCATTCTTGGGAGCAGTGCAATGTGGGATTGAACTGGTTTGTGTTATTGTTTTTCAGTGATCAAAACACCTGGACCTTCAATAGCCTTTCAGCTTAGTTTGGCATAGTGACAAGTATCTACATATGAGCCTTTGGGGTTTGTACCTTACAAAAAGTGTGTTGGAAGCAACGTTAGTTTCTGGCATAAAATAACCCAAAAACCCCCCCCCAAAAAACAAAAAAACAAAAAACAAAAAACAAAAAACAAACAACAACAACAACAACAACAAAAACAACAAAGCCTTGGTTTAAATACAACAAATTTATCTTCAAAATGAAGGGCAATAAAAAAGGAAGCATTTTCTGCGGTCAGTGTCAAAGCTAAAACACTAACTTTTTACTCAAGTACTACTTTTACTCTTAAATTAACCTGATATAGAAATGAAAACAATCAGTGAAAGATAAAAACCAAAAAAATGCAAGAAATCAATTTAGCTGAAGCATTTTTTTAAATTTTGCTAAATTAAGAAAACCATGCCATACCTAAAAAAACCCCAACCCCACTTCTGTTCACACACCACTGTGATAATAACTACGTACCAGCTGCTTGCTTACGATTGGCTCTGATTTTAGATAATAACAGCTCTGTAACTCACAGGCTGCACAAGTAAAAATAAAACCAACATTAAATTCCAAGGAGCCCCAGCTTTACCCGAGGCGCCCGAGGGAAGGCAGGGAGAGGTGGGCAGACGGACCTGGGGCTGCGGCACTGCTGGGGGTGATGGTGAGGTTTCTGGGACAGCTGGGTGGGACCCCGCCAGGCTCTGTTAGCAAAGCTGTTCCTCCCCTCCCAGGGAGGTGCCACTGGCAAGAAAATGCACAAATGCCAGGGGCTTATGTCCAGAAAGGAGACAGAGGGGTCCTGCAACTTTATTTGAATAAAGGGAGAGAGTCCACTAGGGCACACACCCGCAGGATTTTCTCTCTCCTGGTTTTGGAGGGCACAGCCTCTTTTTATCCCAAACTCCCAGGAACGTGTTGCCCTGCTCCTTTCCCCATTGGCTGAGGTACTAGGAAGGTACAGCCTTCCCAAACCATCTACCACATATCCTTTCTTGAACCTACTATTTTACCCCAAAGTCGAAGAGTTCAGGCTTGTGCAGACCCCTTGTTTGTTTCAGAAGCCAAGGTGTCTGGTGCTCTGTAACAAACCTGCTGCTGCTGCTTGGTTATAGAGACACTAAGGCACATTTCAAAGATGTTAACAACCATCCCTTCACCCATGGAATCATTTGTAAAGATACTAGTTTTCCTCTCACCACCTCTGCACGATTCCTTTAGGCACATTTAGCAGACCAGGTGCGAATGAGCACTTCTAGCGCTGTTTTTTTTTTTTGTTGGTGGTTTTTTGTTTTTTTGGTTTTTTTTTTTTTGGTTGGTTGGTTGGTTGTTTTTTTTTTTTTGTTTGGGGATGCCTTCCGGTCAGCTGCACACTTTGGATGTAGAGTCTGGACAATACCACTCTCGGACAGTATCATGGAGAGTGTAATATATGTTGGGAAATAATTCATGCTATAAAAGTATGTATTTTATAAAGATTGTGAAATCCAAATGAGTCTCTGACCACAAGCAGCCTGAGAGGCAGATCTCTATTTGAATTCTGAAATTCCTGAAGGCGGCAAGATAACGATTGGTGTTTAGCTTATGAATAGACTCATCCAGCACGATGATCACTGTTATCCTGAGCCATCCTGAGCCTAACAGCGATTGCCCTGTTGATAGCATCGATCAAGATAGCCAAAGTCGCCAGAAAGATACGTGTGAATACTGGACTTCCCGGGATTCGATCAACGCTGGCTGTCAACCAGGAAACAGCGATTGTCCAGCTCTGCACAGTGAAAGAACCAACTATGAATATGCAGAGTTGCAAAAGAAACTTGGACTCCTTCACCTCGGGCATAATAAACTGTATAAAATATCCCTGCAAGAAGTGGCTCTCGTGAACGAAGGGGGATTCAGTGCGATAGATGTCGGATCCAGGTACACCCAGCGCCGATCCTGGGCTCGATGCTGTCTCTTTGGCTGTGGTGGTTTGGAGGACTGTATTTTGGTCACAGAAAATGATAAATAAATCTTTTCAGATTTTTGATAATTTGGCTTTCGATTGATCTTTTATAACAAAGATTATTGAAACATAACATAAATGATAGGCTGATAGGAGAAATCACTAATTAAAACCCCATAATCCCACCCAATAAAAGGACAGCCCAAAAAGTACATTTTATTTAGCTTTCAAGCATTTTCTCCATTATTAAATAAATGGAAGGACAAATCCTCTGATGTATGTAATTTTAATTATTACGAAGGGTCTGCTTTAACTTAATTTATAATGTCATGTTTTCTTTCTTAAATAAGTTTAATCTTAAAATTGTATGACTAAATGAAGAACATCCTTTTAAAATCTCTAAAACTAGATGCAGGTGAAACATCCATTTAAAAGCCTAAGAAACAGGCAGATAATGCAACATTTTAATTTCTATAATGTACTTTCAGCTAAAACTCCTGTTGCTATAAAACACAAAATAGTTGAACAGATTTATCTGGTCCAATCTGTTTTGAAGGAAATCCTATTTATAAGATTGACTTAAACTAAAGTGTTTAACTAAAGTGTTGTTTTGGGGGAAGGTTGTTTTGTGGTAATTTCTAACAATAATTTGATTTTTTTGTCTGATTAAATTGTTGCAATTTAAATTATACAATTGCGGTTGGTACACTTATTTAAGAGATGCAAAAGGAAACAGTAAGCACTTTGTAAGGAAGAATCTGTTTTAAACAATCAGGTTTTATGTATGTATATAGCATTTTGGCTAAAAGATGTGGAAATAATAATCTCTATAATAATAATTACGATAATAATAGTGATAATAAACCACAAACGAAAAGCCTTATAATTGCCACTGACTGTAGGGGATTCTACAATAATTCAAGATTTTTCAATAGCTTTTAGCTAAGGAAATGGTGTTTAAATTAATTTAATTACATGATTTTGTGTGTTTCAGGAAGGGCAATTCTTTTTACTTAGGTCTATTAGAAAATAGGCTAAATTCAGTGTTCTGTATTATCAACTGATAAACTGAGTATTAAGTGATAATGAATATTAACCAGTTTATGAGAATATAAACTTGTCAGAATGCAATTTTGTGTAGCTAATAGTGATAAAACTGTTTTAGTCTTTTACCAACTTTCCCTGTGTTCTGTAGAGCTGGTCTGGCACACCTTACCAAACCTACCTTATAAATCACTTTTCCAAGTGTGTACAAAGCTTTCTATGTGGCCATTTAATTTGATTTGACTAATGGATCCCACTCCAAATCTGTAAATGTTTGTAGACATAGTGAGATTGACCTCACTTCCTGTCTCTAAGCCTGTATAAAACTCAGCATGAAAGAAACAGTGGTGCTCCAGCTACAGTTGTATAGATGGTGAGATTTTTATCTTCCCAAGACTTAATAGAATAAGTTACATTATAAAAAAAAAAAAAAGGAAAAGGTGTTTATATCATCTTTTTGTTTTGTCCTGTCATTGTTCAGCACTGTCTCTCCTCTTTGCACCCTCCCTTCAGGTATTTATGTACATTGAAAAGATGCCCCGGGGGCTTCTCCAGGAAAAGCAGTCCCAGCTCTCTCAGCTGTTCCTCTTCTGTGTGGTGCTCTTATCCTTGTGGTGCTTTGCCGAACTTTCAATTGCATCCCTCAGGCCCCCAAAAATAGATGCAGTTATACACATGTGGGCTCACCACTGCTGGATAAAGGTGAAGGATCACCTCCCTCAACCTGTGAGCAATATTTTGCCTGACATAGCCCAGGATACCCCAGTCTCCTTCTTTGCAGCAAGAGAACATTTCTGGCTCATGCTCAACATGATGATCATCAGGACCTCCAGGTACTTTTCTGCCAATTTGAGTAGCCCCCAGATTAGTGCACTTTATTGTTCCTCACCAGGTGCTGAATTGCCTTTCTCCTTTTGAGTTTCCTGACATTTCTTTGGACTCTTGAGGTCCATCTGGATAACCTCACAACCTGCAGTGTACCCCTCCTCCCTATGTGGTGCCAGCTGTAAATTTCCTGAGGGTACATCAAAGAAATTGTCCACTTCCTGGAAAAATAATTTGAAATTTGAAGTTTATCGCAACAAGGAAAGCTTGAACTCAATGTCTTCAAAAAAGGACCCCAAACAAAGAAATCCCTGGTCAGTTATATCCTTACCATGTAAGTTTCCTACTCTTATGTGACAGTGCAATCCAACAAAAATATTAGGAACTAGGGTTTTCTGGTTCTCCATTGATTCTCTTCACTGTCTCTAGGTGGGCCATTTCTCTTTTTACCTCTAATGTTGCAGCTTGTGCTGGTGGGATAGTGACCTTTTTTAATGCCTTGTCTTCCAGTATGAACAAGCTCTGGGGATCCCTTTTACTTAAGTAGGTAAAAAGCTCAGTGTATCCAGCAGAAAGTTCACAGTGTGTGGCCTGAGGCTTCAGCAGGGCTAGCTACTAACACTAAGGGAGTTACACTAAGCAACTAATTTCCCTCATTCTTTTAGAAGGTACTTTCTGCTCTGTCACCCAGATCATTAATTAAGATGTTAAACAGGACTGGACCTGTTATTGATCCCCAGTAGACCACTAGTCACTGGTCTCCAACTAGACTTTTCTTTTTTACTGGTCTTTTTTTGCTAAGCAGGCCCTTTTTTGAGCTCCTTGGAGAGTCTTGCATATTTATTAGCTCACTCTGAAGGAATAAAATTGGGGTTACATTCAAGAACAATACAAAGGAACAAAACAAAACCAGTTGTCCAGTAATTATGAAGCCCAGATTTACCTTCTTGTGGTACAATGTAGTAGTAATGATCCATGTCAGTGACAAGAAGTAATTGGCTTAATGTCACAATTCCAGACCTAAGCTGATTGTATCTGGATTCTGTACTTATGGACAGCTTGCATCTCTGAACTGTCATGTCTTTAACGTGGTTTTTGCTCTAGGCCTCAGATCTCTATCTTTGACCTTTTTCTTGCTCTAGAATTATGTCATTCTTCTGTTCTTGGCTTAGTTTCTGAGCTGTAACCATCTAAAGCAAAGGCAGACTCCAAGGAAGGTGCTGCTGTTTTAGAAAATTATTTATTTTATAATTTAAGAAGATAAACATAAAATAACAATTCAAGTGATAGAATACCTATCTCACTTATCTTTCAGGTTTGCTATTCTAAGGCTCTTGTAAAGCCCAACTTTTATATTTTTTCCTCAGAGCCCTAGACAATCCATTCTCTCACGGTTGGTAACACTGTGCTACCTGGATTTTAATCTATCTACATATTTTTGGCAACTTTTATAAATGGAGAAGGATGTGAATATATTACATCTATGTAAATATATACCTGAAAGTTCTGCCTTTTATAATTAAAAAAAAAACTACTGATAAACTACTGGCAAGAAAGCATCAAGACAATTCTACTTGAATGGTATAAGGCAAGTGGGAAGTTGATAGAATGTGTTTTGTCTTTTGTAAACTGATCTTGACAGAAATATATTCAGGGGTAATGATTGTAGTTGGAGAAGTCATTACATACCAAAGAAAACAAAGAAAAAAATGTTTTTGCAGCAATTTGGTTAATGAAAATATTGTTAGAATAGAGGAGGTAAAGATTAAAGGAAAATACCTAGAACTTCATTTGGAGCAGAAACTTCATATGTTGCTGGGCATGCTCCCTCCACCACTCTCCTCCCCCTTGTGTGGGTATATCAAAAGTATTTATTTTGTATGATTCTAATTATCAAATGAAATTCAAAGAAATGGATGTTAATGGCATGTATTTGATATTAACTGAGAAGTTAAAGGTAAAACCCCCCCTTAGAACTACTGTGTAAACTACAAAATGGCAACTTCTAATACAGATACTAGTTCCATTATTGCTTATTTGTCTAGAAATAAAAGGCAGAGGTTTCTTTTTCCCTACAGCATTTCATGAAAACAAATGTGTTTATTTTTCTATCACAGAACCAATTTACTGTGAAAAAATTCAGAGTTCAAAAGTGAATTGTTTCTCAGGGATATACAATGAAGCACACAGACACCACTTCTTATCCTCTTGAGGCAGAAACTGTAAATTAGATTTTAACAAGGCAGATGCAGGCAATATAAATTTGTATAACAAGCCTTAGCAATAAAAAAAAAAAAATAAAAGAAATCTGCTCATTTGTAGTGTGGATGTAGTGATAGTTAATACTGAAGTAAATTCAGATTTGTTGCGGTCATTTATGGAAAATCACTGTTGTATTACTTGCACTGTACCTAAAATTTTGGTATTATTAAATAATAAATGAGTAATAATCATTACTGGAATAATGCTCTCTAGAGATTAAGAACCGCAAAGTCTAACAGGAAGTCTTCAGTAAAGGAAAGGGGCTGGCTGTCTGTCACACAGAGAGGGGTACAGTGCACTTTCAAAACCCATTTACAAAATAACATTTGTGCCCTAGAGCCACTTATACTGGATGTCACTTGGAGTACACTTGTTCAGATCTGTGTCTGTGTGCAGCAAGGGCCAGCTGCTCCCTTAGGGACTGGGAGCTGTGAGCCAAGGGTGACCCCAGGCCTGGCAGAGCTCTTCCCAACATCCCATCCCTCAGGATTTGACTATGGTGAGCAAAACCTGGTGCTGTAATAGGGTGTCAACAATCCTGGGAAGGCAAGTGACAAGTTCACGTCAGAAACTCTCCAGGAACAGAACCAGGTATGAGGAGTGAGGCTGGAGAAAGACCCTAAGGTCCATTCTGGGGACTGGGCTGGAGACCAGCACTCCTATGGGCCAGGGGACTGCGGGCCTCAGACTCAGCTGAAAATTTTCTCCAGGCTACACATGCAGGATTGGGGTTCTCAGGGGAGACTGGGAAAGGCCTGTGGGGTCTGGTAGTGTCCTAAGAAGCCCTAACAATGTGTGTAAGTCTGTCTTCATATGTGAAATAGCTTTCAACATAACATTTTAGAAATCATTATGTATTGATCAAATTAATTGGTAAATAAATAAATTAATTAAGAACAATAACTGGTGGTTGTTAAACTCCTCAGAACTGTCTTATTCATTCTAGGTCTTTTGAAATTTGTCTTTATTTTTAAGGTTGTCTGCTGAAATATAAAAGGGACTAAGAAATGTATCACGCAAGCCACAATACCCAGAACAGCTCAGAAGAAAACTAAAAACTCACGCCCATGATCATGAAGTGGCAAAAAGTAGCTACACAGGTGTCATGCAGAGATGTAAATCACTATGTCATAAGTAGCTGGAATGTTTGGAAAATGTAAGAATTAGATAACAGGCTTACTTTCCAACAGCTGGAAAGAAGCTGTTCCTCAAACCTAGATTGCTGAGAGCTGTTCCTCAAAGTTGCTGAGAGCAGAAATGCCAGTGTTGCTGCTAATTTTACTGTTTGCTGCCTTTTACTGTTACATTTAGGGAACTTTCAAACTGATGTTCCCCAAAACCCTTCTGTATACACAGTCTGATTCTCTTTTCAATCCATTAAGGTCTTTTTTTTCCAGTGTTGCATGTCTAAAAATCAGTGGTCTCTCATCATTGTAGATATAGGATAGTTAGCAATGTAGAAGAACTGTAACATTTATTTCAAGCACAGTCCTAGTCTAACAGTAGTGGTTTTGGACAAGAAGAAAGAAGAATGGTCTATCCAGTCCCCAGCTATGAGGAAGAGCTTCTAGAGGCTTGTAGCCACACTAACTTGCACCAGAAGAACTAAACTACACTGGTCTCCTTGAAGGTACAACATGCCTAAAAGCAGAGGGGATCATAAGGGCTGTGTGTTCTCTGAGAAATCTATATATAGATTTCTCTCTCTTAAAGTAACTGAAATAATATTTTCTTCCACAATTCTGTCCTCTTTGTGCAAACTTGCTCAGGTGAGGATGTGACAGATTAGCAAGCTGATACAGGGATGCTTGAAAGCAGTTGCACAGCATTACAAGAATTTCAAAAGCTTAGCTGATTTTTTTATATTTTATTTGAATGCTTTATCACTAGTAACCAGCATGCTGTTATTAATTGTGGATATAATCTTTGCATTATAAGGAAGGATACTGAAATCTTGAGTAATAGTCAAACATGTCTTATGGTGCTCATTAATATGCAGAAGTTAAATCACCAGCCAGCAATCGAAAAAGAGAAATGATCACATCAAAAATAAAGTGTCCCAGGGAGAGAATTAATGTCACAATAATTACATGGTTCACAGTGGAGAATGTGTGGTTATTAGCAGTTCTAGAGAGCTAATTAAGCAAGTCAAAATTCTTTTAAATGAGTTTAATCAAGAGAAAAGGTGCTCCCTTGGCTCTGAACAACTAACTAGCATACAAGAATTGAGAATTCATGGGTACATCAAAAAGAAAGGAAAGATGGTAATTGTACTGTACTGAACTACCTTCAATTTAAAAAGTGCTCGCTAATAAAAATAGAATTCATCAAATTGTTTGCTTTGGCAAAGCACAACAAGGACTGCTGCTGTTCATTAAGTCTCAGTGCTTTTTTACATAGCGTGTACAAATTTCTTTGTCGTGAATGACTAGATTATGCTTTTCCATCATATCAACAAAGTTATTTTGAGGCAATCTCTCTGCCTTGATTGATTCACTTGGAGATATCAAACTAAAGTAAGGAAGAATGTGTCATGGAATGGAGAAGAAAATGGCACTTAGGCTCACAGAAGTCACCAGAACCAAATTCAAAGTGAATCATGTTGAAGTAAACAAAACCTTCTGAAATATTTTCAGAGTGTCTTGTGGTGTCCTGTTCTACCCCCTACCCCCTCCAATGTCCTAGCACTTGGCTACTGGGACTGAGAAAACACTGGCTAACTCATGAATATCTCTCTGAATGCCAGCATTGACAGTGCCTCATTGTGATGCAGGAGCTATAATATAAACTGGATTTTTCTTTTGCCTTAGCCTCTGAGCACACAGAGATTGTGCCTCTCTAGACAGTATGGTTCTCAGCTACTTTACTCTGTTTATTGTGAAACCATAATCTGCCTGGAACCATAATTTTAATTTGCTTGCTTTTAAAAGTGGCCAGTAGCATATTTAGCATGCAAGTTTGCTGTTAGATTCCATTTAAATAACCTTGCAATTATAGTGTTGTGCAATAAAATAAATCCACTGTTGTAAGAAATTATATTCTTGAGTGTGATATGGACAGCAGTCAGATTTTTTGTTTTTCTGCTTTTATCATTTATGTCAGCCAGTGTCTCATTGTAACAGTCATACCATTTCAGTCTGGAATTCATCACAAAATCTTTGCAGTTCTTATGTCTTAAATGATTTTTCAATGTGGAATTGTCTTTACTGAGTCTCAAAACCCTACAAATGAAAAGTGATCATTATTAAAAGATGAACACTGAAGAAGTTTAGGGCATTAAAAATATCTTTAAGTTTATGCAATTTTTAAATTCCAGAATTATATACAATGAAATTTAGCTGTTACAATATACTTCAAGGATATATACCTTTTACACAAAGTTTAAAATGCATGCAATTATCAGAATAATATGCAGACTTTATAAAATTTTCCTAGGCCTATTGATAAAGAAAAATGATAAATCAGAAATATGGATTCAGAATTAATTGGCTTTTGTGTATTTAGGTGAAGAAATAATACCGATGTGGAGGAATGATGAAATGCAAATTGACATGAAATTTTAAACATGTTTTACTAAGCACCAGGTGGAGGATACACATCTATAAACTAATATCAGACACAGAAGGAATATATGACAGAGCATTCTTTGCCACAGATGAGCCATACACAATGTGGAGTTGTGTCAGCAATTAATAGGGATGCTTTTATTATTAAAAGCTCTTCCCCAATATATCTACCATTGTTTCATGTTCTCTGACTTTAAGCTTCTAAAAACTAGTACTCTAATCCAGTTTTTTGTGTTCTCTCTCAAATCAGTGGAGAAAGGATAATGACTCTTAGCATTCTATCATAGATTCATATTTTTCTGTGGAAGCTGATCTCTTTATTGACCACAAATGGAGCTAATAACTGCCAAGTGGCTCAAGTTGTTAGCCATGAAACCTACTCAAATGAAGATGAAACTGAGTGAGATAAGGCTTTAAAAAGGAAGAAAAAAAAAAGCCAGCAATTTCATAGTATTCCAATCTACATAAGAAATAACGGAATATAAAATTATATAGATTGATGTAATTAAAAAAAAAAAAGGCTGCCATTATTTTTAACATGATTTTTAAAGTAAATATTTAAGCCAAGTATCTCAGAAATGTCTAACTTCATATGCTACTGCGAAACCTTGCACAATGCTGGTCAGTGTATGGTTTCAGATAATGTACTTCTAGTGAATTCATGCATATCTGAAAATGTATTCATGCTGTACATTTTTTTATTGGTACTCATATAAAGCTCTCAAATATGTTATTCTGTTTCCTTTCTTTTTGTCTTTGTTCTACAAGAACCTGATTCATCGTACTCAAGTTAAAAAAAAATTTTCCATTTATTTTGACGCAATTTGGATCAATGCCATGCATATCTTTCCTTTTAGAAGCAAAAATGAATTTTAATAACCAAGAACTTGCAAACTTGCCATTATATAGTCAGTTGCTTAACAAATATAAAAATAAGCTTTCTGTCATTTATCTCAGAGGCATATTCTAATAACCTATATATTTTAAAATCATTAAGGAATAAGTTACTGATGAAATTGCTCCTGCAGTGTAAAGACTAAGCAATAAAATTGCTAATGTTTAGTTAATCAGTTTACTTAGCTATTTTAGATGCTTAGACTACATGTTATTTTGGAGTTTGTTTTTGTAATTACTTATCAATCAATATTGTTAATGTCATTTCCAGTAGACACCAAAAATTAGATTTGCGTGGCATTGAGAGAGATAATTTGCCCATTTATTTCTTTGTACAGCAAAAGTATAGGTAACCATAAAAATATCAGCAAAAAGGTGTCTATATTTTTGCTTCATTGTTTTAAAAGATGCACATATGATTCTTATAAAAATAGGACTTTCTATCAGCCAAACATATTTTAAACATGCAAATTCATAATGGTGAGCTTGAGCAGAATTACTCTGAGTAGCCTGATGCTTCCTTTGTGTGAGGTTTCAAGTTTTCACTTTGATTCCTATCAGAAGGTAGAAAGATAAAAAGGAAATTACTTGTCAAATATAGAATCATAGAATCACATTGTCACAGGATATTCTGAGCTGGAAGAGACCCATAGGGGTCACCAAGGTCCAGCTCCGTCTTGTACAGGACCATCCTCGAGAATCACACCATGTGCCTGAGAGGATTGTCCAAATACTTGAACCCTGTCAGGGTTGGTGCTGTTACCACTTCTCTGGGGAGCCCGTTCCAGTGCCCAGCAATTCTCTGGGTGAAGAAATTTTCTTTAATATCCAACCTAAACTTCCCCAACAGAACTTGAGGTCATTTCCTCATGTCTTGCCACTGGTCACCACAGAGAATAAATCCCCTCCTTTTTCCTTCCCAAAGAAGTTGCAGACTGCTATATTACAGAACAGTTGAGAACATATACATGCATTTTTCCTCTTTATTTTTTTTTTTAATTTTTTGTGAATGAAATGTAACAACTGATTGTTGCATTCTTCAGAGAGCTTGTTAGCAGTTAAAGGCAGATGCATACATTCTTACTTAGGCAAGAATATGGCCTCTTGTAGAGCAAGGGAGCCTTGGCATCCTGAAAGCTCTTTTCTAGAACAAAATGCTTACATTTCTTCCATTCCTTGCAAACAACCTGGTAGCCTGGGGTCACCAAATCCTAGATATCATTAGGAATGTTTTCAAGATTTTCTTCTCAATCCTCTTATGTTAACTAAGTTGAAAAAAAAAATGTTTACAAGAAGCAGCACTTATAAGAGCAGTCCATAATCAGCTTTTTTGTTTTAAGGTAGGAAAGCATTTTAATATTTTGTTGAATTTGTACGCTAAATAGACTAAGTATTTAAAGTTGTAATCTGGATTATGGTATGTTAAACAGTAGACCATCTTTAGCCATAAATGCATGGGATTTCAGATGAATTGTTACTGAAATATGAAATGTCAAAGGACCGAAAAGGCTTAACAAGATCTTGAGTGCAATTTGGAAGATCAAAAAACTTCCTTCATTTCTGTTTAACAGAATTGTGTAATATTTTGTCATCCAGAAAATTGTCTTGAATATTAAAGACATTTTGGATGTTATAAAGTAATTTTTATTTTGTTTTACATATAGAAAGGTTTTTTTAAAATGATAAAATAGCAGAACAATATCAAAATAGGACATTTTTATAACTACTTCAGCAGTTGCATTTATTAATATAGTTTTTCTTTTAACAAAATATGCCAGAAGTAAAATAAATAATGAAATAAGGACTTTAACAAGAGCTTCTGCTACGTTCTTAAAATCATAAATAGAATTCATAGTCCAAGAATAATACACTGTCTTGTCAGATGAAAGTGGATCTCAAAGAGACATATTTTTGTCCATAGTCAATGTAGTGATGTTATTAACAATTTTTAACATTAAAATAAATTTTAATGATGAAATAATTTTCTCCTTCAGCTTCACCTGATCCTATCATGCATCTACAAAAAATTGTAGTATATGTGTATAATCAAATCTAAGGGAATTAATGAAAGAAGTAGAATGCTCGAAAGCAAAACTTTTGAGAAGTTTTGCTCCTCAAACCTTCTGAAGGTCATATGAAATTAAAGTTATTTTGATTATTTTTCAATTGACACTTAATATTCATGTCATGATTCACTGTGGATTGTTGTTTACAAGTCTATGAAAATGGATTTACTTTTTGCAAGCAACATATTATTACAATATCTTATTCATATTTTATTTAATTTGTTGGTTATGTTAAATTACTATATAAGTAATTATATTAAATTAATATATGTATAGCTTTTATAATTATTAATTTCAGTAATTGGGGGTGATAATACAGCAATATACACCATTTGCCCAGTTCTTTATATGGGAAGTAAAAAAAAACCATCACAACAGCAAAATTCTTGGTGAACTAGAGAAGATAACAATTTTCTACTTTATTTCTTTACTGGGAGCTTTGCCAGTAAAAGCTTCTCTTGCCGTGCTTGAGAAAAATCTCAAGAGAAATAGAACATATATGATTCTAACAGACTGTCTCTCCTATCCCAGTGTAGACAAGAGGGATAAATGAACTGTGTTACAGAAGTCTGACAAAAGCTTCCATAAAAGTTATGCAATATAACCGATAAACTCTCAGAAAGAATGATTAATCGTAGAGAGGATGAGACACATTCTGAATGGAGAACACAGCAGACTTACTGCATTAAAACCTTTTTTATTCTGGTCTCTGTGTGGGATACAGAAGAAATAACAATATTCCTTTGCTTGCAGTGGAAAACCTGTGACCAACAGATACAAATCTCCTTTCATTTGTCAGTACAGAATACCCTTTGTTTGCAAAGACATTTTTCAAGTTCAGAGCTACCAGACAAAGCAGATGGGAGTTTCTCATCAAAGGGACATGCAATCATCCTCAAGAAAACAACCTTACAGTGTAAAACACAGAGTGTGAGAGACAGAAAACAAGTACATAAAAATCTTTCAGTCTTTCAGTGAATTGAGTGAGGTATGGTTTAGGCTATTTAGAAATGCTGAACATATTTGATTGAGTAGAGAAGAGGAAATGCTGAAAAATCAAATTAAAAAAAAAAATCCAAAAACAAAACGAGAAAGGGAAACAAGCCCCAACAAATTAAACCCAGAAAAAAATCCAGAGTGGTGAAAGCATGTCCAAAGTAGAATAACTAAGGGTGTTTTTAAAGAGAACTGAAACTGTATTTTTGAAAGAGAAGGTGTAATGATATTATGAAAACAATAAGCTGGTCTGCAACCTC
This sequence comes from Molothrus aeneus, assembly GCF_037042795.1. Taxonomy (NCBI): domain Eukaryota; kingdom Metazoa; phylum Chordata; class Aves; order Passeriformes; family Icteridae; genus Molothrus; species Molothrus aeneus. Next base: position 74,317,801 of record NC_089646.1, read on the forward strand.
TTAGCTATAAGATGAAAGAAAAACAGCAACACTCTTTCCTTTGACAACATTGTCATGCTTGAAGAACGCAATTTCTAAGTGCAATTCCTGCTAGGAAAAAGCTTTCAAGTCATTCTAAGTATAAAGAAAAGCTTAAGGATGTAGTTGATACTTCATTAGGCTTTAATTGTGCACACTTTATTATTATTAATGACAATTCCTCAAGATGAAAAAAGCTGAGAGGCAGTAAGAGTAAGCTTGTGAGCAAAGGTTTCAGATGGGAGGTCCATGGTGAATTTCTACATGCCATATAATCTCTTGGGTCTACCAAAATTCTGTGCCTCAGGAATATTAAGAGAAGAATAAGTATATGCTTCCAGGTTCCAGTATAATATGATGACAGATGCAGTGATGTTTGTGAGATATTTATGTAGAGTATTTGATCTTGTAAGAGAATGAAGGCATCTGTTTTATACTTATGGAATAAAAGAGAAGAGATATATTTTAGATGATGACGAGACAAAGGTTCCTTTTCAGGAGGTATCAAGTAGCAAGTATCCTGACTATATAACATTATTTTAATTCATGCCTAACTTCCCCCTTTCTTTCCTTTCTCCATATCACTTTAATAATATGAAATTATCCTTCAGTCTTTTAAAATTCAGGAAAAAAAACTTTGTAGAAGTTATAGGAACCAGTCCTCACACTGAAGTGCAGTTCAGAAAATCTTTATAAATTGGATAAATTCTGGTTAGAAATATCATTCTCATGGTATATGCAATGGAACTTTGGAATATTTGGTTATGGATTTTATGGAATCAGCTTTCTTGGAGGATTGGAAAGGCAGGTTAGATATCTTTATCTCAGGAATGACTGAAGTGTTTTCAATTTTATCTTTGGCTTGGGCCAGATTACTTTTCAAGGTTATTTGATAGGTCTGGAGTTTTGTTTATTTGTTTGTTTGATATCTACTGCAGAGGGCAAAAAATAATTGAATTATATGGAGATAGAGAAGTGCTGGCAGATGAATTGCTTTTATACTGTTTTAGTCACCATATTTTCAGATGCAGTTGTATTGCATCATAGATAAACTTTCAATTATTGTTGACCAAAAGGGAAAAATTCTGCAGACTTAAAAGTAATCTACAATATCATGAAAGAAAAGGATATAGCAGAGACCGTGGTAAGCAAAGACAATTGTGTAATATTTTCAAATAGTATGAATAAGCTTAAAGAGTTTCAAAGTAGAGGAAAAAATAGTCCACATTTGCCTGTAGTTACTACACATCCTTAGCAAACCTCATCCAAAAAAAGTGAAGAGCTGCAAAGCGCTGATCTAACCATGCAATGGAGAAAAAAATAAGTGCTACTTTGGAGGCTTTGTAATCTCTTTAGGGGTTCTAAAGATATAAAATTTATGTGTAAGTCCTGTGTACCCAGTAGTGATGTACTGAAGATCCCAGAAGCAAAAGAATTCAAAATGAAAACTCAGGATTGTGTCTTTAAAATGAGTTTAAAAGATTTTAAGTGGGATTCTTTTCTAGTATTAACATATGATGCTCAATCGTGAGCTGTAGAAACCTCAAAGTATAACTCAAATGATCTCTTGAATTTAAGCATTTCTAGATACAAATAAATGTGTTAAATATCTGGACAGGACTTCACTCTCATTTGCAATTATCTTACAGTAACAAAATTAATGATTTATAAATTATTATCATGTATGTAAAAAATTAAAATCCTATTGAGATTTTGATAATAGCTATATCAATGAAATCTAATTAAATTATTTTTCAGTAAAAAAAATTTCTGAATTTGACTTGATCTATCAAAATGGCAAGATAAACTGCATATGGAAATATTAATTCCTGATTTTTTGAAAAGTAGTTTTAAGCACTCTGTATTTAGTATTAGTATTTAGATTGCCAGTTTTTTGTTTTAGGAATACTTAAAAATAACTATAGCTGAAGTGATTGTTGGTCAGTTAACTATTTCCTTTAGACACAGGAAAATATGTCTATGTTGTGTCACTTTTTTATAATTACATATTAAATTGGTACACTTCTGAGTTTTCCTAGAGTACTTTTAATCATTATTTTTGAGAAAATTAATTATTTTTAAATATTACCAAGTTTTATTTACTTTTTTTTCAATCCTTGCCTTTTTTTTTTCACTACAACACCATTCTGTGCTGAGAAATTGCAGACTTTTTCCAGTTTCTGTAATTTATTTGGAACTGGTCAGTACTCATCACAAATCATTTATCTGTGCTCTGTGTTAAGGGTGTTGATGACCAGAAGTGACTCTGCATCCTCATTTATCACAAAATGCACCAGCAAAAAGGAAACAACTTCCAAAAGAGGTAAAAGCTTTTTTTTGTGTGTGTATTCAGGGTGATTACTTTCCTCACAGCCTACCAAAGATCTTCATGGGCTGATATAAACCAGTGTAAACAAGGCACTCTGAATGTCCTGCCTTGCCAGTGAAGAGATCTTTGCCCTCAAGAAACATCTGTTACAGGGAACTATTGTGGTTAAACCCCAGCCAGCATCTAAGTACCACACAGCTGCTTGCTCACTGCCCCCAAACCCTCCCAGTAAAACAGGGAGGAGAACAAGAAAAAACTTTGTATTTTTAATCAAAAGTGAAAGGGAGAAGGACTTTTCTTCATCACTATTATTTTTAATTTATTCTTTAGCAGTTTAATCATTTAAGCCTGCAGTCTAATCCATGTGTGCTGCTACAACTGTTTGATTTTATCATACTTCATTTTGGCTTTGATAGGTGCAATGTTGATTCATTTATTCCTGTAGGAGCAGCTGTCCTTTGGAAGACTGCAAGTGATATATGAATTCATGAGAAGGGTGTCATGATTGTCCCTGATGGCCCAAGAGTGGAATTTAGATATGTTCCAGGTACTTCCAAGAGAACTATGAAATTCCCATTTACCAAAAACTTCAGAGGCAGTATTAAGAAAAAAAAATATTATGTATTCTTTTATCTGGTATATGGAAGTTTCTCTGGCTTGTCTGAGTGATGGCAGTTGAACTACAACACTACAGCAGAAAAAAAGAACCCTTTTTAACACCTATATAAGGTTATGTGAACATCATCTCATTAACTGCTTTTTGGTCTTGGTTTGGGATTTTTTTTTAGTTGTTTTGGGGATAGCTGGGCTTTTGTTTCTCTTTCTTTAGGTTATATTGTGAAATAGATGGAAGAGACAGATTGTTGTCTTACTTTGTTACTGGTGGCATAAGGCCAAGTTGGATGGGGCTGTCAGCAGCCTGCTCTAGGAAAAGGTGTCCCTGCCTATGGCAGAGGGGTTGGAACTAAATGAAATTTATGGTCTCTTCCAACCAAATCCGCTCTGTGATTAATATTAATGTCTAGAATCAGAGAGATAGCATGAGACCAAAAAGAGACAATTTTCAGACCTAGATGGAGTTACAATACTTCATACACTACTGGTTTTGATTTTATCAAAGCTGTGAAGTCCGTATCGATTTTTTTTAAATGTACAAGAAGATAAAATTAATTGCAATCTGCTTCCCCATTTGTGGACTTATGCCAGCAGTAGTGTTGTAAATAAAAAATAGTCTTGAAATTAAAGCATTTCACTATGTGCTAGACTTCAGACTCCTGGCTAAAATCATGCTTAAATCATCATATAACTAAGTATGTGCCTAAAGTTCCCTCTGCAATAATAAGTGACATCTAAAAGTTCTCCATTTCAAGTTGTTTACTAACATTGGGTTACTAACATTGATACACTTTGTGAAAATATATCAAAAGTACACCTGGATTTGCAGAGTCATGTGGCTGAAATTCACAAATCTGCGTAGGGAAGGTTATGTTCCAGAATGTCTTGTTTTTAACATCTTATAGCACCTTTGTGAGTCTGACTTCAGATAGGCAATGATCTGTAATGAAAATATGTAGACTTAGCATATTTGATGAAAATATTTGTTCATCTGAAAGTCCTATTTTACATGTTTTGTGCCTGAAACTGGATACAACCCATTTTCTATTTGTGTCTTCTTTATAAGAATAATTGGCATTACAAAGGAGGAAACTATTCAGTCATCAAGCTGTTCCTCATAAATGTTTTCATTTCACAGGGATAACAGCTCCCTTTGGAAAAGAATTCTTCAATAATACTTCAATTAAGTTGAAGACTGAAACTAGGAAAAGTTCCATTTTTATACAAGAAGACCAAATTGCAATTTAGACTTTTTCATTATTGAATATACTGTGTTATCTTGAGAGCTTGTTCTGTGACTCTTGAAAGTGTACCACCATTAATTTTTTCCCATTTGTTTCCATGGCTGATACAGTATCATTGTGGTTCAAAAAGCTGCACTCCATCTTCCTTTAATATATTTTTAAAAAATACTCGAATACTTAAAATAGATTTGGTATTATATACTTATCTGCCAAAACTTTGTGCACTAGTGGAAATGTATTTTAATGGCAATACAGAACTGATTGAGTTTGATTTTTAGTATTTGGGTAAGAAAAAAACAGAAGGAGAATATTTTCCTGTGTTTGAGTCAATGAACAGGGCACTGAAAAACTGCAGAATATCCTTAACACCCACTGGAAGAACTGTGCGATAAGACTGTTTAATCCAATAGAAAAAACCACCAATAACCAATTAGATTATCTGTTCTTACCCCTTTCTTTAGATTTCTTCCCAAACTACTGCTCAATGAAAACCAATCTTCTTCTGAAATTTCTGTACCCACATCTTCAATAATTATTAAAACAAGTTTTCTTGTACTTCCCCAGAATAATATGGAATGAAATAACTACATTCTGATTAAAAAAATCTAATCTTTTTAAATTCAGAAAAGCATTATTCCTTGCATTTAAAGGAGGTTCAATCTTCATGTAGGCTTTGGATGGATTTTTAAAAATACTTTTCTCTTTGTTCTACTGTATTTCTTTTTATTACTGTTTCATCCAATCAAGTGTTATCAATATAGTTAATGAGCTTTCTAGCTTTTTTTCCCTGAGAGAAAAAAAAAAAAGAGAGTATCTGTGAGCTATAATAATATTTATGAGGAGCTATGTAGGTGTCAGACACTTTCTCATTGCTGATTTTATGACATTGTCCTATGTTTGTTCTGTTTACAGGACAGGAATATTGCAAGGTAACTGTAGTTATTCCCAGCTTTATAAAGAATATGGGGTTTTTCGTTTTTCATTGTTTTTGGTTATTTTTGTAACTGGGAAGAGCATGGATTACTCTAATCTTCACTGGGATTTGATAAACTAAAATTGTTGAGAACACTGTAATTTTTTTTTCCTTTACTGCTTCACTTAATTTCTTATTTGTATTGCAAATGTACACATTTGTTGCTAACATGATGATAACAGTGTTCTGTGAGAGAATACAGGTTCAGAGGAGTGCTCATGTGTGGAAAAAAAATGAAAGAGGGGATACTGGGTTTGCATGGGCAGATTTTGGTACTGGGGAGGACTACAGGGATTGCTTCTCTCAGAAGGTGCCAGAAGCTTCCCTCACATCCAGCACAGCCAGGGCCAACTAGCTCCAGGACAGATCTGTAAGTGGCCAAGACAAGACAATCAGAAATGTAATTGTTCCCAGAGAAGAGGGGGATGAGAGCATGTGAGAGGAGCAGCCCTTCACACACCAAGGTCAGTGCAGGAGGAGGGGAGGAAGGAGGGCATGAGGTGCTCCAGGTGCTGGAGCTGAGCTTCCCCTGCAGCCTGTGGTGCAGACCATGGTGGAGCAGCTGTGCCCAGGCAGCCCATGGAGGTCCATGGGGATGCAGAGATCCACCTGAAGTCCATGAAGAAGACCCACACTGGAGCAGATGTCCCTGAGAGGAGGCTATGAACCCATGGGGAACCTATGCTGGAGCAAGCTCCTGGCAGGGACCTGCAGACTCATGCAGAGAGGAGTCCCCACTGGAGAGGGTTTCCTGGTAGGACTTGTGACTATCTGGAGGACCCACACTGGAGCAGTCTGTCCTTAAAGGCAGCACCCCATGGAAGAATAACCCATATTGCAGCAGTCTGTGGAGAACTGTTGCCTGTAGGATGGTCTCACACTGGAGAAATTCATGGATAACTGTCTCCTATGGGAAGGTCCCCAAACTGGAGCAGGGGAAAGATGCCTGTCTATGAGAAGCAGCAGAAACAATTTGTGATGAACTGACAATAATTCCCATTCCCTATCTCCCTGTGCCACTCTGGGGAGAGGAGACAGAGCTTGGAAGGAGGAAGAGGTGGGGAGATGGTGTTTCTAAGATTTTACTTCTCATTATCCTGCTCTGATTTTCTTAGTAGCAAATTCAGGTAATGTCTCCAAGTTGAGTCTGATTTGCCTGTGACAGTATTGGGCAAGTGATCTCTCCTAGTCATTATTTTAACTCATTTACCCTTCATTATATTTTCTCTCCCCTGTCTGGCTGAGGAGGGGAGTGAGAAGGAAGCTTTGGTGGGTGCCTGGCATCCTGCCAGGGTCAACCCACCACAGTTTTTTGGGTGCCAAAACCTGAGAAATCATGAGGATTTTGAGATAAGGATAGTTATCATGGGAGGTAACGGGCAATACAAAGTACTGGACAATGTTGGAGTAGAATGATTACGGGGAATTTTTGTTGTATTTGTGGTGAAGGGATAACAAGTAGATTTTGTTTAAATTATACACTTCCATTTGGTGTTGTGATGATATTATTTTGTTTTTTTGTGAAGGGATTTTTCTGTTGTTTTGGTTGGTTGATTTTTTTGATGTGAGTAAAGATTGTGTGATGAATGTGGAGTTTAGTTATAATTCCTAAGTATGTGATTTACAGAGGGCAGGGGTGGAAGCCCTCTCTGCTACTCCTCACCTCCCATCAGTGCAGGGCTGCTATGGGAAAATTAGCTCCATCTCAGCCAGACCCAATACAAAGGATATTTTGTGATAGACAAGAAGTATATCCTAGTTTCAAAGTCTAGCACAATTGGATTAAAGTGAATACATTTCAAAGATACAATTCTTCCCAACAGGAGGAAAAGAGTGAGCAGTAACAGTACTTTTTCAAAAAGCATCAATGAAAAAACCTAACCATTAACTATTTTACCATGTATTTACAAATCAATTGGTTGTTAAATTGACCAAAACATACTTTATGAGAAAAATAACTTAAATCAGCATAGGAGAAGTGAACATGAAATCAGACATCAAATGTGATTAAAAAAATAATGACTCCACATAATAGAAGGTTCTCTAGAGCTATTTTAAGTTAACAGCTAGCATACCCTTTGGATTCTTTCTGGGAACTATTTTATTTTCTAAACTGCACTAATTATATGAGAAAATCTAATGTACCAAAGCCTGACTTTATAAACACAATTATTATTTTTCCTCATTTTGCATCATTTTGGGATAACAAAATAACAAATACATCAGAGAATAACAAAAACCTCAGAAAATCAATTTTTTCTCCTGTAGTCTCTCCCAAAACATACTAAAACATGTATAGATACTGTTCCTATATATCAGAGGCAAATATTACCTTTGTGATATCCTTTTCCCTGAGAATATATTTTAACAGACCAAACACAAATAGAAACAAATCCTCCTGATTCCAAAGACTGAAATCCAGAAGCTGAAAAATGAAACATTTGGCTTAGTAGCCTTATTTTAAGAGATGTTCAGGCTATTAACAAATCAGTTATCTGAAGCCTTTTAAAGACTAGGTACTGAAAAAACCTAGGGAGAAATCCTAAAATACCTGCACACATTTAGACATTCCTCCTACTCAAGTAAACACTCGTCTTCATACATAGTCTGCTTTCTAAGAAATGTCTTTGACATTGCAAAATGCTTCTTCAAAAAGCTGTCATGAACCATAGTGAAAGTTCCAGATCTATATATAAACACAGAGAAAAAAAAATATTATCCCCCTAAGTTATTGATATTTTACAACTAATGCCTAAGGAAAATGAGCTATTATAATATTTTTGCAAAGATGCAATAATATTATTCACTTGATCCAGAATGCAACATCCAATCACTAAGCACTGAAAGTACACCAATAAAACAGACTATTTTTTAACATTAATTATTTAACCAGGGGATTTATATCCTTTTATAGTACTTTTATTCTTTGTATCAAGTTTAGCTATTTTCAGTTTACTCAAACACACAGTCTAATATAGGCAAAAATAAAAGACATTCATAGAGAAAGAATTATACCATATAGAAAGGATTACATAACAAATATTTTTGTCTAACACTAATTGAAATATTTGAAATTTAGGAAGATTGCTGAAGACTTTTTTCTTTTAACCTGGATTTGATAAATTTTGTATTTACAATATGAAGTTTAAAAATAATTGAAATTGACATTTTGAAAATTATTTCAGTTTTACATATATATTATTTTTAACCTCATAAACTTGTATTCATTTTTGCTTGTATTTTGATATTCACCCTTATATAGTGAACAAGGTGAGGACCTGAGTTGCTACAAATTTTAGATGAATTTTCTTTGCTTTGCTCTTTGTCTCATAATGAAACTAGATAAAAAGGAGGGGAGAAAAAGAAAGCTAAAAATCTAATGCAGACTTGTTAAACCATTACTCTGCATTGACAAAAGAAAAAAAAAATCAAAATAAAAAAAGAAAATTTGTATTTACTATAATAATTATGCTTTGGTTTTTTTCTTGATTTTTTAAAAAATATTAAATGTGAAGACTACAATTAGCAATTTGATGGTTTTGTAGAGGCCAGCTCATTTTTACTCAAATATCCAACCTTCAGTTCTGAAGAGCTCTTATTATTGGTCAGGATTTATTTTACTAATCATTCCAAGGAAGTACTATGTATTGAAAGGAACAGAAGGCCTGCAGACATGAGTATAATACAAACTCAGATCCTTATGTTGCACCTATTTTGTTTTGATTTTCGCTTTTAAAGTACCGAGCTCAAGTCCACTCTATTCCCTGTAGTCTTTCACCTGTTATTCTTCTTGTCATATTTCCCTTGGAACTTCATGTAGTCTTTCCCATCCAGCAGAAATTGTTCCAGACACCTCATATTGAACTATACTCTTTCAAATAATCATCTCGTCTTTTCCCTACAACTTCTGGGTACTGCAGCTATGAGCTTTAATGTGCTGGAGTTGTCTCTTCATTTGTGACCAGGGACTCTTTTAGTGTCAGTAGCATCTTGGTTTACTGTCATTCACAAACCACATCTCCCACTGGTGGTCCCTATAAAAATTAGTATAAGTTCTTGTTCTGTTTGCAATGGCAATATTGTAGCCATAGTGCTCCCAGGTTAGAAATTTCCATTGTCTTAGCGAGAGTCTGTCTTAGAAAAACTTTCCAAAGCATTTCTCTTGAATTATGAGATCAAAATCATAAGGTGCTAAAGCATTCTGGCAGATCTACTGTTGTCTACAGTTTGTGGTGTATCGCTCCTTCCTCCAAATTGGCCAAAGGGATATTCCATACCATACCATGCCTGCTCAGCACTAAAAGCCAAGAGAAGAAAGGAGGACTGGGAGAAACATTTATTAGTATAACTTTTATCTTCTGAAGCAGCTGCAAGGTGTATTGAAATCCTACTTCCCAGGAAGCCTGTAAACAGGCTGGACATTGCCTGTTGATAGGATGTAGAGATTAATCTTTGATTTTCCTTTGCACACAGTCCTTGCTTTTGCTTTATGAAAGCACCTTAGTTTTGACCACTGTGTTCTTTCATATCTTATTTTCTCCCCTCTCTGTCCAGTTAAGGAGGGGGTGAAACAACAGCTTGATGGGCACCTGACTTTCAGCCACAGTCAACCCACCACACTATCACTTGATTTTCCGTGTTGACTGACAATTCCCAGAACCAATTGTCACTAATATTGCTACAAAATTTCTGAAGTTTGTTGGGTTTTGGTTCTTGATACTGGTTCCAAATGAAGTAATTCAAGCCTATGGTAGAAGTTTGTTAAAACAAGAAAGTGTGGTAAACATGCATTTCCTCCTTTTAAATAACAACATGATAAAACTAAGCTTTTGGACATTATGTGAACTTCTTGGTTATTAGTGTCTGAATCAATACTTGTTTCCTCTTCAGCACCAGTAGATTATTATTTATACTTGTCAATTGGTATGGGAATCAGGGAAGCATCCCCACAAACCGTTGTCACTGTGAATGGAAGGTCATGTCAAGGAACACTGTAAGACAATGCAGAATTTCCACCTGTGAGCCAAGAGTATCCCACCAGAGTTCAGTGTCTTACTGGACGCAGGAATTTTGTTTGTTTGCTTGTTCCTCATAGCTGCAAAACCCTGAAATATCCTTCAAAGATATGTGGAGCTTATGTTTTGTCAATAACCTGTCTTCATTCAGAAGAGTGTAAGATGCATCTCAGAGCTGACATGCCTGGGATACTGTTCAAAAGAACGGACATTGGGAAGCTATTCACACAACTATTATTTGGATTAAAAATACCAGCTTATCTGAGGAAACACATCTTCAGAATGAAAGGTAGACTTAGATTAGTGGTGGGTTGACCTTGGATATATCTCTGGATATATGACAGGTGTCCACCAAAGCCACTCTCTCACTTCCCTCCACAATTGGAGCCCAATTACATCTCCACTATAATTCTTTTTTCCTCCTTAAATATGTTATCACAGAGGTGCTTCTGCCTTTTTTGATTGCCTCATGCTGGGCTAGCAGTGGGTCTGTCCTGGAACCAATCAGCATTGGCTCTGCTGGACATGGGGGAAGCTTCTGGCAGCTTCTGACAGACACCTCCCCTACAGCTCTCCCCACTGCCAAAACCTGTCCATGAAAACCCAATGCCGTAAGATAACAGAAAGCTATCACAAACTGGTAAATTAGTTGTTTCATGAACCATATTTTTTAGGTTATTGTCAAAATTACCTTTCATCTATCATTTTATCTCACCTTAGTGAGGGTAATCTTGTGCCCAAATATAACTTATCATCATTTACAAGATTTTCAGGCAGTTATCTATATATGCATGAATATATATGTATAGCTATATAGATATACATATACAATAAAAATGTTAATTTCACCCAATGAAAAAGCCCTTATAAATATCTTCAGATCTTCATTACTATTCCTTAGAATGCCTATTACAATTCTGTTTTCTCATGCTGTCTTCAAAGCATCTGAAAATCATTAGACTTGCAGAGTTTTAAAACCACTGCCTAGTATCATCTCTGGGCTTTATTTTACCACTCATAGCCTGCAACCATCTGTCTCAGACCATCTGTTGTCTCGTCTTCTACTTAGTTTGAAAATTCTTTGGATGGGGATTGTCTTCTTGGTTCACATTTGGCAAAGAGCTCCTGGCCTCTAATAGACTTTTAAGAGTATTTTGATAATACAAGTAAGAGGAAGAATCAACTTAGTTGTCAGTCAAGAAAGTATATTGCAATACATTTCAACCAAATATAAGGAAAGAAAACATTTACAACATCTGAAATACTTCATTCTTGTGGCAACATTTAATGTCTTGCATTCAACACATTTCTGTAACAGTAATTTTCAAATGTCTGTGTATAAGCAGTAAGCGTTATTACAACTGACTGAGATGAAGTAGTAATTTAGATAGCAACTTAAATCCCTTAGTTTTCTAAGATTTTATGGGCTTATTTTATTATTTAAGTTTAGAGTTGATGATTTTTCTGGAAGATCTCTTTGTATGAGTATTGATAATGTAGTTTGGGAATATGTTACATTTTTAGTCTGAGCTATTACAGGGAAAAAAAATCTAGACTAAATGTTGGTTTATATTCACTTTACTCAACTTACTTATGCTGATTGTTTAAAGATTCCTTTATTTTTGGTGAAAAAAACCAAAACTATTGCTCATTAAGAAAATAGAGTAGTGCACCCATACACAATTAAAGTCTGGTGTCATGTATCTCCATTACCATTTCCTCCAGAAAAAAATTGTCAGATTTTACTTTAATTCCAAGACTATTATGAAAAGTCACCTTAATTATAGAATTCTTGGCATTTTGTTGTCAGTCAATTGATTGATTATTATTGCTGAGTTATCTGTCTAAAAATGTATTAAATTTATTTTCAAAATGTGTTTTCATTAACTATTTTCCTGTTACTTAACTGTAATATAAGATCTGCCTTTCAAAAAACTTCTTAAAATTCACCAAACAATTCTGATTAAAGATTTTTGAGCTTTATTCTCAATGATAAGTTCTCCATTGCAAAACACTGAACCTCAGGAAATTGCTGCAGATTCAGTCTTGGGTTTGGCCTCACAACCAGTAGGGCTAAATAAAAATTATATGATAATATATGCATGTATTATCTTACTGACATACATTCAAATGTTCTAGTTTATTAGAAAAATGTAAAACTTTCTTTCATAACTTACCCTTGACCCTGTAATGCCACTATGTTAGAAGAATTTTAGAGAGATCCACGTATGAAAGTAGCAGCAGTCAAGATCTATAACAATTGATTAATTATGATATTGCAACAATCTTTGCTGTTACTATACTATTCCAAAAATGCTTATGTACATTTTAGTTTTCTCTCTTGCTTGAAATATTCAAGTATAAAACCAGGGAAAAAAAATAAAAAACCTATAGACCATTACTTTTGGAAAGAAGAAAAAATAAAGCTATACTACTTATCTGATATGTACTTTTATAAATATATATTTTCAGGGCTTAATGTGCTCAAATAATACCTCCAAACCAAAATTTGAAGTAATCAAGTAACAAAAGTTGGCCAGGCCATTCTCTCTGAAAATTTCCATTCCTTCCAAGAGTTGTGCTAAATTTGCAACCTGTAATAATGTGTTGATGAAAAAATACTTCATTTTTTGTGGGCTAAACATTTGACTTGTATGACTGCCTCCTGCTCTGTCAGAAGCTGGTGTAAGGATGATGAAGGCTGTGAATACCAGCAAATAGTATTTACTTGTGTGCTTTTTCAAATAAACCAGTGATTAATTGTTTACCTCACCTCTAATTTTCGATAGTAATGGAGGGAAGGAAGGTCAAAGACCAGAGGAATAAATTTTTTTGGCAATATAACTTCTTGCTATAGTTGAATGTAGACAGATAAAAACATTATGAATCAGTGCTACTGTATTGGCTTTGTTATTTTTAATTCACAGTAGTGCATCTTATTTTTTCTTTGTCTTTTCCTTGGTTTGATAAATGCTGCATCAAAACACTTCAGTAGACTTTAAAAAATATTTACAGACTTCTGAATGCCAACAATATTAGTACAATTATCATGTAATTGAAGAACAGCATTAAAAAGCTATTCTTATTCTTCTCAAATACTTTTTTATTCAAATAGTGTTGTTGAAAATCGCCATCAAGTGACTGCATACCAGAGCCAAGGGGAGCAGAGAATCCACTTCATTGTGCAGGATGGTTGATTTATCTTCTTTACTCTGTAATGCTGCTTGTCATATAAAACTGAGGGCAAAGCAATAGCTCAGTAACATAAGGCTTATTAAAAGTAAAATACATTTCAACCCCACTTCTAAAGTGGTAAAATACAAATTAATTAGGATGCTGCCAAATAAATTATGCTGCTTATGCTGTATAAGTGTTCAACAAGTTTATGTAGTTTGAATTTTAGGTACCTAGCTGAAGTAAACATGGAGTTTATTTGCATAGAAACAGTCCAACTAGCATAAGATGGGCAATGCAAAGAAGCCCCCTTTTTTTTATTAGATCTTTTTTTAAGATAATTTCCTTTTCCTTATTAATATATATTATGGAATAGAAGCCTTCTTAAATGAGGGTTCACGTTTATTCTTCTACTTGTATATTCCCAAAACATTTAAAGGTATAGACAAGCACATATACAGATTTTTTTTTCCCTTTAGATAATAAAATATTGTCACTTGTAATTGGGAGATATATGACAGTCTTCAATCTGTCATCTAAATACTCTTCCATTCAATTTATTTTAATTTATTTTTGGTGATTAATTAAATTATTTAATTTTACCTACGATTTAAGAGTATGTATCCTTTCTCCTAATGGATGAGGGCTAAAAAATAGGAAATAAATTAAAAATCTTTCTAGGATCACTGCCATATGTTCTGGAAATTAAAAGTGGTTACAAGGCAAAATCTAACAAAAATGGTCTTTTGTTTTAAACAAAATTTCTAGAAATTAATGGGTTATCAAACCACGTTTCTGAGTGACACAAAAAAACCAGAAGTGTTTTATGTAAGATCATATGGAGGAGTGATGGAAGGAGGAGTTAAAGACCTGGTAGCTTAAAATGTTCATCTCCACACCCATGGTGTCAGATTCAGACCTCTCCTTTGACTCAGAAATACAACTGGGAAGTGCTTAAAACAAGTTTCTGAGAGGTTTGAATACACTCTTCTCCATTTCAGAATAACCAGGGGACACAGAGGCATGATAGTTACTTATTTTGAACTTGCTACTTCTGTAGGAGTGCAAAGACACCTAAAAATTGCTTTTCACATTATAGGTAAATATTTTCTCTCTAAATTTATCTAATGCATGCCTAGTTTATGATATTTTTGTAATGCAGAGGCTGTAATCTTGTGTATAGTATTTAGTTGGTCTCTTTTTTCTCAAAAAAAACAAAATAAAAAGTTTATTTTTATTTGAGTATTCATTCTTGCCCATATCATATGACCTGGAACCTTGTTGTAAGTCACGGCAAAGAAGAAACATCCCAGAAAAGATTTTACAAATTTTTACACCTGCTTGGTGTTAATGTATGACTGCAGAACCCTGGAGGTCAATGGAGGCATGATGCTTCTCAGGACATTCCTCACATCTCATCCACTGTGAATTCAGCTGTTTATCTTGGTATAATAGCAGGGCCCCATGTGTTCAGGAAACTGGAAAATTCAATGAGTAGGGTTACAGTCTGCAGCACACCAATGTGTTTATGACATATTTGTATTTCAAATTTTCTTTGATATCGTGAAATTACTCCTGATCCACCTATGAAAGCAGCATGACTTTTAAATAAGAAGGAATTAATTATTTCTTCTGGACATAGTTTCTACACAATTTTTCATTCACTTCCTTGGCTGCTAAGAGCCCAATTGTAGATCAAAGAGCATTTATTTGGGGGGGAAATCAGACATGTCTTCTCTTTTTCCAGTCATTTGTAATTAACAGGTAAAATTGATAACTTTATTTCTAAGTCTCCCAGTGTCCCCCGCTAACAACATGATTTCAAAACTAAATGTTGTGATTGGTAGATCTTAATTTTTCCAGACCACTTGATTTTCCTTTAAACAACAGTCATATGATGAGAATCTCTTTTTGCATCAAACATTTTTCTTCAGTTTAAAAATCATAAAATAATTTATGCACTAATCTCTGCTTTTTCTGTTTATGTCAGCTTCTAAATCATTCTACTAGCTACAGCACTTTTATTTAATCTCAATGAGTCTATGAATATTTAGAATGCAGGGTGAGCTAAGATTCATTTGAAAAAGATAGGTAACTATTTTCTCTAAGTACAAAACCTGAATTTGCAAGTAAAATATTAGCACTGCACAAAGAACTGAAAGTTTATACTAAAATATAAACGCTGGTTGTGATGTGCTGTGGCTACCCTAACGTAAGGAAGACTTGCAAAAATTGAATGTTTTAAGTTACCAAATAAATGCCTTAGAGGATCTAGAAATGCACTGAGGAAAACTGTTGCAGTGTGATTTCCTGTTTCACCTATCCCAACCCCCACAGGTGTGCCAACCTTCCCCCTCCCCCTTTTGCCCTCCTGCTGAGAGCTGTCCATCAATCTTAACATTCCAGCAAGGCGTCTTGTGGTTGGCAGAAATTCAAAAGATGCCCCTCAGGTCTGGGTTCATTGGCCCATCCTAGCGTCTATCTCCCTTCACCCTTCCCCTCCTCACACCTGGTTGGCCATTACCTGTCCCTTCCCCTCCCCCTGTCCCCGGGGCTTAAAAGGGGATGAGACCGTGCGGTCCCATCATCTATCGGTGAGCTGTTACCACATTCAGAGGTCTACCATGCTGCAATAAAACGCTGGATTAAGACTCTACGATAGAACCCGCTCTTTTCTCTTCACCGTCACCTGAACCTTTTCCACCAAAGGTAAACTGAGTTCCTACTATGCCTGGATTTGTTCTGAGTGCCCAGCTGCAGCATCCAGCCGGCCAAAGGTATCTCTGGGGTGAAAAACGCCACAGCTGTAGCCTTTGGTCCAGCAGTGAGAGCTAGATGAAGCCAGGAACCCCACACCTGGAAACATCAGGATTATTATTCAATAGAAAACACTGAGAAGTTCTGCATGGGGAACAATGCAATGTAGATAGAAGATTTGGCCTTAAATGTCTATAAGGAAAATGTAAACTCTATTTATTATTAAAAAAAGGGAGATTAAAAAAAATAGACCAGAGGAAGGGTTGTGTTGCAGGAGGTTTTTTTTCCATTTTGTTAGATACCTGTATTTGGGTGTGAATTCTATTCTCTGCAAGATAATAGCTGCATTATTATATACTCACTATAATGTTTCATTCCAGTTAGTGACTGCGTTCTTCATGAACTTTATTTTGCTTTCCTAAGGAAGAAAGTCTATTTGCTTAAAGCAGCATATAAGTAATATTTAATTTTATTCTGATAAAGAAATAGAAGATATATAACTATTCAAAATACTGAAAAATTACTTGCCCTAATTTGGATATTAGGAAAGTATTGTGTCAAGGGTCTTTGGAGCAGAATTTCTTAGTCGCTCTAATATCATGAAGTGCCTAGGACTCTTTTACATGCAGGTAGAACAAAGCTTCATCTCACAGTGCTGTCTGAGAAACCATAGAAATTTGATTCTATGTTTAAATTAAACTTCTTCATCAGTTATTGGGCTTGACTGTAGACTCAGCGAAGTGTTAGGTGAAGTCATTACCTTAAAAATGTCTTCTTTCGTTAAGTTCTTTTGGCTGTATTTTTTAAGCTCCTGCCAATGTACTGACATAGATCCTGACTGAACAAGAGTTTAAGTCTTTGCTTAAGTCTGAGCACATAATTTTATCTAATTAAAATTCTACATGGTTGTGGCAGACTTCCAGCCCTCAGTCTTAATACAGTTGGAACTCACAATTGGATCAGAAGGAATTATGCTTTCAGGAAAAAAACATCAGTCCTGAGGGATGGAGGTTTGATGTTATCTTACAAAGGAAAGGAAAGCTTTGTCCACACCATAAAAATACTTTTACTCCTGCAGAAAAGCCTTTATTTGCTATGATAAAGTCCAATCAGTAATGCATTCTGAAATCCCATCTATATTGCATGCAGTAACAATTTGATGACTAGAGTGAAAAAAGGATATCATTCTTTTTGTAATAAGAATTTGTTGCAGAAGGATTTATACTACAAAATACATAACCCCCAAAGTTTCATGAAGGTAGTATAAATGTATGCCTATCATTCTCTCTAACGTAAATATTTTCAAAAATCAAAGAGAAATTTCTCAGAAGTTTCTTTGTTTCCTAATGATTTCTATATATAATTTTAACTTTTATTTGTAGAATATAAATGTTATTTTTTATGCTGAATTCTGTTGAATTTATGGTTGACTGAGAGAGATAATGCATATTCTGATCTATTATAATCACCAATAAAAGTGGAAATAATATTTTTAGGTGACTTACTATTTAGGTTACCCCTACATGCTAGATCAGCTGTCCTTAACACACCATCTGAAATGAGATTCTGTCATGAAAAAGTGCTGAATAGCAAAGCAGATTTCAAGACTTTCTCAGTTCTATTCTGCACTGATACTGGCATCCATTTAAGCCTGGATAATACATCTGCACAGTCTTCCTTCCTGTAAAAGGTAAGAGGCACCATCATTAAAAAGGGCTGGGATATGACTTTTTTTTACAAAATACTACAGAAGGAGAAGTGTCTGTTTCAAGTTTAGTACTCCAAAGGATTGTGTATGCAAAACTGTAAATAAGAGTTGAGATGGTGATGTATAGGTTTGTCCTACATTCCTATAAGTATGCCACAACTGGGTACATGTGTTTTATTTCTGTTATAAGAATTATTAAAAGAGGCTTTTGATCAATACCCAGTAAAGCAGCAGTGCCATCCATCAGATAGAATTCTTTACGATAAATATATTGCAACTTTCTCTGTCCTTTTAATGACACTCACCTAGTAAAGATAATATCAGGTATTGGTAGTTATTTGGTAAAAGAAATATCCCAGAAAGTATTTACTGGAGGAAGTAAAAGCCTGGTATAAACATGAATGAACTAACGGGACCTGTTTAGAAGGCTGGATCATCATTACAGTTCTAAGAAAATATTGTCTTCTCTGGAATAGTAGCATTTTGGATCCTCAATGTTGGACAGCCAGCAGCTCCTAAATTTAATTTAATTTTTAAAGGTTTTATCAAGATTCAATGTGATTTTAGGATGAATAATTTCAAGCCTGCATGGCCATAAATATAATATTGTTTTTTAATGTTTGATAGAGGAGAATTTTTTCTTGTGAGCAGAAAAAGTGTTATCATGATGTAAAGTAAATAAACTGTCTGATCTGTTCAAACTAATATTCGTACAAATAACACCATTTTATCTCAAGTCAGAATATTTACTCTATTTTTGTATCTTTTTTATGAGA
The DNA here is from genome assembly GCF_037042795.1 of Molothrus aeneus. Lineage (NCBI taxonomy): Eukaryota > Metazoa > Chordata > Aves > Passeriformes > Icteridae > Molothrus > Molothrus aeneus. The sequence continues at coordinate 74,336,410 of NC_089646.1, forward strand.
TTATCTAACACTGACTAAACTGTTTTATTTATAAATTGTGATTGGAATCTGGCATTTAGAGGTGGGCTTTCTTAAATGGTTGGAATTTTAATGCTTTACATTTCAAGTTCTTATTTTTCTTTTAAGCTTTCTTATTTGAATTGTTTGAAAAACACAATTGATTGATGCCTAACACCAAATTTAGGTCTACCTAATCAAGTAGAGACATATAGACATATAATCTTAACTAGAAGATAAAAACACTTACCAGCTGAAATTAAAAAAAAAAAAAGGAGTTGAAATGAAATAATGGCCAAAGATTTAAAGTCACTGCCTGGAACTGGAAAGGAACAGAGAATCCCATACGGTGTTCCCAGTCTATAAATAAGCAATTAAATTTATTGTCTATATCAGAAGAACTTACATGTTCACTCATGTGAATACAGGCTACACAGTCTGGCCTTGAATGAGTACTTCTGAATAAAAAATCCAGGAACATAAAGCAGTATTGATGCGCAAGCTAAAAAGAGGTAAACCTTGAATGAATTTCAGGGCCTTTTTTCCCCTCCCAACAGTGCCTATTTTGTACCAGTTATGCATCTAGGAAAAAAATGCAAATATTTTTCGTGATGAAGATCATTAAGGAGAGAAAACTTTTCTTTTATAAAGCATTATTTTTAACAGTTATTTTAAAATCCACCTCCTCCTTGTCCCATGCAATCTCTGACCTTGTCAATTTTAATAGGTTTTAACTTTTATTCAGCTGTCATATTCTTGTTCTCATTTTCCTTACTAAAAAACTTACCATCTGTCTGAACTAGCAATATTTTCATTGTTAAGGCATCTTCTCCCACAACATATGTCTTCAATTTCTAATGTGAATCAGAATACTTGAAGAGTGTTGTCACTGATCATGCCACCAATCTGATTGAATTTGCCTTGACATATTGCCAATTAAACTGTGCACTTTAAAGAGAAGTATAAGTAGCAGTTGCTTTATTGAAAGTTTCAGTATGGCTTACTAGGATAATTAAACATAGTTTCCTATATTTTGGGGGAGAGTAATGAAATTACAGGAATTTCAGTTTTGTGGTCCACTTAATAAATTACATTTGTAGAAATTTACTTACTAGAAGGATTTTTAAATATTAGATTTTTTTTTTAAATATCTAAATTATCAAATGGATTAATCTAATAAAACATGCACTTGCATAATTCTGGAAGCATGACATGGTATAAAAGTTGTCTCTTTCTTGCTCTCCAATGCCTGATTCAAAATATAGTCTTTTATATTATCTATTCACAGATGCATTAATCTGACATCTTTTTCTTGGTAGCAGAATTTCCAAAATATATTTTGCCATTAGAAAACAAAAACTTCTAAGGATATGAAAGGAAGGGCAAGAGAACAGAAAATACAAATGTTGACAGAGAAAGTCTTCAATGTGACTTTCTTTTGAGAGTGTGTGAACAGGAAAACAGGATTCAGCTGGTAGAAATTAGGAGCACTTGGAGATTCCGATATTACTTCCTAAAAACAGCATATTCTGCACTGGCTTTTTTTCATAGACCTTTGAACAGCTTAGTCCTGCAAGATGCTGAATATCTTGTCTCCTTCCTAGTCAAAGGTTTCCAATAAGGCTAGTCAAACTTTTTTCAGTGGAGCTACTCTGCATTATAAAATTATGCTTTGACCACACAGATTTCTTCCTAAGTCTTCTTTTCTGAATGTTTATTTGGGACTTTTGCTCTTAAGATCTAGATGGTTGGACTTTGACAAATATCAAATGTGAAAGAAAAGGTAAAATATGATTGCTTAATAATTTTTTGTTTAAGTTACCATGTATAGATATGTCTTATGCAACTATACACATATGATGTATGTGTCACATTACATATAAATGCAACACATGTAGATATCACATTGTCTGTATATACGTATAACACAATGTCAGATTCAATGGGGTCACTTCAGTATGCAGAAAGAAATATAAAAAGACCTTACCCACATTAAACCCCTTAATTTCTGCATGTGGAAGTGTTAATTGATGGCAAACACTAATGCAATTTTCTCAGTTCAGAATGGGAAAGAGCCATTGCTCTAGGCAGCTGATAGCTTCTCTGCAAGGCCTTCCACCAGCCAAACAGCAAATCTGGGACAACTGACTTGATGAAGTTTCTTTTCTTCTTTAAAACATAACTCTGTTCTCCTTCTAGTTTTTAATTGGCTCTGTAGAATTCTGTTACCTATCCTCTGTATTTCAAGAAGGAATATGTGGAGCCACTGTTTGCATTTAAGAAAAGCTATTTACCTCCAAAAAGAGCAAATATCTTTGACCGTACAGTTCCTATGTACACTACCTGGGAATGAACTTGTATCTTGCAAAATGTGTACATGTGCATATTTGCAGTGGGAAAGCCTTGAATAAGGCCATGGGAAAACAACACAAAGTTATATTATTTGCATTTAAAAAATGCAGTTGTGTTACTGAGTCATAGCTCCTTTCATGAGATGGAGCAGTAGGCCTGACCTACCTATCACACAAAGCCTCAGTTTGTCCCTAAGCTGTAATTTTCTTACATGACTAAAAGGCTTGTACAATGCCCCGGTCATAGATGTGCCATGGTTTTGCTAATAACAGAAGGATGATTGCAGTGCTTCTGCATATACAAAAAGAGGTTTTCAATAAATGTAAACAGGTAAAACAAAAAAGAAAAAAGCAAAGAAAGTACAGATATGCAGAGAAAAAGAAGTCATAGCTTTCATCATATTTAATGTAGAGCAGACAATGAAAGAGAATATAATTTATTTCCATTTGACTGGGAGAGTTTGGCCTTTGATTTCTGTAGCTGGAACACACAGTATTGGTATGGAGGAGAAAACAAAAGCTTGTGTCCAAGACCAATGTAATGAGTATTTTTGGAAGCTTTAAATTTTCAAAATATGAATCTCATTTATTTTAAGATTTTAAATTTAAGGAAAACTGTCAAGCAAGGACACATGGTTTCACAGAACATTTTTAAAACTGAACAGCAGTTTATGTGAGGAAACCTTTATTTCTTGTGCCAGTATTTGCCCAAATTGAGATTATCACGAATCTTTATTATGTTCTTCCTTGCAATTTAAGACAGATACTAAAAAAGAAAAAAAGTACAGCAGATAAGATACTTTATCCCATGGTGAGAATAACAAACAAGATGAGACTTATGTAGAAGGAAATTTGCATTCCAGTCAGTGTTCGTGTATATAATCAAGTACTGTGTGCAGTTAAATGAGTCTGTTGTCTTGCTATAATGAGTATCTACATCCATCCTAACAGTTAATGAGGAATAAATGACTTATTATCAATGAATGGCAGTATCTAAATAGCCTTGCAACAAAAACAGAATATTAATATGTGTAGCTAAAATAGATCTTAAATGATAATGAACTTGCTCAGACTATTAATTATTTTAAAAGCCTCTAGTAAGGTTTAATGCTTCTGGATGGAATTGGAGCTTCACTGGTTCAAGTGCCTTATATGTTTGCAGACAGTTAATAAATGACCCTTTAAAACTATCTTATAGAACTGAATGGAAAAGGGTTTTTCTGAAATACCAGGGCCTCCATAAAAAATCAGACCAAAGATCTCTCTAGTTCAGGATTTTATTCCCGCTAGAAATTAGGCCTGCTCACAGTGGAAACAACAAGGATAGTCTCTATAGATGATGGTGCATTAACTGACTCACTTCCTAATCACCAGCTGAGGGTGAGCCTGTGCCCTGAGGCACAAAGGCTATGCCTTTTGCTTTCTCTTATGAGAGGCAAAAGGCTTATGCCTTTTGCTCTCTCTTTTTCTTTTCTTTAAAAATAGATTTTCCAGTACAGCGGAAAGATCTCTTTGCCACATGAATGTCAAATTCATTTCTCTAATTTCTAAAATCTTGGTCTCATTCATATCATGTTCAGACCATGAAACTGCAATTATGGCAGAAATTTGGCTTAAGTTTTCCTGGCAGTGAGTAGATAAAGTGACCTCTTATCTAAATAGAGTAACAAATTCTGGATGAAGAATTAATTGTGGACTTTCTTTTAATTCTTCTTAACTTTAGCCAAGCTCTCAGCTATTATTTTAATAGGATGCTATTTCCAGAGCTTTGTTTGATTCAGAAAAATTGTGTATCTCAGATAGCCTTAAGTAAAACAGTAGAATACCAAGAAAGTTTTGATCACACCACCTGATGCCACAAAGTTCATGAAAAACTGCTTTGATTTCATGATTTCCAGGACACAGAACTAGACATTTTTATTTTCAGATTCTTCCACTAAGCTTAGGAAGATAATATGGCTTAAAGCAAAAAAAAATGTGGTGAGAGTCATTATTATAGTTATTTTAATGGAATTTCCCTTTTCTCTTAAATATTTCACAGGCAATATGTATTTAAACTGTTTCTGGAAGAAAAGAAACTCCACTCTTATGCTCTAAGTGAATTATTTAGAAAACAACACAAAAAAAAATGGTTAACCTTGCTGCAAATTCTTATGATTACACAGGTCAAGAAGTCTAATATAATATATTATATAATAAACATCACTCTTTGCAATCTGATATAAACACACAACAATATATATATTTATACAGGTAATTAATGAGTGCTACACTGGACTTGAAAGAATCTATATTTGAATTTCAGATAATGAATGTTTCCTAACTAGCTAGTTGCTATGAGTGACATTTAGAAATTTCCAGAATAATTTTTTGCTATGCTTCTTTTCCTGATTCAGGGAAATTCTCAAAAAAAAAGTGAGCATGGTAAAAGAAACACATAGAAAATAATTAGAAATATATTTCTTCCCACTATTTATTCTTTCATGCTTTCTTTTCAGCTGAAATTCAATAATCTTAGTACTATGTTGTTGTTTGACAGGTCAAAAAGACTGACCTCAAGTCTAAACCAGGTTCATCTAAATCTGTGAATATTAACTAGAGTTTTAACTCAACTCAGTCTTCATTTTGGGGTCTGCTACAACAAAAAATATGTTTCTGATTTTCTATCATTCCTTCAAAGAGATACACCCCAGCCTTCCTGTACCTAAAGAGGGCCTGCAAGGAAAGCTGGAGAGGGACATTTTGCAATTGAATGTAGTGACTGGAAAATGGTTTATGTCTTTAAGCTGAAAGAGGGTAGATTTAGACTAATTATTAGAAAGACTATTTCACTGTGAGGTGTTGAGGCACTGGAATTGGTCATCCAGCGAAGTTAGGAATGTCCCATCCCTGGAAGTGTTCAAGGCCAGGTTGGATGGTGCTTTGAGCAATCTGATCTAGTAGAAGGTGTTCCTGCATGGCTGGAATTAGATGATCTTTATGGTCCCTTCCAGCCCAAAAGATTTTGTGATTCTATGATTCTGAAGTTCTGTTACCCATTTTGGTAGCTAGTTTCCTCCTTAACTGAGCTAAACCAAACTGATATTTCTACTTCAAAGTACTTGATGACCTAAATACAATTAACAAAACAGTAAGGTGTATTAAGAGACATATAGACATCTGATATCGAGGTATTTGAGCAGTTTTTGTTACACCCAAAATCTCCTTATAATTATACCAGATATGAAGCTGGTAGTTTGTTAGTGTAATTGAAGTATTAAGTGTCTAGTTGAAGATTTATTAATAGAAATAGAAAGATTAAATAACAATTGATTGCCCCAGGATACTTATGCATCAAATATTTTATAGGAAACTTCAGTGACTTATGCTTCATTTTTTTCTTATTCAGCCATTTGTAAAGTTAGAAATTAAACCTGAATTACAGACACAATTGACAAATAATTCGAGTTTATGCAGTAAATCAGTAAAATACTACACAAGTTCTAATTCAAAAGATACAGCCAGTTCAGTAGGAAAGCCATTTCCTTGGATATGTCACTCCTGTGCTGGTACTCTTTCAAGGTTTTCTTTTAAATACCAAGGATTAAAGCATTTGTTGTAATAGAAAATGAGAATCCATTTTCATGAGGAGATCATGCAATCTCAAGGTCTAAAGATTTTCTGAGAGGAAGGCTTAAGCTGTTAAGGAAGTATTCTGTAACCAAGAAAATTTCACCTTAAATAAAGTCTCTATATAAATGTGAGCACTTAGCAAAGTAAAAGCATTATTGTCTTCAACCAAGTATTTGAATTGATCTCTGGAGAGTGTGTGGGAACAAAGAGAATAGGTGAACTGAAATAGTTTAAATCCCAAGTCTTTTCTTAATAAAAGTATTATAAATACCATCAAAAATGTGCAGTAAAACATTTAAAGTCACAAAGTCAAAGTTTGTTCCATTGCATGCACCAGACATTGAATGCTTTCTGAAAGTTATGTGCTACTTTTTAAATAAGAATTTGACAAAATTGCTTCAAACATACCAAAATGGCTTCTATTTTGGCTTGTACAAAGAAAAATACAAGAATTTTCAAGATGCAAAGAGCAGTGGAAGTCTTAATGTTTATGATCTATTCTAAGAAACAAACAACGGGCAGATATGTGTGTGTGTGTATATATATATATATATTAGGTCGATATGCTAAGAAATAAATTTTATAAATACTAATAAATAAACAAACAAAAAAGAGGGTAGATACTAAAATAGTGAGAGTAGCCTCTAATATAAGAAGCATTGGCTATGCTACGGTGAATGAGACTCCAATTTTAGAATGTATTGGTTTAATGTTAGGAGTAAACAAACCAAAAATATTTGCTATCAAAGTTTTCCAAATTTCACAGATCATAAATTCTCTTTACACCTGCTGTTTATGAGACTATAAAGGTGTCTTATCATGCTAGCCACAGAAAATATCATGGTCAAAAAACCAGCAGTGCTGTTCCTACAACCTGAAAGCAATTTTCAAGAGGAATGTTAAAGAATATTACATTAAAAATTGGTTTAAGAGTAAAGATGTGCTTTTATGTTCATTTAAGTCAGAAAAATAATACGCAGCTGGTTTTGTTACATAAAGTGTTCAAGATTCTGTGTCCATTTTTTAGTTGTAGATAAAATATTATGCTAGATTTTCCTGGATAAAGTCACCTGGATACTGATGAAATATAAGGGAGAAAATGCTTCGTACAATAATAGCTTTGCTCATTCATGTCTTTGCTATGTAAGATTAATAAACTTGTTTTATTTATGACTTATAGTAGCACTAGGGAGTCTAACTGTTTTTCTTAAGTAAAGGTGCAGATCTCTTTTTTTCCCCTTTTTTTCTTTGCTTTTTTTTGGGGGGGGGTTTTTTTGGGTTTTTTTGTTATTTTTATTATTTAATCAGTTTTAATGTTCCATTTTAGTATCTGGTTGGCAGTTACTATCCAGTATTCTTTTATACTTTATTATTAAAAGGTTTTCCCTTGTACACTCTATGTCATAGCTTTTTCAAAGAAATCACATGAAAAGTGTGAAAGCATTCAATGAGACATACATGGCTACATAAACTTAATATATTTTTATCTCCATTGCATATTTATTTTATGCAGTATGTCACTTGATTTGCCATGAGTTGGAAACTTGAGTGTTGCTTTACATGCAAAGTCACCCATTAAAATTATTATCTGCTAGCTAGAAGTATTCTTCTGTGATTGAAGCTTTCTCCAGGCCCTTAAATTTTTAATGTTTCTACTGTGGCAAGTAGTCTTCATGTATAATGTGTAAATACAGACCAATGGGTTCAGCATCGATACAGTTACTCATACCTTCTGTAGCAAACCAGAACCCATAATTAATTAATTTCTGTTTCATTGATAGAACACATTCATTTTCTAAGTTGTTGCAGGGCTGTGTAATACCATTAGGACTATCAACTGACGCCTTAATTGTACAAAACTCTGAAGTCATGAAGATGGTTTATGAGCAGGGTTTTGGTGAGCTGGTGTATATTTGTTCACAGAAATGCAGTGAGTTCTATGGTTTATGGGCAGGTGGATAGGAAACTTGCTCAAATGCTCTCTACCATGATGAAGACAAAAATAGCTCACAATACATGGCTTAAGCCTTACTGAATTATGCTATGTAATTTTGTAGTAGCCTTAGAGAGCATATTGACTTTGCTGGAGGGGAAGGAAATATGAGGGACACATTAACAATGGGAATGGAGAAAACTTTAAAAAACATTTAACTTTAAAAAAAACTTTAATAGGTTTCACATTTTAAAGGAAAACAGGAGTTATACTCCTAAGGGTAAATTTTTTAGAGGACTTGATTGGAGTAGAATATAAACTAATGATTACCAGTGAAGAAAACTTTGGGGCAAGTCAAATGCTTTCAAAAACTGGATTTACATATATTTGAAAAAATGTTCCTGTGTTTAAATTTTTGGACTCTGACTAATGACAAAAAACCCATCTGAAATAAAATAAGTAGTCTGCTTCTGAAATCTGCAAGAAGAAAAATATTAGCAGTGTGCATGGAATCCTGCACAATCTTTTTGCCTGTTTTCCTTGTAACTAGGGCACAAAAAGTGAGTAAAATGAGTAATGCTTGTTTCAGAAATCCTTTGATTCTGGCAATCTGGAAAATTATGAAAATCTGATGCATAACCAGGCATTTCAGAATCTATTGTTTCTGACCTATGATTTTTCAAGAGAAACCCAGCCTTAGCAAAATTAAATGAGCTAGTTCCAAGTAGCCACATCCTTATATAAAAGCATGAATACTTCTTACAGCTGAGACACTGAGTTGCAAGTTCAGTAGCCTAAAATCAAAAACTCAGCATTTGGCAGCAGACAGCTGATCAAGCTCAGACAAAAGATCAGTTTTGCTTCATTTTTTTGATATGTGTAAATATAGTCTTGAACACTTTCTTTGAAGCGAATAAAGAAGCAGTTCATTTGGATGAATGTTAAATATTTTGATTTTCAAATTTTCTTCTTTTCAGCAAAGTTTGACACAATGTCAGAGGATCAGTTGCATTTCTACAAAAATAACTATTCCAAACCCTTCCAACTGCATTTTATTTTTATTTAAACTGAGGGAGTTCATCAAAACTTGATGAGGTAAGCCCACATCTATAAAACTCTAAGTCCAGAAAGCATGTCCAAGTGGTTTTTTTTTTTTTTAAATCTATTTTTGAATTGGAAAAAAAGTGTAAAGTGCACCTCTGATAAGACCTTGAGTCAGCCAGAGCTTCTAGGTAAGTCTGACATTGCTTAAAGCAAGTATAACAGACGCCACATGAAAAGCTTACAAACTAAAGATAAGCTTTAACAAAAGTCAGAATCATAACTAAAGCTTTTTTTAAGTGGAACAGACCTGCTAAGGTGGATGATAAAAATGTATGCAAAAAAGCAACCTCCCAGACCTTTCTGTCATTAAAGGACTGTCTTTCCTCCAGCCTGACTCTTGGTTTAGAATTTAGGGTCTATGACAGATATCTTTCTCACCAACACCCTTGAGTCCTGCCTACGTGTCTGCTTGCTTGTCACCAGAGGGATCATAGGAGTTTTTGTCACTTGTTTGGGTTTCTTACTTTCTTAGTATCCCCCATGCTGTTTATCCAGCAGGAGCTACTCACAACAGACACTATGAATCATGTTTTGGCACTAAATATACAAATATATATTGAAATTGATTTTCTTTTTTAGAATTAATTATTTTAAAAATTAAACTTAACATTGTCTATACTACACAAGGAAGAAAATAAATGATGGTTAAAGTAACCAATGATTCAACTTCATCAGCCTCACAGATCTTCCAGGACAGAATAATCTGAGTATGTAGTTAAGCTTGATTTATTAACTCCCTATTTACAGTGTTACCCTTTATCCATGACACTATTAGATCTATTTCCTACATAAAATGACCTGGTATGACATGGTCCATTGTATTGGCAAACATATACATTTCCACATCTTCTGCTCAGTTACTAGGTAGTAATATGGTAAATACTAATACCTAATTTCACCAGTTGTTGGAGCCATTATAAATGTATAAAATATCCTTTTGGCATCTGCAAGCATTTGTTGACATTTTCATAAAATTCTGTTGACATTTTCATTAAAAAACAAAACACACAGAAAAAACCCCAACCACTAAACAAGTCAACATTAAAATCAAGTTGGTTGTAAGACTTTTTTATAAGTACATCAAAATAAAATAACTTAATATGTAAGACAGATGTAAGCATTACCATTAGAAGACCTGTAATACTGGCTGCTTGTGTTATTTGCCAAGAAATTATAGTTCTTTCTCATAAAAAATACAAGAGCAATGACCTGGATGATTGTAGTCTATGCTATAGATATTTCAAAACTGGCCAGTTATGGAAATATATAATCATTTGGGAATGAAAATAATGTCTAAATAAAGAATTAAAGTGAAGCTAAATTAATCTGAATGATATTTTAGAGGATGTTCCTCTTATGACCACACGATGCAGAGTGAATCTTCTTTCTCTCTGTTTCACAGAAATGTTTAATTCTCAAAGTTTCCAGGAAAATTTTTGAATATTTTGCATCCTAATTATTGTCTATATAACTCAAAAACTATTAGAAATTAAGTTTAAGTGAAAAATGCATAATGAAGATGCACACAATTTTTTGGGTCTCAGTCATATCTCCTAAATATTCAGGATGTCCGTATTGCTTATCTGCCTTGTTAACTGTTAAAAAGGAGCATAAATTGTAAAGAAATACCAGATATTACCTTTGCACATAGAAAGTCAGTCAAGGTGCCTCTGGTCATCAAGTCACGTGACTTCTTTCTATGCTCTGCTGGATCAGCTTTACAGATGGCAAAAGGTATCTGTCTTCTCACATGTGGTAATCAATCCCTTCTTGTCATAAAATAAAGATTTTGAGGAAAAAGCCTTTTTTTTCCCCAAACTGTTTACAGAAATATTAAATGGCTGGTAAATACACTATTACAAATAATTTAAACTGTTTGTTCGATATGGTAAAACATTATTAATAGTTACATCATATGATTTGGGTTTTTTTCCTTTTTATCACTTAGATACAGTCTATGGCCATGTTATAACCAAAACAGATGAAAAGGATGTCTAAAGGAAAAGTATTTGCAGTGTAAATCTGAACTTACCTTTCATGCTATTGGGAAATTCATGTACATGTTGTGAGCAACTTGGTACAGTTCCATTTATTTAGGCTTGTAGTCTTTATAAATTCTACTGAAGCTGTTTCTGTAAATTCCATCTCATTATTTTATGTTTCAGCATGGTTAATTTTGAGGTACTTTGCCTGAAAGATGCTTTTTAGAAATAAATTGGTTTCACTTTTTCATGTAAGAGTGGCAGAATACTTACTTTTCAACTGACTTGGGTGTGACAGTGTTCACAGGGGTTTTCAGGTGAGGGAAGAGACGAGAATGTTGACTCCATGTTCAGAAGGCTTAATTTATTATTTTATGATATATATTACATTAAGACTATACTAAAAAGAATAGAAGGAAAAGTTTCATCTCAGAAGGCTAGCCAAGCTAAGAATAGAAAGGAATGAATAATAAAGGTTTGTGTCTCAGACAGAGTCCAAGCTAACTGGGCTGTGGCTGGCCATTAATTGTAAACATCCAAGATGGGCCAATCACAGATACACCTGTTGCATTCCACAGCAGCAGATAACCATTGTTTACATTTTGTTCCTGAATCCTCTCAGCTTCTCAGGAAGAAAAAATCCTAAGAAAGGATTTTCATGAAAAGATGTCTGCAACACTTGGGTTTTTCCCATTAAAGTGTTATCGCAGTGGGTTTTCAATGTTCTGATGTTCCCATGAATATACTGCAAAAAAAAAAAAAAACAGAAACAGAATTGTAAACAAAATTTATGTTTCTTCCATTGTTTTTTCTTTATTTCTACCCACCATTTTCCAGATGGTATTTGTGCATGAAGTCTATATTTAATGTACATTTGTTGCAAAGGAATTAATAACTAATATTAGAGAAACCTTTTAAGATGGATGGAGTGTTAATCAAACTTGTATACTGTGCACAAGTTCTTTATAATTTTTCAAATTTAAGAGCTGTATATCAAACAATATCTTAAATTTACTGGCTTTGTCTGTCAAGATTCTGTTGTGTTTTTGTGACTTTGAATATTTTTTGTTGGAAAAGGAATGGTTTTGTTGTGCAAGAATCTGGAGCTAATAGTTTTCAGCTATGAATTGTACTTTGGTACCTTCCAGCTAATCATTAATCCTTAAGCAGTGACCTGATATTCATTGCTAAAAAAAGGTCACAAGGAATGTTAATGAAATCTAAAATATCTAGGTTACGCACAGAAATCATAGCTCCTGGAATAAATAGGAAATAGTCTACAGTAATTCATATCTAAAAATGAAAAAGAGTGAAGGAGTCTGCCTTCATGATTCCTGACTGGCAATGCCATCCAAAACCTGTGAGAAAATATTTATTTCTGTACTACCACCTGATTTAAATATTACGAGGGAGAAAAAAGAACACTTTTAAGCAGTATCTGGGTGTGAAAAACTTATTAGAAAAAGGTGCAGATGTGCAAAGGTGAGGCAATCGAATTTGTCACATTGATGTCAGAAATAAAGGACTGGCCTAATTCCTTCAGATAGTTAAATATGTTACCGACACCGTAGCACTGAAAAATCTTCTTAGGCCAGTGTTTGCTCCCTGCTGCATGACATCTGCCTCTAAATTTTCAAAGCAGTACACAGAAATGTAGCTTTCTAGCTCTCACTACAGTCAAAATAAATTGCTTGGGATCTGGAACCCAGTATTTCACAAAAAATTATCTAGACACCTTTATACCTTTTGCAAGCGCTATACAGCAGAATTAAGAACAGATTGATAATAAACCAATAATTTTATTTGTGTGACACATATTGTGTATTTTCTTCTATTACACAACAAAATTGAGAGAACAGATATTTTGGCCTGTTTCAGTTACATGTCCAGGCTGTGGCTCACAGGGAGAAATGTTTGCCTTGGATAATAATGAATGTTTCCATTGAGAAGTGACTTCCAGAATAGCAATACAGTGTACACATTACTTTGTATACCACAGAATAGTCACTGCATTTAGCTTTTCTGTTTGGTTGGAAGGTATCCATTGATTTCTGATCTTAGCACCAAACAAAGCAATTCTCTGCAGCCTATTTTAGTGTCAACATTATCAGCTGCTGCAAATTAAAGACAGGAAAGAACTAACATACCTGCTTACACTTCTTACACCTCTGACTTATTGGCACATGGAGATAGAAACAGACAGGAAGGAAAATTTTGCAAGTGACTACAAGCCTCTCTGGAAGAATGGGAGCATCCTGGAGTTGGCATGTACATGCAAGCTTTTTTTCTGGCTGGATAATTTAAACTAGTCTTGAGATAGGTTTGGAAGCGTTTAATTGCCTAAGCATAAGACGGATCCATGCTTAGATCCATTTACTTAACTCTAGACACTTACCTGAGCTCTCCTCTTAATGCTCCAGGAGCAATCACTTCTTGTTGGGAAAAGAACCTTATCCAGGTCATGACTTGGGACAGCTCAATATGCAGGTGCTGCTATTTATTTCCGTTTTGATACATTCAGTTACCTGACTATTTGAAACTTACTTGCTTCAGCAAGGTGGAATTAATCAGGACTCATCTTTAGACATCTGAAAATAATTGAAAAGCCAGTCTTCCTAACTTAGGCTACAGTCACCTTCCGTAAGTCATTGGTACATACCTATATCTGCAATAAAATTAATGGGCTTTGAATGCCACAGATGGTCATTGCTATCAAACTCTACATTTAAAAATGACTGGAAGTATAAAGCAAAAGCAAGGCTTAGCCACTCTTAATATAATCATCTTTAGGAAGCCTTCTGCAGCATACAAAGTGGTTTTTGATAAATGGCAATGTAATGTCCTATATTTTCCCTTGTTCTTCTTCTGTCCAGCCTCTTTTCTTCAGGGTGACTTGGTTCTGCTGAAAAGGATTTTCCAAATAACACTACCACATTTATATTTGCCTTTGAAAAAAGAAGGTAAGAGTGATGAAGAGAAGGGGGTGATGAACTTTCAATTAATTTTATTTTCATTCCAAAAGTTTATAATTCTGACTGTAAATAAATAGCATAATTTAAAATTAAGTTGCATTTCTGTCACTTTCTGTTATGTTGTTCTGGTCTGAGGTAACATGATGTGATCGAAATAAACATGAATTAATTAGACATGTACATTTGCCTTTTTTTAATCTGACAGAGATACTCTAATGATATATTGGGAGAAAAGCTAAAGAGGCACGAAAAATTTAAGCCACTTGATAGATCTTTTAAAATTCTGAATCATTATTTTAAAGTTTTATAAACTGAGTTTGAAATATTATTTTATGAAGTCAAGGCTGTTTCTTGGTCATGCCTGTGCATATTTTCTCAGGAAAAGTAATGGGAAAATGGACTAATTGCATTCACTGTCACATAAATTTTGAAATCAGAAGAGGATTAACAGCAACATTTTCTCCTCTTGATATTCTGCACTTGAAAGAAATAAAAGCAGGATTCATAGACTGAAAGAAAGGCATTTAGTTCTTCTGCAATTAATACTTTAAAATAGTAGCTACATGTTCATTCTTCCAAGAAATGCTCACTTTAAATCACACAATAAGGCAAAGATATATAATGGTAGCTTTTAATATTGTAAAAATTATGTGATTGCTGAGAGAACCTGAGAGTTATGTTTGTCTACTCAAATATAGATTTAGCAACACTAATCACATTTCTGCTTTCTTTTACATTTCTTTCATCAGCAAGAATGTATCCATTGGAAATATTCTTAGCTCATGTTTTATACAAAGAAGAAAGCAAGATACTCTGACAGAGTGAAAGCGAGACAAATCGGTCTGGGGCCATTGCTTCCACAATGAATATGTTGTGCTTTAACTAACAGAGCATGAGCACATATTGCTTTCTCATGCCCTGCACTTCTCAAGATCAAGGAGTCTTGCCTATTGCAATTCAAACTAACATATTTGTTTGAAGGTTAAGATATTATATTGATCTTGTGCCTTTTCTGTTTTTGAAGCACTCTATGACATATGTGTATATATATATGTATGTATGTACAACCATAAATAAAATAAACATGCACACATGTATATGTGTGTTTCTTCTCTGTGCTTTTAAATAAGTGTAAGAACAGCAGCACATTTCAATATGTACTGACTAAAAACAAATCAAAGGATAGAATTGACACATTATTTAAATAAATCACAACATTCCTTTCTTAGTGAGCAAAGCGCCAAAGTACAATGTGGGTCTTGAAACAGCCAATTCCCTTGAACAAAAAATGAGGATCCAATGACAATATAGAGAGGCTGCTGCTTTTATAAGTGAACTGGAATTAATATGGTTGGCTCAGTTATAGACTACATCTGTGGAATAAGCATCTTGCCATTCATATATCTGTGGTTTCAGTATTTCTGTGAGAGTGAATAATTCCAAAACTCCAAGTACTGAACCTAAGTCTTTCTTCTTTTCTCTCTAGAGTATTCATCCATAATTCTGCCAACTTGAACTGCGGGGAGAAACAAGTAATTACAAATTACACTACAATTTAGCTTATATATGGGAAATATAGATCTGAAAGTAAATTTTCTAATCAAAGCATTACATTCTGAGCCAGCAGCAAATTAGTTTGATTAGTTATTGTGCAAACTGTTGGCCTAAGAAGTCATCTGTAAATAAAGACAATTGGAAAAAATATTGGAGATTATAAACAGCCATAATGTTAACTTGTTTTTGCATTTTCTCACCATGTAATGCCAATGTGACATTGTAGAATCTGCACAGTAACAGTGTATTATGAATATGTAAATATGCCAAATATGCTGTAAGCTCCAGTCTGGCATGTTGATAAAACACAAAGTTACTGTATGCTCTGAAACTGAGCATTAGCTCTCCACATTTGCTAACATTAATCCAAGCTACTTCATGTACTGCAGCTTGAAAGATGTTCAATTAAAACTCATTCTGCCTGGTATAAATTACTATTATTATGTTGTGAAAGAAAACCTGGAAATATCTGCTAACTTGTTATATGTGTACTGCCCTTACTCTCACCTCACCTCCCAGACAGCCATTTCAGAAAATTGCCTTTAGTTATTTAAAATTCTGTCATGAGCTGGTTTAAACAAAACAATGAAGAACTGAATACATGCATAATTTTTTGAGAATTTCATACTTTAGGCAACTGGATAATAACTGTTGGCAATGGCTGTATTTTGAAAATTTATTTTTATTTCCAGGGTATTTACTCACACACAGGCAGACACACACACATACTTTATTAGACTGATGTTAATTGCTAAACTCCATTGATTTGTCTCAAAGTATTTTAAGAATAATCAAATATGGAGTCACTTTCAGCTCTCAAGTCTCAGAAAAATTATTCATTCATCTATTTCTTTGATGAGAAAAAATATGCAATGTTACAGTAATTCTGTCTCAGTTTTTAACACTCAGTAAGGTGAACTGTGCAGATGAGCTATCCAAATACAAGTTCTGTTATTCTCAGACAAAAATAGACACATGTAAATATCTAAATGATAGTCTCATCACAGACTGGTTATTTGATTGCTAAAAATGTCATATTAATCATATAGAAGGCTTAGCTTTTATAATAGCAGAGTTAAGGTATGTTTCAAAGCACTAAATCACAAAAATTCTTGTAAATACTTATAAAACCAGAGAAATGTCACTATATTTTATGTCCATAAAAATTATTCTAAGCCCCCTGAATTTCCAAATTAGAAAGGTCCTTAAACACATGTCTAACAGATATATAGGTAATTTTACTAGCATCCACTTGTGCTTAATGGCAAGCATATGCCAGCCAACATTTTCTAAATTATGACTGACTCCTGGGAGTTTTGCATAGCTGAAGACTGAGCTGGGGAATGAACACAATTAAAAACTTGGCAGTATTTTCAATGCCTTCACTCTCCAAACTCCCAATGATGGCTATAAAATCAGTCAGATTTTGCAAAAGCATACAAGGACAGCAGTCTTGTATGGTGGATAAGATCTTTCATATATTTGAGTAGTATTTGACAGGGTCTCTAAGGCTTTCAGGGACATCCAGCATCTCTGTCTGTTCCTTGGCTGTACTTGTAGGTTTTCTAGTACAGCTTGAAAAATATCTGCTAATGGAAGCCTGAGAAAAGGCTCTCTAGGCCACAGAAACCTGTGCAACTGCATAAAAAAAATTGGTTGTGGGTTTACTAGGATCTCAAGGGTGTTGCTGCAAGAGAACTGTACCTCAGATCTCATTGTGGTTTTGCTGTGAATCTCCTGATCACTTCTTCGTCAGAAGAGGCAGCCTAGGATCATGGTTCCTGCACTCAGCTTGCTGGAGTGAGGCTGCAGGAGTCCCGTTGATTCATACTTTACCTCATCCCAGTCCTCCCAAGACCTTAAATGCCAACCACTCCACCCTACACATCCACTCATTTTGTGCAACTATACTGTCTCATGCAGGCATAGCCTAAAATTGTCTAATTATTTTAAGGCATTTAAAGTTGTAGGCGGGCATCCTGATAGTTGTTTTTATATTAATTTGTATGTGTCCTTTTAATTTTTAAAGGTAAGTAATTCTCTATAGTTATTCTCCAATCTCTTTTCAACTTGGCAAAAATTTTTTACACTTTGGTAGACTAACTTCAGACTAATTCAAGTGTGAATCACATAATCCGTGAAATTACCAAATGGAAAATTATGTATATAATAATTTTAACGCAGAAGTTGATATATTTGGACTCTAATTGAATGAACTCATGGAGTTTATTTCCCTAAGTGACTTCTATCACCTTGATGTGTTTAGTGCCATCCCTGCTGATCACAAAACTTATTCTGTCCAGAAGAGCTGACTGATAAATGTTCTTAAAAATCACATCTCTAAAGACAATAAACCTCCCACTTACCTTGTAGTCATCTGGTTTTCCCCATAAGAGATAGTACTCTCAATTTACATTTTAATTACTTTTAAGTCATTTAGCAATTTGCAAATATCATACTAGATGACTAAGAGAGAAAAGTAGAAAACATTATATCACATTTTGCAAAATGCCAAGCTAGCAGACAGATCTAACCTTAAAAATCTGGGCCTTGCTGTCAATTGGCATTACCCAAATCACAAGATGTTTGGAACATTAAAGAAAATCTTCACTACAACAACTTTCTTTTCTTCAACAAATGTACTCATTCATCACCTAAGAGTCAGACAGAGGAGATAGGCTGTGAAACATATTAATGACTGGTTCTTTTTCCAGTATGATTCAATCACAAAAGAGGAAAAGATAACAACATAACCAAAATCTTTGCAAATACAAAAAAAAAAAATCATTAGGCCATTCATCACAAACTTGCAATATTCTCCAATATTCTCTCCCTTTTAAATGCAGTATCATGTCCATTAATCTTTACCAATTAAAATAGTGTCAGACAAAGGTCCCTTCCAACTCAAAATATTTTGTGATTCTGTGAAATATGCTTAGTATATGACAGATCCCTTCTAATTTAATTACAGTGTGTAACATTTTGAAATATGACTGAGTTGCTTATGAACCATTTGAATCATGCCCTGTACTTTTAAGACATTGGCAAATTTCATCCTTTTATATAAACTCATTTTTTAAATGAAGGACAAAACGTCTGCATTCTTTCACACAAAAAAATCACTAGCATCTCATGCATTATGATCATCTTTTACTACCAAAGGAGAAAAGAATTGGAAATCAATGGACCAAAACAAATCCATAAAGAAGGAAGCCTAAATGAGGGATAAAATAATGACAAGAGGTAAATACTTAATCTGTTTAGGTTCCTTGAAAGATTGATGCAAAGAAAAAATAAAATATTTGGGATAACTGAAGTGGAAAGGAAAACTGAACCACTCTGACGATTACTTTCTCATCTTCTGCAACATCAGCATCTCATCTGGCAACACTGATTGGTTCATGAAGTGAGAAGACCCAGCCATAGAGGGGAATACAGCTTGTATTGTCACCTTCAGTAGTGGGTTCTATCTGGATGTAATACTTATGCTTTGCTGGCTTTTTCTTGGGTTTATTTTGTATTCTTTTTTATTACAACCTAGTTTGATAAGTAGTTCTCAAAGTGTGCACAAAATTTTACCACGCATGTGTCCATTAATTGAGCAGGATTTTTTTCAGTAACTGTTACCTTAACTGTTAAATCCACCCCTCCTCCTTGTACTTAGCTCACCACACTGCTTTATATAACAAAGATAGCATTTGCAACTTAAATTATAAGTAATTGTCTTGATTATGACAGAATTAAACAGACTGCTCAACAAGAAAGCTTTGTCTTGTCTGGGGCATTGGAGGAGTTAGGCATCATTATTTTATTATCTTGTGCACAGTGGAAGAAAAAGAAGTACTTGCTATTGTTACTGAGCACCAGCATCAGTAAAACAAAATCTCTAAGTTTAGTAGGTGGTAGCTGACAGGAAATCTCACACTTTCTTGGAAAAGGAGGACAAATACATGAAGGTTTTTTCACTGCATATTTGCTTACATAATATATAAATTTATATAAATTTTATACTATCCAATATCTCATTGGATCCTTTGGTTCAAGATATTAGAGCATGAAATACAGAAGAGGAAGAAATGCTAAAGAGAAGAACTAACTAAAATCCAATATCCAAAAAGCAGCGCAAAACAAAGAAAATCATGAAAACTGTGTACCCATATCTGAGAGCTTTCTGTAGTGAATTTTCAGAGAAAACCTGTTATTTAAACAAAATCACAAGGCAATTCATTGATTTATTAATGATATTTTTAACCAGCAGTGAGTGAATTACACATCAGGATCTGGATCAGTAATGCGAGAGATAAACCATCATGTTAACCACTTAGAACGTTCAAGAAACAGCCAACAGTCTAATCCCTCTCCTCATTCACAGAGAGAGTTATGGGCACAGGTCCCCCAGTGACCAGATGTGTCAGTAGCTGAACCCCTCACACACAAGTGCAGGTACCCTGACTGCATTTTCTGTGGGGGATGAACATACTTCAGCCTCATCTGCAAGCCTCCCACTTCCTACAGTGCACTAACCCTCATACTGCACCTCCCAAGTGCAGCTCCCTCCACCATGAAGTCATTTGTTGTCAGGTCTTTCTTACAGAGATACAGAAGGAGCACCACACCATCCCCATCTCAATCTAGTGCAAGCCAGCATTTTACCTAGGGAGCATAAAAGTTGAGTTGCATCTTTTTTAAGCTCTTCTTTCGTTCATTTCTTGCACCAGAGATAAAAAATAGGGATGAAAAATATTTTTTAGTCTCCCATAAAAAGTCCTAGAAATATCTCTCCATATTTCTAAACCCATTTCAAGAGCAAGTAGGTTAGGGTTAAATTGTGTAAATAATTGTGGTAGGTTCATCTTGGCTGGCAGCCAAAACCCATCCTGAGTCATGGTCTCTTCCCTCTTCTGTAAAATAGGGAGAAATGAGAAGGAAGAGGAGAAGGGTTGTGGATTGAAAAAAAAAGGTCAGGGAAAGAAAAAGCTGTTCATGCAAGCAGAGCAAAAATCAGTCACTATAGATATCCAGGCACCTCCTGGGAAGCAGGGCCTCTACCATTGCTTGGGAAGACAAATGCTGTAACTCCAAATGTCCCCCCTTACTCCTTCTTTCCTTGATTTTTATTGTTCAGCTGTATATAACATGGTATGGAATAGGCCTTTGGTCAGATTGGGCCAGCTGTCCTGCTTCCTCCCAGCTGTTCTGTCCCCTCACAAACACTTGCTCATCCCATTCCTACTGTCCAGTAGTAGGGGAAACAGGGAGGAGGCCATGATGGTATGCAAACACTGTTCAGCAATAGCCAAAATTTTGACTGGTGTGTCAAAATTTTTGCAACACTGTTTTAGCCACAAATGTAAATCAAGCACCACATGGGCTGTTATGAAGAAAGTTATCCTCATTCCAGCCTGACCCAGTACAGCAACTGAGTGTGGGATTTTTTCCTGATTTATTGATAAATATCATGTTCACAGTAAAATGCAAGCATTTTTAATACTGAAACTGAAAAAGAATCACACTGAATTATACTCTATTGAAAGAATATTTACTTTCATTAATTTGGTGGAAATTATATATACCAAAGAAACACATGGCTCAAAACTAACCCCACCAGCCAACAAACGAACCAACCCACCAACCAACCAACTAACCAACCAAAAAAACAGATTTAGCACTGATCTATGGTATGATTGCACTGCATAAAACCAGTATTTATCAAGTGAGAATGATCAAGCCAGGCCTGATGGGAGGAATTCAACTAAAAGCAGAGAAAGCTTTATGTCTATGAAAAGTGAAGTGAAAACCAATGTACTTCAGGGATGCTTAGAAAGCAGGAAGACTTTCAAACTGCTTACCATCCAACCAAAATTAGTATGAGGGGGAAAATAACATTATATAAAGTAATCATGCAGTGAGCAAAACTGCAGAGTAGAATGGAAGAGATGGAGTTTCTTTCACATTTTCCTGGCTGCAAGCTTCTTGGGGCCAGTTTGTAGATTTGACCCTGGATAATGTTAGAAAAAAATGACCTGTCTTTAATTCTTTCTGTCACTGATATTGCATGTGATCATGGCAAATTCAAAAAATGGAGCTGCTGGTTGTCTCATTTTGTATTGGGATATCAGCAGAAAAGCAGAGAAGGAAGATGAAGATGCAACAGATACTTCTAGAAGCAATGGCAGTGAAAAGAACTCAAGAAAATTACCATACTACATAGTCACATAGGTAAGAAATAGAAGGACACTCCAAAGTGTAGTAAAAATATTTTATATTTTGTAGTCTCTGAAAGCAGAGGCAAAAAAAAAAAAAAGATGACTTCCACAAATCAGCAGCATCACTGCTTCCCTTTGTATTTGTTTTTAATGGTTTTCAATATACAAGTGCTAAAATGACTATTCTTTTTTTACAAAGCTGTTATTCAAATGCACCAATAAAGAGTAGACCAAAAAAGGAATCCCATATTATAAAAACACAATTTCATAGAATAATTTAATAACAAGGTAAAATAACATTTTTGGATGCAAACATTCATCTAAGAACTAAACTAAGAAGTAGAGGTAGGAAGGAAGCCATATCCAGATAACAAAATTCCATGACTATAAGGCACAAAAATTCTTCTAGTAGGAGCAGAATACATAATCAGAAAATGATTGAAGCATTTTTATGTCTGCCAGAAAGAGGACTAAGTATGTTGCACTCAACTGGACAAGGCTTAATAAAGATGGAATATGAGCCAAGGAATCAGGAGTCAATACCAGATGATCAGAAAAAAGAGAATGAGACAGGGAACAATGAAAACACAACTGACAGTAACAAGTATGTTGATAAACACATGTGACAAGGGACAAAGAAGGACAATGTGTCTCAGTTACAGCTTTATAAATTACAAGCTTCTGTAAACCACTTCTGTGATTGCAGAAGCGTAATCAAGATCAGTCCCTAGCCTAGCACAAGCATGGTCAGATTTGAAAATGTCAAAACATTTCATCATATAATAAAATTTACTTGGATTCCCTCATCACAGAAACAAGTGGTTATGATGAATGAAATTGTGAATTTCCAAAAATTGATAAAATTATATTAGTTACATTATCTTTCTTTAAATAATATGTGGGTCAGTGCAAAGTGATGACAAAAGAAAAACTGCTGTTCTAAATCTGCACAGAAGAACAATCATTTTTCTGCAAATAAAAGTCAAAGTCAAAGGTCAATTTCCACATTGCCTGCAACCTGTTTTCTTTAGGTAAATTATCACAGATCCTACAAAGTCTTTCTCCCTTCTGATTAAATCCAGGTTAAAAGGGTTTTAACAGGCCCACTTTCCTGTCCAAAGAACAATGAAAATTAATAATTCCTAAAAGGTAATTTACTGTTGGTTTTTGTAATAAAATGGCCTACTTGTAATCTATGGCCACTGCAAAACTACCTACATCTGTTGCACATATAATTTTTTCATTTTTTAATTCCTTTTTTTTATTTAAAAGTCAGGAAAACAAAATAGAAAACTTGGAAAAATACTGTTAATATTATATCTCTGTCATTTCTTATCCATCTGAAAAAGATACCATCTTTTACTTTGGTGAAATAAGGGGGATTTTTCCACTTTAAAGTCTCTAGAGAAAAGCAAAATTAAAGAACTCTGTCCAGCGTACCACTAGGGACAGACAAAATAACTGCTAGTAGAACTTATCTTCCTTACAGCTAAAAGTGCTTGTTCTCCCAAAAAAAAAACTTTAAAGGCCTTGTAGAAAAATCTCTTAGGATCAAGGTAGATAAAAAACTGCATTGCAAAACTTATATTCTCACATTATTTCAAACCCATATCAGTGACAGTCAAGAAGCAAGATCAACTAAACAGAAAACTGTTCTGGTATGAATTCATTTCATATGTCTATTTACTTTTTGTAGAATCTAGAACATTCTCTGAGATCTGAATTTTTTTTCATTTACATTTGTTGCAGTTTCTTGACAAAAATATGACATCCAGATGGCAGGAAATTTTTATAATAAAGTGCAGTTCTTCCTTGCTATTACACATAATTAAAGCAAAATTTAAGTGACAATGTAAATGAAATTTAATAGAATGTATATATTTCATATTTTGTACATTTTTAATGTTTACGTGTGTAGTGCATTGAATACAGTCTATTATAAATGGTTATATTTCTCCCTTTTCTAGAATTTATTTTATTTTTTCTTTCTCCTAAAAAGACCAGCAGCATTTCTTACACTTGAACAGTTTTTTTAGAGAAACTAATAACTTTCGTGAAGAACGGGAATGAAAGAAAAAAACAAGTGTCAACAAAAAAAACCCAAATAAACAAAACCAAAATTTCATCTTCTTGATGAGCCCTAGAGACCACCTTTCTTCACTTTTATCAATGCCTCTTTATGTCCACGATTATAGTTCTTTCTGCTTCTCCTTTCTCCATAGCAGATTAATATTATACTAATATACTAGTACAGTACTCGTTTTATACTGTACTGGGACGCAAAAAAAGACACTGAGTGATGCAACTTTTATTTTGTTGCATATGTCAGGGTTTTTGCCTCAAAATTCATTTGTCACCTAAAATTTTGTCCATCTCATACTCAAAACAGCCAGCTTTTGGGCAGAACATTGGTCCTACGTGAGACCATTTGGCAGTCACAAGTTAAATGTCATTGTTCAGAAAATCCCTGAACCGCTCTCTGGGACAATGCACCCCTATTATCTGTGGCTGCCTGTTTTTTCCATGTACCAATTCCCTTTTTACTTCCTCAAACAATCTGGGCCTAGTAATTTGCCTTCTCTAACTACACCAACCACTTTACATCACTTGCTATGGGGAAGGCATATCCTATCGTGATTTTATAGGAGAAATAGTTTGGGAGTACATGGTTCCACCTTTTTCATAAGGATCTAGCAAGTGGAGTGCTTCAAGATGAGGACGCAGTTTCTTCCATTCAAAGTGTGATGGAAGGAATCCTAAAACAACAGTACCCAGGGAAGTGAGTCTGCATTGGATGTCCTTGGCAGGAATACAGACAAGAATTTAAACTTAATGATAGCAAAATAAAAATAAGCGGAAGGAATATTCCTTTGTGAATTATGAAGGGCAGAGAACTCACTGCAAAGCTATGACACCTTGGTTTCTGATTTCCATTCCCTTGGCATTATTGAGAATTCTGTGAGGAAGTAATGGACTGAAAATAGAAGGAAGGGACAGAAAACTTTCTCTTTACATTTGACATTGTTGAGTGACAGAAAAGAGCAGTCTCTCCATCATGATGCCTGCTGGAAATAAAGTGTTTTCACACTCTGCCTCCAGGTCTCTCCAGGTAATAATATAGTATTTTCCAATGAAAGCCTTTCTGAAGTAATGATTTTTCTTTACTTTATAACTTCAAGTTTGGAAAAGTGGGTTCAAAATTTTTGAGATGCCAGATCTTAAGATTCCTAGGAAATCTCTTAATAACTAGTGTGTCCAGAAAAGAAAATAGTGGACAATTGTGAACTTATAACAAAGCTTCTGTGAAAAACAAACTATTCATAAACTTGACATCTATTTATAATGCGCTGTATTTAATTAATCTAAACATCTCTGTATAACTTTAATTACGATATGAAGATTAACTTTGTTGGCACAATATGTTATAGTAACTCTAGAGACATTTTCTGGAGGGGAAAGTGACTTGCAAATGAGTACAATCCACATGCAACAATTGAAATGCTTTCACATACAGAATTTAAAAGCACACAAAGGCCTATACTTTCATTTGTACTGATGATATTGTCATGCCTTCAGAGAAAAGTGCATCCTATAATCAAGAGGAGTTCTGCACATAAATGATGACATATAGATCTCAATGTTTTCTAAAACTTCCCAATATTATAGCTAATAGTTGCAACAAATTTTATTAGCATATGCGTTTTCATACTCAGTGAGTCATAATTATTGGTGAAAATAAGAGGAGAGGTAGGGAGATGTCCATTTTAGTACAATTTATGATTCCCAAAAATAAATTGAATGTATAATCAAGTTAAATACGCAGTAAAGAACAGAAATTTATGCCAATACATGCCTAATTTTTCTTTTGCTTTTTTTTGCTTTGTTTTTTCTTCAATATTTAATTAATTTTTTACTTTTTTTTTCTTTCCTTATCCCATGACTTCTTATGCTAACATTTGACTTTAAAAGATAACACTGAACTGACACTGAATTGAAACTGAATGCTGTCAACAAATTGTCTTTGTCAAGTAGTTGTCAGAATAACTATGTAAAAATCTCAACTACCTCTTTGATGAGCACTGCATGTAAATAATTCAACATAGCCCTAATCCTTGAAACTGTAAAGAGACACAAGAAAGAGAAAACATAGTCTGGTTCAAAAACAAGCTAAGGGCAATATTATTGCATTCCTAAAGGGATACTATGACGTTGATGAACCTTAAACATGCTAGCAAGTGGTGAAAGTCTCTATATAATTTAGAGAGCTCTTATAGGACTGTTTTATTTTCTTTGAAATAAATAAATATGTTTCTGCTATTCTGACACCAAGTAGGTATGTCAAGGACATTGAAGAATCATCAAGTATTGCAAATAAAAAAAATTCAGTACAGAAGTGCATTCTGAAATACATCAACACAGGAAAAGTGTTGAGAGATTGCTTTTTTGTCCAACATATACAAAATCATATTGAAAGGATACCCAGGAATTGCCTAATTGAATAAAGACTAAATACACAGGAGGAAGAGGAATCAAATGTTAGTTACATTTATTTTCATGTAATTCATAGAGGTCATTCAGATCACTCCCATAGGACACACCAAATTATATGAACTCCTAGAATTCGCCTGAAGGAAGAGAGAGAAGTAGATTCTGCTAGTGTCTCTAGTGATAATCATTTCACTTTTTTAGAAAAAACACTATTTTATTATATAATTAAAAGTGCCTGTTGTTATATTATATTCTTTTAAAATCACAGAAACCACTGATGAAATAAAACAGAAGGGAGAATGGCCCTTTTCCACATGCCTTTAAAAAATAATGATTTGTGAAAACAAATATTTTTTGTTGCTTAGTTCTATCCCTGGCCCTTTTTTATCAGCTTTAACATGCAAAAATGCCTTAATCTATTATCTTTCTCCCGATCTTCATCATGTTTGCAGTGCTCCCCTGTCATCTCACAGGAGGGAAAGTTATACCTTACATGATCTTAATATAATTCTACTTTTGCATTACTGACAGCCAGATGAATTTTCACAGTATGTAGTTCAATAGCCCTGCAGTGCCATTTGAAGATGTTTTGCAAGTTTAATGGACCTGGAACAGAGCTGAAAAGAAGAAGTGTTCAATAAAAGTACCTCAATATCCCTTCTTTGTCTAGAGTTAATACTACATGTTTAAGAGCATAAGAAAAGAGCCACCCTTTTCCTCTTAAATATGCAATCACAGAATCATGGAAATTATCAGGTGGGGAAGAACCTCAGTGGGTCATCTGGTACAAGCTCTCTGCTCAAGCAGGACAGTCCCAGACCACGTGGCACAGGATTGCATCCAGGTGGTTCTTGAGTATCTCCAGTGAGGGAGACTCCACAACCTCTCTGGGTAATCTGCTCCAGGGCTCAGTCACCTCAGTGAAGAAGTTCTTCCTCACATTCAGATGGAACTTCCTGTGCATCGGTTTCTGCACATTGCCTCATGTCTTATTGCTTGTCATCACAAGCAATGGCTTGTCATCTGGCTCCATGCTCCTGGCACTGTTCCTTCAGATACTTATAGACATTAATGAGGTCCCCTGTCATCTCTTCTAAAGGCTGACCAGGCCCAACTTGAACAGGATTTGTGCAGATTAACTAACATTCAGCTAACCTACAGTCTTGCACACACAGACCAATAATGAACCAATGTTGAGCAAACCTGGCTTTACATATAAATATCTCTTCATAAGGTTAATCTTTGTTATGAAGAAGGATGAAGTAAAAAATAAACCCAAACAGTAAACCCAGTTTAACTGTTTAAAAGGTACAACATCATACATATCTCACAGACTCAGAGTAGTCAAGGTTGGAAGAGACCTTCAAGATCACCAAGTTCAACTGTCAACCCAGCACTGACACTGTAACCCCTAAACCACTATAATATATCACCCAGCACCAGATCTAGACACCTCTTAAACACCTCCAGGGATGGTGAGATGGAGACCCCACCACCTCACTGGGCAACCAATTCCAATGCCTGACCAGTCAAATTGAGATTTTTTTTTTTTTTTTTAATATCTAATCAGAATCTCCTCTGTCTCAGCTTAAGGACAATTCCTCTGGTCCTCTCACTGCAGACAAGGTGGAAGATATCAACACCCACCTCATTTCAACCTTCTTGCAGGTACTTGTGTAGAGTGATGAGATTCCCCTTGAGCCTCCTTTTCTTGAGACTGAACAAACCCACCTCTCAGCTGCTCCTCCTAAGATAAGTTTTACAGAGCTTTCATGAACCTTGTTGCCCTTTGTTGGACACACTCCAATGCCTCAATGTCCTTTGTAGAGTGAAGGAGCCAGGATCAACCACTGTACATGAGATGCAGCCTCACCAATGCCAAGTACAGGGGAATGATCACTTCCCTAGTCCTCCTGACTACGCTATTCTTGATACAGGCCAAGATGCCACTGACCTTTTTTGGCCACCTGGTGTCACGATCCGCTAGGGCAATCAGGTCATAATGGTTCATGTCCAGATCCCAAAAGTGCAAAAGACAAAGAGCAGGGGACTGTCAGTTTAATCACAACAAATGCACCTTTATTGAGGGTCAACAGCAAATGCAATAGAGGGATCAGAAAATAAAACATATGACAGAAAGAAAAAGAGTGGAAAGGGAATATAGCTATCAACGAGACAGAATCCTCATGGTCCAGCCACATAGATTCACCGTCGTCCGTGGGGGTTCACCAAAGTTGTCTCAAAAGTTACAGTTTAAATAGTCTTAATCCAAAGAGAGTGGCATCTGGCCAAAAGGTGGGGAAGGTTCATGGGCCATAGTGTTGAGACCCCTTGGTCTGTGAGGCAGGTGCGAGCATGCAAGGACAAGCCACCGCTTGTCAGAACATGTTCAAAGAAGTGTTCTGTGAAAGTACAGCAAGCACACCTGTAAACAATCACTTGGCATAACATTCAAAAAACATCCACCTCAGCCAAGCCAGAGCTCCTGTCAGGGGTCTTCAAGGTCCTTGTGACAATCATGAGGCAAATGAAGGGAACTTCAGACAGTCTCTTGCACCTGGCCACAGTGCTGGCTTATATTGAGCTTTCAACCAGCATCCCCAAGGCCCTTTCTGCTGAGCAACTCTCAACCCGCTCCTCCCCCAGCCTGTAGCATTTCATGGAGTTGCTGTGACCCAAGTGTGGGACCCGGCGCTTTGCCTTATTGAACCTCTTGTATCTGCCAATTGTCCTTAGCCCATTGATTGAGTTTGACCACGTCTCTCTGCAGAGCCCTCCTACCCTCAAGCAGACCAACACCCTAACCCAACTTATTGTCTGCAAATTTACTGAGTCTGCTCTTGATCCCCATGTCCAGATCATCAATAGAGACAAAAACATGACCAGCCCCAAAACAGCCCTGGGGAGCACCGCTAGTGGCCAGTGATCAACTAGATTTAGCTCCATTCTCCACAACTCTCTGGGCCTGGCCATCCAGCCAGTTTTTTCAAGCATCAAAAA
Source organism: Molothrus aeneus (assembly GCF_037042795.1). Lineage (NCBI taxonomy): Eukaryota > Metazoa > Chordata > Aves > Passeriformes > Icteridae > Molothrus > Molothrus aeneus. Next base: position 74,365,609 of record NC_089646.1, read on the forward strand.
GTTCACACATGCAGATTTTCTAATGGAGAGATGATGTCAAATGCTTTACTGAAGCCCAGGTAGACCACATCCACAACCTTTCCCTCATCTACCAAGTGGATCACCTTGTCATTGTCAGGTTGGTCAAGCAGGACCTGCCCTTCATAAATCCATGTTGGCAGGGCTTGATCCCCTGGTGGTCCTGCATGTGCCGCATAATGGCACTCAGGATGATCTCTTGCCAGGGACCAAGGTTAGGGCTGTAGTTCCCTGGATCATTCTTCCAACTGATCTTCTTGCAGATGGTCATTATATATGCCAGTTTCCAGTCAGCTGGAACTTCTTCAGTTAACCAGGGGTGCTGGTAGATGATCTCTTGCAAATGTCTTTTTATTTACATTGAAGATAGCTCTTTGTAGGAAAAGACTACTAAGTATGTTATTTCAAATATCACTAATAACTTATTTCATAGACTCTAAGCCCCATTATACTTATTTCTGTGAACCTGTTAGAGAGAAAAATGGTAAATACAGACATAAAATAAATATACAAATACAAAAGTTGTAGTGATTTTATTCAGATGTGTCACAGAAAATTTTTTGTTTGTTTTTCTGAAATGAAATGAGCTGATATTTTCTTGTAATGACTCTGCATTTTGATTTTAATTAATATTTGTTATGTTATATGATAAATGTCATAGAAAAAACATTTGCTTTTCAGTTCAACTTAGTTTTCTGGAAAATTCTGAAATTTTCAAGGTGCGTTCCAAAACAATTAAATGAAAATATCAGATGTCAAACCTAAATCGATCTTGCACTCTACTTTTATATGATAAATTAAAAGGAGCAAAACCAGCAAAGACTGAAGATCTACTAATGAAAATGCAGTGTTCAGTACAATCAAAGAATGCTTTCATCAGGTTTTCTGTGAATAGGTGGTTTTAAATAGCATAGATATTAAATTTTAATTGCACCTGAAAGTCACGAACAACATATTTATTTTGGTGAAGAAAAATGTATGATCAAATGCATAATTCACTCATTTAATTGCCTATATTTCCATTTAGACATATATTTATTTTAAATATTTCCACTGTCGCAGTGAATATATCACCAAACCTATGCTTATTGCCTTCCAGTATGATATACAGTTTTTGGTATAGTCTCCTGAGGGGACAAGAAAGATGGCTTTGATGTCAGTTTCAGTGATTCCTCAGTATCAAAGGCAAGGAAAATTAATGATAACAGTGAAAGAAACTGCAAAAAACAGTCAAAAGACCTGAATTTCACATTCTCTAAGCATATGCCTTACAGGATTGCCTTTCTGAATATCACTGGTATTTAAAAAGTAACTTGATAGTTTACTTCTTTTATGTAGCAAGAAATATACCCTTTTATGCTGGCTCTGTTGCTAATGGGTAGCCTTTGAGCAACTGAGAAGATATTCACAGTTTGTGATTTCCAATTTAGCTTGATGAAATGCTTAGAAGAAGAGTGATAGGAATTAAAGATTTAGGGGAAAAAAATTACCTAGTAAGTTATCATCTTTTTTGAGTTGCAAACTGTTTCAGCTTTTGCCCCAAAGAATTTATGCAAGTGGATGGAGTGAATGGGTTTCAAAGTGAACAAAAAAAACATTACGGAGCTCCTTTCTGGTATAAGCATAGCATGGTTTTACAGCAGACATGAAAAAAACACCCAAAAGACCAAATAAACCAAAACCACAAAAAAAACCAAAAAAAAACTAGCAAAGAACAAAAAACCACAAACAAACGAACAAACAAAAAACAAAACCCCACATTAAATTATGTTAACTAAGTGGAAAAAAAAAACAAAAAAACAAAAAAAAACAAACCAAAACGTAAAAAACCCCAACAAACCAAAATTAATTTGTTCATAGAAAAGGACAACTGAAGACACTTTCAAACAGATCAAAAGTTCTGGAAAGTTTCAATCAATATCTGTATTCTGGGGGAAAAAACAAGAAACATGTCAGATGTTGTTAAAATTGTAGTTGTTAACACAAGAAAAACTAAGTGCTGTGTGTTTCTGTATCTTTTGGAGTTCTCTTATATGAATGAGAGATTTTGTCTTGTGGAAAATAGCCTAGCATGTGATACACTGTTTGGAAGGAAGTTGTTTCACCTGATAGACAGGATGTCATCCAGAGGGATCTGAACAACCTCAATAAACCCAGAAAACCAACTAAATCCTGGGTTGCATCAAAAGCAGTGTGATCAGCACAGGCTGGGGAAAGTGATTATGCCCCTCTGCTCTGCTCTGGTGAGACCCACCTGCAGGGCTACATCCAGCTCTGGGGCCCTCAGCAAAGGAAGGCCATCAACCTTTTGGAGCAAGTCCAGAGAAGGCCACCAACATGGTCAGAGTGATGGAGCACTGCTCCTCCAAAAAGCCTGAGTTGTTCATCCTGTAAAAAAGGAAGCACTGGGGTCACCTTCCAGTGCCTGAAAGGAGCCTACAAGAATGATGGAAAGGAATTTTTAAAAAGAGCTGGTAGTAACAGAACAAGGGGGAATTGCTTCAAAGTGGAAGAGAGTAGGTTTAGATTAGAAGTTAGGAAAAATTCTTTACTGTGAGGTTGGTCATGCACTGGAACAGTTTGCCCAGAGAAACTGTGAACACCCCATCCCTGAAGGTGTTCAAGTCCAGGATGGAGCTCTGAATAACTTGGTCTAGTGAAAAATGTCCCTGGACAAGGCAAGGGGAATGGAATTAGATGATCTTTATGGTACCTTCCAACCCAGGTCACTGTATGATTCTGCATGATGCTGTGATTCTGTGAAGTTGCTTACATAGACTGTAGTTTAGAATATTTAGCACATATAAACACAGCTCCAACCAATGGGACAGTTTAAAACACCACCAACATTTGAAAATTAATCATAGTGCTTTGCTGCTTGGCTGGGTTCCTGACTTTCACAGTCAAACAAAATCTGGGTACACTTTTCAGCCCACGCTGACGTCTTATACACCTGTGATGGAGTTCTTCTTGGTCTTTGTTTGCTTCCAGCAGAAACTATTATCAAGAGTTAATTTCAGCTGCTAGCTATCAGCAGTTGGCAGTGCTTTAATTGTTTGACATACAGACACATGGGACAATGACATTGCTAATTTAATGGCTTTTTGCCTGCTCTCTGAAAGAACTCTCCAAGTCTTACTGAACACATTAGTATTAAGGCAGCATGTTTGGCATTTATCTTGCTTGATGATGAATAACAGGGAAGAGCACTCTCTGTTTTGTTTTGGTTTTTTTATATAAAATCCTACCAAGTAGAATTTGAAAAGTAATTCTGTTGAAGAGGTTTCAAAGAGAAGTAAGCAAAATATGAAGAAAGACTCGGAAACTACCTTTGGAAGTCTTTGAAGATAAGTACTATTATTGTCCTCTAAAGTCTAAGAAAGAACATAGAAGCTTTTATAATCTCATTTAATTATAAATTCATCAAGACAGTAATGTAGAATGCTGCCTGTAATCTCTTAATTCATTTAACTCAGAGTCACACCTACTACAAATATATTAAAAAAATAGATATGTTAACAACACTGTGACAGCAAATGGTAGACAATATTATTCTAACCATAGAACTGTAGACACAAGGCTGTTCTTGCATAGCAAAAATGTGGTGTCAGATAGTACACAGAATGTCAGGAACACAGAATAACTCATGCTGGAAAAGACCTCCAGAGGTCAACCAGTCCAATTACTCCCTTGCAAAGTGATAACAAAAATAATCTGATCAGAAGACTCCGAAACAGATCCAGGATTCTTGAACACTTACAAGGACAGAAACTACATTGTTTCTTTTAGCACCTGTTGCAGTGTTTATCCCTCATCATTGCAGAGTGAAACTTTGCTTCTATCTTATCTGGATTTCATGTGTTCAAGTTTGTTATACTTGTTGTGTTCTGTCCACCCACTCTGTGTATTTCAAACTGACTGTGTATCCTCTGACCAGGTATTTACAGACAACAGTAAGATTTCCTGTTCACCTTCTCTTCCTCTGTTGAGCAGAACATTTGCCTCAGCCATTCTACTTCCATCCTGTGCTCAGATCCCAGCCATTCAAGTAGCTCCAATATATCTTTCTTTCTTTTTTTTTTTTTTTTTTTTTTGTGGTGGGTAGCCACAACACCCCATATTTAACTGCACAACTGCCAAATAGAGGAGAAGGATAATTTCTCTGGACTTTCTGCACATAAACCCTTGTTAATAATCTCAGGATGTGATTGGCTATATATTTGAAAACCTGTGTAATATGACCTTAAGCAAGTAACAAACAGCATTAATTGAAAAAATATAAAATTCCTAAGAAGGTATGATGGCCATTCTTCCTGTTTTTGATGTAAAACTGATTCTCTGGATACTAGAAACATAAATGAGATCTAAGAATTCAATAGAGAAACACTACAGAATTATATGAAAAGTACAGTTAAATGTAAAGGAATAATTTTTGCAGCTTGTCCAGTAGTATTAACAAAATAATAATTTTTGTACCCAGGGAGAAAGAGTGCTCTAAACTTCTTTAAGGTTGAGAATCTTCCTGTGTATTTCAGTGGAAAGAGTTCTGTACACACAACTGGAGCTCAGTTCCCCACTGAAGATGAATCCCACGGACACAGATCAACTATACATTGTGTAGTTTCTAAACAGATGTGATGCACAAAAAAGTTAAAATGTTAATCTTTATCACTTCATGCACTGTCTCTTTTACATTAACACAAAAGACATCAGCATTTTATGAGTTCTTTAGGCAGCTATAGTTATTCTCTTTTCAAAACAAACCAAGTACTTACTTAAACTGGTTTACAGTCAATACTGTTAGAAGCCTTTTTGTGTTAAATGGAGAATATTGAAAAAAGATTAGGACTTTTCTCTGAAGCTAAGCTGATCCAGAGAGACAGTATTAATGTAGTAAATAATGACTTTTTTGCAAAGGTATTTGGGCTCCACCATGTGAATATTTTGATCCAGCCTTTCTAAAAACGTCCTGCTGCTCTGTGTATTTCTAGGGAATAACCATATAGAGTTAACTTGTTGAATAAATAACAGGTTTGTGTGTTCTCTTGGCAAAATTATTGTTTATTCTAAATAAGGGGAAAGAATAAAAATAGGAACAAAATTTTTCACTTCCAAATGTGTGGATCATCCATATCTTATCAGAGTGGTTTAACCATGTGTTTTTCTACCTTAAAGTAAAACTGTTACTACTGTATCATAGGCTTTCAGCTGAAAAAAAAAGTAAAGGGAAACATTTTCCTGTAGTCTTAGGTCTTTCTGGTGTTTTATTTGTTTCATCTCATTTTTTTTATATCCTAAGTCACTATGTAAAGTCTTTACAAGGTTTTGAGAGCATCAGCAGTCCCAGCCTAGATATTAAGCAGCATTTTGCTATAGGCTTGGTAACAGAACAAAATTCAGGTTTTTGATTGTGTTCAAAGCCTTTCAACTTAAATGCAGATAAAGAGTGAAAACAAATAAAAAATACATAACTTGTAATCAGTAGACATCAATCTGACAGACTTTAAAAGTAAAGACAGTTTAAGTATGAGGTAAAAGGAACACAGAGCCATTGCAGTAAGTAAACAGAAGTCACTTGATGAAAGAGGTAGGATTGGAAAATTCTTATTTGCTGCAGGACACAAGTAGGAAAAACTTGCATTTGACATGATCAAAGTAAAAGATGTTAAAATGTGACAGAACATTTTTGATAAACTTGTGAAGGGTTAGGAAAGGCTTTGCCTTTGTTACCTTATGAAGAAACACCTCCAAGACTTTGGTGAGGACTAGCATTTCACATGGAGAACAAGCTTGGTTTTCAGGCTTTCTTAACAAACTGTACTGACCTGTTAGAAGAAGTTGTTGGGAAAAAAAGTTGGTAACATGTAAAGCATGGAAAAATAACAGAAGTTTTCCTTCATTCACTTTGAGTATGATCTCTTGGATAGATACTCTGGAGTTGTCACAGAACAGGCTGGAGATGCCCTGCAGAGAGAGGATAGGTTAGGGACAACAGCATAGACCAGCAAAATAACATATGTTCCTTTAGTCTGACTTTTATCTTCTATTTTGCTGTTTACTGATGCTACTCACTTGAACTTGTCACTTGAGGCAAATTTTCATTATACAAGAAGTTCTTTTAAGGTCTTAAAACTTCCCTTGTCTTCCATTTCCCTACTGCAACAAGATTCTATATATTGAAACCACGATACTAGATATCCTTAACATATTGAAGTCGTGAGTAATGTTATTAGAAAGTAAATTACCTACAGTAAAAAGTACGATTCCCAGTATAACTTCTGTTGTGTGCTTCAAGATTTTTCCCCATCCCTAATGTAATATTAATTTAAATACATTTAAAATGTGTTGTGTTTTACTGAATTTAAGAAAATAGGGTTTAGATAAGAATGTTTATGGCATGTACTAAGATTTTAAAAAGTCATGTATTTATGACAGAAGGGATAATAACAATGTCAATGCTGAGGACTTCTCATAACAAGTTCTGGCAGCCATCTCTATTATCAAAGGTAAAAGAATCCCAGTCGAGGACTAGTAAGTAATTTATGACTGCAATTCAGCTCTATTCTAAGAAAAAAGAAAGCCCTTGACATGAACTTCTCATTTATATATTATCTAAAAAAAAATTAATATTTCATATAAAATATAAATTTGTTCAACTCAAAAATAAATCTTCCAGTATATAATGTTTTTATTATTTCATGCCTTTATTTATGCATTTGGAATTTTACAATGAAACAAAAAGTCTGCACCTGAAAACTACAATATTTACTCATGTAAGAATGCTACAGGTAACATACTAATACAAAAGAATGTCCTGTCCTTGATAGCAGGCTACAATCTTGTCCAATATTCTTTGTTTGTTCAGTTAGAGAATTTTAAAAATTATTTTTTAGGAGAAGATATACTGAGAAATATCTGGAAAACAAGATGTTTTGCACAAGTTTCTCCACGAGAAATCTTAAGGACAACTAGATGACTATGAATAAAGGGGTAAAAGAGTATACAAAAATTAATGCTTACATTTTGTCTTATTCACAAGAGGTGACAGGAGCATATTATGCTACTAGGTGAAGTTTCATATTTTTATTGTGTAATTTGATTGCGCAGAGATCCATATAAGCAAATTGAAATAATAAGTGACAGAATTTTTTTCTTACTGTTTCTTCTGCATACACAGATCAAAGAAAGCCAGATAGATATTTTTTGTATTTGTCATCTTATTAAAAACTCTGAATATTTACATTATTTAATCAACTTCTGAGTTCTGCTAGTATTTATACCACCAAAATTAGCAATTTATATCTCCAGGTAAATGAAGACTATAACTGAAAATTAAATAGAAAAATATAGACATGGCACAAATAAATAGATGAATATATTAGAGAGCAATGTCAGTTAATTCGCTTCAGTTTATGTTTTGTCAGCATGCCTATTTTCAGAGGCATATGACATAGTAATAAAATTCTATCAGAAAGCTTTCAGACCAGTCAGATAAGGAACACCTGTATTTTGCTTTTCTGGCAATTAAAAGTATTGAACTGTAAAAGGTTTCCATTTATCAAAACAAAGTTATACAGAGAAATATTTCATGTACAGCAGTAAAATTCAGTATTATTCTTTTTAAGAAACCAACTGAAGTCAAAGAAGGATACTTTTGGTGTTTACTTTCAATGTTTTTGTTATGCTAATGTGAAATAATAATATGTTGAGGAAAAGACAGCTCAATAAACAAGAATGCAAAAATCACTGTCAGTTTCTTTCTATTTTTCAGAAGCCATAACTTTTCAGAGTTTTCAGACAGAAAAAAAAGTTGGGATTCCTGACCAAGAGAATTTTGAATAATTTTTAAACCTTTAAATAGGAATCATTGATCAGAGAAAAGACTGGAAGAAAAAGTTTGATAAAAGTGAAATGTTGAGTTAACCATGATGGCATGGGCACATCTATTCATTATTTTGTGTTTGCTTGTTTTTATTTTATCTTCTATTCCAGAGTGAGTGTTAGGGCAATTGTCATTTTTATTAAGAAAATACCCCTGAGGAAGTTTATTTGAAATTTCTCTCATCAAATATGGGTTTATGCTTTGAAGTTTTTATCACAGTTTTCAGTCTTGTAAAGTTCAGGTCTCTAAGAATTTTAAAAAGATTCATAGGCAGCAACTGGATTCTCTAAGTATTTATGCAGATCTTTGCAGTCCTTCAGGTAGGCAACTAAATATCCCATTGGATTACTTTGCAAACTTAGTGTTGTGGGATGGAAAGTAACAGAAAGAAAACCTTTACTTGAAAATTATTTGGTGAGTTTTTAGGACAAGAGATTATTTTTTTACCAATTATAAAATTTATAAATTCAAACAATAAACATGAACAGAATCTTTGCTCCAATATAATCTCAAAGTAGACTTTTATATCATTTTCTGCCCAATTCATTATTCCTTCATGTGAAGTCAATGCAATTTGCAATTTTATCAACAGTAAAACTTCCTGAGTTTGAATCTGGGGGGCTGGTATCACTAGCATTGGCAGGGGATTTAGCCACAACTCCTTCAGTGATGGACACTGTTGTCTTCTTTACTCACCCTTTGTTCTGTTAATAAAAGGCACCATGTGACATATCTTCAGCTTCTCTTTTAGCATGTAATGTCAAATAAACTATTTAACTCAGGTCAGTAGGAGCTGAAATGTTGGTCTTAGTAAGGGTATCGCTTTTTTCATTTTAAGAAGTTACAGAAATTTAACTTCATTTAAATGCAGATAATATGTGATTCATACTCTTCTAAACAAATGATGTTTTCATTAATTGGAAAGACAGAACCAGGGGAGTGCGGAAATTTTCAACAGATTGCACCACTTCTTGAGTGTTTAAGCAGTGCATATTCAATTCTTTGTCAGTCTGGAAGTATTAGAGAGCATAAATGCCTTAGAACAGCAATTTGGCAAAATCTTCTTAGAATTTCTGATTCTATTACTCTAATGAAGTTATTTTTAATTATTAAGTATTAAAATTTCATAATTTAGACGTGGGATTATAGCCACTGATTGTAGCAGGGGGAAAAGACAAAAAATACAAAGGAACAATCTTTGCCCAGTGAGAAATTTTCCTTTGTGGTCAGCACCTTACCTATTCATTTAAACATCAAATTTTCTGTTTTTTGAAACAGGAAACATTCATACTGATCTGTGATGACTTTGATTAATTCAATAAAGAACAACACACTTAAGTAAATAGACATGAGGAAGCAAAACTTAGAAAAATGCAGGAAATTATATGTGCAATCTTGAAGAGGAATGAAAAGCTTCATTCCAGCAGAAAATTCATCAATTAACAAACTAACATAACAATGATAGAATGAGCAAAATAAAAGTGTTGAGGAATAAAAATTATTTATTCCTTTTCTTTCTTTTTTTTTCCCCAGACACAAATGAATTTCTGTCTAGCAAGAAAATACAGTTTCACCTGTGCTTTTCATTTACAGATTAGAGAAGAGATTTGGGGTTAAATCAACTTCTTCATTTTGGTAAAAATCACATTTTCTCTGTGTGCATTTAACATGTGAGGAAGAAAAATACTAATAGTTTTTGTCCCCTCAAGTTCAGTGAAGATTCTCTTCAAGTTATCCTTTGAAATACATTATTTTTGGAATATAATACTGAAGGGTACCACATATTTTTTCTAAGAAGTCTGAGTCTCTGACTGAAGTACTAAATGTTTTACCTTGGGAGGAGTATGGATTGTCTTGACATTTGACTATATTATGTTCTTCTATAGATGAATGAACTATTATAGCATCTTCCACCTAGTAATTGACAAGTTGACATTTTCTTTTAGATAAGTGCAAACATGTATTTTATAATAACTATTTAGGTATGGAACTGTTTGTTTTTCAAGTCTTGTTTTTTTGAAATTACCATCTTAGTTCACTTAGAAAGAATTAACTTTTTCGAATTACTCCTCCTGGAACTAGTAAGAGTAAAGCAAAGTCCAGTAAAGTTTTTGCTCATTTGAATCCTGATAAAGAAGTAGGCAAGGCAGTAAATAGAAAGAAATTATTTGTTTACTTAACATATTTAGACATATAGTGAGAGGTATTCCTGCACATTCAGAGGAAGCTTAAAAGTCTTCAGTGTTTTTTTCTTTCCCTTTTAAAATATTTCTTGTCTTTTAAATTTCCAGCCAAGGTTTCTGTTAAAGCTTCATCTACATAAAATCAGCTGTCAGCAAGAAACTTGCTTAAATCTTTGATTCTGCCCCTAAATTCCACGCATAAGATGTTTCCAAATGTTGCAGTATGGCAGACACATACTATTATCAGTCACTATTCATAGTTTCTCAGTATCTGGGCACAGCAAACTTAAACAAAGATGAAGATATAACATTAATTCTGACTGGGCTACCTCACTGTCTAAAGGTCAAACCTTAGGTCTTTTGAAAAGTAGTTGTATTTCAACAGCTTCTATTACTGGGTTTCTGGAGCAGAACATCAAAAATCAATTACCACCAAAAAGTCACATAGATAGCATTGTATCACTGAACTTTATATTTTTTGACATATCCAGTTGCAGGAACAAGACAAATATAATCTGGTTGCATCTGGACACTTGAGAGCATCCAAGAATACACTGATACTGATTGCCTATTCTGGTTTGTCTTCCTATGCTCCATGCTTTCTCCATGTTCCTCTCACACCTCCTTTCCCTCAGCCGTTGCTGTTATGTCTTTTAGTCATACTCTTATTGATCTCATTTACATGAGAATGTAAATTTACATCATACCAGCCATTTTGTTCTTCCTTGCTGTCCTGTTTCAGGCCAGAACAGGATTAATTTTTGCAGTATCAAGGAAGGGGCACGGCTAGGATGCTGAGGTTATTCCATACCACTTCACATCATTTCCAGGCTGTGGGAGGAAAGGGACTATATCCCAGGGAGAAGGAGCACCTTTGTGTTGAGAAAACATGGTAGAGGGATCTGTCCAGTATTGTCTATAGTCCAGGGGTTCCTGTACCCTCTGTTGTTAATATTGTTGCTGTTACTGTTCATTCTCTTATTTCATAGCTGTTTCCAGCAAATTATTCTTGTCTCAACTTGTGATCTTTGCCTTTTGTGCCTCCAGTACTCCTCTTAAGGCCCCAGCATGGGGGATGGAGGGGGATAACGAGGGAGTGAGGGAGCAACTCATGGTTTGGACAAGGTATGTGGGGTACGGAATTGAGGAGTACCATTTCTAAACCACAACACTAGACAAATCACAGAATAGAAACCTTAACACCTTTATAGAAAAAGAGGAAGAGAAGAGCAATACCTGTAAGTTGCAATTCAAGGATTGTCAGCTAGGAAATATATCAAAAACTGAGCATTTACAATCATCATAAGTATAATATGTAACCAAAATTATCACTGGTAAACCTAAAGAGGTTCTATGAATTTATCGTCTTATTACTGGGAGGTAAATATAGCCCTTGTTCCTTTATTCTTTTACCTCATTATATAGGTTTTTTTTATGTCAGAAAATCCTAATAAAGTCTGGGCTTCAATCAATAAAATTCAGTTTCATTTAAAGAAAAGTACATTTCCAACCAAATATGACTTATAGATCCCTGAAAACCCCCATTTACTTTCATTTAGCATGATATTTCATGGTCTTTTCTGTAAATCAAATTGTAATTGTGACACTTTAACCCTGCAAGTATCATGAAGTGAAAGTATTTTCTTGAAAAGAATACAAATTTGCACCATATATATAGATATAATGCTTTTCTTTTGTAAAATTTTAAAAGAAAATGATTTTTAGATTGGTATGTTAATTTATAAGAAGCAAAGTGTTAAAATTCCTCTTTAATTATAAAAAAAAAAGTAAAAAAAACCACAAAAAGAAGAGAGAAAAACTACTTTATTTGATACATTATTATGCATAGAAATTTACTAAGAAGAGAAAAATTTTAAAGATATAAAACCTGAAAGCTGAGGATGGACATTTTCCTAATGTTACTTCTTTTAATATTTTTACTTTCCCTCAGATTCTTGGCCATGGGAATAATACATGAGTATTGGAAAGCTGCATTTTACAACATAAGAAGAACACATGTGGAATGTTATATGTCTGAAACTAGTAGACTCAGATAGTTTTTTATATCCTAAATAAATTGTTCATATCTCATAATTCATGTGGAATTGGTACTAGCATTCTGCAGGTGTTTGGTTTGTTGTTCTTTGGGGTGTTTTTTAAATTCATTGTTTGGGTTTATTTTTTTTTGGTTTCTGTGTTTTGCCTTCCCCTTTTGCTTTGGACTGAAGGATGGGGGAGCCGAAACTATTTTACAAATTCACAGACTCCTCTCTTTAGTGTTCAGCATGAAATTGAAACATATTAAACCAAAGGCCATATTTCCTCCTGTATGAAAATCTTTGGCATTCAAACTATTGAAATCAAATGCAAGCTCATGGTATGTAAAAATTAAGCTCTGGATTTCATATACAAAATCCTTCAGGAGTACAAGACTTTGGGAGAACGGGTGTTTGATATTTTCTCTTTTATCTTTGATTGTAGATACAGTAATTCTGTCCATATGAGGTCTGCTTTTAATTGAAGCTTTGTATGAATTTCTGTATCCTTTGATGCCAGATTTCAAAGACACAATGTAAGGTTCGGAGGTGACCAAAAAGGGTCATAAGAAACCTCTAGAGTAAGATCAATGTCTTGGACAGCAATGTAAGAACATACCTAATTCTCCAGCTGAGAGTCTGGTAAAAAAAAGGCACTGAGACGGCAGAAACATAAAATTGTAGCTGTGATTGAAGGTGGTGACAAAATCCCCTTTGCTTATAATGAGACCAGGGATCAAGCCTGTGATAAAGTAGTTTCGCTTCATGTTATGTTGTAGCCTTTTATTTGGTGATCAAAGTGATTGGTTTCATCAGGTTTTGTGTTTGGGATTTATTTTATTTTATTTTGTTTTGTAATTAATTTCCTCCTCACTTTTGGTACACACTTGGCATTCTACTATATTGCAGAATTTATTTCCTGTACTGATCATGGACTATTTCTTGCTTATAACTCAATCTTATCTCGATATTTCGTTCATACCAATCTCATTTCTAGCTCCTAGACAGGATACTGCAGATAAACCAGGCTTTCAAATTTCTTGCCATAAGGGCTAAAATATAAATAAAAAATTTAATTATTTAAACTGAGACTGTGAAAATTTAGTGGTTTGGGCATCACATAATAAATTAAAGACAAAATGGGACTGTAGGAGACAGTGTATACGAGTTCTCCTACTTTAGTAGAACACAGAAGCCATCTGTTTCTCCACACAAGCACACTGCTTGTCAGCTTGTAACATGGGCAAGGAAATCTCACCTCTGCCTGTGCACTGACACTTATCCAGGACAATATTCACTCTATTGTGTTTCATTGTCCTGAATTGCTCAATAGCTTTTCTGTGTTTACAATAAAAAGGTTTCAATCAGCCTCTTTGAAAGCAATGTAAGAGAAGCACAATTATAGAGATTCAAGTATTACTTGTCAAAGTGAGTTACACAAGACTTGTACAGTTCATGGGAACTGAAGAATAAATTTTAACCATCTCTCTGAATCCATGTTTTTCTGATGGTGTACAAGGGGCTTTGAACTGCAATGGCTGACAATGCAGACTTCAGACAGGTTTGTAAGTTCAGAGGTAAACATCACAGAGTCTGCTGCTTCAGCTGAGACCATAAAATAAACCCTTTTTTTCCCTGGAAAAATCACACAAATGTGATTGTACCTCCGTTGGCCTCAGTGGTGGGTCACTTAATGAGAGTGGCCATGTAAGTGACAAATTATGAAAACCAGGCTGTCAAATAAGACTTTGTGGAACCTCTGTGTGTATGCACATACAGAATCATAGTATTGTTCAGATTTGAAAAGACCTTTCAGATCACTGAGTCCAAATGTTACCCCACCCCTGACAGTTCCACCCCTAAACCATGGCACTGTGTGCCATATCTTTACATCTTTCAAATACCTCAGGGATGAGGAATCCACCACTGCCCTGGGCAGATGCTTCCAGTGTTTGCAATCCTTTTGTTGAAGTTTTTCCTAATATCCAGTCTAAAATTCTGCAGGTATGCCTTGAGACCACTTACTCTTGTCTTATCACTTTTCAGTTGAGAGAAGTAACTGACCCCCACCTCACTACAGCCTACTTTCAGGTAGTTTTAGGGAGCAATAGGGTTCCCCCCTCAGACTGCTTTTCTCTAGGCTAAACAGCCCCAACTCCCTCAGCTGCTCCTCTTGAGCCTTTTATAAAAGTTGTGGTCAATGACTCTGTGTCCAGGCAGAGTCCAGGAACAAGTGATGTCCCTTAGGGTGTCCATCTTGTAACTGGTACTCTATATTATGGCTATCAATGACACAGACAATAGGATGGGGTGCACCCTTGTGAGAGAGTGAGATGATAATGGTTAATTACTCAATTGATCATTTTCAAAAACAGCAAGTGCTTTACTGACAGTGTGCAAGGCAACAGTCCAGGTGCAGAGAGGGTGATCACCAGAAGATAACCATGACAAACCAACCTTTGTTTAGCAACAAAATGGGTTTTGAACCAGACAAGGAAAGAGGCCAATAAGAAGCAGTGGAGGAGATCTGTGGATAGTCATTCCATGTCATTCCACTCTAATCCACCCCAAGGAGCCTATTAACAAGAACCTGAGTTGGCCTTGTCTTTAGAGGCAGGTTGTAGCAATCCTCAACAAGTTTGCAGATGACACAAAACTGAGAGGTGCAGTTTACACAACAAGACAGGATGCTCTCCAGAGGGACCTGGACCAGAGCTAGGCCCATGAGATCATAAGGAAGTTCCACAAGTCCAAATGCAAGGTGGGTAAGGGTACTCAAGACATGAGTATAGACTGAGAGAAGGATTAATTGAGAAAAGCCCTGTGAAAAAGAGGTTTTCATGCATAAAAAACTGGATGTGATCTAGCAATGTTTACTTGCAACCCAGAAAATTATCCATGCCCTGGCCTGTTTCAAAAGAACCATGACCAGCAGGTTGAGGGGCTGATTCTGTCCCTCAATTCCACTCTTCTGAGATCCCATTTGGAGTACTGTGTCTTCATCTGGAATCGTCAGTACAGGAAAGACACATTGGACCTGTTGGAGTGGGTACAGAGGAGAGCTACAAAATTAATCAGAGTGGTGGAGCACCTCTCCGTTGAAAGTAATCCTGAAGAGAAGGGTCTGGTGAGACCTTGTTGCAGCCTTTCATTACTTAAAAAAGTCTTATAAAAAAGAGGGAGAATGAATTTTTACACAGGCAGACAGTGATAGGAGAAGAGGGATGACTTTAGGAGGAGGGATTTAGATTATATGTGAGGAAGAAACTCATTGCTCACAGGGTAGTAAGGTGCTGGAACAGGGTGTGCAAGGAAGTTGTGGATGTCCAATCCCTGGAAGTGTCCACAACCAAGTTGGATAGGGCTCTGAACAACCTAGTCTACTGGAAGGTGTCCCTGCCCACGGCGGGAGGGTTGGAATTAGATGATCTTTAAAGTTTCTTTCAAACTAAGCCATTCTATGCATGATTCTCTGATGATAGTTCTTTACATTCTTCACTAGGTCTACTGTCTTCTGGACACACTCCAGACACTTCAATGTCTTTCTTGTAGTGAGAGACCAAAAACTGAGCACAATACTTGAGGTGCAGCCTCACCAGTCCTGAACACAGGGGAACAATATATACATACAATGAGGAAACTCTCTCCTTCTGGCCTCCCACAAGGATGTATGGAAGAGACACATGTCTGTCTTTGGCTATTTTTTGAAGATGAACATAAGGTTAGAACAAAAATACAAGGAAGAGGGACCAGAAAAAAACTCAAGCAACAGCAATTATTTTGTATTTTTAGAAATATGTTCACCCTGAAAGATTCTGCAGTATACCAGTCATTTTAAATGGTAGACAATTGATTACTCAGTTTAATGCAACAGCACTTTGTGCAGTAAGAAAAGTCTCATTTTGTTGGTTCATCTGTTTCCATTGTGAAAGAACACATTCACCTGTTATCAAATGCATTGACATTGCATGATGCCATTCTCAGAGCCATGGCTTTCTATAATTCTTGGATATACTTTGATCCATTCATTTTCACCATTCCCTCCAGTAATTGATTTTGAATATTATACTGGGATAGATGCAGACCCTAGAACCAAAGTGCAGTGCAAAGATGACAGGATGAGAAAGCCAGAAAAATCTATCAATATATATATAAACAACTGCAGAATAACATCTTTCTACTGCTTTCACATTAATCATGGCAACATCTGAGTCAGAGAACTACTTAAAATAACTTTTTAAAAAAAGAATTTATGCAGCGTATCTATCTACATGATGGAGCATTAGTTCTAGAGCTGCACATGGCCATACAACGAACATATTAATGATGCTTTTAAACAAATAGGTAAACAAATAAATAAGTAGATGCATAGGCAATTCTAGCATTCTGAAGGGGGGGCCCAGTCCCTGTGTGTCCCAGTGAGGGTCAGGGTCAGGACCAGTCCTTCTGAGGACAGTGGGCAGGTGAGGTTGTGGTGACTGGGTGGTTGAGGCAGAAGATTGGGGTTCACAAGGCATATGGCCAGGCACAGCTGCCACACAACTTAGGCAGATACCAGGATTATAACCTCAGATCAAATTTAATCCAAGAAATGCATTTGAATTAAATGATAAAGGAAGACTGCAGCTCTACACACTGTAACTTTTATTCTCTTATAAATGAAAGACAGTGCA